>NC_069500.1:1303602019-1304348894 GCF_027579735.1 Bombina bombina
GGTGGTATTTATTTCTGATGCAGATACCACTGACCCTATAACCAGCCCTTGTCTTGCTATACGCATGTGCCAGTGTCACTACTGGGTCTTTGTATAGAGCTGCGTGTTATTACAGATGCAGATACACATCCAGTATTTCACCTCAAGCTTTATTTATTCCATAACTTATCACCCAATATCGCTAGCAGTCTCTTGACAAGCCACTAACTTTATTTACACTACATTATTTTATCAGAAAGAAAAGATATACTAAGGTTGTGGTGGACACTGCAAGGGCTAGTCACGGACACCAGTGTCCGTGTACGGACACCTTGCCTATCCCTGGCTTCACGCCGGATGTCTTGAAGAGGGATCCGCTCCATGCCAGATGGATGAAGATAGAAGATGCCGTCTGGATGAAGACTTCTGCCCATCTGGAGGACCACTTCGCCCGGCTTGGATGAAGACTTCTCCCGGCTTCGTTTAGGACTTCGGCCCGGTTGGGTGAAGACGTCTCCTTGTAAGGTGATCTTCAAGGGGTTAGAGTTAGGTTTTTTTAAGGGGGTATTGGGTGGGTTTTAGAGTAGGGTTGGTTGTGTGGGTGGTGGGTTTTAATGTTGGGGGGGATTTGTAATTTTTTTACAGGTAGAAGAGCTGATTGCTTTGGGGCAATGTCCCGCAAAAGGCCCTTTTAAGGGCTATTTGTAATTTAGTGTAGGGTAGGGCTTTTTTTATTTTGGGGGGCTTTTTTATTTTGTTAGGGAGATTAGTTGTAATTTGTTTAAAAATCTTGTAATTTGTTTATTATTTTCTGTAATTTAGTGGGGGGGGTTTTGTACTTTAGATAATTTTATTTAATTGTATTTAATTTAGGGAATTAATTTAATTATAGTGTAGTGTTAGGTGTAATTGTAACTTAGGTTAGGTTTTATTTTACAGGTACTTTTGTATTTATTTTAACTAGGTAGTTAATTAAATAGTTAATAACTATTTAGTAACTATTCTACCTAGTTAAAATAAATACAAACTTGCCTGTAAAAAAAAAAATAAACCCTAAACTAGCTACAATGTAACTATTAGTTATATTGTAGCTAGCTTAGGGTTTATTTTATAGGTAAGTATTTAGTTTTAAATAGGAATTATTTAGTTAATGATATAATTATATTTAAGTTAAGGGGGGTTAGGGTTAGACTTAGATTTAGGGGTTAATATGTTTAATATAGTGGCAGCGACGTTGGGGGCGGCAGATTAAGGGTTAATAATTGTAGGTAGGTGTCGGCAATGTTAGGGACAGCAGATTAGGGGTTAATAATATTTAACTAACGTTTGCGATGCGGGAGTGCGGCGGTTTAGGGGTTAATATATTTATTATAGTGGCGGCGATGTCTGGTTCAGCAGATTAGGGGTTAAAAATTTAATTTTAGTGTTTGCGATGTGGGAGGGCCTCGGTTTAGGGGTTAATAGGTAGTTTATGGGTGTTAGTGTACTTTTTATCACTAGTGTACTTTTTATCACTTTAGTTAAGAGTTTTATGCTACGGCGTTGTAGTGTAAAACTCTTAACTACTGGCTTTAAAATGCGGTACCAGGCTTGACAGGAGAGGGTCTACCGCTCACTTTTTGGAAGACTCGTAATACGGGAGCTATGCAAGTCCCATTGAAAAAATAAGATACGCAATTGACGTAAGTGGATTTGCGGTATTTCCGAGTCTGGCCAAAAAAGTGAGCAGTACACCTGTACCTGCAGGACTCGTAATACCCGAGGGCGTTAAAAAGCAGCGTTGGGACCGGCCAACGCTGCTTTTTAAGCCTAACGCAAAACTCGTAATCTAGCCGTAAGTTTTTTCAGAAATATATGTCTGTACATTTTTGAGGGCCTATGTCAGCTTTAATAAGTCTATCTCTAAGATTTTCACTTCTCCTATAGGCAAGCATAAAACCTGATTGAAATTCCTTAACTAGGTGAATGCATGTGCTCAAGATATGCCAGTGTTTTCTAAGAACAGAATTTATCCGATTACTCAAATTGTTGAATTTTGTTCTTCAGCTTAACTTTTGGTTTGGATGACTCTAGCAGACTATTACGGGGTAATGTCGCTATTTCCTTAATCTCTTTGTCTACTAACTCCGAAGGGTAACCCCTAGATTTAAACTTGTCTCCCATTTCATTCAATCTCTGTTTAACAAGTGTGTTATCAGATACAATTCTCCTGACTCTCAGGAGTTGACTGCGGGGCAATGACTTCTTAAGGGACTCAGGGTGAAAGCTTTCAAAATGGAGCAGGCTATTTTTATCTGTGGATTTTATATGTAAGTCTGTTCCAAAGCCATAACCAGACTTATATATTTTGGTGTCCAAAAACTCAATGCTTTTCTCACTGTGTTTTAGAGTAAACTTAATATGTGTGGTTGCACTACTAAGCTGACTGACAAATTCCCATAGGGATCCAATGTCGCCCAACCATATGCCGAATATACTGTCTCTGTAGCGCCACCAAGTGGCACCTCATAGATATGCCAAATATACTGTCTCTGTAGCGCCACCAAGTGATATATTGAATGCATTTGAAATTCCTAGACATGGTCTATTTGCCTATCTACAAATACGACATTATATTAATTCACAAGAGTGGAATAGCTATATGGATGTTCGGTGGTCCGAAATGTATGATTGCATTAAAAAAGCGGCAGCGGGTAAATTTACAATCTCTCTTCTATATAATATTATGCTAGCAAAACAGGGACAAATCTTTTCCCAAAATCTGGTGTCTTTTTGGCTCCAGTATTTTCCCCGTTTCGAACTAGGTAATATTCCTCAGAGTTTTTCCATTTTAGAGAAATTGAATATTTCAATTACCTGGAAAGAATCCCACACGAAATTAATACACAACACATATCTAACCCCGCTTAAAATGTCTAAATTTTCTCTCTCGGGACAACAGTGCTGTCCAAAATGTCATTTATTAAATGCAGACATCTGACATATGGTTTTTTATTGTCCAAAAATCAACCAATTCTGGAGTAAAGTCAATCATTGGTATAACAGGCAGTTTAGTGATAGTTTTAAAATACAATCTTATCATATAATCTTTCTGATACACCCGAATCTAGTTGAGGTTAAACCTAAGAATACCAGGATATTAAATACGATAATTATGATAATTAGAATCTTGATTTTAAAAAATTGGAAAGATATACACCCTCCTAGATTTTCAGCTCCTCCAACAACTTGTGTTTGAATCACACAACACCGTATTTCATTTTAAAGATAGAGCTGAGGAATTTATTAAGAATTGGAAACCCATAATTAATTTATATCCACTTATTATACAAAAGCAAATACTGGCCCCTTTGGGCATGACAGTAGCCTATAGGAATTTTTTTGGTTATCAATCTTAATATGTAATATTGAGCTGCCATGGGTCTCACCGATACGGAGGGGAGGGGAGGAGATGGATGTAGTAGGGGGTTTCCCCCTTTCCTTTTTTATTTTATTTATTTATTTATTTTTTGTTGTTAAGTGTTTGTTACCTAAATAGGAAACTACTTCAATAAGTGTTCATTGTCTCTGGCCTTAAATATCAAAGGTACATATAGTAGATGATGTATGATATATGTATCTATTTCCTGGAATATTTTTTTTTTTTTTGGAGGGTCCAATATGAACTTTCTGAGCGGCTATAAAGATAATGTCCTATGTTATATTTGATGAAGATAATATATGTCACATATAGATATTTATGTTATAATAGATTTAAGGCCTTTGTGTAGATTATTGTATGGGCAAAAAGGCAGGGAAAGAGATGCCGTATACTGTTGTACTGTTATATATATATTTTACCCTGCGAGGTGATTTTGGTGAAATTGTGCCCAAACTATGTACTATACACTATTGTTTAATAAAGAAAGATTAAAAAAAAAAAAAAAAAGCATGCAAAGTGGTTGGCGTTCATCTAGACATGACCCCTGAAAGGATCCTTTTCAATGCAAATATAGATATACCCTGTAAAATTAGAAGATGCCTATATCAGATAATGATCAATGCGGCTAAGCACCTCATTCCTATGAATAGGAAGTACACTCACATCCCATCCTTAACTGAATGGTTAGCAGCAGTAAAGAACATATTGTTACTAGAAAGACTCCACTATTTTAAAAAAGCCTTTCTACTATGACATGCTCTTCTTATGGGAGCAATATTTATAGGCTACTTAGATGTTGGTTGATATGTCGAATGAGTCATACATGTAACTACACCATATAATAAACATACTTGTTGAACAGAACAGCTACAAAAAGATGTTAACAGGTTCATATGGCTTACTACTATACATATCCTTGGAATTTTCTGTTTTTGGTTTTTGGTTTTGACTTTCAGTTCTGAAACTTTTTGTTTGTTTTTCTTCTTGCTGTGTCTATATGTACTGTATATGTCTCAATGGGCAACCTCTCAACATTGCCTTCCAGATGTGTAACGTTGTACTGGTCTTATATGCTACTCGCTGATGGGAATTCCAGTCTCGAGTTTGTAACAAATGGAGATGAACTTTGCAATTAGAGACTTATTCCACTCCATTTTCGGACAATTGATTTAGGCATAGTACATGCATTGTAAAATGTTACCTATACTATTTGAACCTGCAAGTTCTACTCATCTGTAATGTTTATACGCAGAATTTTTTCTTTTTTGAAAACTCAATAAATATTAAAAATATAAAAAAAAAAAAAAAGAATTTTAAAAATGTGATTCAAACATTGAGGTTTCCCAGCAACCTAACTATTTTAGCAAGCCTTCCAGAGGTAGGGAGGGTCCAATAGCACAGTCTTGTTGCTCGTGGAAAGACCCCCACTATTATAGCCACACAATCCCTTAACGATTGTTAAGGGGTTAATCTCCATACCATTAATTCTGCTGTAATTTAATAGATGTAAATTTACATTATAGATTCTGAGAACACAACAACTAAGCACAGGCATTCAGATGCATTGGAGCCTATCTATTAAGCTCTGAAAGGAGCTTGACGGTCCGTGTTTCTGGCGAGTCTTCAGGGGGGGGGGGGCATTGCACCAGCAGCTCTTGTGAGCTGCTGGTGCAATGTTAAATGCGGAGAGCGTATTGCATTCAACGATGTCTTGATCAGGTCGGATCAGGTCCGCAAGACATTTCTTAAATATGCCTCATTGTTTCTTCTTGTGAAAGCAAAACACACTAAGTTCTGCATTTCCACAGATCTTAAAGGGACATGAAACCCAATTTTTTTCTTTCATGATTCAGTTAGAGAATACAATTTTAAACAACTTTCTAATTTACTTCTATTATCTAATTTGTTTCATTCTCTTGGTATCATTTGTTAAAGGCACATCAATGCACTAATGGTTTCAAACTGAACTCATGGGTGAGCCAATTACAATCAATATATATATATGCAGCCACCAATCAACAGCTAGAACCTAGGTTCTCTGCTGCTCATGAGCTTACCTAGATAAACCTTTCAGCAAAGGAGAACAAGAGAAGGAAAAAAATTAAATAATATAAGTAAATTGGAAAGTTGTTTAAAATGTTATTCTTTATCTGACTAACGAAAGACAATTGTTGGGTTTCATGTCCCTTTAATGTGTTGCATTTTCACAAGAGGAAATGCAACTTTGAAAAGAGCCTCTGCCTTCTTCCACATTTCGATGCTAACGAAGCATTCGAATGCCCATGCCTAACAATGGCGGCACTTTTTTATTTTTTACATAAAAAGCACTGTATGTATTATACTAGACGATCAGCCTGCCCAGAGGACAGTCTATATTTACAAAATCAAACCCCCAAGCTAAAGTTATAAAAAATAAAAAAAAGTAAAGTTACAGAAAAAAATAAACAAAGCTATCCAAAATAAAAAATGTAAACCTAAACTAATACTACTATAAAAATAAAAAATACCCCCAAAATAAAAACACGCGCTAATCTAATACTAAACTACGAATAGCCCTTAAAAGGGCCTTTTGTAGGGCATTGGTTAAACAGTTAAACAGCTCTTTTGTAGGGCATTGGTTAAACAGTTAAACAGCTCTTTTACCTCTAAAAAATACTAAGTCCCCCTAATAGTAAAAAACCCCAACCCAACAAACCACCCAAAATAAAAAAAACTAACATTTAAAAAAACTAAAATTCCCATTGTCCCTAAAGGGGCATTATGTATGGGCATTCAGCTCTTTTTCAATTGCCCAAAAAACCCTAATCTAAAAAATGACAAACCCCCCCAAAAAAAGCCTAACACTAAGCCCAAAATAGGTACTCGCGGTTCTTGAAGTTCGGCGGAGAAGGTCTTCTTCCAGGCGGGTTCATCATCTTCTATCTTCATCCACAGCGAAGGCGACGCAAAGCGGAGGTGCAGAGCGGTCTTCCCAGATGTGGCTATCCTTGGCGGCGATCCTCGATGGCATGGAGGCTCCTCTTCATGCGATTGTCCGCCGCACACTGAAGATTGAATGCAAGGTACCCCATATTTATTGGGGTATCTTGCATTCCTTTTGGCTGGCATTTTCGCATCAGCCAATAGGATGAGAGCTACTGAAATCTTATTGGCTGCAAATGACCTTCTCCGCCGGACTTCAGGAACCGTGAGTACCTATTTGGGGCTTAGTGTTAGGCATTTTTTAACTTTTTTTTTTTTTTCTTTATTAGGGTTTTTTCGGCAATTGAAAAAGAGCTGAATGCCCTTTTAATGGCAATGCCTATGTTTAGTACATTTTTTATAGTGTTAGGTTTTTTTATTTTGGGGGGTTTGGTGGGTGGTGGGTTTTACTGTTAGAGGGGGACTTTTTTTTTTTTTAAATGCAAAAAAGCTGTTTAACTTAGGGCAATGCCTAATGTGGTTTATTATTTTCTGTAATGTTAGTCTTTTTTTATTTTGTGTAATTTTAGATTAATTTAATGTAATCTTATTTACTGTTAGGATTTTTTATTTTCATTGTAATTTCGTATTTTATTATTTTATGTAATTAAGGGGTTAATTTAGGGGTGTTAGGTTAGGGGGCTTAGTCATTAAATTAGTTATTTGCATTGTGGGGGTTGGCGGTTTACGAGTTAATAGGTCAATTAGGTTTAATGCGTTGTGGGGGGTTGGCAGATTAGAGGTTAATATGTTAATTAAGTTTATTGCGTAGGTGTTGGATGGCGGTTTAGGGGTTAATAAATTAATTATTTAATTTGGGATGTGGGGGAATGGCGGATTAGAGGTTAATAGATGTATTAGGTAGTTTGCAATGTTGGGGTTGGCGGATTTAGGGGTAAATAATTTTATTATGTAGTTGCTTTTTGTTTTTTCTTAATACTTTGTGCAGGCAGTTATTTATTTTTTCTTAATACTTCGTACGGGTGGCTAGGTTTTTTTTTTAATACTTATTGCAGGCGGTTATTTTTTTTTTTAATACTTATTTCATGCGGTTAGGTTTTTATTTTGTTAATACTTATTGCAGGCGGTTAGTTGTTTTTTTTATACTAATTGCGGGCAGTTAGGTTTTTTTTTTTTGTAATGCTCCGCTGCATCCAGGTGAATTATTTTGGGTGCGCTCGCAGCCAACATTCTTTTGACTGCCTCGCACAGCCAACATTCCTTTGAGGATGCCTGCTCAACTGGTGACGGACGCGTTAAAAACGCGATTATAGTATAGATATTCTTCACACATAGCTAATACAAAGCGACATTAAAGTTGTATTTGAAATGTTCTTGTTTATATACCTTTCTTTATATTACAAATAAGTGAGCTCTGGGTGTGTCATATACTGTACAATGGAAAGAAAATTCTTATTTTTGTAATCTATACCAGGATAAGCCTTGGGTTTTTATCAATACAACTGGTGCATTTCTCAATTTACTATGAATCGTTTATAATATTATTTGTGTTAATATCCCTTTCATCTACAACTAAATATAGAACTTTTTTTCCACAAGTGGTATAATGTTTCTCTCATTCTTTTGCATTTCTAGAAATCTTTTGCAAATATGCTTTTCCGTCTGCTTTTCAATTTCAAACGCTGTTCCCATTCCATTGAGATTGAATTCACAACCAAGAAACCCATTGGCTAAATACATAATATTCCCCCGTTTGCAAGGGGATTTTTGTTTCCAAGTTTGGGAACACACAAAAAACATGTATGTATAAAAGTTGTTTCCAAATTAAGGTGTACCCAGGTATACCCCGCTCATATAGCAGGTTAGGGACCGAAGCCCCGCTGTAAAGTGAAAACCGCCTTAAAGTGAAACAAGGCAGTTTTAGCTTTCTTTTCACTTGCCAGTGTGTTTAAAGACTTGAAAACATGTTTGAACTAACATATATTAGGGGGGCAATAGTACTACTTTTAGCACAGCACAGTATTCAATTAGTATTTAATAAATACTGTACCTGTAAAATAGTGACAATTACTGTAGTACAATTTGCCAGACTATAACATTGAGACAGATTGCACTGTAATGCTGTCAACAGAGTGAACTAAGCATAACAAAATAGTGGCAGTCACTTTTCTCGCAATCTCACGATAATTACAGCACTGTTTTAAAATCCTTGGAGGTTGAACTTCAGCTCCACAAAGCGCTGTATAAGCGAAGCGCTGTAAAGTGAAGCGCTGTAAAGTAAGGTATACCTGTACCTCGTTTTATTGCCCTTCACTTTATTGTGCTTCACAGATATTGCGTTGTTTTACAAATTGAAGGTTTGTGGCAACCCTGAGTTGAGCAATGCTATCAGTGCCGTTTATCCAAAATACATTCACAAATAAACACATAAATACACATGTATATACATATACATACATACACACACACAAACACACACATACACAAACACACACACATATAACATGTTTAAACATACACACACACACATATATATATATATATATATATATATATATATATATATATATATATATATATATATATATATATATATATACTGTATATATACATACACACCACCAGCAAAAAGTCTCATTTGATGTTTAACATTTTTCTAGCAATAAAGTATTTTTTAAATGTTTTTTTAGACATAATACTATTGCACACTTAGTAGACTACAGTATATTGTAAACATAACTTTTACTTGCATATTATTTTGAGTGCACTCCTTTATAAACACACTACATACACACACACACACAGCAGACACAACAATATATAATACATATCACACAGTAACCTTGACAAAGTCAAGAAATGTTTCAATACAAATATACAGCAAGATTACAAGTTGTGCGGTACGTCTATACCGCTGAAAAATTGGCCTTTGTGTGCGGAAGGGCAGGTCACCCGTATTACAAGTTGCGGCGGTACAGCTATACCGATAGCATTTTAGCCTGTACCGCAACTCTCCATTCCGCACTCAAAAAATGGTTTGAACAGCCAATAGGATTTAAGCAGCTCCCATCCTATTGGCTGATATGAATATTTCAGCCAATAGGAATGCAAGGAACCCCAAATATAAAAGCGGTACCTTGCATTCAATCTTCAGTGTGTGGCGGAGATCACATGAAAAGGAGCCTCCAAGTTGGATTATGTCTTTGTCGCCGCTGGTCCTTTTCAGCTCTGCGCGGCCACAGCTCCGTGCCACCGGGATGAAGATATAAGATGCTCCCGCGATGGATGAAGATGTTGCCGAATGGATGAATACTTGCCGCCTGGATGAAGATGGATTTCCGGACTTCAGGAACTGTGAGTAGATTTTTTGGGGTTAGTGTTAGGATTTTTTTTGGGGGGTGTTTTTTTTTAGATTAGGGCTTTTTTCATTTTTTTTATGAGCTTACCTGATAAATTTATTTTTCTTGTGGTGTATCCAGTCCACGGGTTCATCCATTACTTGTGGGATATTCTCCTTCCCAACAGGAAGTTGCAAGAGGACACCCACAGCAGAGCTGTCTATATAGCTCCTCCCCTAACTGCCACCCCCAGTTATTCGACCGAGGACAAGCAAGAAAAAAGGAGAAACTATAGGGTGCAGTGGTGACTGTAGTTTAAAAATAAAAAAAACCTGCCTTAAAATGACAGGGCGGGCCGTGGACTGGATACACCACAAGAGAAATAAATTTATCAGGTAAGCATAAATTTTGTTTTCTCTTGTAAAGGTGTATCCAGTCCATGGGTTCATCCATTACTTGTGGGATACCAATACCAAAGCTTTAGGACACGGATGAAGGGAGGAACAAGGCAGGAACTTAAACGGAAGGCACCACTGCCTATAAGACCTTTCTCCCAAAAATAGCTTCCGAAGAAGCAAAAGTATCGAATTTGTAGAATTTAGAAAAAGTATGAAGCGAAGACCAAGTCGCCGCCTTACAAATCTGTTCAACAGAGGCCTCATTTTTAAAAGCCCATGTGGAAGCCACCGCTCTAGTGGAATGAGCTGTAATTCTTTCAGGAGGCTGCTGGCCAGCAGTCTCATAAGCTAAGCGGATTATGCTTCTCAGCCAAAAAGAAAGAGAAGTTGCCGAAGCCTTTTGGCCTCTCCTCTGTCCAGAGTAGACAACAAACAAAGCAGATGTTTGACGAAAATCCTTCGTAGCTTGTAAATAAAACTTTAAAGCATGAACCACATCAAGATTGTGTAAAAGATGTTCCTTCTTTGAGGAAGGATTAGGACATAATGAAGGAACAACAATCTCCTGATTGATATTCTTATTAGATACTACTTTAGGAAGAAACCTAGGTTTAGTATGCAAAACTACCATATCTGCATGGAAAATCGGATAAGGTGAATCACACTGTAAAGCAGATAACTCTGAAACTCTTCGAGCCGAGGAGATAGCTACTAAAAACAGAACTTTCCAAGATAAAAGTTTAATATCTATGGAATGCAAAGGTTCAAACGGAACCCCTTGAAGAACTTTAAGAACTAAATTTAAACTCCATGGCGGAGCAACAGGTTTAAACACAGGCTTGATTCTAACTAAAGCCTGGCAAAACGCCTGAATGTCTGGAACCTCAGCCAGACGTTTGTGCAAAAGAATAGACAGAGCAGAAATCTGACCTTTTAAGGAACTAGCTGACAATCCCTTCTCCAATCCTTCTTGGAGAAAGGATAAGATTCTAGGAATCCTGACTTTACTCCATGAGTAACCCTTGGATTCACACCAATGAAGATATTTACACCATATCTTATGATAGATTTTCCTGGTGACAGGCTTTCGAGCCTGAATTAAGGTATCAATGACCGATTCAGAAAAACCACGCTTTGATAGAATCAAGCGTTCAATCTCCAAGCAGTCAGACGCAGAGAAATTAGATTTGGATGTTTGAAAGGACCTTGAAGTAGAAGGTCCTGCCTTAGCGGCAGAGTCAATGGTGGAAAGGATGACATGTCCACCAGATCTGCATACCAAGTCCTGCGTGGCCACGCAGGAGCTATCAAAATCACTGAAGCTCTCTCCTGCTTGATCTTGGCAATCAGACGAGGGAGCAGAGGAAACGGTGGAAACACATAAGCCAGGCTGAAGGACCAGGGCGCTGCTAGAGCATCTATCAGCGCTGCCTTGGGATCCCTGGACCTGGACCCGTAACAAGGAAGCTTGCCGTTCTGACGAGACGCCATGAGATCCAGTTCTGGTTTGCCCCATAGTTGAATCAACTGGGCAAATACCTCCAGATGGAGCTCCCACTCCCCCGGATGAAAAGTCTGCCGACTTAGGAAATCCGCCTCCCAGTTCTCTACTCCTGGGATATGGATATCTGAGAGATGGCAAGAGTGAACCTCTGCCCATAGAATTATCTTTGAAACCTCCAACATTGCCAGGGGGCTCCTTGTTCCCCCCTGATGGTAGATGTAGGCTACAGTCGTGATGCTGTCTGACTGAAATCTGATGAACCTGACCGCAGCTAGCTGAGGCCAAGCCTGAAGAGCATTGAATATCGCTCTTAGTTCCAGAATGTTTATCGGAAGGAGGGTTTCCTCCTGAGTCCACGAACCCTGAGCCTTCAGGGAGTTCCAGACTGCGCCCCAGCCCAGAAGGCTGGCATCTGTCGTCACTATAGTCCATTCTGGCCTGCGGAAACTCATTCCCCTGGACAGATGGACCTGAGATAGCCACCAGAGAAGAGAATCCCTGGTCTCCTGATCCAGATTTAGCAGAGGGGACAAATCTGTGTAATCTCCATTCCACTGATTGAGCATGCAAAGTTGCAGTGGTCTGAGATGTAGGCGGGCAAACGGAACTATGTCCATTGCCGCTACCATTAAGCCCATTACTTCCATACACTGAGCCACTGACGGGTGAGAAGTGGAATAAAGAGCACGGCAGGAAGTTAGAAGCCTTGACAACCTGACCTCTGTCAGAAAAATCTTAATTTCTACTGAATCTATCAGAGTTCCTAGGAAGGAAACTCTTGTGAGAGGGGAGAGAGAACTCTTTTCTTCGTTCACCTTCCACTCGTGAGACCTCAGGAATGCCAGAACAATGTCCGTATGGGACTTGGCGATTTGAAAAGTCGACACCTGTATCAGAATGTCGTCTAGGTAAGGAGCCACTGCTATGCCTCGTGGCCTTAGAACCGCCAGTAGGGACCCTAGAACCTTTGTAAAGATTCTTGGTGCCATGGCTAACCCGAAGGGAACAGCCACAAACTGGTAGTGCCTGTCTAGGAAGGCAAACCTGAGAAACCGATAATGATCTCTGTGTATCGGAATGTGGAGATAAGCATCCTTTAAGCCCACAATAGTCATATATTGACCCTCCTGGATCATAGGTAGGATGGTTCGAATAGTCTCCATCTTGAAGGATGGGACCCTGAGAAATTTGTTTAGGATCTTGAGATCCAAGATTGGTCTGAAAGTTCCCTCTTTTTTGGGAACTATAAACAGATTTGAATAGAATCCCTGCCCCTGTTCCTCCCTTGGAACTGGGTGGATCACTCCCGTAACCAGAAGGTCTCGAACGCAACGTAAGAATGCCTCTCTCTTTATCTGGTTTGCAGATAATTGTGAGAGATGAAATCTCCCCTTTGGAGATGAGGCTTTGAAATCCAGAAGATATCCCTGGGAAACAATCTCCAGAGCCCAGGGATCCTGGACGTCTCTTGCCCAAGCCTGGGCGAAGAGAGAAAGTCTGCCCCCAACTAGATCCGGTCCTGGATCGGGGGCTACTCCTTCATGCTGTCTTAGAGGCAGCAGCAGGTTTTTTGGCCTGCTTTCCCTTGTTCCAAGCCTGGTTAGGTCTCCAGACTGGCTTGTACTGGGCAAAAGTTCCCTCTTTTTTTGCAGTAGAGGAAGTTGAAGCTGCGCCACTCTTAAAGTTTCGAAAGGAACGAAAATTAGTCTGTTTGGTCCTTAATTTGTTGGACCTATCCTGGGGAAGGGCGTGGCCTTTTCCTCCAGTAATATCAGAAATGATCTCCTTCAGTCCAGGCCCGAATAGGGTCTGCCCTTTAAAGGGGATGTTGAGAAGCTTAGACTTTGAAGTAACGTCAGCTGACCAGGACTTAAGCCATAGTGCCCTATGCGCCTGAATGGCAAAACCTGAATTCTTAGCCGTTAGCTTTGTTAAATGAAAAACGGCGTCAGAAATAAATGAATTGGCTAACTTAAGAGCTTTAAGCCTGTCTAGGATATCATCCAACGGGGTCTCCACCTTTAGAGCCTCCTCAAGAGACTCAAACCAGAAAGCCGCTGCAGCAGTGACTGGGGCAATGCATGCAAGAGGCTGGAGAATAAAACCTTGTTGTATAAAGATTTTCTTAAGGAAACCCTCTAATTTGTTATCCATTGGATCTAGGAAAGCACAACTGTCCTCGACGGGGATAGTTGTACGCTTAGCTAGGGTAGAGACTGCTCTCTCCACCTTAGGGACCGTCTGCCACGAGTCCCGTGTAGAGGCATCTATGGGAAACATCTTTTTAAAAGCAGGAGGGGGAGAGAGCGGTACACCTGGTCTATCCCATTCCTTCGTAATAATTTCTGAAAACCTCTTAGGGATTGGAAAAACATCAGTGTAAACAGGCACTGCAAAGTATTTGTCCATTTTACACAATTTCTCTGGGACTACAATGGTGTCACAGTCATCCAGAGTCGCTAAAACCTCCCTGAGCAACAAGCAGAGGTGGTCAAGCTTAAATTTAAATGCTGTCATTTCAGAGTCAGACTGAAGTAACGCCTTCCCTGAATCAGAAATGTCACCCACAGATAGAAGCTCTCCTGCTTCGGCTTCTGTACATTGTGAGGGTATATAAGACATAGCTACTAAAGCGTCAGAAAGCTCTGTATTTGTTCTAGCCCCAGAGCTGTCTCGCTTTCCTTGTAACCCTGGCAGTTTGGACAATACCTCTGTGAGGGTATGATCCATAACTGCCGCCATGTCTTGTAAGGTAAACGCATTGGACGCGCCAGATGTACTTGGCGTCACTTGCGCGGGAGATATAGGTTCTGACACATTGGGAGAGCTAGGTGGTTTAACCTCCCTTTTGTCAGTGTGAGAAACCTCTGGTGATAAATTTTTAAAAGCCATAATATGGTCTTTGTAACTTATAGAAAGGTCAGTGCATTTGGTACACATTCTAAGAGGGGGTTCCACAATGGCATCTAAACATAATGAACAAGGAGTTTCCTCTATGTCAGACATGTTTAACAGACTAGTAATGAGACCAGCAAGCTTGGAAAACACTTTAATAAATGTGAAAAAGCAATTAAACAAAAATGGTACTGTGCCTTTAAGAGAAAAAAACTACCACATAAACTGCAAAACAGTGTTAAAAAGTAGTAAACTCTACGAAATTTTTACAGTGTGTATAAGAGACCAAAGCAGCATTGCACCCACTTGCAAATAGATGATTAACCCCTTAGGCCCCAAACCGGATTAGAAAAATGGTTAAACCGTTAAAAAACAGTCAAACATACTGCCACAGCTCTACCTGCCCTTAAACACGATTTTTGCAGGAAAAAAACCCTCTATAGTGGTCCTAGATGCCAGAGGACTCCTTTAGGGAAGCTGGATGTCTCAGTCTGAATATCAACTGCGCATAAAGTGCGCGAAAATAGGCCCCTCCCACCATGCACTCAATGTCAGAGGGCCTTAAAAAAGTACTCCTAGGAGTAATCTAACAAGCCATGTGGAAAACTAGGCCCCAAATAAAGATTTATCACCCTCAGAGAAAAAACGTTTTTTCTGTAAATTATGCAAACGTTTTTACACTAAGAAATATGAGAATTAACATGAATATTACCCTTATCTTGTAAGCATGATCCCAGTCGTTGTTAAATCACTGTATCAGGCTTACCTCAAATATACCAGGCACTGTCAGCATTTTCTAGACCTTATCATCTCTCTAGAAAAAATATACTGAACATAACTCAAAGCAGGTGATCTGCAAACCGTCCCCCCAACTGAAGTTTTCTTTCCATACTCTTCAGTTATGTGTGAGAACAGCAATGGACCTTAGTTACAAACCGCTAATATCATCAACCTCCAGGCAGATTCTTCTTCCAAATTCTGCCTGAGAGTAAAACAGTACAACGCCGGTACCGTTTAAATATAACAAACTCTTGATTGAAGGTAAAAACTACACTAAGTCACCACATATCTCTTGATATTTCCTTTCTTGTCGAGAGTTGCAAGAGAATGACTGGGGGTGGCAGTTAGGGGAGGAGCTATATAGACAGCTCTGCTGTGTGTGTCCTCTTGCAACTTCCTGTTGGGAAGGAGAATATCCCACAAGTAATGGATGAACCCGTGGACTGGATACACCTTTACAAGAGAAATAGCTGTTTTTTTTAGACTTATTTTTTTTTATTTTGGGGGGTTGCTTGGGTGGGTGGTTTTACTGTTAGGGGGGTACTTTGTAATTTTTTTATGTAAAAGAGCCGATTGCTTCAGGGCAAAGCCCTTTAAAGAGCTATTGGTAGTTTATTGTTAGATTAGGGGGTGTTTTTATTTTGGGGTAGTTTTTTTGTTGTTATAGGGGTTTTAGATAAGGTTTAATTTTTATTTTTTTGGATAATTTTGACAATTGTTTTTTGTAGACATGTGCGTTTCGATTCGTTCCGAATCAAAATTCGGACGAATTTGTTAAATTCGGAGATTCGGATCAATTCGAATTTCCGAATTACGGTAGTACCGAATCTACCGAATAAATCCGAACCCGAATAAATCCGAATTAGTTCGGATTTATTCGTTACATTCGGATGGCCATGGATTACACTAGTATTGTACAGTATATTGGGTTATATCACTCTGCTATGGGTTACACCTAATATACAGTACATAATACTAGTCTAATACACAGCACATTCCACCTAACACATACCGAAATTCCGTATTTCCGAATCGAACCGAACCGAATCCAGCCGAACTTATTTGAATCTGAATGAATCCGAAACGAATCCGAAATGAATTCATTCAAATTTTTCCGAATTCGAATCGATCCGAATCGAAATTCGAAAACATCCGAATCGATCCGAACCAAAACAAATTTTTCGGCCGTGCACAAGTCTAGTTTTTTGTAATTTAGATTTTTTTAATTTTCGTAATTTTAGTGTGTGTTTTTTTCTAATGTTAGTTTTAAAAAAAAAAAAAAAAAAAGTGTTAGGATTTTTTAATTTTGTAACTTAGGTTTGTTTTTTTTCCATTTATTTTAAAATAGTTATATTAGATTTATTTATAGTTTAAGCTTAGTTTTTTTTATTTCACAGGTAAGTTTTTTTTAATTTAAAGGTAGTTATATTGTAACTAATTTAAAGTTAGGTAGTGTTTAGGGGTTAATAGTTTAATTTTGTGTGTTGTGATGTGGGGGGGGCGGCGGTTTAGGGGTTAATAGGTTTATTTAGGTGTTAGCGATGCAGGTGTGCAGCAGATTAGGGGTTAATAATTTCAATTAGTGTTGGCGATGTCGGGGGCGGCGGATTAGGGGGAATTTAGACTAGGCTTTTATGTTAGGGTGTTTTTACATAACCTTCTTTTCCCTATAGATATCAATGGGGATTGTGTTATAGCTATCCCCATTTCGCAATCACAGGTGTTAGTTTTTTTCTAGCATTTTCTCTCCATTGATGTCTGTGGGGGAAAACATGCACGGGCACGTCAAGTCAGGCCTTGGCTTTTGTTTGTTATGGAGCTTAACGCACCATAACGCACAACACAAGAAGGTTTTTCTGTAACTTGTAATGGCGGAACTATGGAAAGTGCAATACTGCTAAATATTTAGCGTTATTTACGCACCGGGTTTAGCGCACAACTTGTAATCTTGTTGTAAGTGTACTTTGCAATTTAACACTGACTCTTGTGGAAAATGTTTTTAAAGGGATACTAAACCCAAACTTTTCTGTCATGATTCAGATAGAGCGTGCAATTTTAAGTAAATTTCTAATTTACTCTTATTATCAATTCTTATTCATTCTCTTGCTATCTTTCGGCTAGATTTGGAGTTTTCTCGGTAAGGACCCGCGTAGCTAACGCCGGCTTTTTTCTGGCCGCACCATAAAAATAACTCTGGTATTGAGAGTCCACATAAAGGCTGCGTTAGGCTCCAAAAAAGGAGCGTAGAGCATATTTAAAGCAGCTTCAACTCTCGATACCAGAGTTGCTTACGCAAGCGGCCAGCCTCAAAAACGTGCTCGTGCACAATTCCCCCATAGGAAACAATGGGGCTGTTTGAGGTGAAAAAAAACCTAACACCTGCAAAAAAGCCGCGTTCAGCTCCTAACGCAGCCCCATTGTTTGCTATGCGTAAACACTTCCTACGTCTGCACCTAACACTCTAACATGTACCCCGAGTCTAAACACCGCTAACCTTACACTTATTAACCCCTAATCTGCCGCCCCCGCTATCGCTGACCCCTGCATATTATTTTTAACCCCTAATCTGCCGCTCCGTAAACCGCCGCTACTTACATTATCCTTATGTACCCCTAATCTGCTGCCCCTAACACCGCCGACCCCTATATTATATTTATTAACCCCTAATCTGCCCCCCACAACGTCGCCTCCACCTGCCTACACTTATTAACCCCTAATCTGCCGAGCGGACCGCACCGCTATCATAATAAAGTTATTAACCCCTAATCCACCTCACTAACCCTATAATAAATAGTATTAACCCCTAATCTGCCCTCCCTAACATCGCCGACACCTAACTTCAATTATTAACCCCTAATCTGCCGACCGGAGCTCACCGCTATTCTAATAAATGTATTAACCCCTAAAGCTAAGTCTAACCCTAACACTAACACCCCCCTAAATTAAATATAATTTTAAGCTAACGAAATTAATTAACTCTTATTAAATAAATGATTCCTATTTAAAGCTAAATACTTACCTGTAAAATAAATCCTAATATAGCTACAATATAAATTATAATTACATTGTAGCTATTTTAGGATTAATATTTATTTTACAGGCAACTTTGTAATTATTTTAACCAGGTACAATAGCTATTAAATAGTTAAGAACTATTTAATAGTTACCTAGTTAAAATAATTACAACATTACCTGTAAAATAAATCCTAACCTAAGTTACAATTAAACCTAACACTATACTATCATTAAATTAATTAAATAAAATACCTACAATTACCTACAATTAAACCTAACACTACACTATCAATAAATTAATTAAATACAATATCTACAAATAACTACAATGAAATAAACTAACTAAAGTACAAAAAATAAAAAAGAACTAAGTTACAAAAAATAAAAAAATATCTACAAACATAAGAAAAATATTACAACAATTTTAAACTAATTACACCTACTCTAAGCCCCCTAATAAAATAACAAAGACCCCCAAAATAACAAAATGCCCTACCCTATTCTAAATTACTAAAGTTCAAAGCTCTTTTACCTTACCAGCCCTGAACACGGCCCTTTGCGGGGCATGCCCCAAGAAGTTCAGCTCTTTTGCCTGTAAAAAAAACATACAATACCCCCCCCCCAACATTACAACCCACCACCCACATACCCCTAATCTAACCCAAACCCCCCTTAAATAAACCTAACACTAAGCCCCTGAAGATCTTCCTACCTTATCTTCACCATACCAGGTTCACCGATCCGTCCTGAAGAGCTCCTCCGATGTCCTGATCCAAGCCCAAGCGGGGGGCTGAAGATGTCCATGATCCGGTAGAAGTCTTCATCCAAGCGGGGCAGAAGAGGTCTTCCATCCGATTGAAGTCTTCATCCAAGCGGGGCAGAAGAGGTCTTCCATCCGATTGAAGTCTTCATCCAGGCGGCATCTTCTATCGACATCCATCTGGAGCAGAGCGGCAGCATCCTGAAGACCTCCGACGCGGAACATCCATCCTGGCCGATGACTGAACGACGAATGACGGTTCCTTTAAATGACGTCATCCAAGATGGCGTCCCTCGAATTCCGATTGTCTGATAGGATTCTATCAGCCAATCGGAATTAAGGTAGGAATATTCTGATTGGCTGATGGAATTAGCCAATCAGAATCAAGTTCAATCCGATTGGCTGATCCAATTAGCCAATCAGATTGAGCTCGCATTCTATTGGCTGATCGGAACAGCCAATAGAATGCGAGCTCAATCTGATTGGCTGATTGGATCAGCCAATCGGATTGAACTTGATTCTGATTGGCTGATTCCATCAGCCAATCAGAATATTCCTACCTTAATTCCGATTGGCTGATAGAATCCTATCAGCCAATCGGAATTCGAGGGACGCCATCTTGGATGACGTCATTTAAAGGAACCGTCATTCGTCGTTCAGTCGTCGGCCAGGATGGATGTTCCGCGTCGGAGGTCTTCAGGATGCTGCCGCTCCGCTCCAGATGGATGTCGATAGAAGATGCCGCCTAGATGAAGACTTCAATCGGATGGAAGACCTCTTCTGCCCCGCTTGGATGAAGACTTCTACCGGATCATGGACATCTTCAGCCCCCCACTTGGGCTTGGATCAGGACATCGGAGGAGCTCTTCAGGACGGATCGGTGAACCTGGTATGGTGAAGATAAGGTAGGAAGATCTTCAGGGGCTTAGTGTTAGGTTTATTTAAGGGGGGTTTGGGTTAGATTAGGGGTATGTGGGTGGTGGGTTGTAATGTTGGGGGGGGGGGTATTGTATGTTTTTTTTACAGGCAAAAGAGCTGAACTTCTTGGGGCATGCCCCGCAAAGGGCCCTGTTCAGGGCTGGTAAGGT
This sequence comes from Bombina bombina, assembly GCF_027579735.1. Taxonomy (NCBI): domain Eukaryota; kingdom Metazoa; phylum Chordata; class Amphibia; order Anura; family Bombinatoridae; genus Bombina; species Bombina bombina. Next base: position 1,303,622,120 of record NC_069500.1, read on the forward strand.
AAAAGAGCTTTGAACTTTAGTAATTTAGAATAGGGTAGGGCATTTTGTTATTTTGGGGTCTTTGTTATTTTATTAGGGGGCTTAGAGTAGGTGTAATTAGTTTAAAATTGTTGTAATATTTTTCTTATGTTTGTAGATATTTTTTTATTTTTTGTAACTTAGTTCTTTTTTATTTTTGTACTTTAGTTAGTTTATTTAATTGTAGTTATTTGTAGATATTGTATTTAATTAATTTATTGATAGTGTAGTGTTAGGTTTAATTGTAGGTAATTGTAGGTATTTTATTTAATTAATTTAATGATAGTATAGTGTTAGGTTTAATTGTAACTTAGGTTAGGATTTATTTTACAGGTAATTTTGTAATTATTTTAACTAGGTAACTATTAAATAGTTCTTAACTATTTAATAGCTATTGTACCTGGTTAAAATATTTACAAAGTTGCCTGTAAAATAAATATTAATCCTAAAATAGCTACAATGTAATTATAATTTATATTGTAGCTATATTAGGATTTATTTTACAGGTAAGTATTTAGCTTTAAATAGGAATAATTTATTTAATAAGAGTTAATTAATTTCGTTAGATTAAAATTATATTTAATTTAGGGGGGTGTTAGTGTTAGGGTTAGACTTAGCTTTAGGGGTTAATACATTTATTAGAATAGCGGTGAGCTCCGGTCGGCAGATTAGGGGTTAATAATTGAAGTTAGGTGTCGGCGATGTTAGGGAGGGCAGATTAGGGGTTAATACTATTTATTATAGGGTTAGTGAGGCGGATTAGGGGTTAATAACTTTATTATAGTAGCGGTGCGGTCCGCTCGGCAGATTAGGGGTTAATAAGTGTAGGCAGGTGGAGGCGACGTTGAGGGGGGCAGATTAGGGGTTAATAAATATAATATAGGGGTCGGCAGTGTTAGGGGCAGCAGATTAGGGGTACATAAGGATAACTTAAGTAGCGGCGCTTTGCGGTCGGCAGATTAGGGGTTAATTATTGTAAGTAGTTGGCGGCGACGTTGTGGGGGGCAGATTAGGGGTTAATAAATATAATACAGGGTTCGGCGGTGTTAGGGGCAGCAGATTAGGGGTACATAGGGATAACTTAGCTGGCGGCGCTTTGCGGTCGGCAGATTAGGGGTTAAAAAAAATAAATTGAGTGGCGGCGATGTGGGGGTACCTCAGTTTAGGGGTACATAGGTAGTTTATGGGTGTTAGTGTACTTTAGAGTACAGTAGTTAAGAGCTTTATGAACCGTCGTTAGCCCAGAAAGCTCTTAACTACTGACTTTTTTCTGCGGCTGGAGTTTTGTCGTTAGATTTCTAACGCTCACTTCAGACACGACTCTAAATACCGGAGTTAGAAAGATCCCATTGAAAAGATAGGATACGCAAATGACGTAAGGGGATCTGCGGTATGGAAAAGTCGCGGCTGAAAAGTGAGCGTTAGACCCTTTTTTGAGTGACTCAAAATACCGGAGTTAGCCTAAAACCAGCGTTAGGAGCCTCTAACGCTGGTTTTCACGGCTAACGCCAAACTCCAAATCTAGGCCTAAATTTGAAAAAGCAAGACTCTAAGCTTAGGAGCCCTGACCATTTTCAGGTCAGCACCCTGGATAGTGCTTGCTGATTGGTGGCTACATTTAGTTACCAATCAGCAAGCGCTAAACAGGTGCTGAACCAAAAATGGGTCGGCTCCTATTTTTCATTACTGCATTTTCAAATAAAGATAGCAAGAGAAGAAGAAAAATAGATAATAGGAGTAAATTAAATGCAAAAAAATGAAGGGTGAGCCTATGTAAGTCAGCTACACAAATATTTGTGACAGACACCTATAAAATTAATCATTTCAATGCATGTATTCACAAAACTATTTTGGAAACATCAATATAGTAGAACTACAGAAGTTAAAGGCAATTCTAAAATACGCCTAAACAGCTATTAAAATTGTTAAGACACCGGTGGTCTTTTAAAACATACAAATATATCTAAAATGAGATAATGTAGCTGCTTAAAAAATATAACTGCTTAAAAAATAGCTGCTAAAAAACATTACTGCTAAAAAAATGTATCGAAAAAAGTATAAAAAAACTTGGCAATGAGATTAAATAAATCTCCAGTTGATGTCTCTGATAAGACTGAATCCTCATTAGTGTTAAAGCCCTCTGTGAATGTGAACAGGCAGTCAGGTTTTTTTTAGTGATGACAGAGACCCTGTTTCAGTTTTGCACTTAACACCCAATATCCTGCACTGAGGGCCAAGGGGGAGGTATCCTTCTGTGTATAATTACAGATACGCCCCCCCTTGGTCCTCGGGGACATATATATATATATATATATATATATATATACAGTATATATATATTTATATATATATATATATACAGTATATATATATATATATATATATATATATATATATATATATATATATATATATATATATGTAGCTGAATGTGTGTGCACTCCCACTATCTCTCGTCATCTGCCAGGGTGGTGTTGTGAAATAATAGGCAGGATTGAAGATAAGCACTCACTGGACTCTGGACAACGTGGTCATCAAAAATTATTTATTTGTGCTGTGACGTTTCGGGACTAAGCACTGTCCCTTCCTCTGACAATATACAAGTGAAAAATACAGCCTTATATAGGCCCCAGAAACCCTCCCACACTCTATGAGCCAATCACTGCCCCTTTTCGTTACACACCCCCTAAGTGTCAAAATCTAATTGGACATACACTAATAGTGACATCATCAAGTGCTAAAACATACAACGTGATAAATAACTACCTACTTTATTATTAAAAAACCAGCAGAGCCAAAGTAATCGTTCCTATTTAATCAGGTATAATATAAAAAGCGCACAACGGCACAAATATAGACTTCAGGCCACAGAACACCCAATCACCAATAAGTTCTTATTCACCCAATCACAGACCGCCACATAGTAGTCAACACCCAATGCACATCAACACCTCTGCGTATGTACAGAAAATCATAAGTATGTGGGGGAAAAACCGGAAGATCTATCTTTTCCCTCTACCAACATATTGGAAGCATGTCACTATAGTGCCTATATAGTAGGATGCGCGGATCATTGATAATACCTTGTGTGAAAAACGGCTGGCAGACTAACACCTCGTCATATGGGCGGGGTGTCAGATGGGCCAATCAAATGCTTAAGCAGTGACTTATCACACCCACCTCCTTTGTCAAATGACAATAAGGCAAGAGACTAGCCGGGCTCATTCACCAGCCTGTAACCAATCACATAAGCGGAGAGGAGCACACCCCTCACTTGCCATATGTTTTTAGTAAACGACCGGGCCGTCTCCATTACTATTCATCGGCAGTACACTGTCCTGTGAGTGACAGCTGGATTATTAGTAATGGAGACGGCCCGGTCATTTACTAAAAACATATGGCAAGTGAGGGGTGTGCTCCTCTCCGCTTATGTGATTGGTTACAGGCTGGTGTACCATGGAGCACTTTCAAAACCATCATCAATAAGTGGACAAAATGTGGCACCACAGAGACATTGCAAAGATCAGGATGACCCTTGAAAATTTATGAGAGGACGAGGAGAAAACTTACCAGGGAAGCTGCCAAAAGGTCAAAAGAAACACTGAAGGGGCTTTTTCTGGTAGGTACTGGTCACTTCTTGCATGTTACCAGTACCTCTCATTTTCTGGACATGTCTGGGCTATGGGGTAGGGTGGCAAGAAACCCATTCTTACAAAAAAGAAGATCCAAGCCTGTCTCAATTATGCCAAAAGATTTATTCAGACACCCCAAACAATGTTTGAATATTTGCTATGGTCTGAAGAGACAAAGATTGAACTTTTTAGGCTAAATTGTAGGCCAAAAAAACTCATCATCCAAGGAAAAGCATGCCGCCTTTGAAGCTAAGTGGTAGTAGCATCATGCTTTTGGGATGCTTCTCTTTAGCTGCGTCAGTGGCTCTTGTCAAGTAGGGATGGGCACATTTTTTGCAACATTCGAAAAATGAAACAAATGTTACATTCATTTGTTCCTTTCAAATTTTGAAACCTTAACCTTTTGAGTGCTAAGCACTTTCCCACCTGCGTGCAAGCTGATGGGTTTTTTAATGTTTTTACATAAAACATTTTTTAACTTTTTTTTACAGATTACCAAGACTTATATAATTGGAAAGGTTAGACGATTACCTTTCCAACGGTGGGTCTATAGCTGCTTAGATGCCTGAGATACAGGCTTCTAAACAGCATGCCCCCTTTCCCTATATTTTGCATTGTCCATTTTAAATAAAGTTGCAAAAACAGGCCCAATTGCCATGGTAGGAGCGGGTGGAAGCCTCCAGATCTCCCTCAAGGTGGGAGAGTGCTAGCGACAGCTCTGAGCCATCGTTAACACCTGAGTGAGATGATTTGCGATGGTTCAGAGCCGTCGTTAGCACTCAAGAGATTAATGTAATAGTATTTCTAATGCTTTTCTTAAAGCTAATATTCAATTTGAATTTTTTTTAATAATCAGATCTGAATTATGCAATATTCAAATTAAAAAAATTGAATCATATTTGTAGTAGTATTTCTAATGCCCTCTATCAATTTACTAAATTCCTTACCAATTGAACTATTGAACTTTTGAATAGTATTTGTTAAATCAAACAAAAGTAATATTTAAAAAAACGGAAATAACATATGATTACCGAATTTTAATGGATTTTGATTCTTATCAATATTTGATTGTCCAAAACAGTTGTCCATAGGACTATTTGTTCTACCAAAAAAATTACACTTTCAGCACATTCGCCAATCTCTATTGTCAAGATAGAGGGAATAATAAATATCTTCAAATTAAGGATGGGCGAAAGTGGCTAAATAAAAATTTGAATGTTAGGACAAATATTCCCTTGTATATTAGTTTTACACATATTGATAAGAATGAAATTTCTTTCAAATTCGATTTACAAATGTTGCTTTCAATTTTGAATTTTGCTTTCGAATCTAATGTTGCTTTCTATTTCGCATGTTCATAATAGTTCAAATGTGCACATTCAAATTTGGAATGTGTATATTCGATATATTATGAGCATTCGAAATCTAATGTTGAAATTTCGAATCACATACATTAATTTGAAATCGAATGACACAGCTAACAGAAAGCATATATAACATTTGAATATTCAAATGAATTTCACTGACTGTTAATTAAAATTCAAAAACCAATATTGAACACTAGAATGTTAGAATGTTGAATAAACATTCAAAATTCAATTTGAAAAGACAAATGTATAAAAATTTGTTTTCAATTTGAATATTCACCCATCCCTACACTAAATATCAAGATATTTTGGCACAAAATGTGCTGGTCTCAGAAAGCTGAAGATGAAGAAAAATTTCACATTCCAAAATGACAATGACCCAAAGCACACAATCAAGTCTACCAAGGCATGGCTTCAGAAAATTAGTCTTGGAATGACCCAGTCAGAGCGCAGAATTCAATCCTATAGAAAACCTATGGAATGACCTAAAGAGAGCTGTACAAAGGAGATGCCATTATAATTTGAAATTATTTTAACTTTTTGCAAACAAGAGTGGGATAAAAGTCTATATGTGAAAGTTAATAGAGACTTATTCACAAACACTTGCTACTGTACAAAACGCTTCCACAAAGTATTAGTTGGGTGGGTGTGAAGACTTATGCAATCACAGTATTTATTTTTTTATTTAAAATGTTCCTAATAATTAAAAAAAAATTCTCTTGATTTTTTTTCCTTGGAAGATCCAATTTCAAAGTCTGATATTTACATTCGGCTAGATTACGAGTTTTGCGTTATGAGTAAAAAAGCCTCATAACGCTGCTTTTTCACTACCGCTGCTATTACGAGTCTTGCAGGTATAGGTGTACCGCACACTTTTTTGGCCATAACGCAACGTAACTGCCATACCTTTCAAAAAGTCCTTTTCAATGGGACTTCCATAGTGCTGGTATTACGAGTTTTGCCTGGGAGGCCAAAAAGTGAGCGGTACAGCCTATACCGACAAGATTCGTACTGCCATCTAAAGTCAGTAGTTATGAGTTTTACGTTACAAATCTGTAGTATAAAACTCATAACTAAAGTGTTACAAAGTACACTAACTCCCATAAACTACCTATTAACCCCTAAACCGAGGCCCTCCTGCATCGCAAACACTATAATAAAATGATTAACCCCTAATCTGCTCCGCACATCACCGCCACAATATTAAACATATTAACCACTAAACCGCCACACTCCCACATCGCAAACACTAGTAAAAATTATTAACCCCTAATCTGCCGCCCCAACGTCACCGCCGCCACTATACTAAAGTTATTAACCCCTAAACCTAACCCTAAGTCTAACCCTAACACCCCTAACTTTAATATAATTAAAATAAATCTAAATAAAACTAAATAAAACTTCTAAATAACACTATCATTAACTAAATAATTCCTATTTAAAACTAAATACTTACCTGTAAAATAAACCCTAAGCTAGCTACAATATAACTAATAGTTACATTGTAGCTATCTTAGGTTTTATTTTTATTTCACAGCTAAGTTTGTATTTATTTTAACTAGGTAGACTAGTTAGTAAATAGTTATTAACTATTTACTAACTACCTAGTTAAAATAAATATAAATTTACCTGTAAAATAAAACCTAACCTGTCTTACACTAACACCTAACATTACACTACAATTAACTAAATTACATTAATTAAATACAATTAACTAAATTACAAAAAAAAACAAAACACTAAATTACACAAAATAAAAAATAAATTTTCAAATATTTAAACTAATTACACTAACCCCCGAAGATCCACTTACAGTTTTTGAAGACCGGACATCCATCCTCAATGAAGCCGGGAGAAGTCTTCAGCCAAGCGGCAAGAAGTCGTCCTCCAGGCGGGCAGAAGTCTTCATCCAGACGGCATCTTCTATATTCATCCTTCCGACGCGGAGCGGCTCCATCTTCAAGACATCCGGCACGGAGCATCCTCTTCTTTCAATGGCTCTTTAACAATGAAGTTTCATTTAAATGACATCATCTAAGATGGCGTCCCTTGAATTCCGATTGGCTGATAGAATTCTATCAGCCAATCAGAATTAAAGGTGAAAAAATCCTATTGGCTGATGCAATCAGCCAATAGGATTGAGCTTCAATCCTATTGGCTGATCCAATCAGCCAATAGGATTGAGCTTGCATTCTATTGGCTGATTGGAACAGCCAATAGAATGCAAGCTCAATCCTATTGGCTGATTGCTATTGAACCTTTTCAGGGCAATGGGGAGCTTAGTTTTTTTTAGATTTTTATTTGGGGGGTTGGTTGTGTGGGTAGTGGGTTTTACTGTTGAGGGGTTGTTTGTATTTTTTTTTACAGGTAAAAGAGCTGATTTCTTTGGGGCAAAAGGACCTTTTAAGGGCTATTGCAGTTTAGTTTAGGCTAGGGTTTTTTTTTATTTTGGGGGGGCTCTTATTTTTATAGGGCTATTAGATTAGGTGTAATTAGTTTAAATATTTGATAATTTCTGTTTTATTTTGTGTAATTTAGTGTTTTTTTTTTTTTGTAATTTAGTTAATTGTATTTAATTAATGTAATTTATTTAATTGTAGTTTAATGTTGGGTGTTAGTGTAAGAGAGGTTAGGTTTTATTTTACGGGTAATTTTGTATTTATTTTAACTAGGTAGTTAGTAAATAGTTAATAACTATTTACCAACTAGTCTACCTAGTTAAAATAAATACAAACTTAGCTGTGAAATAAAAATAAATCCTAAAATAGATACAATGTAACTATTAGTTATATTGTAGCTAGCTTAGGGTTTATTTTATAGGTAAGTATTTAGTTTTAAATAGGAATTATTTAGTTAATGATAGTAATTTTTATTTAGATTTATTTTAATTATATTAAAGTTAGGGTTAGACTTAGGGTTAGGTTTAGGGGTTATTATATTAATATATTTATTTTGTGTTAGTGATGTGGGAGGCCAGAGGTTTAGTGGTTAATAACTTTAGTATAGTTGTGGCGGCGTTTGGTGCGGCAGATTAGGGGTTAATAAGTGTAGTTAGGTATCGCCAATGACGGGGGCAGCAGATTAGGGGTTAATAAGTGTAGGTAGGTGGCGGTGATGACGGGGGCGGCAGATTAGGGGTTAACAAGTGTAGGTAGGTGGCGGCGATGTTAGGGGTGGCAGATTAGGGGTGTTTAGACTTTTCTTTCCCCATAGGAATCAATGGGGCTGCGTTACGGAGCTTTACACTCCTTTATTGCAGGTGTTAGGCTTTTTTTTAGCCGGCTCTCCCCATCGATGTCTATGGGGAAATCGTACACGAGCACGTAAAACCAGCTCAAAGCAGCGCTGGTATTTGTGTGCGGTATGGAGCTCAACGCTGCCATATTGCCTGCTAACGCTGGGTTATTGCAAACCTGTAATAGCAGCGCTATTAAAGGTGAGCGGTGGAAATAACTTGCAAATTATTACAGAGCAGCTCATAACGCAAAACTTGTAATCTAGCCGATTGTTATTTCTGTTTTTAAATTTTAAAAAACCCTGCAATTACATAAAGATGTGTAGAGTCTTTATATCTACTGAATAGTCATAATCTATATTAACATGATACATTTTTTACACATCTGTAATGTTGTGCTATTTATATATGAAAGATGTAAACTTTTAAAATACCAAAAAACATGTGAAGTTAATAATATTATGTTTCATACATAAAATAAAAAATATTTGTAACTATAAAAAATAATAATAAACATGTTAATTTTAATGATTCCAGTCGTTGCTAACATTATTTTATACGTGTTTTGTAACTTCCTCTAGAACGGGATCTTGCTGGACCATGTTGTTTAAGAAACAACATAGGAAGATGATATCATCTCTGTGTATGATTTGTTGAATTGTAGCTCCTTTCCTTGAGAGCATATAGTATTTAGGTTCAGGAGTGTGCATTGGAACTTTTGCAAACATCACTGCCATATAGTGCACTGCTCAACTCACATGCACATTCCTGAACCTATATAGATACACTCTCATGAAAATGAGCCGCATTTAAATAAATAGCACACAGAGGAAAAGGTAAATCTGGTAAAATAAGTAAAGTAAACATTTTTTTTTAATTATGGGCTAGATTACAAGTGGAGCATTATCGTTAGTGCAAGGAGCATAAACGTGATCACGTCATCGCAATGTTCTTTACGCTCAAATTCATATTACAAGTGGCATGCTGTTCAAATTACATTGTAGAAAAAGATTTAATTTTATTAGCTGATTTGAATTTGAACATACAAATCAGCCAATAGGAATGCAAGGGTACCCCTATATAAAAGGGGTTCTTCGAATTTAAAATTCAGTGTGCGGCTGGTGTTCGTTAGCGTTTGTTTTTTTAATGTTAGGGGGATTTTTTTTGTAATGTTATGGGTCGGTTTAGCACTGGACAATAACTTTTTACTTTCACCAGCGCAACTCTACTTACACAAACTATTTATTCCTAGCGCAGTTAGCACCTAGCGAAAGCGATAATTAGTGCTCCACTCATACTCTAGCCCTTTATGTTTAAGTTTGTACCACAAAGCGACATCTAGCGCACTTACATTTTGTTATAGAAAGATAATTATAGGTCAATTTAATTTTATTTAGTTACCTCTCAAGGGACTTGAATGATAGGATGACATCCTTGGAATGATACCAAAGAAAATAAACCTACAAGAAAAGAAATGATGTAAGATATTTAGATTATATGACCAATAAAATGCTTCAGATGAAAAATGAGGGGAAATGTAACATTTGTTTCATTGGGTTTATAATGGTTTACAAATGCCAGATGCAGAACTATTTGTGCAGTTTAAAGTTCCATAGGAATATAAACTTGCTTCCTAAAGGTAATAATGTTATATATACTTCAATAGCTGTCACTGCATAGATACTCCTTTTTCCCTGATTAATATTGTAAAGGTTCAATACTTTAACATGCCCAATGCACATGCAAATGTCACACAGCTTCAAATATGAATTTTATGTTAACTTCTAGTAGTGGGATCCTTAAAGGGACACTGAACCCATATTTTTTATTTCATGATTCAAAAAGAGCATGACATTTTAAGCAACTTTCTAATTTACTCCTATTATCAATTTGGAATGTAAATCTTAGCAGCCAGCCCATTTTAGGTTCAGCACCATGGATAGTGCTTGCTTATTGGAGGCTTACATCTACCCACCAATAAGCAAGCATAACCCAAGTTCTCAACCAAAAATGGGCCGGCTCCTACGCATCACATTCCTGCTTTTTTAATAAAGATAGCAAGAAAACGAAGAAAAATTTATAATAGGAGTAAATTAGAAAGTTGCTTAAAATTTTATGATCTATCTGAATCATGAAAGAAAACATTTGGGTTCAGTGTTCCTTTAAGGGAAATGTATAACTAAACAAAGTGACCTGTTACATGAATGGATTCTACATAGACAGTACTGATGGCTATGCTTCACGACAATTCTATATAGCAGATTTATAATTCAATCGTGTATATGTGTGCTTGAAAAATAAGATTAAAGATGAAAATAAGGAAAAAAAAAAAGAGTATAATAAGGTTCATTTATACATAAACATAAATGAATGAAATCTGAATCTAAAGAGGACTATTTAATGCCTTATTATAGCACTATTTTAAAAAATGTGCTTAAAATAAAAACCTAATAAATAAACCAACATAAAATACATTAATCAGTTTCTTAAATTATATAAAAAAAAATTGCAGTGGACAAGTTAAACATTTTTTGACTATTTCCTATCATTATCTTGTCTGTGTGTATATATGTATAGTCTAATAGGCATAGAAGGTTTTTTCCTCACTAGGATTATTTACACAGGTATAGAAAGGTTTTTTCTTCTTAAATGTGGAGAGTCCACAGCTGCATTCATTACTTTTTGGAATTCAAAACCTGGCCACCAGGAGGAGGCAAAGACACCCCAGCCAAAGGCTTAAATACCTCGCCAAATTCCCTCATCCCCAAGTCATTATTTGCCTTTTCGTCACAGAAGGTTGGCAGAGAAGTATCGGAAGATTAAAGATAGTCTCTTATGGAGGGTAGTACTCTTCGAAATGGGACTGGAGTTTTAAGTAATCCTGTCAGCCTCTCAGTGAAAGCATGGATGAATGTTAGAGTCTGGAGATGCAGGGAGAGTCTTTCTGCGAAACCATCCCAACTCATATTAACAGCTCCTTAGCAATCAGCGTTGACGAGTTTTGCTGCCTGCTTTCTTCACTCAAGTCCATGTCAGAAGCTACTATCTGTCACACTTGAAGGGCCGTGTTCCTGTTTGTGTCCATTCTTCTTGGGCATGCACCTGCGGGTGCTGCCCTCTTTGTCTTTGATCCAGTTAGGATGTATTTTATTTCTTTTTGAGAAGCTCATGTCTGTTATAATTTTTCAGTTGGGAAACATTTCTTCTCTGGAATTTGATACTAGCGATTTTGTGGTTGCTTGGGCACGTCAACAGAAGTTGCATGTTAAGGTGTTAGTACATTGTTATGTCAATAGTTACTTTTGTCGATTCCTATTGGGGTTTAGATTTTTCTGTGGCCTGGGTCAGTTCTGAGTGCCCTATGTAGCAGGCTGGTCCTGGTCAGGCTCTATTTTCTGTTCCTTAAGTTCTATATCATCCACGTGGTGCCGGAGGGACAGCCATGAATTTAAAACAAAATTTGAGGCTTCTTACCTACTTACAGCAAAATTAAAAGGCCACATCTCTCTACTTATCCTCCTTGATCTGTCTGCAGCTTTTGATACTGTCAACCACCCTCTTTTGCTCCATACCCTCCAATCCTTCGGCATCTGTGACACAGCTCTCTCTTGGTTCTCCTTCTATCTGTCTCACCGAACCTTTAGTGTAGCCTTCTCTGGGGCATCCTCTGCCCTGTTACCTCTTTCTGTTGGGGTACCGCAAGGCTTTGTCCTCGGTCCCCTTCTCTTCTCAATCTACACGTCCTCACTAGGTTCCTTAATAAAGTCCCACGGGCTTCATTATCATTTATATGCCAACGATACCCAAATCTACCTCTCTGCACCAGAACTATCTCCTTCCTTGCTAACCCGTGTCACTAACTGTGTTTCTCATATCTCATCTTGGATGTCCTCTCACTACCTCAAGCTAAATCTCTCCAAAACTGGGCTCCTTATTTCCCCCTTTTTCCAAAATCTCCACCCCCCATGTCTCTATAACTGTTGATAACTCCATCATTACCCCAACCTCACATGCCCAATGTCTTGGGGTCACACTTGACTCAGATCTTTCTTTCACTCCTCACATTCAGTCCTTGGCTAAAGCCTGTCACTTCCACCTTAAAAACATTGCTAAAATTAGACATTTCCTTACACAAGACACAACAAACATTTTAATCCACTCTCTCATCCTTTCCCGCCTCGACTACTGCAACTCTATCCTCTCTGGTCTCCCTAGCTGCCGCCTTGCTCCTTTACAATCCATAATGAATGCCTCTGTCTTGGATCAATAATTCTAATTCAGGCAGGTACAATGCAAGCCTCCACTAAAGGCGGATCAACTGCGGGACTACAGTTTGCTCCTGCTGGGGCCACAGCTGGCACCATAAGAAACATTAGACCGGGATCTGAAATAGGCTGGGAGATAAGGTGTTTTGCTAACCTGTCAGCGGCAACAACATCGCAATGGAGATATGATGGACTTATGAACACAAAAAGCTATGATACTGGCTATTCTGAGGGTCCATACTGTGGTTCCCCTCAAGCAGTGGGAGTTGGTTGAAGCAGCGGGGATCCCTGATGTTGGAGAGAGTTGAAACCACAATGTTCCTGAGACTTTCCTCCACCAAACCTTTTACCTATTGACGCCTACCCATATCCTTATTGCACTGTGGGCTCCTAATGTTAACACTGTTTATTATGCCTGTGACTGGTTGATTTATATGTTAACTGTTTCTTATGTTATCTATCTGATCGGTCACTACTCTGGGAACTAATCTAATTCTAAATAATGTTTGCAATTCCATATATTGAGAACCTCACAGTTACACCACATCTGGGAGCGGTTTAGACCACAATGTTTTACACTGCCTACTCTCCCTATAGATTTATATAACAAGTCTCTAGACACCTCATCGAAATTCATTAGATTAGGGATTGGTTGAACCTATTGAGAGGTTTGGGGTTTTCTTCTATCAGGACTGATGGTGGATAGACATTCACTGGGAGTTAACCCTATGGAACTGCAATAGCAAAGTTTTTTTTTTCTTAACATATAGGCATCTACTTATCAAAGCGTCAACTATGGTGCATTCGCGGCCGCAGATCTCAATACGCTCTCCATAATTATCAAAAAACCCATCAAAAACACACGAGTCAAGTATGGTGCAAAGAGGATCTGACTGGTGTTAACAAACAGTCATCGATGTAGCAGCTATTCAGGCTTTTCCCAACTTTATTTATATCACCTAATAATGCATTAAATGTAGATCAATAATATATTTGCATTCTTTTTTAAGGGTATACATATTTAATAATGCTTTACATTGAGTTTTATTAGGTGATATGCTTCCCTATAGCAACATCGAACATAAGATTTCAGTTTTCCGATTCCTATTGACTACTATAGCATCCGCGACCTCTAAGGCGACGGATTGAAAACTAGATATGCAGCGTCGGATAAGAAAAGCTTCAAATTGTGTCGAATACCATGGCGAATACACAGATCTGCGTCGAATTGAGACCGTCGGATCGTATGTTATGTCACAAATTTCTAATTCTTGCGATCTTAAGGCTTTGATAACTACGGCGATTCAATCACGCGACAAGTACGACGCGGAATTCGGGCATATTCTTAGTTGACACTTTGATAAGTACATACCATAGCTTAACCTCACATCTTAACTACTCTATCGTTTACCTATACATATATGCATAACCAAGCTGCAATTGTATTTGTTTAACTTTTGTTTACTGAGTTCTTTTATTTTACATATTTATCCCACCCTCTACCTACTCTATTGTTCCCCTATACATGTGTACATAACCAAGCTGTGACTATATTGACTCACCTCTATAATAGGCTTTTATATTTTCATAATAATATGCTTAGTACAACCTGAGGTTTATTATATTTAAATAATGATTAAGGCTACAACTGATATTGTTTTACATGTAAAATATATACTCGGATCCAGAGCTATCTAAATGTAGGTCTACAGAAACTTCATTTTCCTATACCAAACCCAGGGGCAGGCAACACTACAACTGATATTGCATACTCTTAAAATATATACTTTGGTTTAAAGCCATCCAACTATTAGTCTAGAGCGATTTGAGTCCTTAGGCCAACCTCAGGGATATTTCTCCATTATGGCAGTGTATATCTGAGCCGGCCCCACTGTCTTGCTTACTAGAATACAGCTCTCTGTGTTAACAGTGAATGTTCCGAACTTGCTCAGCTTTCTGCCATGCTGCCAGCGGCCGAGGTGGGTTGGTGTGCTGAGTATTATAACTTAAAAACTAATACATAGAGGACTGAATGGTATTAGACATATGGTCAGACCTATCCAAGCTCTCAGATTATATCCCTAAAATGATATAGTCCTTTATGCTACACTAAAGACCTGCTATGTGATGGCCGACGTTGAGGTATGTTTAGAGGTGATACATGATCTACCCCTGATGAACATTCTCTGATTGGTTTATCCAAGAATTACTAGTGCCCTGACTCTTTAAGTTTCAAGGACACCTACATACCTAGCTAAACTTATCCTACTCAATAGATGTAGGTAATATCAATCCACTATTTCCACACACCAGGCAAACACTGCTCAGCTCATAAATCTATCCTCCATATTAGTTGTAACCTGGAACAAATAGTAACCCCCACATACTAAGCAAACCTTGTTCAGATTAGCCCTGTTGGTCTTACACGTACATAGAATACCTCTCCCCATTGAGCTGCACTCTTATTATAAAATCAGCACAGTGAATAGAGTTAATAGACTAACCCTGCTACAGCTCTCTATCTAATCTACCGTTATACACGAACGGGTAGCTTTAAGGAATGTAACGGAAGCACCTAGTTGTGCTTCTATTAACACTGCATTTGTTTTTTCAATATATTGTCTGTTCTTCAAGTTAAATCTTGTTGCTTCTCTGTTTTTTTAATGTGTGACACGGTGTGTAAAATTCATAACCAGATGTTGTGGCCATTGCTACACTGTGACGCATAGCTTTACTTCAAAGCCCCTGATATGCTTCTAGTGCGGGTTGGCCCTGCATTACTGCTATTATTTATGGTCTAATTACTCACATCAATCTTAAAGGAGCTACATAAGCTGTGTCGCCTCTGAGAACTTGAGACTCCACTGTGCCGGGTCCAACATTAGTCTAGTGGGTAATCAGCTTATCTCTACTTTTCCCCCTACTAACTCATAGAGGCATGCTTATCAAGCCGTAAACTTGCTTGCATTCGACGGCATTAATACGCTTGCCTGACTTCGCCTAACATCACGGCCTCGGACCTGAATACGCTCTCCATATTTAACAAAAAAAGCTGTCAAAAAGCCGTGCACCAAGTACGGGGCGATGAGCAGCGGACTGTTGTTAACTAAAAGTCATCGATCTCGCTGCTCTTCAGCTTTTTCACAGTTTTATTTGTATACTGTCACTAAACACAGCCACTATACTAAACTGTTTAACCCCTATCCTGCTGCTCCCAGACCCCGCCGCAACTGAATAAAGTTATTAACCCCTAAACTGCCACTCCCGGAGCCCACCGCAACTCTAATAAACTTATTTACCCCTATCCCGCTGCTCCTGGACCCCGTTGCAACTAAATAAAGTTATTAACCCCTAAACCTCTGGCCTCCCACATCACTACCACTTATTAAACCTATTAACCCCTAAACCACCAGCTCCCCACATCGCCATAAACTAAATTAACCTATTAACCCCTAAACCTAACAATCCGCTAACTTTATATTAAATATTATCTCATCCCTATCTTATAATAAATTTAAACTTACCTTTAGATTTAAATTAAACTATATTAAACTAATAATTAACCTACCCTAACTGTTATACTAAAATTACATTAAACTATATTAAACTATTAATTAACCTACCCTATTATACTAAAATTCCATTAAACTATATTAAACTAATAATTAATCTACCCTAACTGTTATACTAAAATTCCATTAAACTATATTAAACTAATAATTAATCTACCCTAACTGTTATACTAAAACTACATTAAACTATATTAAACTAATAATTAATCTACCCTAACTGTTATACTAAAACTACATTAAACTACAAATTAAATTAACTTTATTATATATTTAAACACCTAACCCTACTCAAATAATTTAAATCTACAATTAAAAATTACAAAGTTACAAAAACTAACAACTAAGTTACAAAAAATAGCAAACACTAAGTTACAAAAAAAAATAAACACTGTTACACAAAATAAAAAATAAATGATCAAATAAAAAAAAACCTAACCTACAATAAACTACAAATACAAATACCCCCCAACAGTAAAACCCAACACCCACACAACCACCCCCCCCCCCCCCAAATAAAAACCTAACTAAAAAAACCTAAGCTCCCCATTGCCCTGGGCATTTAGCTCTTTTTCAAAAATCCAAACCCTAATCTAAAAATAAAACCCACTCAATAAACCCTTACAAACCCTTACAAACCCTTAGAAATCCTAACACTAACCCCCGAAGATCCACTTACCGTTTCTGAAGAGCCGACATCCATCCTCGACGAAGCGGCAGAAGTCCTCATCGAAGCCGGCAGAAGTCTTCATCCAAGCGGCCGAAGTCTTCCTCCAAGCCTGCAGAAGTCTTTACCCAGATGGCATCTTCTATCTTCATCCATCCGGCGCGGAGCGGCTTCATTTTCAAGACATCTGATGTGGAGCATCCTCTTCATCCGACGACTAAAACAGAATGAAGGTACCTTTAAGTGATGTCATCCAAGATGGCGTCCCTTAGATTCTGATTGGCTGATAGAATTCTATCAGCCAATCGGAATTAAGGTAGAAAAAATCCTATTGACTGATGCAATCAGCCAATAGGATTGAAGTCCATTCCTATTGGCTGATCCAATCAGTCAATAGGATTGAGCTTGCATTCTATTGGCTGATTGGAACAGCTTGGATGAAGACTTCTGCCCATCTGGAGGACCACTTCGCCCAGCTTGGATGAAGACGTCTCCCGGTAAGTCGATCTTCAGGGGGTTAGTGTTAGGTTTTTTTAAGGGTGTAT
Source organism: Bombina bombina (assembly GCF_027579735.1). Classification (NCBI taxonomy): domain Eukaryota; kingdom Metazoa; phylum Chordata; class Amphibia; order Anura; family Bombinatoridae; genus Bombina; species Bombina bombina. The sequence goes on from NC_069500.1 coordinate 1,303,639,418, forward strand.
TGGGTAGGTTTTATTTTTTAGGTTAGGGACTTTATGCCGCAAAAGAGCTAACTGCCCTTTTAAGGGCAATGCCCATCCAAATGCCCTTTTCAGGGCAATGGGGAGCTTAGGTTTTTTTAGCTAGTATTTTATTTTGGGGGTTGGTTGTGTGGTTGGTGGGTTTTACTGTTGGGGGGGTTGTTTGTAATTTTTTTTACAGGTAAAAGAGCTGATTACTTTGGGGCAATGCCCCGCAAAAGGCCATTTTAAGGGCTATTGGTAGTTTAGTTTATGCTAGGGGTTTTTTTATTTTGGGGGGGCTTTTTTATTTTAATAGGGCTATTAGATTAGGTGTAATTAGTTTAAATTTCTGTAATTTTTTTTTATTTTCTGTAATTTAGTGTTTGTTTTTTGTACTTTAGCTAATTTAATTTAATTTAGGTAATTGTATTTAATTTAGCTAATTTATTTAATTATAGTGTAGTGTTAGGTATTAGTGTAACTTAGGTTAGGTTTTATTTTACAGGTAAATTTGTATTTATTTTAGCTAGGTAGTTATTAAATAGTTAATAACTATTTAATAACTATTCTACCTAGTTAAAATAAATACAAACTTGCCTGTAAAATAAAAATAAACCCTAAACTAGCTACAATGTAACGACGTTGGGGGCTGCAGATTAGGGGTTAATAAGTGTAGGTGTAGGCGACATTGGGGGCAGCAGATTAGGTGTTATTAAATATAATGTAGGTGTCGGTGATGTTGGGGGTAGCTGATTAGGGGTTCATAAGTATAATGCAGGTGGCGGCGGTGTCCGGAGTGGCAGATTAGGGGTTAATACGTATAATATAGGTGTCGGCGATGTCGGGGGCGGCAGATTAGGGGTTAATTAGTGTAAGATTAGGGGTGTTTAAACTCGAGGTTCATGTTAGGGTGTTAGGTGTAAACATAAATTTTATTTCCCCATAGGAATCAAGGGGCTGCGTTAGTGAGTTATACGCTGCTTTTTTGCAGGTGTTAGATTTTTTTCAGCCGGCTCTCCCCATTGATTGGTATGGGGAAATCGTGCACGAGCACATTACACCAGCTCACCGCTGAATTAAGCAGCGCTAGTATTGAAGTGAGATTTGGAGCAAAATTTTACTCAACGCTCACTTTTTATCTTTTAACGACGGGTTTCTGAAAACTCGTAATACCAGCGTTGCGTGTAACTGAGCAGTGACAGAATACTGCTTGTTAGCACCACATAGCCTCTAACGCAAAACTCGTAATCTAGGCGTTAGTGTTTATTATTTTTTTTTGTAACTTAGTGTTTGTTATTTTTTGTAACTTAGTTGTTAGTTTTTTGTAACTTTGTAATTTTTAATTGTAGATTTAAATTATTTGAGTAGGGTTAGGTGTTTAAATATATAATATAGTTAATTTAATTTGTAGTTTAATGTAGTTTTAGTATAACAGTTAGGGTAGATTAATTATTAGTTTAATATAGTTTAATGTAATATTAGTATAATAGGGTAGATTAATTATTAGTTTAATATAGTTTAATGGAATTTTAGTAAAACAGTTAGGGTAGATTAATTATTAGTTTAATATAGTTTAATGGAATTTTAGTATAACAGTTAGGGTAGATTAATTATTAGTTTAATATAGTTTAATTTAAATCTAAAGGTAAGTTTAAATTTATTATAAGATAGTGATGAGTTAATATTTAATGTAAAGTTAAGGGGTTGTTAGGTCTAGGGGTTAATAGGTTAATTTAGTTTATGGCGATGTGGGGGGCTGGTGGTTTAGGGTTTAATAGGTTTAGTAAGTGCTAGTGATGTGGGAGGCCAGGGGTTAAGGAGTTAATACAATTATTTAGTTGCAGTGAGCTCCGGGGGCGGCGGGATAGGGGTTAATAACTTTATGTAGGTGGTGGCGGGGTCCGGGAGCGGCAGAATAGGGGTTAATAACTTTATGTAGGTGGCGGATGTGTCGGGACGGCAGATTAGGGGTTAATAAGTATAATGTAGGTGGCGGGGGTGAAGGGGCGGCAGATTAGGGGTGTTTAGACTCGGGGTACATGTTAGGGTGTTAGGTGTAAACATTTCTTTTATTTTCCCATAGGAATCAATGGGATATTGTGCAGCAGCGAACATAAGCTTTTGCTGCTTTCAGACTCCCATTGATTCCTATGGCATCCGCCGCCTCCAGGGATTGAAAAGCAGGTACGCTGGGCCGGAATAGTGGCGAGCGTACCTGGTAGATATTTGTTAAATAGCAAAAGTAGTCAGATAGTGCCGAATTTGCATTTGGAACATCTGTAATAACGTAAGAATCGATCTGTGTCAGACTAAGACCGGCGGATCATATGTTACGTCACAGATTTCTACTTTTGCCGATCTATAGGCTTTGATAAATAAGGGGAATCAGGCTCTCCACAATTACGCTGCGGAATTCAAGCGTATTTGCGGTTGACGGCTTGATAAGTAGGCCTCATAGGCTCATGAGACTTTATACATGGATATGACATGTCGCTACCTACCACACTTAAATAATCACCTCCCCCCCCACCACATAATATGCCTCCGAGATTGGAGGACTACCTATGTGGTTTATCTCGCCTATACCGCAACCCCTACTACTTTCCATGACTGATCAGCATTATTTACATGTTAAGTTTAAAGTTTTAAACCCAATAATTCATACTTGCATATTCCACCATACCACTCATACATACTAGAACTTTTTTCGCTGCTTTATGGCTACTGCTTGCCACGCTTTTTGTCAATGAGTGTATCCTTGTTTTTCTTTTTCTTGTTCACATTGCTCCTGGATGTATTCCTTAAATGCATATGTCAAGTTTCTTCTTGAAACATAATGCTCATGTTTTATTTTTAAAATTGAGGATTGTTCACACGAATAAACAAACCTATTCAGATATACCTTGAATATTTGTTGTTACCCTAAATTTGTCTTGTATATGCATTTATTTTTTCCTCAATATAAAAATAATTAATGGGAAAAAAAAATATATATATATATATACACCATACATAAAAATACTTCATTACAAAAATTTAAAAATCCTAATCCTAAAATAACAGTCTAAAATTACGAAAAATAAAAAAATTTTAAGATTACAAAAATAATAAACGAAATTATCCAAAATAAAAAAATTAAATATACCCCTATAAAAACAAAAAAGCCACTCCAAAATAAAAGCACCCCCTTAAAATGGCTTTTTGTAGGGCATTGCCCTAAATTTAACAGCTCTTTTACATTAAAAAAAAACAAATTAACGCCTAACAGTAAAAACCCGTACCTACCCAAACCCCCAAAATAAAAAAGACCTCATTCTAAAAAAGTGCCCTTAAAAGTGCAATCAGCTCTTTTGCTGCCCATTAAAAAAACAAAAAAAACAAAAAAACTCTAACACTAACCCCAAAAAATCCAGGTGGCGAAGATCTTCTTCCAGGGCGGCACCATCTTCCATCTTCATTCCGGTGGCACGGAGCGAAGGCGGAGCGGAGCAGAGCTGGAACAGCTGCTGCGCAGACATCCGACGTGGAGGTCATCTTCATGCGATCGTCTGTCACACACTGTTCAAATCAGCCAATAGGATTTTAGTACCTCTCAACCTATTGGCTGATTTGAAAATTTCAGCCAATAGGAATGCAAGGTACCCCAATATAAAAAGGGAACCTTGTATTCAATCTTCAGTGTTCGGCAGACGATCGCATGAAGAGGACTCTTCACATTGGATGTCTGCGCGTCCGCCATTCTAGTACTGCTCCATGCCATTTTCACTCCGCGCCACTGGGATAAAAATGGAAGATTGTGCTGCCCTGGAAGAAGATCTTCACCGCCTGGATGAAGACTTTGCTCCACCTGGAAGAAGATGGATGTCCGGACTTCAGGAATGGTGAGTACATTTTTTGGGGTTAGTGATAGGTTGTTTTTATGGGCGGGTGGGTTTTTTCTTTTAGATTAGTGCTTTTTTATTTTTTTATGGGCAGCAAAAAAATGCCCATACTAATTCCCCTTTAGAAGCAATGGGTACCTTATTTTTTTTTTAGAATTAGGTATTATTTATTTTGGGGGGTTGGGTGTGGGGGGGGGGTTTACAGTTAGGGGTTAATTTGTATTTTTATATGTAAAAGAGCTGATTTCTTCAGGGCAATGCCCTACAAAAGGCCATTTTAAGGGTTATTGGTAGTTTATTGTTAGATAAGGGGGTGTTTTGGGGTGGCTTTTTTGTTTTTATAGGGGTATTAGATTAGGTTTAATTTTTTTTATTTTGGATAATTTTGTTTATTATTTTTGTAATCTTAGATTTTTTTTATTTTTCGTAATTTTAGACTTTGTTATTTTTTTAATGGTAGGTTTGTTTGTTTGTTTTTGTAGTGTTAGGATTTTTAAATTTTGTAATTTAGGTTTTTTATTTTTGGTATATATATATATATTTTTTTAAATAGTAATGTTAGGTTTATTGATAGTTTAAGCTTATTTATTTTTATTTCACACGTGTATTCTATACTTGCAAATCTTGGCAGTCAGCTCTTCATGGATAGGACTTTTGTTATTGCCAAAACTTCTGCCTGCACAAAATCTAGAGCAAAACATCTGACATCAGATTGTGAGGCCACCGCCTACGCGCGTTTCACCCCATTGGCTGTGCAACGGGGCTTCATCACATTACACGTTCCTTTGGCATATGGGGACACACATTTACAATGAGAAGTATTGTTTGGGCTATTACGGAACCGCTAGATGTGAAGCCTGCTTGATTGATTTGCAGGCGGTCTAGACTGTCTTGAACTGTCTGTAGCCAGTACCTTTTACTCCTACATGGAAAGTGTTATTTCAACTATTGCAGCTTTAATGACATATTCAAAATGAATAGTTGAACAGTACTGTACTGACAAGTGAGATACTTGCTTCTACGCTGCTATCTCTGCATGTTCAGCTACCTGCTTGCTGCTTTACTACTTGCTTGCAGGGGTGTCTCTTCTGCTGCTTGTGGACCAAGTGATATAAACATTTACATAACTGCCTTTGGAAGTTTGGATACATATACCTATACTACGAACTGATCACTTTATCATCTGCTTTGCTAAAATACTAATGCCATCTTTGCAACTAATTTGAGATATTGCATGCATAGATTTGCAGTTTATGCATGCTATTATTTTAAAATATTACTCTGTTATTTGGGACTGACATCTATGTAGAAAAGGCCTTGCATACCTTACTGCCAATTCAGACCTTTTGCCAAACAGTAAACAACAGCTACCTCTAAGCTATCGGTGGAGATAAAACAAATACAAAGGTTTGTGCCCTCCTCAGAACCCAAAATTGACGTTGCTAACAGTTATGCACTTATTTTTGTATGTAATGTATTACTGTATGTAGCATTATTTAATTTGCTATGCTATAAAATCAAAAAAATATTATAAATGATTAAACAATAAGATGTTTCACAATGGCTGAACATATGCAAAGAGGGGGTGGGGTAATGGGTGTAGTGTGGGTAGGGTTGCCAGGTGTCCGTTATTAGACCGGACTGTCCGGTATTTCAGGCTACTGCCCGGTAATTTTATTTTTAAAAAACCGGACATAGCCTTTGGTAGTTTTCTTTACAATTTGTTTACTATGACCTGCTAGCTGCTTTACCCAACAAGCCCAGCCCCTGTAGGTTAGCCCATGTGTCACTGTCGATCAACTCAGGCTCTGCTCAGCTGATCGGATCATCATCTTTCTGATCCTGACAGTGTGCAGAGCTGGAGTTGCAGTCGGACCCTCTCTGCACTGCCTGCCAGGCTGCCACACACAGTCCATCTGCCTGTAAGTGTAACTGCAGTCTTGCTATGCTGTGGGCCGGACCGACGTTGTCACGTGATCACGCGGGTCACGTGAGCGTGACGTCACGTCAGAGAAGACCCGCTCTCAGTCTGTGTTAGTGTAGAGTGACGAGTCAGAGTGACTGAGTACTGAGGTTTTCTCTGACTGAGACTGGGAGCCAGCAAGAAATTAAATAGTGCGTGCCCACTGCCCAGCCAAGGGAAATTGGGAATAGACTTTCTTTGTGTGTGGTGAGTGACTGAGTGACCGACCTAGTCAAGTACACAATGAGGTATGTGGCATGTTTGTCTCTCAGACCAGTCTGTTAAGATTTAATATCACCCACAAAAAAAAAGTAATTATATATATATATTATATATATAATATATATATTATATATATATATATATATATATATATATATATATATATATATATATATATATATATATATATATATATTATATATATATATATATAATATATATTATATATATATTATATATAATATATACAGTATATATATATATATATATATATATATATATTATATATATAATATATATATATATAATATATACAGTATATATATATATATATATATATATATATATAAATATATATATATTTTATATATATATATATAATATATATATATATATATATATATATATATATATATATATATATATATATATATTATATATATATATATATATATATATATATATATATATATATATATATATATATAATATATAATACAACACACAGAGAAAACCCAGCACTCACTTAAAAGCTCTCAGCTAAGATTTAAAAGCAAAAATGGAAAGGTTAGTTACCGCATCTGGCCAAATGGGACAAGCCCAGGTACCTCGTCAAGGTCCTTTCCAATACCTGGGACCCTAAAACAGCCACACAATGCAAGCTTTCAAATCCAAACAAACTGGGAACAAGGGAAGGGTGCACAAGAATATGTTAATCACCCTAGACATATACAAAACACGGAAGGGAACTGCACTCTCATTCTGGACCGGGTACACATCCCATGACCCTGCAACATGCTCAGCCCTGGGTGCCACTGGCACTCACAGGAAGCTGTGCTGTTCCCAGAGTCACAGGCAGTTAACCCCAGTCAGGTCTGGGTGCAAGAACCATAGGGAAAATTACAAAACAAATTAATACAACACACAGAGAAAACCCAGCACTCACTTACAAGCTCTCAGCTAAGATTTAAAAGCGAAAATGGAAAGGTTAGTTACCGCATCTGGCCAAATGGGACAAGCCCAGGTACCTCGTCAAGGTCCTTTCCAATACCTGGGACCCTAAAACAGCCACACAATGCAAGCTTTCAAATCCAAACAAACTGAGAACAAGGGAAGGGTGCACAGGAATATGTAATCACCCTAGACATATACAAAACACGGAAGGGAACTGCACTCTCATACTGGACCGGGTACACATCCCATGACCCTGCAACATGCTCAGCCCTGGGTGCCACTGGCACTCACAGGAAGCTGTGCTGTTCCCAGAGTCACAGGCAGTTAACCCCAGTCAGGTCTGGGTGCAAGAACCATAGGGAAAATTACAAAACAAATTAATACAACACACAGAGAAAACCCAGCACTCACTTACAAGCTCTCAGCTAAGATTTAAAAGCAAAAATGGAAAGGTTAGTTACCGCATCTGGCCAAATGGGACAAGCTCAGGTACCTCGTCAAGGTCCTTTCCAATACCTGGGACCCTAAAACAGCCACACAATGCAAGCTTTCAAATCCAAACAAACTGGGAACAAGGGAAGGGTGCACAGGAATATGTAATCGCCCTAGACAGATACAAAACACGGAAGGGAACTGCACTCTCATACTGGACCGGGTACACATCCCATGACCCTGCAACATGCTCAGCCCTGGGTGCCACTGGCACTCACAGGAAGCTGTGCTGTTCCCAGAGTCACAGGCAGTTAACCCCAGTCAGGTCTGGGTGCAAGAACCATAGGGAAAATTACAAAACAAATTAATACAACACACAGAGAAAACCCAGCACTCACTTACAAGCTCTCAGCTAAGATTTAAAAGCAAAAATGGAAAGGTTAGTTACCGCATCTGGCCAAATGGGACAAGCCCAGGTACCTCGTCAAGGTCCTTTCCAATACCTGGGACCCTAAAACAGCCACACAATGCAAGCTTTCAAATCCAAACAAACTGGGAACAAGGGAAGGGTGCACAGGAATATGTAATCACCCTAGACATATACAAAACACGGAAGGGAACTGCACTCTCATACTGGACCGGGTACACATCCTATGACCCTGCAACATGCTCAGCCCTGGGTGCCACTGGCACTCACAGGAAGCTGTGCTGTTCCCAGAGTCATAGTTCTTGCACCCAGACCTGACTGGGGTTAACTGCCTGTGACTCTGGGAACAGCACAGCTTCCTGTGAGTGCCAGTGGCACCCAGGGCTGAGCATGTTGCAGGGTCATGGGATGTGTATCCGGTCCAGTATGAGAGTGCAGTTCCCTTTCGTGTTTTGTATATAATATATAATATATATATATATATATATATATATATATATAGTCACCTCAAACTCCCCCCCCCCCGCAGTTTTTTCTTGTGTGTTCGGTATTTTTGTGGCGGACACCTGGCAACCCTAAGTGTGGGCTGGTGATAAGTAGCTAGTAACATTTTGACCTGGCTAGGAGCTTAAAGGAACACTAAGGGGCATATTTATCAAGCTCCGTATGGAGCTTGATGCCCCGTGTTTCTGGCGAGCCCGCAGGCTCGCCAGAAACAGCAGTTATGAAGCAGCGGTCACAAAGACCGCTGCTCCATAACCTGTCCGTCTGCTCTGAGCAGGCGGACACACATCGCCGGAAATCAACCCGATCGAGTACGATTGGGTTGATTGACACCTCCCTGCTGGCGGCCAATTGGCCGCAAGTCAGTAGGGGGCGGCGTTGCACCAGCAGCTCTTGTGAGCTGCTGGTGCAATGCTGAATACGGCGAGCGTATTGCTCGCCGTATTCAGCGAGGTCTGTCGGACCTGATCCGCACTGTCAGATCAGGTCCGACAGACCTTGATAAATATGTCCCTAAACCTATGATTCAGATAGAGCATGCAATTTTAAACAACTTTCCATTTTACTCCTATTATCAAATTTTCTTCGCTCTCTTGCTATCTTTATTTAAAAAGCAGGAATGTGATGCATAGGAGTCAGCCCATTTTGGGTTGAGAACCTGGGTTATGCTTGTTTATTGGTGCGTAAATGAAAGCCTCCAATAAGCAAGGGCTATCCATGGTGCTGAACCTAAAATGGGCTGGCTGCTAAGATTTACATTCCTGCTTTTAAAATAAAGATAGCAAGAGAACAAAGAAAAATTGATAATAGGAGTGAATTAGAAAGTTGCTTAAAATTTCATGCTCTATCTGAATCATGAGGGGAAAAATTTGGGTTCAGTGTCCCTTTAATGGGACAGTGTACACCAATTTTGATTTAACTGCATGTAAAATACACTACTATAAAGAATATGTACAGATACTGATATAAAAATCCAGTATAAAACTTTTTAAAAACTTACTTAGAAGCTTCCAATTTAGCACTGTTGATGAGGTTAGGCTGGGACACCAACTGAAAGGGGCTGAGAGCAGACCCTTCCCCATTCCCTGCATACAAAAAGACTCATTATACAAACAGAAGCAATATGAAGCCTGTATACATAGGAAAACTATACAGTCTTACAAAAAGACTCCCAGATGGGCTATATAAATGGATCATTTATGCAAAGAAAAATCTAGTGAAGACTTGAAATGTAGAGACCTTTGGGGGGTGAGCGTGCGTATTACAAGTTGAAAGTAAATGGTTTGCGTGTGAGTGAAACCCGACGCCGGATAGCTTGAGGACTTCTGATATTGTGACCGCGTTGACTTAACTTCTCCCCATAGACTTCAATGGGAACGCTCAAACTGAAAAAAAGCGATAAGAGGTTTATCACAAATGTTTGCACTTGTCGGGCTTATCGCTCGTATTACGAGTTCAAAGTAAACACGATCGCATGAGCGGAATCATGATTTATGCTAGAATGATTTACATGTGCTCAGAGCACTGTTTAACTGTTTCGGGAAACTAAAAAGTTGCAAAAAACACATCAAAAATACACTACAAAGTATAGTTAAATTCATAATAACACCATCTGATAAAATTATTCCAAAAAAAATATTGCACAAAAATGTTATAAGAGCTTAAAGACATCAGGTCTCATGAGTCAGAAAAAAAAGGCAGATAAAGGGCTTTAACATTGAGATACATACATATACATGTCTAAATATGGATATGTAGGTATATAAATATGTATATATGTGTGTACATATGTATTTATATATTTATATGTGTATCTATGTAATAACAGACATATATACACATTTAAACACATAAATACATAGGTACACACAACATAGGTATCAATATATATTTTACCAAAAAAAAAAAAAAATATTCTTGTATGTGAAGAACATTGGAATTTGAAATATTAATATTTTTATATTGGACTAGCGCACATGAGAATATGCAATAGGGTTTGCGTGCGAGTAGGGTTTAGGTCTATTTTCCACTTTTTTCTCCATTGAATTCTAGCGGGGAATACGTGAACACGCTCACAATATTCTAAGTTCGGCTTTTTATGCATGTCGGGTTAGCACAAGAGAAAAACAGTTTACTTTCAACTCATAATACAACAACGAGCACAAAAAGCTTACTTCTAGCGCAGTTAACGCTCAAGTGGGAGCGTTAATTAATGCCCCACTTGTAATCTGGTGAATAAAGTACATTTGATAATAAAAATTGGAGAGTTGTTTAAAATTACATGTATTACATGTTGAGGTTTTCCATCTCCCTTTAACACCTTAACGACCAAGGACGTACCAGGTACGTCCTACAAAAACCGGTCATTAACGACCAAGGACATGCCTGGTACGTCCTCAGGGGTTTCAATCGGTGGAAGTAATCGTGATAACTTCCAGACACTTTTAGGGTATTGCATCGAGCAATACCCTTTACTAAGCAACTAATGCAGAGAGGGCCACTCTGTGGCCCACTCTGCATCGGCCAGCGATAGTGCCAATCATTGATGGAATGGGAGGGCTTGGAGGGAGGTGAGTGGGTGGGCGGCCTATCGCTGGAGGAGGTGGGAGAAGGACGGGAAGGGGGCGTAAGGGGCATGAAGGGGGGCGGGAGCGGGTGGGACCGTTACAGCCACGCTACATCACTGCAGTGAGTGGGAAGGAGGGGGATCCTATGTGTGATGGGGGGGGGGCAGCTACACTGCAGAAAAATAATTTAAACTTTTATTTTTATACTGGCAGACTTTCTGCCAGTACTTAAGATGGCGGTGACAATTGTAAAGAGGGGATGGAAGATAGCTGTTTGAGAGGGGTCACGGAGGGACCAGGGGGTGAGATGTGTCAGGTGGGAGGCTGATCTCTATACTAAAGCTAAAATTACCCCTACAAGCTACCTAATTAACCCCTTCACTGCTGGGCATAATACAAGTGTGGTGCGCAGCGGCCTTATTAGCAAAAAGCAATGCTAAAGCCACATTTTTCTGCTATTTCTGAACAAAGGGGATCCCAGAGAAGCATTTATAACCATTTGTGCCATAATTGCACAAGCTGTTTGTAAATAAATTCAGATAGAAACCTAAAGTTTGTGAAAAAGTTAACGATTTTTCATTCTTAAGACACGGTGAGTCCACGGATCAGCAATTACTGTTGGGAATATCACTCCTGGCCAGCAGGAGGAGGCAAAGAGCACCACAGCAAAGCTGTTAAGTATCAATTCCCTTCCCACAACCCCCAGTTATCCTCTTTGCCTTCAGTACAAGGAGGAGGTGAAATTTAGGTGTCAGATTCTTCTATCAAGATTTTTTTATTTTGATGCCAGAGTAGGCTTGCTCTGATCTTCCCTATCTACTGGGTTTATCTGTACTCCACGTTAGTCTCTTCAGTAGGGCTGTGGTAGCTTTTAAGCAGTCAAGAACTTGTGGGGTGGGCCTCACTGAGTTTTCCTGACAAGTTGCTGCCCTCTAACAGAATACCAAAGTAGGCTTACTTTGTTTCCTCTTCGATCCATAGGTCTCTTTGAGGAGTGGCTTCCTCTCATGCCGGTGAGATGTCCTCCTGTAGGACAGAGGTGCAGAAAAGTGCAATTTTTGAACAATTTATCAGAATTCCTGGAACTTGAGTTAAGTCTCTGCATCGTTATGGGGTAAGTTATCCTGAGTTCAGCATACTTTAGACATGTTGCAGGGCTCTGCTACGCTACAATGTGTGAGAGAGTTTTAAAAATAAAAAGTTTTATATTGCATTGTAGTCCGTTTAGCAGCCATTCTGTGATGTCACAGGGGTGGAGCTCTTCTCTGACTTCAGAGTGCGCTGTAACTTTGCGCCCTTTCCCTGTTCTTAGTTTCTGGAGGTTGCACACGCAGTGGAATAGCGTGTTTGTTCCAGAGTCCAGTCTGTCTTTTCGTGACAAGGTTCAGGTAGGCATCCCAGCTTAACGCTGAGGTGTAGAGGGGCCAGACGTTCTCTAACTGCATTATATAAAGAACTTTTGTGAAAGATGGGGGGGGGGTGTCTGGATGGCAGCCATAGTTAGATGCAAAGTCAGAGGCTCCTGAATTTTTATAAATAAACAGCCACATATCTAAAAAAATTCCAACACCACAGGAAGCTATTAAGCAAGAACTGAACCATGAAGATTGTGTGCTTCTTATGATACCAATTTGATGGAGCTTGCACCTGCAGGAGACACATTCCGGACAGTTTGCTAGAACGGGCTCTGGCCCTCTACCAGCTACCCTAGCAACCCCCCCCCCCCCGTATGCCGGGTGACGCAGATCTAATTTACTACTGATCTCCGATAGTGGGATCCAGCTAAATATGGAGGAGACGTTACACAAGGAGATTGGAGACCACTTGACAGCCCTCTCGATAAAGATGGATAGGCACTTCTATCATTTAACCTTTCTAGTAAGGGTCTGTTGTGAGGAGGGTGAGAGCAAAGGCCCCAAAATGGCGACGGCTGCTGAGAGAGATGAAAGTCAGCATAAACTGAAGACTACAACCTTTCTGCCTGAACTTACCCAAAGTCAAAGCCTACCAAGGGTGGAACTGCTATTGACGCTCCCTACCACTGATCGTCAGCTGACACTGCCGAGTATAACAGCCACTACTGAATCGACCAAGCCGGTACTTGTTCTGGAGGGGGGTTCTTTGATGTTCCGGGCAGGGTGCGGCTGACCGCCCGGGGCATCGAATAGACTGGCCCTCTGGCCTGGTGCAGCATAGCGAACAGGAACCTCTCCCTCTGGGGCTGGAGATAAGGCTAGATCAAAGCCCAAGTTTGTACACCTATCCCGGTCCCCTGGCCCTGAAATGCTCACCAGAATTGCTTCATCCCCCACTATGCCTCCCCACTACGCAGCCCTTAGATCTCACTGCTTTTAGACAGGGGATTGGGTGACTGTAGCATTAGATATGTTAAAGTCCATACAAGATGGGTCTATATGTCCATAACATCGCTTTTATGCATCTACTAATAAGGACCCCTGAGTCTGAGCTGTTTATTTGACCCTGAATGGACCTACTTGATTTACATTTAGGACAGATGTCTTCCTTGGATATTTTACTAACGCATATCCTGTTGTTATGTCAATGTATTTGCACCCTATGTTACACAGTTTTCTCTACCTCAGCACTGTGCTGTTTCTGGCTTGCATTCACTCAGCTCATCTTATGTGATTACACTTACTGGATGCTCCCAGTGTCCGCTCTCAACCTAAGTATGCCCTCTATAGTTTCCCTTTTATGATTACTCCCTATGAATTCCATAGACTGCATAGCCTCCTTCACATAGTCCATTTTCTCTTTTAAAGAGTTACACCCCACCCAGTAATATAAGGGGAATATGACACTAAAACTCAGATTTTACAGAAGAAGCCATATTTAATCTCATGATTTTCTAGACCCTCTCTGGCAGACACTTTTATCTACATTACCTACAACTCCAAGGTCTCAATTTTTACTTAACCCACAGTGCTCTCTATGGTAACTCCTGAGTGTACATACTTGGATCCCTCTATCCAGCAATAATTGTTCTTACTATATTTATGTATTATTCCACAAACAGTTCCACATCAATATAAATAGATTATCACCAAAAGGCCAGATAGACTATACATATTCTCTCTTTTCGCCTTATATAGCTAATGAGGATGTATCGAGACTGCCCACTAGACAAGCTTCATGTTCATCACTTAATATAGTTGTTTACATGCATTTAATAACTTTCATATAGATACTACCTCTGGTTCTTTGATGACCATTTTATCATAGAGAGAGTGACACTATTATTACGTGGTTGGTTTTATGTACTTTTACATAGGATTGTTATCTGTATGCTTGTCTCTACTATCTTGCGCTAATTCTCAGCTCAGATCACCTATTATACTGAGAATAGGTGTGTATAGATATATACGTAATACCCCATATTACTTGATCTAAATATATATTCTCTATACTAGCCCAATTGCAACTGTTCATTACTATTAAAGTCCCCTATTCTTATTCGAGCGGCTCTTGACCGCTGTATCCTCCCTTCTCATCAAATAATATAGAAAATTAGGTTTTATCTACATGGGCTCAGCATTTGTTCCGGATGTTACTCATGGCACCCTTATTGACACCAGCGTCCATAGCATGCTCCATAAGTGGACCTAATTATCACTAAGTGACAGACTCTCGCTGCTCGCTATATAATATCCTATATAATAAATGGCCAAGTATGTTTGTCAGATGCAGTCATGCGCAGTAGAGACTGCATGTGACAAGCATACCTGGCCGTTTGGATCCTGCCACTCGGCACTCAGCACAGAGCAAGGCTGAAGCGGAGTGTCAGGGAGCGTGGCCGACGGGAGCGTCGCGAGGGGCGTGGCCGGGCGGGTGTCACCGTGACGGGGCGTGGCCGGGCAGGGTGCCGCGATGGGGGTGTGGCCAGAGAGGCAAAGGCTTTCAATTAAGACAGAGCCAGGGAGGGAGCAGGAGTGGGGGAGACAGCCAAAGGGGGGGGGAGAGCCAAAGGGGGGGGAGAGCCAAAGAGGGGAGAGAGCAAAAGAGGGGAGAGAGCCAAAGAGGGGGGAGAGAGAGCCAAAGAAGGGGGAGAGAGAGCCAAAGAGGAGGGGGGGGGGAGAGAGAGCCAAAGAGGGGGGGGGAGCCAAAGAGGGGAGAGAGCCAAAGAGGAGAGAGAGCAAAGAGGAGGGGGGGGAGAGAGCCAAAGAGGGGGGGAGAGCCAAAGAGGGGAGAGAGCCAAAGAGGAGAGAGAGCAAAAGAGGGGAGAGAGCCAAAGCGGGGGGGGGGGGGAGAGAGAGCCAAAGAGGGGGGGGAGGAGAGAGCCAAAGGGGGGGGGGAGAGAGCCAAAGGGGGGGGAGAGCCAAAGAGGGGGGAGAGAGAGAGCCAAAGAGGAGAGAGAGCCAAAGGGGGGAGAGAGAGAGCCAAAGGGGGGAGAGAGAGAGCCAAAGAGGGGGGAGAGAGAGCCAAAGAGGGGGGAGAGAGAGTCAAAGAAGGGGGGGAGAGAGCCAAAGAGGGGGGGGAGAGCCAAAGAGGGGGGAGAGCCAAAGAGGGGGGGGAGCCAAAGAGGTGGGGGGAGAGAGCCAAAGAGGGGGGAGAGAACAAAAGAGGGGGGAGAGAGAGCAAAAGAAAGGGGGGAGAGAGCCAAAGAGGGGAGAGAGAGAGCAAAAGAGGGGAGAGAGAGAGCAAAAGAGAGGAGAGAGAGTGCAAAGGAGAGGGGGGAGAGAAAGCAAAAGAGAGGGGGGAAGAGAGAGCAAAAGAGAGGGGGAGAGAGAAAGGGGTGGGACCGCTGTACTGCAAAAAATTGCCCGTGTACACGGGCTTTAGTACTAGTTAAGCTATAAATGCCATATTATGCTCACTGTTGAATGTGAACTATCTTGTTAAAGGTAACATATCTTTCGACTGTCTTAGCCATAATATTCTTTGTATGTTTCGATAACCTCAATAAAAAAAAAAAGAACTTTTGTGAAAGATTAACTGTTTGTAGAGGGGGAGGCTTTCTGTTTTAGTTGCGGTTTCCGCAACCGATTTCTTACTGGGTTTTTTTTGTATTATTGTTAAATTTAAAAAGACAGTAAATTAATAAAATTAAAAAAGTTTTTTTGTTATTTACTTTGATTTTTGCAAAGATGTCTACGTCTGAAGTAGAGTGCAAAATTTGTTTGAGTGCCCATATCGAACCTCCTTTGCCTTTTTGTGGTTCTTGTATTGAAAGAACCTTTATGTATAAAGACAGACTTTTTGTTACTGAGCCACCATTCTCTCAGGAGAAGTCTGTTCAGGCAATGCCACAGTCAAGTACACCAAGTATCTTTACTGTCTCAAGCAGTGCCCTGCGGTTCCTTGCAGACTCTTTATGGAGTTTTTTTGAAGGCAGAGATTGCTGCCAGGGGTCCTCAGCGACTAAATGGTATATAATATGTGTGGATACATTAAATGAGTAAGAGGAAAATTACAGCTAAACACAAACACAGCAGAAATGTAAGAATCAGTTGTGTCACTAGAGTTGGTATCACCCGGTGCGGTAACTCATGGTGTCACCCCCCCCACCCCACCTCAGGAATAAAATAAAGCTTTATTTTATATATATTAGTCAATTAGAATGTCATTCTGAAATCTTTATTTCAAATCTCAGTGCAATGATATCCATGGTGGTAAAGAATACATAGAATAGAACCAAACAGATTAAGATGTGAAAAGAATGTGTTGCAATACATGATTATATAGCCGCTGCCTTATTAAACGATTTCCAAATCCTACAAATTTTAAATGTTATGTTAGCTTCTACAGACTACAGCCAAATCAAATGACAAATAAAGCCCAAGCAATTAGCAAATACCAGAACAACAACACCATAATGCTTTTTCAGCATTTTGTATATTCCAGCCAAGCATTTTTGCAATACAGATTCCAGCTTTACAGTATTTGTCCCTACTAAGACTCTACATGGCGGCATGCATGCATGATGCATAGTAATATAATATAATAATTACTTTATGCATGCATGGCCATGCCATGTATGTCTTACTAGGGACAAATACTGTAAGGCAATATTTATATGCAGCATATTACAGTGGATATAAGTCTACACACCCCTGTTAAAATGTCAGGTTTCTGTGATGTAAAAAAATGAGACAAAGATAAATCATTTCAGAACTTTTTCCACCTTTAATGTGACCTATAAACTGTACAACTCAAAAAAAAAAAAACTGAAATCTTTTAGGTAAAGGGAAATAAAAATAAAAAACTAAAATAATATGGTTGCATAAGTGTGAACACCCTTTTATAACTGGGGATGTAGCTGTGTTCAGAATTAAGAAATCACATTCAAAATCATGTTAAATAGGAGTCAGTACACACCTGTCATCATTTAAAGTGCCTCTGATTATCCCCAAATAAAGTTCAGCTGTTCTAGTAGGTCTTTCCTGACATTTTGTTAGTTGCATCCTACAGCAAAAGCCATGGTCCGCAGAGAGCTTCTAAAGCATCAGAGGGATCTCATTGTTAAAAGGTATCAGTCAGGAGAAGGGTACAAAAGAATTTCCAAGGCATTAGATATAACATGGAACACAGTGAAGACAGTCATCATCAAGTGAAGAAAATATGGTGCAACAGTGACATTACCAAGAACTGGATGTCCCTCCAAAATTGATGAAAAGACGAGAAGAAAACTGGTCTGGGAGGCTGCCAAGAGGCCTACAGCAACATTAAAGGAGCTGCAAGAATATCTGGCAAGTACTGGCTGTGTGGTACATGTGACAACAATCACCCGTATTCTTCATATGTCTGGGCTATAGGGGTAGAGTGGCAAAACGGAAGCCTTTTCTTACAAAAAAAAACATCCAAGCCCGGCTAAATTTTGCAAAAACACATCTGAAGTTTCCCAAAAGCATGTTGCAAAAGGTGTTCTGGTCAGATGAAACCAAAGTTGAACTTTTTGGCCATAATTCCAAAAGATGTGCTTGGTGCAAAAACAACACTGCATATCACCAAAAAGAACACCATACCCACAGTGAAGCATGGTGGTGTCAGCATCATGCTTGGGGGTGGTTTTTCTTCAGCTGGAACTGGGGCCTTAGTCAAGGTAGAGGGAATAATGAACAGTTCCAAATACCATACAATATTGGCACAAAACCTTCAGGCTTCTGCTAGAAAGCTGAACATGAAGAGGAACTTCATCTTTCAGAATGACAACGACCCAAAACATACATCCAAATCAACAAAGGAATGGCTTCACCAGAAGAAGATTAAAGTTTTGGGATGGCCCAGCCAGAGCCCAGACCTGAATCCAATTCAAAATCTGTGGGGTGATCTGAAGAGGGCTGTGCACAGGAGATGCCCTCGCATTCTGACAGATTTAGAGTGTTTTTGCAAAGAAGAGTGGGCAAATCTTGTCAAGTCAAGATGTGCCATGCTGAAAAACGCATACCCAAAAAGACTGAGTGCTGTAATAAAATCAAAAGGTGCTTCAATAAAGTATTAGTTTAAGGGTGTTCACACTTATGCAACCATATTATTTTAGTTTTTTATTTTTATTTCCCTTTACCTAAAAGATTTCAGTTTGTTTCTCAATTGAGTTGTACAGTTTATAGGTCACATTAAAGGTGGAAAAAGTTCTGAAATGATTTATCTTTGTCTCATTTTTTTACATCACAGAAACCTGACATTTTAACAGGGGTGTGTAGACTTTTTATATCCACTGTATATATATCTCAAATGGTTTCAAACATGCATTTTGGCTTTCAAGTGTTGACAGAAACTAGAGCTTCTGAGTAAACCCATTTTCTCTTGAAACGAACCTAAAATACTCCATTGCCCTTCACATGACTGCACACACCATGCCTCTAGTCTAGACTAGTCCAGAACCAAGCAAGCAGTAGCAGACTTCTAGAAGGTATTAGTACTGTCTGGGAAATAATTTTGGAAAACTTAAGTAGGGGATGCAGCTGAGATTTATTTTATTTATAACTGGCCTGGGGGCTGGGGCCATGCAGTAGGTTAGTGCACTAGGATCCAAATGAAATTCCAATTAAAATCACTTTACTGAAAACAATTGGAGCAGGACTGGTATGGATGGGGGGGGGGGGTAACTTCCTAGCTATCACTAAGCACCTTCCTAATCCTATTCCTTCCTACTACTTAAAGTTGTCTAACTACTCTATATACTCTCAGTAGAGCCACCCAGTCCCCAGGGAAGGAACTCATAGGAACAAAATGACTCCCCTCATTTAATAAATTATATTCACAATCTAATAACACTGGCAACAGTAATACATTTAACAATGGCTTTTTCATTTGCTTCATCTTTATAAATTCCACACACTTCAGGGCAATTGCACAACATGCTCTTAACAAAAACATTCTACTGTATAAAGAGTAGTACAGAATATATACCTTATAGCACCTTCCAGCAGAAGAAAAGAAGGCTGCAAGTATTTAATGCTAAATATATTAAATAGAAATGAAAATGACAGGCAGAATGACATGTTGGTACTTACTGAGGGGAGTAAGATTAGGGTGAGAGGGGTAAGTAGATTAAAGCAGTAGGCTCAGGTGGGTGAGGGGGGTAAATAGATTAAAGCTGAGGGGAGTAGGATCAGGGTGGGGGGTAAGTAGATTAAAGCTGAAGGCAGAAGGCTCAGGGTGAGAGGGGTAAGTAGATTAAAGCTGGAGACAGAAGGCTCAGGGTGAGAGGGGTAAATAGTTTAAATCTGAGGGCAGTAGGACCAGGGTGAGTGGGGTAAATATATTAAATTTGAGGGCAGTAGGATCAGGGTGAGAGGGGTAAGTGGATTATAGCTGATTAGCTAAGCCTGAGGGGGCAGTAGGATCAGTGTGAGAGGTAAGTAAAGCTGAGGGCAATAGGATCAGGGTGAGAGGTACGCAAAGCTGAGGGAAATAGGATCAGGGTGAGAGGTATGTAAAGCTGTGGGCAGTAGGATCAGGGTGAGAGGTAAGTAAAGCTGAGGGCAGTATGATCAGGGTGAGAGGTAAGTAAATCTGTGGGCAGTAGGATCAGGGTGAGAGGTAAGTAAAGCTGTGGGCAGTAGGATCAGGGTGAGAGGTAAGTAAAGCTGATGGCAGTAGGATCAGGGTGAGAGGTAAGTAAAGCTGAGGGCAGTATGATCAGGGTGAGAGGTAAGTAAAGCTGAGGGCAGTAGGATCAGGGTGAGTGGGGTAAATAGATTAAATTTGAGGGCAGTAGGATCAGGGTGAGAGGGATAAGTGGATTATAGCTGATTAGCTAAGCCTGAGGGGGCAGTAGGATCAGGGTGAGAAAGTAAGTAAAGCTGAGGGCAGTAGGATCAGGGTGAGAGATAAGTAAAGCTGAGGGCAGTAGGATCAGGGTGAGAGGTAAGTAAAGCTGAGGGCAGTAGGATCATGGTGAGAGGTAAGTAAAGCTGAGGGCAGTAGGATCAGGGTGAGAGGTAAGTAAAGCTGAGGGCAGTAGGATCAGGGTGAGAGGTAAGTAAAGCTGAGGGCAGTAGGATCAGGGTGAGAGGTAAGTAAAGCTGAGGGCAGTAGGATCAGGGTGAGAGGTAAGTAAAGCTGAGGGCAGTAGGATCAGGGTGAGAGGTAAGTAAAGCTGAGGGCAGTAGGATCAGGGTGAGAGGTAAGTAAAGCTGAGGGCAGTAGAATCAGGGTGAGAGGTAAGTAAAGCTGGGGCGGGCAGTAGGATCATCTCACTGAGTACACAAGTAGTGTGCTGCAAGGGTCAGGTAATTTCTAGACCACCTTCATCTGATTCCATGAAAATTCAGTGTATGCATGTTCTCCACTCCACTGCAATTTTCCTTCCTTACGACTGACAAGTGAATCTCTCTCTGAGTCACTCAGAGTCTCAGAGAGTCACTTGTCAGTCGTAAGGAAGCAAAATTGCTGGAGACTGGACTGGAGAACATCCATACACTGATTGCACAGTAGTTTAGTCTTTAACATGACTTGTCGAGACTCTCATGTCAAGAGGTTTAAAATCGAAAACAAGGAAAGAATTTCACACAAGATGCAACAAGCAGACCCAGCCATCACCATCTGCGAGATAAACAGGATCAATGAACTTGGAAGTTGCTATCTTGCTTCAGGAATAATAAAGTTTAGTATTCCTAAACATTCATATAGATCTTAACAGGATATGCTTTCAATGTACCATAATTTAGCTTATCCTTAGCTGTGGCTCTGAAGTGAATGAAGGATTTTCAGGTAATACTTGCCCTCTATACATCTTATATGTTCTATTCTGGGCCGACAACAGGTCCACCAGTAGAGGACCTCATACTAAATTAGACTCTAATCTCAGTAACTTTCAAAAATAGTATTTTCCCTTAAACTTTAACTTTGTTTTGAATTTTAATAGTACTTATGGTAAAATGATATATCTTTGATTATTGCAATTTGCTTTGGCATCTAACACTACGCTAGGTTCTTATTTTGGCTCAACGTGTAAGTATACCACAGTTACCACTACCACTTGATAGTTTGGAACTTCACATACAAATCTATCTATTAAATTGTCTTACCGGGCAGATCCGGATCCCAGTCCCTCCCCACTGATCAGAAAGATCACACTGACACCCCTTGCTGCCTGCTGAAACACTGTGTCGCACTCGTCCCGCTCTCTCTCTAGTCTTCCTCCTCACTTGCGCATGCACAGTCATGTTCCTCCTGGGTGGTGCAGCATGTGTCAGCTCAGGCTCAGCTGCAAGTTGAGGAACGTGACCATCCGTGGCTGCCAGCTGCTCAGAGTCTCAGACTGATGAGATCATCATCATGGTGGGGTCTGGGGTGGGGTCACAATGGGATCACGGTTGGGCCATGCCATGATGAGAGAGATGCCGTGATTGCTTTTTCACCACGCCCACTCTGAATACTCCTGCGGCCTGCGTCAGACTAGGGGCCGTAGTACTGAGTGACTGACAATCCACACAAGACTGTATTTGGGGCCGGGAGCGCCCCCCCCCCCCCCAGTGACGCCTCTGGTAAAAATAGCCCTGCTCCTAAAGGGTAAGAAATTTTAAAAATGGTCTGGTCACTAAGGAGTTCAGTAAATATTTAAATGCAGAACATTTCCTGGGTTTTATGTTTTAGTGAGTACACAGTCGTGATCTTTCTGTTATCCACAAGACAGACCTTAGATTTTTCAATTATTTCCAGCAACGACTGCTAATTTGCTCATAGAGGGCCAGATTACTAGTTGCACAGTATTTAGCGCTTTCTCTCAAGCGTTAACACTGCCAGAGGTAATCTTTTAGTGCACTCAGGTTAGCACAGGTATTACAAGTTGTAAGTAAAACTTTTGCATGCGACCGATACTCGATGCACACTAACTTCAGGACTTTGGATATTGCGACAGTGCTAACTTATTCTCCCCGCAAACTTTAATGGAGAGCGCAAAATAAAAAAGGCCTAAAATGTATTGCTAACCCCACAGGAGTTATTAATATTTCATATTCCAATGTTCATCCCATACATGAATATTTTATTTTTATTGTAAATAAATCTGTATACACTTAATCCTATAGAAATATAGGTATAGATATATATTTGACATTAACATTATCAGATATAAATAGAAATATATATTTAATAATAAATAAACATTCTATGTGAAGAACATTGGAATGTAAAATATGTGTAACGCTTCAGATTTTGTACTTTAGGTGTCGGGTTAGCAGACATGAAGAATGTTATCTTAAGGTGCTTTATGCAAATATTCATTAAAATAATAATAATTAATTATTATTATAGATACTGTAAAATATATATTCTATGGATTGTTTAGAATATTTTAGTATATCTATTATAATTATTTACATTACTAATATTTTTAAAAATGTTGTATTTTATAAATACATAATGCACCTTAATATAACTCATGTTGGGTTAGCGCACATGCAGAATTAGGGGCCAATTTATCATAGTGCGAGCGGACATGATACGATGTAGCGTATCATGTCCTCAGCACATCGTTAAATGCAGACAGCATACGCTGTCGGCATTTATCATTGCACAAGCAGTTTTCTCCTTTAATTATGGAACTGTAGTGGCTGCAATGTAGACAAGGATAGCATCCACTTTTGGTCTGTCCAATTGTTTTTTGGAAACTCACTCTACTGCTGTCAATATCTACATGAAGAAGGGTGTGTTTTAAACTTTTACTCCTCTTGTAAGCGGTCATCGGTTTCTCTTTGAAGTTATTTATCGGTGGGTTGCACTCTTTTAAGATATACCAGTATGTTTTAAGTATGTTTGAGATTTTAGCGCCTAAAGTTTTGCACTGTGTTACAAAAATCATTCTATAATTATTTTTGTTATTTTTATTTTTTGTAATCTTTTTGGAAATCATCAATTTCCTTTATAGATTTTAATTGGTCATTGATTCATTTTTCTGGATAGCCCCGCAACACAAATTTATTGCCCATTTCTTTTAACCTGTCTTCACATTTTTCACTGTCAGAGACAATTCTCTTCACTCTTAAGAATTGGCTTTTAGGTATCGCCCTCAATATGTATGTAATAAATTATTTTTATCAGTTGGTTTGGTGTACAAATCTGTTCTAAGGAACCCCTTTTCCACATACACATAGGTGTCTAGAAACTGTATACCTACCTCACTCATATTAAGAGTGAATTTCAAACCAGATACTGCTTTATTCAGATCATTTACAAAATCTAATAGGCTCCTAACGTCCCCCAACTATATGGCAAAGATGTCATCAATAAATCTCCAACAGGAGGCGCCATAGCAGAGAAATAATCTATGAGAATATGCAAATTTCTCTTCAAAATTAGACATAAAAATATTGGCATATGTTGGGGCTACGTTGGAACCTATCGCTGTACTCTGTTTCTGGAGAAAAAACTTATCCTGGAATAAGAAATAGTTCTGATACAAAATGAAAGATAATAATTCATTTAAGAATTGTATCTCTCTATCTGAATAGTCACTATCTGTTTTAAGAATATTTTTTACTGTCATGATTCCACTAGTATGTTTAATCAAAGTATAAAGGCTAGTGACATCTAATGTGTATAAAATACATTTGTCTCCCACAAAACCAACTTTCTGTTATTTTGAAAGAAAATCATTGGTATCTTTAAGATATGAAGAGGATTTAAGAAGTAAGGGTTGTAGTACTTTATCTAGAAAAATTGATATTCTGGAAAAAAACAAATTGACCCCTATCACTATTGGGCGTCCAGAAGGATGTTTCTCATTTTTGTGTATATTTGGGAGTGTGTATAACACTGGTCTTATAGGGTTCTTTTCTATCTGTAATTCCTTAAAATTCTCTGTTATTACCCCCATTTTTACAGCCTGCTTAGTAATCTGTTCAATTTCTTAGTTTATTAGCAGTGGGATCCCTTAATAAGGGTTGATAAACCTGTGTGTCTTCTGTCTTTGTATTTTATTTATGTAGTCTGATTTATTGAGCACTACAACTGTTCCACCCTTACCCGCCTCCTTGATTATTATGTCTATTATTTTTCAGTAAATGTACAGCTTCTTTCTTTTTTTGCTTATTTCTACCAATCTCCTGTTCTTACATCTCCTCAGTAAATTACCCACTTCTTTCTGTACTAGGTTTGCATATGTGGCCACACTATGGGGTGATGGGGGATTCAATTAGCTTTTTTTGTGTATATCAAATGTTTTGTGTCCGTGAAAATAATCTTATCTGATAAAGTTTGTGTTCCAACAGAATCAAACATATTGCTTGTCATTGCAAAATAAACTTTCAATTTTAATTTTCTGAAAAATCTCTGTAGATCCTGCTGGACCACAAAATCATCACACTGGTAAACAAAAAGATAAACCCCTATTCAAAATATTGTGCTCCTCTTTTGTCAAAACACAATCAGAAATATTGTGAACCAAATCACTATTTGCATACTCATTTTTATCGTGCATATTAGTGCTATTAAATGTGCAATCATTGTTTACTTTACTGTTAGTGTGCCATTCTTCCAAATCACTATTGGCATACTCTTTTTTTATTGTGCATATTAGGGATTTTTAATGTGCAATCATTTTTTCCTTATTATTAGTGTGCCCTTCTTCCAGGGCCTCCATTGAAATGTCCATATTAATATCTGACATTTCGTCAGAATTGCTGTGCAAAAACAGTGTACAGTCACTATTTTTTCCCATCACTATTTTTTCCCATCACCATCATGACCCATAAGATTATTTATGTTAACAAGTTGTCAATCCATTTTCTGTACAGAGTTTTACAGGGCATTTAGCCTTAACATGGGCGTAGTACAGCCTCTCTGTAGTGTCCTTTTCTGGTGTTACAACAGACTTTTGGTTATCAGCAGTCACAGCAGCAATCACACTCGTTTTATTTGTAAAGGTGGTGTCTACTTCTGTGGCATATCTTTCATCTGCTTGTGTGCCCGCTTTACCAACAAACCCACATATCACATTTTCAGCTATATTGTAATGCTCATACCTCATTGAACAGTTTATGTTCGCACCCTGCCTTAAGAAAATAAAGGTATTTTAAAAAAGATACTTGGTGGCTGGAAAATGTGATTGTTTGCAGTTCAGTGGGGACCTGGCTAGTCTCTTTCCTTGCCCCTCACTGGAGAGTGTGCTGTCTTGCCCCGTGGATAAAGATTGACAAGTGAGCCTTGGGAAGGACCTGCACCCCTAATAGCAAAAGATGCTGAAGACAGGAAGATAATGCTACAATGGGCGCTAAAGTCTTTGGTTATGATGATGAATGTGCACAACAGGTACATGCCTCAGTCTTGGGAAATAAAGACTTTTTAAAAATTACACCTGCAGAAGTAACTAGCAGAACATTTGAAAATGATAGTAAAAGAAAAATGATCCTAGAATTGCATGCAATCACACTTGCTGACTACCATAAGGTACAACATATACCAAGGGGGCTGAGGATGTCTACTCCTGTCCAACACTATTTGCAGATCGCAGGGATTACTGTGAAAAGTTTGAAAGTATCCTTAAAGGGACATAATACTCATATGCTAAATCACTTTAAACTAATGCAGTATAACTGTAAAAAGCTGACAGGAAAATATCACCTGAGCATCTCTATGTAAAAAAGGAAGATATTTTACCTCACAATGTCCTCAGCTCAGCAGAGTAAGTTCTGTGTAAAAAGTTATACTCAGCTGCTCCCAGCTGCAGGTAAAAATAAAAAAAAAAATGAAGAAATGAACAGCAGCCAATCAGCATCAGCAGTGCTGAGGTCATGAACTCTTACTGTGATCTCATGAGATTTGACTTAACTCTCATGAGATTTCATAGTAAGCTTCCTTTACCTGATTGGTGAAATAATATGAGAGTTCACAAGGCTCATCCTTTCAGCTGTCCCAGGACAGACACACTAAAATGCTGCTTAGAAATCCTTTACAATGGGAAGTGGCTACTGAGGAACTTTTGAGGTAAAATATCTTTCTTTTTTACATAGAGATGTTCAGGAGATATTTTCTAGTCAGCTTTTTACAGCTATGCTGCATCACTTTCAAGTGTTTAAACATTTGGGTATTATGGCCCTTTAACAAATGCTCTTTCGATATTATTACCTGGACAGTAGAATATGCCCAAAATGAAATCTCTAAATATAAAGAAACAATCAATAAGCAGAAAGAACAGCTAATTTAGCACATACTGTACCTCTTGATGAATATAACAAATTGGTCACAGAAGTGGAGAAATCTGTGCAGGAATACAGAAATTCCCCGGAGAGCCGTAAGAGAGCAAAGTTCATCAGAGATGAGCAGGACTATTTTTCAGGAACAGTCTATAGGTGGCGCCAGAGGACAAGTCGGCATGGTTTACCCCACACTGAAAGCAGAGATCAAAGAAGGAGGGGAATAAAACACTGAGCACAAGATGACAACCTCAGAGGTGATAGTGGGTCTGAATCCAATTTTTTTAACAGAGGATTTAGCCGTAGACCACATTGTGCTGGTCGGAAGAACCGCAAGAGGTGCATACAATGTGATGTCACATCTGGGGAGACAGCGAGCACGCCGGACACGTGGATACCAGCGCGGCTATTACCATTAGAAGAGGCTGTGATCATGGACTGTTTAATGTGGATTTGTTGGTGAAGCGGGCACACAAGCAGATGAAAGATATGCACAGAAGTAGACACCCCCTTTACAAATCAATCGAGTGTGATTGCTGCTGTGACTGTTAATTACCAAAAGTCTGTTGTAACACCAGAAAAGAACACTACAGAGAGGCTGTACTACGTCCATGCTAAGGCTAAATGCCCTGCAAATGTAACACATGAGAACTCTGTACACAAAATGGATAGACAACTTGTTAACAGAAATAATCTTATGGGTCGTGATGGTGATGGGAACTTTCAGGGATATTTTTCCCTTGATAGTAAAAATAGTGACTGTACACGGATTTTGCACAGCAATTCTGACGAAATGTCAGATATTAATATGGACATTTCAATGGAGGCCCTGGAAGAAGGGCACACTAACAATAAGGGAAAAAATGATTGCACATTAAAAAGCACTAATATGCACAGCAACAAAAAAGTATGCTAATAGTGTTTTGGAAGAAGGGCACACTAACAGTAAAGAAAAAAATGATTGCACATTTAATAGCACTAATATACACAGCAACAAAAAAGTATGCTAATAGTGTTTTGGAAGAAGGGCACACTAACAGTAAAGAAAAAAAATGATTGCACATTTAATAGCACTAGTATGCACGATAAAAATGTTAATAGTGATTTTGTTCAAAATATTTCTGATTATGTTTTGACAAAAGAGGAGCACAATATTTTGAATAGGGGTTCATCTTTTTGTTTACCAGGCGAGTGTGAGGATTTTGAGGTCCAGCAGGATCTACAGAGATTTTTCAGAAAATTAAAATTAAAAGTTTATTTTGCAATGGCGAGCAATATGTTTGATTCTGTTGGAACACAAACTGTATCAGATAAGATTAATTTCACTGACACAAAACATTTGATATACACAAAAAAGTAAATGTAATCCCCCATTGCCCCATAGTGTGGCCACATATGCAAACCTAGTACAGAAAGAAGTGGATAATTTACTGAGGAGATGTAAGAACAGAAGATTGGTAGAAATAAGCAAAAAAGAGAAAGAAGCTGTACATTTACTGAAAAATAATAGATATAATAATCAAAGAGGCGGATAAGGGTGGAGCAGTTGCAGTGCTCAATAAATCAGACTACATAAATAAAATACAAAGACAGAAGACACACAGGTTTATCAACCCTTATTAAGGGATCCCACTATCTTAATAAACAAAGAAATTGAACAGTGTCATGCCGCTCCGTGATCATAGCCGCTGCTATAATCGCGGCGTGACTTGCAGCTCAGTGAGCATGGCCGTTGCCATGGTCACAGTGGTTGTTGTGGGCAAGCTGCGATGATGTCATCGCCGCACGCCGTAGTATCCGATGCCGCTCTGGATTCACCTGGGAGGTCTCCTTGGCGCCTATGTTAGTACCTCCTTCACTTCTCTTCACTGCCCAAGTATAGGTTAGTCTTGTGCTTTCCTGGGTGCTATTATTCTGAACTTCTGTTACTTTGATTGCCTTATGGTTACCGAACTCTGCCTGTCTGACCACTCTGCCTGTTTAACCCTTGAATTGCTGGATTGCCTTATCATTGCTGAACTCTGTCTGCCTGGCCATTTTACTAGTTTACCCCTGAACTGCTAAACCACTGGATTACCTTTGTTGCTGACCTCTGCCTGTTCCTGACTATTCTGCTGGTTTACCCCTGAACTGCTACTCTTGCCTTTCTCTTGTTGCCGTTAAGGACTGCCCTGTCTACCGTGAGTACTGCTTACCTAATTTCTTATACTTGCTTTGTTCTGGGATATTTCCTTATCCTTCCACTTGACGCTGAGATAAGAAGACTACTGGCCAAGTTTGATCTGATAGGGAAATATCCCACGAGCATTACATTATACTTGGGCCATGGACCCAAATTAGGTAGTAAGAGCAGTCTCTCTTCAGGGAAAGACCCTGGGAACCCACGCCATACACTTGCAGAATGTGGATTCTAAACTAGAGGCTATATCCGCTATGCTCTCCTCACTGGTTGCAGATAAAAAAAGCTGCTCCTGTTGTTACTCAGCCGGCCCCTGCTGCTAGTGCTGCAACTTCCCCCCCTTTTTCTGGATGTATACCCTGGATACCGTTGCCTGACAAGTATGATGGTAATACCGACTGTAGGGCTTTTCTCAACCAATGCAGGCTGCACTTCCACAATGACCCTCACACTTTCCAGTCTCATCAGTCAAAGGTCACTTTTATCATTTCTTTATTGAAAGACAAGGCCCTAGCCTGGGTGTCTCCCCTTATGGAACAGAGTGCTCAGCTCCTGATTGCCCAGATGCCTTAATTTCTGCATTATCTTCCGTATTTGGGACCTCCGGCCGTCCTTCTGCTGCAGAGTACTCTCTCTTGGATCTCTGCCAGAGCAGTAGATCTGTGGCACAATAGGCCATCGAGTAACGCACCTTGGCACATGAGACCAGTTGGGATGGCAGTGCCCTCAACGCGGCCTTCAGGAGAGGCCTGCATGAGCGCATCAAGGACAAGCTCACTTATTGTGATGTTCCATTTTCCCTGCATAAATTCATAACACTTTGTATCAATCTGGATTCTCGCTTTCAGGAGAGACAAGCAAAGAGAGAGAGAAATTGTAGATTCCTTCCCTTTCATCCTCCTACTCATCCAGTCACTAGAACTATCCTCTACCCCTTCAGCACCTCCAGTTACCTCTGAAGAGGAACCCATTGATCGCTCTTCCCTTAAGCCCTCTGAATCTGAAAGACAGAGAAGAAGGAGATTGAGACTGTGTTTCTATTTTGGTTCTAATTCCCACCAACAGAATTGTGATTTACTGCCGGGAAAAGCCAACGCTTAAAGGATAAAAGTGGGGTACCTCTAAGCATGGCCACTGCTAATTCCCCTCACCCTTCTCGGATCTTGGTATCCGTTCTGTTACCCTTACCTTTCTTCAGAATTCTGTCCATGCTCAAGCCTTTATTGATTCAGGGGCAGCTGGAAATTTTCTAGATCACCGTTTCATGATTCATGCAGGGTTGCCTCTTCATCATAAGAAACAATGTCTTAAAATAACTATTCTGGATGGCACTCCCCTTGGATCAGGGTTAATCCATTTAGAATCAGCACCCCTTACCATGACTGTGGGAGTTCTTCATACCAAACAATTGCAGTTCGATGTCATTCATTCTCCTGAACAACCAGTTATCTTTGGACTTCCTTGGCTACGTAAACACAATGCTCAATTCGACTGGACTGACGGACAGTTGGCCTCCTGGGGAAAACCCTGTTTTCACTCCTGCCTGGCTAAGGTTACTCCGCTGCATCACATTCCTATAGCCAGCCTTCTGACCCCTTCTAATCTTCCCTCAGTATACGCAGAATTTATGGATGTCTTTGAAAAGAAAGCAGCTGACATGCTGCCACCACATTATCCTTACAACTGCAAAATAGACCTCTTTCCTGGTAGCCCAACTTCCTAAAGGCAGGACTTATCTGCTCTCCAGAGCTGAAACCAAGGCAATGGAGGAATACATCCAAGAAAACCTAGCTAAAGGCTTTATTCGCCCTTTCTCCTCTCCTGCCAGGGCTGGCTTTTTTTTTTGTCAGTAAAAAGGATGGTGGTCTCAGCCCCTGTATCGACTACAGAGCCCTAAACAATATTACTATCAAGAATTATTATCCCATTCCTTTGATCACTGAATTATATGATTCACTCCAGAATGCTTGCTACTTTACGAAGTTGGACCTATGTGAGGCGTACAATCTCATTCGTATCTTCCCGGGACACGAGGGGAAGACTGCCTTCAACACGAGATCAGGGCATTACGAATACCTCCTAATGTCTTTTGGGCCCTGTAATGCCCCTGCTGTCTTCCGTGACCTCCTTAATTGTACTGTTATCTATTTGTATGGCATCCTCATATTCTCATCCACCGTTGAGGAACATCATGAGCATGTAAAACAGGTACTTCTTTGCCTCAGAAATAATTATCTGGTAGCCAAACTGGAGAAATGGGAGTATGATCAAGTTCAGATTCAGTTCCTTGGCTATGTCATCTCAAAGGAAGGTTTTGCCATGGATCCTACAAAGCTAACCGCAGTTCTGGAATGGCCTCAACCCACCTCATTAAAGGAACTACAGAGATTCTTGGGGTTCTCCAATTATTATCACAAGTTTATAAAGAACTTCTCCCAAATCGTTGTTACACTCACTCAGCTGAATAAATTAAACAGAGACTGCAAGAATTGGCCTCCTGTAGCTGTGGATGCTTTCTCTCATTTGAAAAAAGTCTTTTGTTCTGCTCCTGTGCTCCACCATCCTGATCCTGACCTGCAGTTCACTTTAGAGGTTGATGCCTCTGAGATAGGAGCTGGTACAGTCTTAACCCAAAGGGACCCTTTAACCTCCAAGATGCATCCTGTAGCCTTTTTTTCCAAATGGTTTACACCTGCAGAGAGGAATTACGATGTGGGTAATCGTGAACTCCTAGCCATTAAGATGGCCCTGACAGAATGGCGTCATTGGCTAGAGGGTACCGTCAACCCCATTCAAATTCTTACTGAACACTAGAATCTGACGTACCTAGAGACTGCACATCGTCTCAATCCTCAACAGGCTAGCTGGGCCCTATTCTTTCCCGTTTTAACTTTATAGTCTC
Organism: Bombina bombina; assembly: GCF_027579735.1. Taxonomy (NCBI): domain Eukaryota; kingdom Metazoa; phylum Chordata; class Amphibia; order Anura; family Bombinatoridae; genus Bombina; species Bombina bombina. The sequence goes on from NC_069500.1 coordinate 1,303,671,048, forward strand.
TTACCTTCCTGTATTCTTTCCCGTTTTAACTTTATAGTCTCTTACCTTCCTGGGACTAAGAATAAAAAGGCTGATGCCCTTTCCCATCAGTTTCCTCAGTCTAGTGACTCTTCTGAAGCTCCTATCGAACACATCATACCTCCCTCCTCTGTGGTTGCTCAGCTTAACACCTCTCTTCTACAAAGACTACAACGTGCCCAGTCAAGAAAACCTTCTGAAGCCCCTGCAGCTCCTGAGATCCTTTATGTTCCCCCAAACCTTCACTCTCCTGTGCTATCCTGAGCTCATGATGACAGCAAGCTGTCAAGTCATCCTGGTTTTACAAGAACCTTTAAACTCCTTTCGCAACACGTATGGTGGCCTACCATGAAGTCAGACTCTCAGGATTATGTCAAGGCTTGTCAGACTTGTGCTGTTAATAAGACCCCCCGTTTCCTACCTCATGGTCTATTTCAACCATTGTCCATACCTTAACTACCATGGACACACATAGCCATGAGTTTTGTTGTAGATCCCCCCCCCCCTTCTGACCATCATACAGTCATCTGGGTTGTGGTGGATCGATTCTCCAAACTTACTTATTTTGTACCTTTACCTAAGTTACTTACAGCCCAAGAATTGTCCACTCTTTTTCTGTTACACGTGGTACGGCTCCATGATATACCTGTGAACATCGTCTCTGACAGAAGCCCTCAATTTATTTCTACCTTTTGGAGAAGCTTTTGCAAATTGCTTGGAACCACTGTTTCTTTGTCCTCTGGTTATCACCCCCAGACTAACAGGCAGACGGAAAGGACCAATCAGGATCTTGAAGCTTATCTCAGAGCTTATGTCAATTCACAGCATACCAATTGGTCTGGCTTGTTATCCCTAGCTGAACTGGCAAAGAACACTCATTGGCATTCTTCTCTACGATGCTCTCCTTTCCAGGCCACAGCTGGTTATCAACCTTGTGTTTTTCCTGTTTCTGCTCAATCCACAGGAGTTCCTGCTGCAGAGTGTCGCTTCACTGACCTCACCACCCATTGGCAACGAATAAGCTCTCAGTTATGCTCTACCATCTCCAGATACCAGAGGATTGCCGATCATCATCGAGTTCATATTCGTGCCTTTTCTGCAGGTGATCGTGTCTGGGTCTCTACCCGACATATCCGCTTACGTCAACTTTGTCACAAATTAGGACCTCGGTACATTGGTCCTTATTAAGTGTCAGGGTTTTTTCCTGTTTTGTTTGCCATGTGCTGCTGGCAGCCATTTTACTCACCTCTCTTGCTGACTCTGGTGCATACTGTGTGATGCTGCTCAATTCCTGCACTTCCTTTTATTGCCAGACTGGTGTACATCATCAGTGTGAGACAGGATGCAGTCTCAGAATTGTGATGTCATCACTTACTATTTAAAGGGCCTCTGTTCAGTATGCTTTGCCCTTGCGTTGTCTCAGACCTGTTTGTAAGAGCTCCTGTGTATTACCTGGCTGTCTGACGTCCCTCCTGGTTCCTGATCCCTGGCTTGTTCCTGACTCTGCTGTTCTCCTTGTTCCTGCTTCCGAGTCGTCTGACTACTCGCTTTTGCTCCTGACTCGTCTTGTCTGACTACCAGCTCTGGTTTTGATTCCTGGCTTGTTATTTGACTTGTGGACTTTTTATTATTTTTTGCTATTAATAAAGGTGTGATTATTTTTGCACTTCTCGTCTCAGTCTGATTACTGGCACCCTGACATTAAGTCCTCAAAAGACATTTTCCTGTTGCCTTCAGAGTGGCCTTGCCTAAGACCATGTACATGAATCTTGAGGTTGCTGGGATCATGGACTCCAGATTTAAACGCAGGCAGCTCCAATACCTCGTTTACTGGAAGGATTACTCTGTGGTGGATCGTTTCTGGGTCCCTGCCCATGATGTGCATGCTCCATCTTTGGTCTCCAAATTCCATGCTGCTCATCCTTTGAAACCGACTCTGGTTCCTGGAGACAACCCTTGAGTGGGGGGCTATGTCACACTGCTCCTCCGTGATCATAGCCGTTGCTATGATTGCGATGTGACTTGCAGTCTGTGAGCATGGCTGTTGCCATGGTCACACTGGTTTTTGTGGGCAAGTGGCGATGACATCATCGCTGCATGCCGTAGTATCCAATGCCAAACTGGATTTACCTGGAAGGTCTCATTGGCGCGAACAGGTGCCTATGTAAGTACCTCCTTCACTTCTCTTCACTGCCCAAGTATAGGTTAGTCTTGTGCTTCCCTGGGTGCTATTATTCTGAACTGCTGTTACTTTGATTGCCTTATTGTTACCGAACTCTGCCTGTCTAACCACTCTGCCTGTTTAACCCTTGAATTGCTGAATTGCCTTATCATTGCTAAACTCTGCATGTCTGACCACTCTAAGGAATAAGAGAGAGAGGAAAGCATAATATGGCACACTTGTAGGGAGAAAGTCCACAAAGTGAGGATTGTGTGTGGAATATAGTGATTAAAACATAACCTTTAATTTGTGTTGCATATAAAATACAGATGTACTAAGCCACCACTAAAATTAAATACTTTAAAAAGGTGTCAGATTGAAGTAGACACACCAGCTCCTCTCAACAGATGGTACAGTGATCAATCTGTACCGATTGCAAACCAACACTAGTGATTAATACTATAAAGCTGTTCTTATATAGACTGTTAAGGGTGTCCCCAGCCGTAGCTAATGGGTGACTATTTACACTGAATCAAGCGGGAACACAATATGATAGAGGTTACACAGGGTTTGTAATTGCTCACAAACAATAATCGCTTAACCAGAGGTAAGGGGTATTAAAGGGGTATTGAGCAATGTTACTAAATCTATAAAAATAACAGAACCAAATATACAATACTGTGCCAATATATACGTATATTATAACGTAAACAGTAGATTATCATATAGACTCTAAAAGGGTATTATAAACCGTATTTAAGTGGTCGGTAACCAGTTAGCTAAAATGATACAAGCAAAGTAGGTAAGAGACCCCACAACAGTTGGCGATCAACCAGAAACAAATGGTTACGTAGCTAAAATCCTAATTGCTTGACCAAAGCTAACAGTAAATTCCCATTTATCCAAACCCCATTCACCCAAGTCTATGTTAGAACAGTGCCTTAAAGGCCAACAATTAAGCTAGAGTGGAGCACGGAGAGAGGAACAGTGCAAACGCCTATTTGGTCAAGCAATTAGGATTTTAGTGGTGGCTTAGTCCATCTGTATTTTATATGCAACATAAATTTAAGGTTATGTTTTAATCACTACGTTCCACACACAATCCTCACTTTGTGGACTTTCCCCCTACAAGTGTGCCATATTATGCTTTCCTCTCTCTCTTCTTCCTTAATGTTTAAACACATTAGCATAAGGCACTGCCCACCTTAAACACACAGGTTTGTCCAAGGAGGGACCGTGGGGATAGCCCACTAAACCCCACCTTTTTCCCTAGGGGTCTTAGGGAAACTCTTCCTGTCTGACCACTCTGCCTGTTTAACCCTTGAATTGCTGGATTGCCTTATCATTACTGAACTCTGCCTGCCTGACCATTCTACTGCTTTATCCTTGAACTGCTTAACCACTGGATTACCTTTGTTGCTGACCTCTGCCTGTTTCTGACCATTCTCCTGGTTTACCCCTGAACTGCTAAACTGCTGGATTACCTTTGTTGCTGACCTCTGCCTGCCCCTGACTATTCAGCTGGTTTACCCCTGAACTGCTATTTTGCTGGATTGCATTTCTCTTGTTGCCGTTAAGGACTGCCCTACCGTGAGTACTGCTTACTTCTTTTCTTATACTTACTTTGTTCTGGGATATTTCCTTATCCTTCCACTTGACGCCGGGATAAGAAGACTACTGGCCAAGTTTGGTCTGATAGGGAAATATCCCACAAGCATTACAAACAGATAACTAAGCAGGCTGTAAAAATTGGGTTAATAACAGAGAATTTTAAGGAAATACTAATAGAAAAGAACCCTATAAGACCAGTGTTATTCACACTCCCAAATATACACAAAAATGATAAACATCCCCCTGGACGCCCAATAGTGATAGGGGTCAATTTGTTTTTTTCCAGAATATCAATTTTTTTTTAAAAAGTACTACAACCCTTACTTCTTAAATCCTCTTCATATCTTAAGGATTCTAATGATTTTCTTTCAAAATAACAGAAAGTTGGTTTTGTGGTAGACAAATTAATTTTATACACATTTGATGTCACTAGCCTTTATACTTCGATTAAACATACTAGTGGAATCATGACAGTAAAAGATATTCTTAAAACAGATAGTGACAATTCAGATAGAGAGATACAACTCTTAATTGAATTATTATCTTTAATTTTGTATCAGAACTATTTCTTATTCCAGGATGTTTTTTTCTCCAGAAACAGAGTACAGCGATAGGTTCCAACGTAGCCCCAACATATGCCAATATTTTTATGTCTAATTTTGAAGAGAAATTTGCATATTCTCATAGATTATTTCTCTGCTATGGCGCCTCCTGGTGGAGATTTATTGATGACATCTTTGGCATATGGTTGGGGGACGTTAGGAGCCTATTAGATTTTGTAAATGATCTGAATGAAGCAGTATCTGGTTTGAAATTTACTCTTAATATGAGTTAGGTAGGTATACATATTCTAGATACCTATGTGTATGTGGAAAAGGGGTTCCTTAGAACAGATTTGTACACCAAACCAATTGATAAAAATAATGTATTACAATATGATAGCTCACATTCCATCAACACATTGAGAGCGAAACCTAAAAGCCAATTGTTAAGAGTGAAGAGAATTGTCTCTGACAGTGAAAAATGTTAAGAGAAATCGCCAATAAATTTGTGTTGCGGGGCTATCCAGAAAAATTAATCAATGACCAATTAAAATCTATAAAGGAAATTGATGATATCCAAAAAATTGCCAAAAATACAAATAATACCAAAAATAAAGATAGAATGATTTTTGTAACACAATACAACACTTTAGGCCCTAAAATCTCAAACATACTTAAAAGATACTGGTGTATCTTAAAAGAGTGCAACCCATGCAACATGTAGATCAGCTTTTGTAATTTATATCACCAAATGCCAATGTGCCAGGATCTATGTAGGAGAAATGTGTAGGGAAGTTTGAGAACGCATCACTGAGCATAAGTCCAACATAAGATAAAAAAATAAGGATGCATCACTTAGGTTTCAAGTGATTGATCATGTCACTAGACCCAGGAGGGGAGGTGATAGGGAACTTTTATCTCAAAAAGAGGGAGATGTTCTGGATTAAAAAACATGACTCCCTTACACCAAAGGGATTAAACAAAGATTTTGATTGGTCTCTATTCATATAAATAAGCCTGTTACAAATACAAATTTGTGCACAATTCTGATATCATTTTAAAATGTGTTTATGTATGGGTTTGGTGTATAGGCTTTGTGTTTTAATAATGAAGGAAAAATTGTATATATGCAAACTACAAAATAACCACATGATGGCAGTACAATTTAGTTTCTAATGAATGAGAATTGCACAAGTATAAAAGAAGCACACCTGTACATAATTGAGATGACATGACTAAGAACCTATTGCAGGTTTGAAACATGTTTGTTTGCTATACTGATGCACCCTGCCTTAAAGGGACAGTCAAGTCCAAAAAAAACTTTCATGATTTAAATAGGGTATGCAATTTTAAACAACTTCCCAATTTACTTTTATCACCAATTTTGCTTTGTTCTTTTGGTATTCTTAGTTGAAAGCTAAAACTAGGCGGTTCATATGCTAATTTCTTAGACCTTGAAGACTGCCTCTAATCTGAATGCATTTTGACCACTAGAGGGCATTAGTTCACATGTTTCATAAAGATAACATTGAGCTCATGCACGTAAAGTGACCTAGGACTGAGCACTGATTGGCTAAACTGCATGTCTGTCAAAAGAACTGAAATAAGGGGGCAGTCAGCAGAAGCTTAGATACAAGATAATTACAGAGGTAAAAAGTATATTAATATAACTGTGTTGGTTGTGCAAAACTGGGGAACGGTAATAAAGGGATTATCTTTCTTTACAAACAACAAAAATTCTGGTGTTGACTTTCCCTTTAAGAAAATAAAGGTCTTTTAAAAAAGATACTTGGTGGCTGGAAAATTTGATTGTTTGCAGTTCAGTAGAGACCTGGCTAGTCTCTTTCCTTGCCCCACCATTCAGTGGTAGTAAATACTTATGAGTCTGGCACTGTGCCCATAAACTTTATACTTGCAGATTGTGCCCTTCCATATATGCTCTGACCTTCGATACTTTATAACACAGAACACAGGCATCTGACACCATCCTCTTTAATACACATTTCTGTTTATGTTTCTATGCCTTTTTTGTAGAATTTCAGTTTTTAACATTCAAATATATAATCACATTTTTTTAAAGGGACAGTAAAGCTTTTTTTTTTTACTACATATGGAAGACAGCATTTTATCATATGTTTTTCCAAATGCATTAGAGTCTTCAAATCTCACCATGTACCTAGTAGGGGACAATTCAAAACCTTCATGCCCATTAATAAAACAAACAAAAATAATTTTTCTAAAGGATTGTGATTGTGGCTTTTTGCAAGGGCTCTTTTTGAATGTTAAACTCTTATACGTGCTCAATCGACCGGTTAATGAATGTAAGGGTTTGTTTTAAGATAAAGTTAAAACATATTTTAAAGCACACACACTATATACTGTATATATTTATTTATTTTATCAGATAATGTATATATGAGTGTAACACTAAATTTGTATTTATGTTGTGTTTGGTACAACATTTTATTTAGCCCTAATCCTTTACGCAAGGATTTCCGTCACGCTAACCAGACAAGCATAAATTTAGTTTGCGCTAGTGTGTTTGCTTTTACTTTCAACTTGTAATACACACGCAAGTTAATGATAACGCGCCACTTGTAATGTAGCTCACAATGTTGCAATAGAGCAGGTGTGCACTCTACAGTTTCAATACTGTTGAAATCCAGTAAAAGAAGATATTAGTCCTTTCAATAGAAACCCGTAGTCTACATCTCGTTTTCAGATCATGCCAAAATGGAAACAGTGCTTTAACAAATAATAAATATAAATATTGTAAAGAAACAATACTTGTCAAAGATTAAAAGTGACAACATAGTGATTGAAAAATTGTGCAAAGTATCCCCAATCCTGCTAAAATACAAATGGCATTCAGATTGTTTAGTAGTGGTGTGGATGGATACGGATTGCAATTGTTCCTATTGAACTAAGAATTGTGCAACTACAATCTTGTTTTAAAGCCCGGATACAAAAATGACTATACTGTTAATAACAGCTAGGACAGTATAAGCAGGGCCGCCATCAGGGGGTGACAGGGGTGACTTCTGTCAGGGGCCCAATGGGCTAGGGGGGCCCCATGAGACAAGAACTTAAAAAAAAAAAAAAAAAAAAAAAAATTTTTTTTTTTTTTTACATTTTGGCAGCCACCAGTGGGTACTACAGCAGAGTGCTAATTGAGCATGGGAAATATTATTACAAGGAGTAAAGTATTAGCATTTGAGAGGATTTCTGAGTGTGCACTAAACCACTATGCACAGTGTGAGACAGACTTGACACTTTGTTTGTAGAGTGTGTGCCTGAGTCAGACGGCTGATAACTTTCATTTGCAGAGGAGGTAGGAATTACTTAGCAAATGTTTTTTATTTCTTTGTGTAATTTAAGATTGTAACTTCAGTGTGGTAGTAGTTGTATGGTGGGGCCAGCGGTCCATAAAAACACATTTTTTTAGCAGCAATGTATTTATGATTATTTGACAATGCTGCAGAAATTCTATATTTAAAACCATGCAGAAATGTTTCCTCCTCAATACAAAATGATATATATTGCATTCCAGTTTACTGCCCCTTTATGCAAGGACTTTCCAGATACAAGGGGGCATTTTATCTAAGATTCTTACATCTGCATAACATGTTATACTCTCAGACTAAGATTGCTCAGTGTTGGAAATGAGACTGTTCAGTTTACTCTACAGCTGACTTAATTTTGAAATGTATACCAGCAAGTTTAAATCCTGCATTTAACCAGATCTAATGGTATGAGTACCACAGCTTATGGTTCCCCCTAGACCATATAGAGTACAGCCTTTTCAAAATCCACAAGTACAGCTGACAGATGGGAACATTTGTACACTATATTTGAAGTGGTGCTCTTGGTTGGGGAAAATGGGGAAAATATCAAACAAACATATGTCAACCTTTTAAAAGTACTGTTCTTCATCTAGCCATCTACCCAGATCATTAATGTACAATTTTGAATTCACAGAATTATTTTTGTTTGCACATTTACAAATATGATTCTTTAAAAAGTGATCTCTTAATTTCTTCATTTTCTTTATCATGCATGTCACACACTGTAGATTTAGGGGATGCAAGGTGCATACATGTTTCCTCCTGTGAGTGTTTCTGTGGGTGTCTGTGTTTATGTCTTTGTGCTTTGGTTTGTGGCTCTATGAGTGAGTATGTATTTTTTTTCTGTTGGTATCTCTGTGAGGGTGTGTGCGTATGTCTTTGTGCATTTTCTGTGGATGTCTGCAAGGGTGTGTGCATATGTCTTTGAGCTTTTTCTATGGGTGCCTCTGTGAGGGTGGGTGTGTATGTCTGTGTTTTCTGTGGATGTCTCTGTAAGGGTGTGTATTTTCTGTGGGTGTTCTGTGAGGGTGTGTGTATGTCTTTGTGTGTTTTCTGTGGATGTCTAAGTGAGGGTGTGCATGTATGTCTTTCTGTGTTTTCTGTGGGTGTCTGTGTGTGTGTGTGTGTGTATGTCTTTGTGTGTTTTCTGAGGCTGTCTCTGTTGGTGTTTCCTTGGGTGTATGTGCAAGTTTGAGTTTGTGTGTGTGTGTCCATTGTCTGTTCCTTTTTAGGACATTTTGACCTTACTACTGATTATTCAAATCTTTCTACAGACTTTGAGACGGAGACCTTTCTGGGAATTCACCAATCTACCATTTAACCGTTAAATTATTGTTTAGGCAGTTCAGGGCCCTTCCTTTCAGCCACTGCATGCTGTTGTCATCATTTAGTTGGCATCTTCCTTTACAAAAAGATAATCAGAACTCCATATTTTGTTTTCTAATTCTCCTTTTTTTACAAAACTGTAGTGTACCTCATTACTTGTCAGGTCAATGTAAACAAGTGCTAAGTGACTGTTTGGGTGTCTGTGTCTGAGTTTCTTTGCGTGTTTGCTAGAGTGTCTATATGTGAATCCTTATGTGTGAGTGTGCGTGTGTGTGTTTCAGTGTATGTTACTACCTTTACAAAATTTCCAAGTTTAAATAGACACTATTATATAGAATAAAGTGCATATACGTTTTAGTCACTTGGTCAAAAATTGCACATGTCAAAGGAGAGGGGGGGGGCCCTGATCAATGGTTAAGTCAGGGGCCCCAAAATTTCTAGTGGCGGCCCTGAGTATAAGTGTGACTTAGAAACAAACTTTAATAAACAGAGATGTTGGGATTCTGTTGTGACTTATCAATTATGCCCATCATGCCAAGATACAAATTGAATACAGATGGTTAATCCTTAATGAGGATGGATTTGGATTGCAATAGGGTAAGCTCTCACATGTAAATTAGCATTTCCCTTCCACAGTGAACAAAGTAGACATGTGCGCGATCGAAAAATTTGTTTCGTTTTGATTCGTTATATTTTTTTAATTCCGGTTCGATATAGTCAGATTGATTTGGTATGCAGTGGTAATTTGTTTTGTTTTTATTCGTGTCGTTCCGAGTTCGGAAATTCGGATACATTAGAAAACCTAATTTCGTATTGATTCGTATTTTCGGACCGAATCGGCAAAATTAGTTATATTCCGTTATTTCGAACCGCATTCGGTTCTATCATTTCGCATGGATTCAAATGCACAACCCTTGAGGAAAGCTAAAAGCACATTGCACTGCGTGTGGCAGTAATCCTACCCACAAAATTAAAATAATATGATTTTTGGACTAGAAGACTTTCACTGTCACAGTAATCCAACACACAAAACAAAAGAAATTATCTAATTGGACGAGAAGTCTCTAGAAGAATATGACACTACACTCATTTGAATAAAAGCAAATGAATTCGAATTGATTTGTTGTCACTCATTAGTTATGTTACGTCGATTCGGATTTATCAAAAATATAAGTTATACAATACATAACCAATACTAGTCCAAAGCCGAACTTAAAACTTTTACCTGTTCAATCTCACTCATATTTTAATTATTTGATAATATCTCATTTTCAAACTATTATAATAATAATATTTAAAAAAAAGAAAAGACAACTGTGGCACGCACATCTGAATGAAACTGAATAAGTCCAAACAATTTGAATATTTCGGAACAAATTTATTCAGGTTAGTATGCTTTCGGAAAGGATTTGATTCAGAAACTCAAATCGGTCGAAGCTCCAAATTCTATCAAATTCGTCCGAATTCGAATACAGAATGAAACGAAACGCACATGTGTAGAAGTAAGGTATTCATTCAAAAGCCCATTGTAATCTTAAGAGGTGTGAATGGACTATTGTATATATTTCCGGTGACCTCCCAATATCTATCTCAAAAACAACTTCTTTTCACAAAACTTTTTCAGGATATTTTCTGTTGAAAGGGTGTTTCTTTCTGCAGACATTTAATGAAGAAATCCATTTTGCAGAAAACAAAAATCCATTTTGGGAACAAATAGCAGATAGATTATAATATGCCCTTAAATGTTCATTTATGACTGCAATGAGGTGTTTGAAGATTTAAACACATTAATTAGAAAATAATCTAAAATGATTAATTTCACACAAAATGTTTAACATATTAAAACATTATCATTATTACTTAAAGATAAATAAAAGTGTAAAAATGAAGAGCTCCTATGTCTTACAGCAAATTAGATAAGAGAAGTAAATTGGAAAATTGTTAAAAAATGCATGTTCTGTCTGAATCATAAATGTTTAATTTTGACTTTTTGGACTCTATAATGCCATTGCTCCCCTGCAAATATCGGTGCGCAGAATCAACCCCTTAATTCGTTTCATGAAGCTCACTGATTAGATTGTTGGAGTGGAATAGATCTGCACAAGGACCTACGTGTGATGAGGGAGGGGCAAGCATTACAAATGAAATGTTATTGTTTTATTTTAAAAAAAAAAACTATTTCATTTATTTTTCTTTAGTTAAATAAAAAATATTTCAATTGTTATTATTAAGGTAAATATTTTTCCCCTTCCAACAAAGTACAGCTGAAAACTTGATCAAATATTAATGATTAACCTATTGAACTGGAGATAGTTCACCTCCCAATAATCTCTTTCATTTTAATGATCTATCTATATATGCATATATAATGCTATATAAACAAATCAGTAATAGTCTCTATAACTAGTTTAATAATCTGAAAAGTTATTCTAAAAATGAAAACCATGGTTTAAATTGATTTAAATCAGTCTTAGTGACTAGTGATTTAAATTGTAATTTAAATTGTGATTTAAATCAATTTGATCATCGGCCCTCTGTCTAAGAGTACAGTACTTTACTTCCGGGTTTCACATTATTAGGCCTCAAGACTACATGGTGTAAGTTTGTAAGGTTCTTTCAGTTTCCTCTGCTATAAATGGGAAAAATGTTATTTAAAGTGACATGAAACCCAATTATTTTTCTATCATGCTATCCTCCTCACCATTTCTTAAAATAAATGCTTGACTCTGAACCATAGAGGTACCTTTTTTGTGTAATGTAACTGTTTTCTAAATTAAACTGGGGGTCTCCCTAAACTAGACATGTGCATTCAGTTTCGGGAAAAATGCAAATTCATGAGGAAACAGTGATATTGGTTTTGCTTCCACAAAACTAATATCTAAATGAATGCACCCCAAAATTTCAAGAAATTAAATAAATACTGATGAAATTTCATCAGTATTAATTTATTTCCTTTTAATTGGTTAAAAATCCTAACCTTCTGTGACCTGGAGAACCGCGCTAACCCAGACCTCACAGAGCCCCAGTCCCGCTAATAGGGGGCTTAGCACGGGGGCTCCCAGACCTTGCACTAAAATAGAAGTTCCTTTAGTGCAGGCCCTGGGAGTTGCCATGCTAAGCCTCCTTTTAGCATGACCAGGGCTCTGTGAAGAAGTGGAAGGGTTAGCATGGCTCGCGAGTGCGCTAAAGGTAAATATAAGCAAACAGAATCCTAAGTGATAGGTGAGATAGAGGCGCCTGATAGCGTAATAACGAAAGCACATTCAGTATAGCGAAAAGTGAGTTCAATTATATACTCACAAGCCAGGGTGCACATCCAGTGCAATAATCAGCAAACCGAGGCTTCAGAGCTGCTCAGCTGACTCAATCCACTCAGATCAACAGCTGGGCCAGGTACAAAGGGCGTTCTCAATTCGTCACCAGAGCCAACACACCAAACAATCTTTTAGAGGTAGCACCTACAGGTGTACTAATGTAACTCAAATGTTACTTTCCGGTGTCCAAGAATAAGAGCAAGGTGCGAGTGAAAAATGTTTTTTATTTATTTAAAAACAATTAAAATCTAATAGGAGCACAACAACGCGTCTCTCAGCAAATGTGCCGTTTCATCAGGCTTTATCGCTCGTATCACACCTTGCTATAATTATACCAAATAAACGCCAATGTGTGTTAACACACCCGCCAATGTTTCACACCTCATTCTGTCACCTACAGGCACTGATGTCCAATAGCTGCCAATTAGAATTAGCAAACATGCTTAGGGGTGCTACCAATCAAGAGATTGCTTACACTTTTGGAATTGGCTCACCCTTTTTATATTCAGTCTTAGTTTAGATTGATATTGTATAAAGCAATAGGTGAACTAATTTCCCCAGTTTTTTCACGGCAGCTCTTGTCTACCTGAAACTGAAGAAGCAGACAGAAAAAAAACATGGTGGCTCACCAAGCTTATAAAAGTACAAATACTTTATTTCCAACTACATTAAACACTAAATAAAGAATAACATGCAGATATATTTTTTCATGGCTCATTAGCTGCTTAAATATTGACAAAATAAATGTAAACTTTTAGTGTTTATAAAACAATGTAAGCTGCCGTGTTGTAACTTCTCTGCTGTGGCCAATTAGGAACAGTTATACATAGGTATCTAGAGTGTGCAACCAATGGCTGTGGGGAATATAACGTTGAGTTGCCCTTCCATTTCTAACAGGAACTGAAAAGCTTACAATTTCAGAATGTAATTACAGGAAAAGGGGACAAAAAATAATAAAAGTATATTGCAGAGTTTTTTATATATATATACACACACACGATTTATCATTTTATAATACCACCTCAAAGTGCTTCATATATCTCTTTAAAAGCATCCCATGTAAAAACGTAAAATTGATAGTTTGCAAGCACATCTGTCTTACGTGTTTTGGCTAGACCGATGTATTCATAGACTGACTTACTAATAGTTACTCCCCTTTTTATACAGCCTTAATTAAAACAAAAAAGGGGGTAACTTTAATTAATCCATTGACTTTTACTTATATTACCTTCCAATGTTAAACATTGTTTATGCCATACTAAAGGTACATGGTTATAGACTAATGGGTCGAATTATCATTGTGCAGCGGACATGATCCGATATTGCGGATCTTGTCCGCTGCACATCGATAAATGCTGACAGCATACGCTCTCTGCATTTATCATTGCACCAGCAGTTCTTGTGAACTGCTGGTACAATGCCGCCCCCTGCAGATTCGCGGCCAATCTTGCAGGTGGTGTCGATCGGGTTGATTTCTGGCGATGTCTGTCCGCTGCCTCAGAGCAGGCGGACAGGTTATGGAGCAGCGGTCTTTAGACCGCTGCTTCATAACTTGTGTTTCCGGCGAGCCTGAAGGGATGGGATGCTTTTAAAGGGATAAATATGCCCCTAAGAGGGCACTTGTTCTGTTTTTTTTTTATAACAATATAGTATCCCATATATATGTATGTATATATATATCTATATATATATATATATATATATATATATATATATAAATATATTCTCATGCGCGCACACACGCTTTCCTCACATTTTATGCACATGAACCAAAGACTGCTAGGTACCTACTACCTGTATTTAAACTTAAGATTCCCAATCAATGATATAATTTGGAATGATTTAGAAGTATACCTCTGAACATACTATTATATTAATACTTGTTATGTCTCATTACTTATTTGAAGGGTGTTTAAATCAAATATGGAGTTTAATCATTTAGGTATTCTAATGTTAAGCTTAAATATCCAGTAAATTTCCCTTTTATTTAGCTGTTGCTCTTTTCTTCCTCCTCTCTAGTTACTTACCTGAAACTGACACATACAGTAGCCCATTCACAACTCCTAAGGTTACAGGAATTCCCTATTCATGTAACCCCATTCAGTCTTCAAGGATAATATTCCATTTGTGTGACATTAACCTATTGCTATCAGAGTACATCCTCAACACTCAGTATTCATATGAATGCCATACATATCTTTGTATGATGAATATACTTCTTTAGTCACTTCAGGACACCAACATCTACAAATGGCGTGTTTTTATTTTACATTATTAATATTTGAATGTAAGTAACATTGGCACTGTCGCGATTGTCTCTAACAGTACTGGCATTATTAGAATAGGGTTATCACTTAGTTTAGAGTTTCATAGTTAACTATTGCAATCCGTTTCCATCTGCACCAGGGTCAGCTCCAAGGGGGGGCATTGTGGGGCAATGACCGCCCAAATGGAATGCTGTGCCCCCTCCCCACACGACTGCTGACAACAATTCATTAATTTTGTATTTATTTTTTAAGCCGGTGTCACTCACATCACTGGATCTTACTCTACTGTACTCCTCCTAGTTGGATTTTTTGATTGGTTAGGGGGTGGGTACTCAGGAAGAAGGGGCGGGACGATAGTGTGTGCCACTGTGCAGGACTACTGGCCAGGCACACAGCACACTGTCACATGTGATGTGATGCAGGCAGACGCAGTGGCACGCACTTGACAAGTTGTCAACAGAACAGCCGCGCTACCCAGGATCTCGCCCACCTCTGGTTCTGAAAGGAAGCTGGGGACCCGCTCACGCTTTAGGAAACCTCGAAAGACATCAGGACCACCAGAAACTAACTCCTCCAGGGCCAAGCGCTGAGCCTTGCTATATTGCTCCTGAAGGCTCCACGAGGCCATCACGTTGGCCCAGCGGCAACCCAAAGGTGCATTATCTGGGCACTGAGACTGATTAACCATGGCCCCTAGAGAGTACAGAGGACTAACAGGTAACAGACAACAGTATAGCATTTAAAAGACATTTAAATCCAAACAGTCCCGGGTCGTTGTGTGATTGGTAGAGATTGACACACCACGGCCAATGGCAGATAATCACTCCCTTCCGTGGTTATGACACACCTTAATTATGTCACGCTGTCCCAGAGCTCTGTGTCAACTTGTCATCCACGCTGTTACCTGTGTGTTACAGTTGTGTGTGTGATATATCTGGCGATTTTGTTTCTCCCTGTAGAACCTACCTGTAACAAAATAAAGCCATAAGACTGTACTACTGTTAACTCAGTCAGAGCCGCTGAGCCCTCACTCAGCCCCTGGAGACTCATCACGATGACAAGCAACTCAAGTGGTCAGGTCATCACACCAACCATCAGGTAAGGAGCGAGCAGAGCCGGTAGTAGGGACCGGGTAGTATCACTGTGGGATATCACAGTGTTTATCGTGTTGCTTTGTAAATATGTGCCCCCTCGTGAAAAAAAAATGCCCCCCCATTTAATTTATTCTGGAGCCGACCCTGATCTGCACCCCTGCTAACCCATTTAAATGCATCTTTTAGATTGTCAGGATGGGCAGACTATGCACTGTTTTTCTATCACTATATGATCACTTTGCAAATGTTGCTAATATTGCTTTAAACATTATTTTATTGCTATTGTTTGTTAAAGCACCATTTCCATTTTGACATACAATGAAAATGAAATGGTGACTACTAGTTTATATACAAAACACGTATTTTTTATTTTACTGTATTTGAAAGGCACTCTCTTGACTGGACTTCACAAAGGCACAATCTCATTTAAGCTTCTCTTAGGAAGATACAAAGTAGCATGGCAGAAGGGTCGCTAATTACAGTTTAAAGAATGTTAAAAAATAGTAAAAAATATATAAGTGTTTTGCATAGACACTTGTAGTTTTCAGTTCATGTAAAAATGGAAATGGTACTTAAACAAACAATATAAATAAATATTGTTTAAAATAATACTTATGAAAGTTGAAAAGCGACCATACAGTGATAGAAAAAGAGGTCACAGTCTGCTCATCCCGTCAACACAAAACATGCATTTAGATTGGTTAGCAGTGGTGCAGATGTGAACGGTGATAGTTGCGACTAAGTGATTTCCTTTAAAAACATGATTTTAATTAATAACTCCTGTACTGTTAATAACAATCACAGCAGTGCCAATCAAATATTAAAAATTAAATATGAAATCACAACATTTATCCTTGTATACGTTAATAGACCTCTAGAATGTCTCCTGTGGCCATCTCAGATTGTTTGACATATTTTCAAAATATAGTCATGAAATAGTGTTAAAGGTGTCCAAAATGCCCTTTTGAGGATTTATCAAGTGCCTAGAGGTGTCAAATTCTATAAGCCAAAAATAGTCTTGAAAAGCTATTTAAAATTGAAAAGTTGCGATAACAGAGATCTCTTTAGCTCCATAGGGAAAATAAGACTTTTATTGAGGATCTGAAAACCCATTTGTGAGTGCTGGAATGAACCGACTGCGCACTACAGTGACTGCACCAAATAGAAAAGTAGCCCTTTCAGCTGGAAAAGGAGCCGAAAATGTTGCTACCAATAAATTGCAATTTTCGCATTATACTTCCATTAGCAAAAATGCTTCTAGTAAAAGTTATTTTTTTGTTTCAGCAGCATACACACATACGATCTGAGAGCCCATGCACCAGCATTCAAACACCTTTTCAGTGGCATTTATGGCACACATTAAGTCATCACTGATGCGATACACACCACCGGCAGCTCTCTGAATTCTGATGCTCTAGTCACATGTAGCATATGTGCACATGTTGCTGAAACAGTAATAACTTTCACTAGAAGCATTTTGGCTTAACAAAGTATATTGCAAAAATGTTTCTACTGAAATATATTCATGCAAATCTCAGTTTTGACCTATTCCACAGCGACGTTTCCACAGCGATGTCCCTTTAATGGATAAGTAACAACAAAACAATGATGTCAAACACCTGGTTCCAGTAATTTGTAATACTATTCATGGCCAGTGAATAGACTGCAGGCTATAGACAGCACAAAGCATGAAATGATTACGTGATCTTTTACAACAATGGGTTTTGTCCATGGTTTTGTTACCTTTAAGAAAAAGATTCTAGTTTAGAGTTACATTGAAATTATTCCCTTTCACTTAACAGTTCCGTTGTTCCTTAAACTTGCATTCCATTTCTAGTGAAGCAAATATAAGAATAGAAGGGACTTGTATAGGATTTAAATGCACGCATAGCTTATTCTTTTATTTTCATTATTATTATTTTTTTTCCTAACATCTTTACTTTTAAAATAAAGAGGATATCTATTAAGAGCCCAGCCTACATACACTTTGTTATTCAAAGCTGATTGAATATTTCTAGATAAATACATATATTTCAGCTAAATAAAAAAAAATTAGAAAACATATTGAAAATTACGCAAATATTCCTGAATTTAAACTAAATATATTTTTTTTTAAATATATAATTGTAAAACATCTGTCCATGTTCCCTTTTTCTTCTACGTTATAATATAATATTGCACATTTGTAGCTTCCACCCTAAAGGCTAGATTACGAGTCTTGCGTTAGGGTTAAAAAGCAGCGTTGAGAGGTCCCAACGCTGCTTTTTAACGCCCGCTGGTATTACGAGTCTTGCAGGTACAGGTGTACCGCTCACTTTTTTGGCTCGACTCTAAAATACCGCAAATCCACTTACGTCAGTTGCGTATCCTATATTTTCAATTGGACTTTCCTAATGCCGGTATTACGAGTCTTCCTAAAAGTGAGCGGTACACCCTCTACCTCCAAGATCCCTAACGCATTTGAAAGTCAGTAGTTAAAAATTTTAACCCCTAATCTGCCAAACCGGACATCGCCGCCACTTAAATATATTAACCCCTAAACCACCGAACTCCCGCTTCGCAAACACTAGTTAAATAATATTAACCCCTAATCTGCCGGCACTAACATCGCCGCCACCTACCTACATTTATTAAGCCCTAATCTGCTGCCCCCAACGTCGCCGCCACTATATTAAATGTATTAACCCCTAAACCTAAGTCTAACCCTAACACCACTATATTAAATGTATTAACCCCTATATTAACCCACTATATTAAATGTATTAACCCCTAAACCTAAGTCTAACCCTAACACCCCCCTAACTTAAATATAATTTAAATTAATCTAAATAAAATTACTATCATTAACTAAATTATTCCTATTTAAAACTAAATACTTACCTATAAAATAAACCCTAAGATAGCTACAATATAACTAATAGTTACATTGTAGCTATCTCAGGGTTTATTTTTATTTTACAGGCAACTTTGTATTTATTTTAACTAGGTACACTAGTTATTAAATAATTATTAACTATTTAATAGCTACCTAGTTAAAATAAATACAAATTAACCTGTAAAATAAAACCTAACCTAAGTTACAATAACACCTAACACTACACTATAATTAAATTAATTACCTAAACTAAATACAATTAAATACAATTAAATACAATTATGTAAATTACGGAAAAAAACCCCACTAAATAGCAGAAAATAATAAAATAATTACAAGTTTTTTAAACTAATTACACCTAATCTAATCCCCCTAATAAAATAATAAAGCCCCACAAAATAATAAAGAGCCCTACCCTATACTAAATTACAAATAGTCCTTAAAAGGGCCTTTTGCGGGGCATTGCCCAAAAGTAATCAGCTCTTTTACCTGTTAAAAAAAAAGTACAATACCCCCCCAACATTAAAACCCACCACCCACACACCCAACCCTGCTCTAAAACCCACCCAATCCCCCCTAAAACCTAACACTAACCCCTTGAAGATCACCCTACCTTGAGAAGTCTTCACCCAACCAGGCCGAAGTCCTCAACGAAGCCGGGGGAAGTGGTCCTCCAGACGGGCAGAAGTCTTCATCCAAGCCGGGAAGAAGAGGTCCTCCAGACGGTCAGAAGTCTTCATCCAAGCCAGGAAGAAGAGGTCCTCCAGATGGGCAGAAGTCTTCATTCAGATGGCATCTTCTATCTTCATCCATCCGGAGCAGAACGGCTCCATCTTAAAGACATCCGACGCAGAGCATCCTCTTCAAATGACGTCCAACTGAAGAATGAAGGTTCCTTGAAATGACGTCATCCAAGATGGCGTCCCTTCAATTCTGATTGGCTGATCGGAATTAAGGTAGAAAAAATCCTATTGGCTGATGCAATCAGCCAATAGGATTGAGCTTGCATTCTATTGGCTGATCCATTCAGCCAATAGAATGCCAGCTCAATCCTATTGGCTGATTGGATCAGCCAATAAGATTGAACTTCAATCCTATTGACTGATTGCATCAGCCAATAGGATTTTTTCTACCTTAATTCCGATTGGCTGATAGAATTCTATCAGTCAATCGTAATTGAAGGGACGCCATCTGGATGACGTCATTTATAGGGTAGGGCTTTTTATTATTTTGGGGGGCTTTTTTATTTTATTAGGGGGATTAGATTAGGTGTAATTAGTGTAAAAAACTTGTAATTATTTTATTATTTTCTGTAATTTAGTGGGGGGGTTTCATACTTTAGATAATTGTATTTAATTGTATTTAATTGTAGTCAATTTAGGGAATTAATTTAATTATAGTGTATATAGTGTAGTCTTAGGTGTAATTTTAACTTAGGTTAGGTTTTATTTTACAGGTAAATTTGTCATTATTTTAACTAGGTACTATTAAATAGTTAATAACTAATTAATAACTATTGTACCTAGTTAAAATAAATACAAAGTTGCCTGTAAAATAAAAATAAACCCTGAGATAGCTACAATGTAACTATTAGTTATATTGTAGCTATCTTAGGGTTTATTTTATAGGTAAGTATTTAGTTTTAAATAGGAATAATTTAGTTAATTGTAGTTATTTTATTTAGATTTATTTAAATTATATTTAAATTAGGGGGGTTAGGGTTAGACTTATTTTTAGAGGTTAATAACTTTAATATAGTGGCGGCAACGTTGGGGGCGGCAGATTGGGGTTAATAATTGTAGTTAGGTTGCGGCGACATTTGGGGGAGGCAGATTAGGGGTTAATAAATATAATGTAGGTGTCAGCGATATTGGGGGCAGCAGGTTAGGGGTTTATAACTATAATGTAGGTGGCGGCGGTGGCCGGAGAGGCAGATTAGGGGTTAATAAGTGTAAAATTAGGGGTGTTTAGACTCGGGGTTCATGTTAGGGTGTTAGGTGTAGACATAAAATGTGTTTCCCCATAGGAATCAATGGGACTGCGTTAGGAGCTGAACGCTGCTTTTTTGCAGGTGTTAGACTTTTTTTCAGCCAGCTCTGCCCCATTGATTCCTATGGGGAAATCGTGCACGAGCACGTTTTGCCAGCTCACCGTTACCGTAAGCAGTGCTGGTATTGAGGTGAGATGTGGAGCAAATTTTTGCGCTCCGCTCACTTTTCTGCGGCTAACGCCGGGTTTAAAAAAAAACCTAATACCAGCGTTGTCTGTAGGTGAGCAGTGAGCATAAACTGCTTGTTAGCCACGCACAGCCTTACCAACAAAACTCGTAATCTACCCGTAAGTTTTTAACACAATTTCCTTCACGTGTCCATGTAACGATGCAATAATGTTTTACGGTTGTTAAACACTGTTAGGCATGGGCGAAATTTCATATTTGAAATTTGCCAGAAGCAGCATTTAGCTCTTATTGGCGCTTGATAAATCTGTGTGAAAATGCAACATACAGATCTTTGTGTGTTGCTCTTTCACACTGATGTATGTGGCATCGAAAGGAGCCGCATGAAGCTGCCGGTGGCCATATTCGGCATTCATCTAGCAAACAAACGTTGAATACAATATTTTGAACGTGCCTATAAAACTGATCTATTTCAGCTTGATTGTTTTCATATAAGTTAGTGTCTTTATAGGGCAGATTTGATTTATTTTGTGAATCTCGTGCCCACCTCTCCATCTGACCATTATTTTATTTTTTTTAAGGGCCAGATTACAAGTAATAGCGCAGGCATTATAAGCAATATTGTTAACATTAGCACACAACTCAATCATAAAGAGCGTTAACCAGAAAAAGGGTTAACAAGCCCGACCTCACTCGAGCACATCCTATATTTTCAATAGATATCACAACCGCGCTAATTTGTGCTGGTATTACAAGTTAATTTATAGTTTGAACTTGAGCACAACAGAACTGAAGTAAAAAAAATTGCACAAAACACATCAAAAACATATTAAAATAAAGTATTATACACATATTTTAATAAACAAATGTATTAATATTAATTAAAAAAGTTTTAAAAGGGTTAAAAGGGATATGGAATATGGTAAAGTATTTGACTGGGAAGGGCTCCAAAGTATTAAATTATCTTCCCAAATTGTGTTATTGAGGATTTCCAGAACATGCCTAGTGTCCTTTAAATATGATCTAGCCTGCTGGGCATATGGTTGAAGGAAGTAATCAATGAAGGCTGACAAGTTGGAGGTAAGTGAGTCAGCTCCATCTTTAAGACTTCCAGCATGGAGCATCCTCCTCTTTCGATGGATCTTCAAGAATGAATTCTCCTTTAAATGACGTCATCCAAGATGGCATCCCTTGAATTCTGATTGGCTGATAGAATTTCACTTGCTCTCATGCTATTGGCTAATTTAAATAGCCAATAGGATTTGAGTAGCTTTCATCCTATTGGCTGATTTGAATTGGAAAAATCAAATCAGCCAATAGGAATTCAAGGGACGCCATCTTTAATTGCGTACCTTGAATTCACTATTCAATGTTCCAGTTCCAGGGTTGCCGGTCTTCAGCTCCGTGGTCTTCAGTCTTCAGCTCCACTCCACGCAGGATGTTCCTGAAAGAAGAAGAGGTTGCGCTTGGAAGAAGACTTCACCGCCTGGAACAGGACCTTCTCCGCCGAACTTCAGGAACCGTGAGTACCAACCTGGTGGTTAGATTTAGGATTTTTTAAGGGTTTTTTGGGGAATTTGTTTTATTTAGATTAGGGATGGGCAGAAAACTCGCTAAATGCCCTTTTAAGGGCAATGCCCAAACAAATGCCCTTTTCAGGACAATGGGTAGTTTAGGTTTTTTAGTGTTAGGTTATTTTATTTGTGGGGGTTTGGTGGGTGGGGTTTACTGTTGGGGGGGGGTTTGTGTATTTTCTTGAAAAAGAGCTGATTATCTTGGGGCAATGCCCTGCAAAAAGCCCTTTTAAGGGCTACTGGTAGTTTATTCTTAGAGTAGGGGGTGTTTTTATGTTGGGGGTCTTTTTTATTTTCATAGGGATTAGGTTTAATTTTGTTAAATTTGGGCATTTGATTTTTTATTTTCTGTAATGTTAACCTTTTTAATTTTTTTGTAAACTTGTTTTTTTGTTGTTGTAACTTTAGAATGTATTAGTTTAGGTAATATGGGTTTATTTAATGGGGTGTTAGGTTAGGGGTTGTTAGGTTAGGGGGTGTTAGGTTAGGGGGTGTTAGGTTAGGAGGTGTTAGGTTAGTGTACTGCACTTAGTTATTTAAATAGTTATTTGCGTTGTGGGTTTTGTCGGTTTAAAGGGTTAATAAGTTAAATAGGTTTATTACGATGTATGGGGTTTTGCGTTTTAGAGGTTAATAAGGTAAATAGGTTTATTGCGATGTAGGGGTTTTGTGGTTTAGGGGTTATGTATATAAAGAAATATACTTAAAGTAGATTATAATAGTTTGTCTAATTAGAGTGTGGCTATATCTGTAGTTTATTATATAGAAAATAATTTTGATATATTTAAGATAGTAGTCCATTAAAATTATATTATTGCTACACTTGTAGCTTACATTTTTATATAAAAGAAGAGTTACAAAATATGTTGTTTCTACATCTGTAGCTTAAAAAATAATTAGACTGCCCTCTGGGCAGGCTTATCGACTAGTTACATGATGAAATAAAATGGAATAAATATTTTACACACATTTTTGCATACCTGGAAAACTGTGTGAATAAAATGTGTGACTTGATAAATGCCTTCGGTCACTGGCATGCACTGAGAATATCCAAGGAAGTACGCAAAATCCAATGAGTCCATAATTAATGTCATCACAGCAAACAAGGCAATCCCACCTATACACAGACAGAAAAGATACTGTAAATTATAAACAAAGATATAAAAAATGTAGCTGAGGTTCACACAGGGGACAAAACATTGCTATTTTAAATGTAGTGGTGTTTTTCTAATCAAATAGTTTCAAGAATACTGTCAATATGGCCATAGGCCAAGTGAATGACACATCTTAGACATCTGGGGGTGTTATTGGCAGTTTGTAGGCAGAGTTTAAAGGGACACTGAATCCAATTTTTTTCTTTTGTGATTCAGATAGAGCATGCAATTTTAAGCAACTTTCAGATTTACTCCTATTAACATTTTTTCTTTGTTCTCTTGCTATCTTTATTTGAAAAGGAAGGCATCTAAGCTTCTTACTGGTTCAGACTATGGACAGCACTTTTTTATTGGTGGATGAATTTATCTACCAACCAGCAAGGACAACCCAGGTTGTTCACCAAAAATGGGCCGGCATCTAAACTTACATTCTTGCATTTCAAATAAAGATACCAAGAGAATGAAGAAAATCTGATAATAGGAATAAATTAGAAAGTTGCTTAAAATTTCATGCTCAATCTGAATCACGAAAGAAAAAAATTGGGTTCAGTGTCCCTTTAAGGTAGTCTCAGGTTTCACTTTATGAAAACAGGGCATACTTAGGTGGAGATACAGAGGGACTACAGGGGTCAAAAAAACAACTGTCCTGCAGAATAAGGAACAGTTTTGAGCTCTGGTAACACAACTTGCACTTGAAGCATTAAAATGAAACGGATGCTTGTGCACAGTTGCAGCATACTTCTAAAATGCATTGCTGTATTTCAAGATTCAGATAGAGCACACGATTTGTAACAACTTTCCAATTTACTTCTATTATTTAATTTGCTTCAATCTCTTGGTATCTTTTGTTAATGGAGCAGCAATGCACTAGTGGGAGCTAGCTGAAAGCCAATAACAAGAGGCAATTAGATAACAGAAATTAATTGGAAATGTATTTAAAATTGCATGTTTAGTCTGAATCATTAAAGAAAAAAATGGGATTTCATGTCCCTTTAAGTTCTGTCAGTGCTGCAAATACATAATTGGAATAACAAAGGATTTCTAACTTTAGTATATTAGTTTTGAGGTACGCCCCTTCCTCTAGCTTATACAGCAGGGGTGGGCGAGACGTAGATCACGGTCTACCAGTGAACCATGAGTGAATTTTTACCGCCTGTAAGATTTAAAAAGTCTGCATTATAAGAGAAAGATTCCTCACACATCTACGGCAGCTAGGTTCTTCCCTCAGAATCTAGAGTTCTAGATAGAATCTAGAGTCTGAGTGAGGAGCCTCGCCACTGTAGATGTGTGAGAAATCTTTCTCTTAAGCAGACTTTTGAAATCAGCTATGACTCTGAGTCTATGATGGCGGTATGGGCACTGTACTTCAGCATGCGCGATGTGGCTGTAGTTGAACTCGCTGCCCCAGGTTTAGTTACAAGACCTGCCCCCTAATCAATCTGAAATGCATACCCCCCAACTGCGGGACAGTAACGATTTTAGGGGTCTGTCCCCCTGTCCCGGGTTGCTAGCTATCTGTCCCGATTTGCCCCAGGCATTAAAAATATATATATATATTTAAAAAAAAAAATCTATTGGGCCCATACTCAGAAGCAGCTGGCTTTGCTCTCACAGGGTTATATACCTGTTAGATTCCCTGTGGAAAAGGAATGGTGTGTGGGTAAAGCAGGAGTAAGAAGGCTGTATACACTCTGACCACGGGTAATGGTGACCTCTCTAACCTGATGATGTCTAACCCCTGGTGATACTAGCATTCCTTCAGTTTTATACAATGAGCAGTGCTAATACCAGGGTAACGAACAGTGGCAGCCGCAGACTGCCAGCTAATATGCTTGCTAACCCCAGGACCCCATACAATGAATTACAGATACCCATATATGACATAGTGTGTGTGTCTATCTGTATCCATAACTGTGTGTGTGTATCTGTATAGTATAAATATATAGTATAAGTTTATGCTATGTAGTGTGTGTGTCTGCATGTATAAATGTAAGCTATGTAGTGTGTGTATGTGTATCTGCATGTATAAGTGTATACTATGTAGTGTCTGTGTGTCTGCATGTTTAAGTGTATGCTGCATGTATAAGTGTATGCTATGTAATGTGTGTATCTGCATGTATAAGTGTATGCTATGTAATGTGTGTGTGTGTGTGTGTGTATCTGCATGTATAAGTGTATGCTATGTAGTGTGTGTGTATCTGCATGTGTAAGTGTATGCTATGCAGTGTGTGTGTATCTGCATGTATAAGTGTATGCTATGTAGTGTGTGTGTATCTGCATGTATAAGTGTATGCTATGTAGTGTGTGTGTATCTGAATGTGTAAGTGTATGCTATGTAGTGTGTGTGTATCTGCATGTATAAGTGTATGCTATGTAGTGTGTGTGTATCTGCATGTGTAAGTGTATGCTATGTAGTGTGTGTGTATCTGCATGTATAAGTGTATACTATGTAGTGTGTGTGTATCTGCATGTGTAAGTGTATGCTATGTAGTGTGTGTGTATCTGCATGTATAAGTGTATGCTATGTAGTGTGTGTGTATCTGCATGTGTAAGTGTATGCTATGTAGTGTGTGTGTGTATCTGCATGTATAAGTGTATGCTATGTAGTGTGTGTGTATCTGCATGTGTAAGTGTATGCTATGCAGTGTCTGTGTATCTGCATGTATAAGTGTATGCTATGTAGTGTGTGTGTATCTGCATGTATAAGTGTATGCTATGTAGTGTGTGTGTGTATCTGAATGTGTAAGTGTATGCTATGTAGTGTGTGTGTATCTGCATGTATAAGTGTATGTTATGTAGTGTGTGTGTATCTGCATGTGTAAGTGTATGCTATGTAGTGTGTGTGTATCTGCATGTATAAGTGTATACTATGTAGTGTGTGTGTATCTGCATGTGTAAGTGTATGCTATGTAGTGTCTGTGTGTATCTGCATGTATAAGTGTATGCTATGTAGTGTGTGTGTATCTGCATGTGTAAGTGCATGCTATGTAGTGTGTGTGTATCTGCATGTATAAGTGTATGCTATGTAGTGTATGTGTATCTGCATGTGTAAGTATATGCTATGTAGTGTGTGTGTATGTATCTGTATGTATAAGTGTATGCTATGTAGTGTGTGTGTATCTGCATGTATAAGTGTATGCTATGTAGTGTGTGTGTGTGTATGTGCATGTGTAAGTGTATGCTATGTAGTGTGTGTGTATCTGTATGTATAAGTGTAAGCTATGTAGTGTGTGTGTATCTGCATGTGTAAGTGTATGCTATGTAGTGTGTGTATCTGCATGTATAAGTGTATGCTATGTAGTGTGTGTGTATCTGCATGTGTAAATGTATGCTATGTAGTGTGCTACTGTGCATTTTTGCTGACTTTAAAGGCCAGAATCTAGAATATTAATGGGGAATGCAAAGAGCCGTTCTAAAGAATTTATTATTAAATGTCCAATTAAGATAAAAATATTTAGCAATGTCTTTGCAAAGGCTAATTAAATACATAGCTCACATAGCCATACCAGTGGTTTGAGCTTGTGTTTGATTTGCTGCCTAAGTGTATTAAAATATATGACTTTATTTAGAATTTTATTTATATTACTTTGGTATTATGATTTTTTAAGCCCCGCCCACCACATTTCAATTTTTTTGCCGCGGGGGGTGTCCCTCTTTTGAATTTTGAAATGTTGGGAGGTATGGAAATGGCGTCAGGCGCGGTACACAGATAAGTTTGCTTGACGGTCCAAGCGTGACGTAAAGAGAGAGCTCTTGCAGTAAGTAAAGACAGAGCACGGCTGTATTTGTTAAAGAGAGCGGCTGATTTTTAAACCTGTATTATTTGTGTCAAAAATACAATCTTCAGCCAGCAGGTCCTATTTGTGTCAAACATACAATTTTCAGCCAGCAGGTCCTATTTGTGTCAAACATACAATTTTCAGCTTGCAGGTCTTATTTGTAGCAAAAATACAATTTTCAGCCAGCAGGTCCTATTTGTAGCAAAAATACAATTTTCAGCCAGCAGGTCCTATTTGTAGCAAAAATACAATTTTCAGCCAGCAGGTCCTATTTGTAGCAAAAATACAATTTTCAGCCAGCAGGTCCTATTTGTGGCAAAAATAAAATTTTCAGCCAGCAGGTCCTATTTGTGGCAAAAATACTATTTTGTGTTTTCTCAATAAATACATTATTGTAATTATTATTATCAAGACTGGTGTTTTTTTTTTTTAGTTAGGTGACCACGTCACTTGGAATAAAATTATAGGTAGCCCTTGCCTTACCTGTTATACAGTATTCAATATATGTAATTTACATAGTATTGACTACATTGTTACCAAGATAACACATCATCATGACAACCAATCCGTTTTCCAGTAATATACAACTAAGAATTTAATCTTAGCCCTCTTGAGAAATGTTGTTATCATACCTACAGCAGGCCACTGGCAGCCTGTGACACTGTCTTTGGAATCAGATGAGTATTTATTTTTTTATTTATTCTTTACACTTCTGCCAATCAAGTTTTTATTTATTTATCAAGGAAGAAAGATGTCATTTAGAATCAGAAAACTTCACTATGGTCTGGACATAACATGTATAGAGTATAAGTTTCTATAGTCAGCTAATATATATGTATGCGTATGAATATATATATATATAGTTATACTATATATATATATATATACTGTTTCCATGATATTCTGTGTTACAGAGATACCTATGTAGGAGCACTACATGACAGGAAAAACTGCTGCCATCTAGTGCTCTTGCAAATGGATAACATTCTTGTAAAACTGCTGCCATCTAGTGCTCTTGCAAATGGATAACATTATTGTAAAACTGCTGCCATCTAGTGCTCTTGCAAATGGATAACATTCTTGTAAAACTGCTGCCATCTAGTGCTCTTGCAAATGGATAACATTCTTGTAAAACTGCTGCCATCTAGTGCTCTTGCAAATGGATAACATTCTTGTAAAACTGCTGCCATCTAGTGCTCTTGCAAATGGATAACATTATTGTAAAACTGCTGCCATCTAGTGCTCTTGCAAATGGATAACATTCTTGTAAAACTGCTGCCATCTAGTGCTCTTGCAAATGGATAACATTCTTGTAAAACTGCTGCCAAATAGTGCTCTTGCAAATGGATAACATTCTTGTAAAACTGCTGCCATCAAGTGCTCTTGCAAATGGATAACATTCTTGTAAAACTGCTGCCATCAAGTGCTCTTGCAAATGGATAACATTCTTGTAAAACTGCTGCCATCTAGTGCTCTTGCAAATGGATAACATTCTTGTAAAACTGCTGCCATCTAGTGCTCTTGCAAATGGATAACATTCTTGTAAAACTGCTGCCATCTAGTGCTCGTGCAAATGGATAACATTCTTGTAAAACTGCTGCCATCTAGTGCTCTTGCAAATGGATAACATTCTTGTAAAACTGCTGCCATCTAGTGCTCTTGCAAATGGATAACATTCTTGTAAAACTGCTGCCATCTAGTGCTCTTGCAAATGGATAACATTCTTGTAAAACTGCTGCCATCTAGTGCTTTTGCAAATGGATAACATTCTTGTAAAACTGCTGCCATCTAGTGCTCTTGCAAATGGATAACATTCTTGTAAAACTGCTGCCATCAAGTGCTCTTGCAAATGGATAACATTCTTGTAAAACTGCTGCCATCAAGTGCTCTTGCAAATGGATAACATTCTTGTAAAACTGCTGCCATCTAGTGCTCTTGCAAATGGATAACATTCTTGTAAAACTGCTGCCATCTAGTGCTCTTGCAAATGGATAACATTCTTGTAAAACTGCTGCCATCTAGTGCTCTTGCAAATGGATAACATTCTTGTAAAACTGCTGCCATCTAGTGCTCTTGCAAATGGATAACATTCTTGTAAAACTGCTGCCATCTAGTGCTCTTGCAAATGGATAACATTCTTGTAAAACTGCTGCCATCTAGTGCTCTTGCAAATGGATAACATTCTTGTAAAACTGCTGCCATCTAGTGCTTTTGCAAATGGATAACATTCTTGTAAAACTGCTGCCATCTAGTGCTCTTGCAAATGGATAACATTCTTGTAAAACTGCTGCCATCTAGTGCTCTTGCAAATGGATAACATTCTTGTAAAACTGCTGCCATCTAGTGCTCTTGCAAATGGATAACATTCTTGTAAAACTGCTGCCATCTAGTGCTCTTGCAAATGGATAACATTCTTGTAAAACTGCTGCCATCTAGTGCTCTTGCAAATGGATAACATTCTTGTAAAACCGCTGCCATCTAGTGCTCTTGCAAATGGATAACATTCTTGTAAAACTGCTGCCATCTAGTGCTCTTGCAAATGTATAACATTCTTGTAAAATTGCTGCCATCTAGTGCTCTTGCAAATGTATAACATTCTTGTAAAACCGCTGCCATATAGTGCTACAGAAATGGGCAGGCTCTTAATATTACGGCTTTTCAGCAAAAGATAGCACAAGAACAAAGAAAAATGATAATAGAAGTAAATTAGAAAGTTTTTTTTAAATCACATGCTCTGTCTGAAACATGAAAGAAAAATGTGGGTTTCATATCACTTTTAACACAGATCACTGGACACTGTACTACAACATAAGCAAATGTGTTTTTTTATGTGGCTGAAGAAACAATTTTCAGTTTATGAAAATGAGGCACAATTTTTTTACATAATTAAATATAATTTAATGTATAAACCATTTTAAAACAGCACACACTACTGTATAAACACTAATTTGGCACACACTGTGATAACAAAGGATGTATAGTCATAAATGAGAAATTATTTTAAAATGAGGACACTTTAAGAAGCAGCAAGGAAAAGACAGACTTTTAATAGCCCTTTTATGCAGTGTTTTTCAATACCAGTCCTAGGGCTCCATGTACTAAGCAGTCAGCGAGCTACCCGCAACAAATCTCGCGTCAAAACTCGCAAACTGATATGTACAAAGTCGTCAACTATGTTCAAACTCGCATATTTAAAATTTCTAGTGTAATTATCCGCCAAACCTCGCTACCTCTCCATTTTTTACTGTAATTAGACACATTTGACCACCAACTCGCCAAAAACGAATGTACTAAAAAATCTATTTGTCCGCTTGCGACAATTTCTGCTCCCACCTCGTTATTTTTGCCTCGCCACCTTTTAGGTGGCGGGCAAGGTACAAAACAATAGGAAAGTCACTCTAGACGCCAGTCTAGACATATATAAAAGGCAGTAATATCAGCATTGTACTTACATCGTTCATTTCGGCAGCTATGGAGACACTTCTGTATTTGTTTATTCTCCGTGTGATGCAAATGCGGTCTAGAAGACAGAATACTGGAAATGTCGCAAATCAATTGGTTCGAAGGAGGAGAGTTCGTGTGCCCCGTGTATTCCTTCCATGGGTTGGTTTGCACGGCCTTTCTGACCGAGAGATCATAAGGAGATTCAGGCTTGATCGTGAATCCATATTACACCTGTATCGAGAGATTGAAGATCATTTGGAGCTGATGACTTTCACAAGCTATTCCGGGACTTCTGAAACTATTAGCTGCATTGCATTTTATGGCAACAGGCTCCTTTCAGGCAGTTTCTAGCGTCATTATTGGAATGAGTCAATCTACTTTTTCACGCCACTTATCCAAAGTAATAGGGGCTATGATGGTTATTTTTCATCGATATGTTTGTTTGCCATCTACCCCTGAAGAATGGCAATCTATAAAGTCCAATTTCTATAGGATGGCTGGGATGCCCAATGTCCTAGGTGCCATAGACTGTACCCATGTTGCTGTAAGACCACTTCAAGCTCGTGAGGAGATCTATAGGAATAGAAAGAAAATAATATTCTATACTCAAATACATCAGCTTAGTCGCGGCGAGCG
The DNA here is from genome assembly GCF_027579735.1 of Bombina bombina. Taxonomy (NCBI): domain Eukaryota; kingdom Metazoa; phylum Chordata; class Amphibia; order Anura; family Bombinatoridae; genus Bombina; species Bombina bombina. The sequence continues at coordinate 1,303,702,363 of NC_069500.1, forward strand.
AGGCGTCAAATTTATCAATAATCCGCCACTGCTCGCGGCGGGCTAGACGATGCTATTTATTGGGGGATTATTAGTACATAGCGACAGCGGACACCATTTCGCCCGCGGCGAGTAACGGTGAGTTTATCCGCGTCTACAATGACGGATGAATTGACGGCTTAGTACATGGAGCCCCTAATAGGTCATATTTTATGTATTTGCTAGACTTGTGCAGCAGCAAAAACTTTGGTTCGTCTGAATCTTTTGGAACGAATATTAAAAAAAAAATAGTTTTTCTGAATATTTACCTTCTGCACTATTCAGTATTTGTTTAGTTTAAAACAAAACGAATGCTGAATATTCGCGGAACATTTACATTAAACAAATATAAATGTTCTTTTGCTACAGGAAAAAGTTCACCTGTAGCGTTATACTTACCTTTAACTTGCTGGAGAGCTTCGGTAGTCCCGACCCTTCTTTGCAGAGCCCCAGGCGCACTAATAGAAGGCTCAACACACTGATCCCAGGGCCTGCGCTAAAGGACCTTTTTTTTTAATACAAGCTCTAGAATCAGGAAGCCCGGGGCTCTGTGCAGAAGTATCAGGGTTAGCGCGGCTCTACAGCACGCTAGAGGTAAGTATTTAACTCATAAAGGTAATTTAAAGGAAATAAATTAATACTGACAAATTTTGTCAGTGTTTCTTTGTTTTCAGGAAATTTAGTTGGTGCATTCGTTCAGATATTTGTTTCATGAAAATTAAACGAATATCCATGTTTTCATTACAAATTCACATTTGTAGCAAAATGAATGCACAAGCCTAGTATTTGACTTCATTGAATGTTCAGTACATGACTTAACTTTTCTCAGTTAGGGAAATCCTTCAAATCTTTCATGTGAAGGGTTTTTAAAGATTGGAACACAGCATTATTGCAGCAATGGTTTTGGTTTCATCCATTTGTTACATTGCTGCTCTTAAAGTCAAAATTAAACTGAATGTAAAGTTTCATGAATGAGTGCCTGGTTTCTAAAAATACTATTAAAAACAGGGGCACTTTTATTCATGAAACTTTACATTGTAGCATTTTTTTTAAAAATACCTTTTTCTTTAGCAAAACTGGACCGGCGATCCTCCGCCCGCAGCTCCTCTGTACTTAGCACTTCAATGACAAAACCGGCTTCCTCCAATCATGGCGTGCACCCCAGAGCGTCCATCTCGTGAGGCCACGCCGTGATTGGAGGCAGCCGGTTTCGTCATTGAAGTGCTAAGTACAGAGGAGCTGCGGGCGGAGGATCGTGGTCTGTGTTTGCTAAAGAAAAGGTAAGAATTGTAAAAATAATTACTGCAATCTAAAGTTTCATGAATGAAAGTGCCCCTGTTTTTAATAGTATTTTTAAAAAAGAGGCACTCATTCATTAAACTTTACATTCACTTTAAATTAGTATGTTTCAGACAGAGCATATCATTTTAAAAGTCTGTTAAAGTTGCCCTTAGTATCATTATTTTAAATCATACCTAGATAGACTCAGGATCAGCAATGCATGACTGGGAGCTTGCTGGTGATTAGTGCCTTTTGTCATTCACTCACCAGATGTGATCAGCTAGCTCCCAGTCATGCATTGCTGCTCCAGAGGTGAACCATTTTACAGGGGTTAAAACACACTAATAAAATGGGCTTACGGGGGGGGCGGAGCCTGCAGCAGCCAAGATGGCGGCGTAAATCCAGAGCTCCACAGAAGGGTCGGACAACTGCTCGTATACCTACCACAAGACATGACATTGGACTTAGCTGCTGGCATCTCAGATGATCCAAACGTATACTGACCATGTCGAGGTGAGGGGGGACTCCAGACGCGACAGCCATATGCGATATGAGCCGACACGGCCTCCGCACTTAATAGGCGCCATCTTTGATACAACAGGCTGGGCACATTCAGAGCTCCCGGGGCCTGCATGGAAACACCTTCTCAGGACTACCACTTTGTTATACACAAGGGGGGATATCGGCTTATTACATTCAGCAGTGGGGGAACAGTCTTGCAGATAATTAATGGAGGCTTCACGAAATTAAAAGGGCAGACATAATCAAATTGCCAGACACGGTCAGTGACAAATTACAAGCCTGGGAAACACAGAGGGGGGTAGTTATCAAGCCGTCAACCTCAAATACGCTGGAATTCGTGGCGAGGCTGATTCGCCTTAGTTATCAAGCCCTAGATACCGGCAAAAGTAGAATTTAGTGACGTAAGCTTCGATATTCCGGACTCAGTCCGACACAGATCGATTCTTATGTCACTCCAGATGTTCCGCACACAAGTGCGGCACAATCTGACTACTTTTGCTAGTTATCAAAAAACTAGCAGGTACGCTCGGCACTTTTACGGCCCAGCGTACCTGGTTTTCAATCCGCCGCCTCCAGGAATCAATGGGAGTCTGACCATAGCGAAAGTACAAGTTCGCTGCTGCCAGACATCCCATTGATTCCTATGGGAGATGTCTGCACCTAACACCCTAACATGTACCCCGAGTCTAAACACCCCTAATCTGTCCCCCCTACACCGCCGCAAGTAAATAAAGTGTTTACCCCCTAAACTGCCGCTCCCGGAGCCCATTGCAAGCTACTCTATACATATTAACCCCTAAACCGCCGCTCCCTGACTCTGCCGCAACTATATGTATTAACCCCTAAACCGCCGCTCCCTGACCCCGCCGCAACCTATATTAAATTTATTAACCCCTATCCTGCCCCCCACTACACCGTCGCCACTGTAATAAATTTATTAACCCTTATCCCGCCCCCCACTACACCGCCGCCACTGTAATAAAATTATTAACCCCTATCCTGCCCCCCACTACACCGTCACCACTATAATAAATTTATTAACCCCTATCCTGCCCCCCACTACACCGCCGCCGCTGTAATAAAATTATTAACCCCTAAACCTAAGTCTAACACTAACCCTAACACCCCCTAACTTAAATATTAATTAAATAAATCTAAATAATATTTCTATTATGAACTAAATTAATCCTATTTAAAACTAAATACTTACCTTTAAAATAAACCCTAATATGGCTACAATATGAATAATAATTATATTGTAGCTATCTTAGGATTTATTTTTATTTTACAGGCAAATTTCAATTTATTTTAACTAGGTACAATAGCTATTAAATAGTTATTAACTATTTAATAGCTACCTAGCTAAAATAAAGAGAAATTTACCTGTAAAATAAAAACTAACCTAAGTTACAATTACACCTAACACTACACTATACTTAAATAAATTATTGCTATTTAAAACTAAATACTTACCTGTAAAATAAACCCTAAGATAGCTACAATGTAATTAATAATTACATTGTAGCTATCTTAGGATTTATATTTATTTTACAGGTAACTTTGTATTTATTTTAGCTAGTTAGAATAGTTATTAAATAGTTATTAACTATTTAATAACTACCTAGCTAAAAGAAATACAAAATTACCTGTAAAATAAATCCTAACCTAAGTTACAATTAAACCTAACACTACACTATCATTAAATAAATTAAATAAATTAACTACAAATAACTACAATTAAATACAATTACATAAACTAACTAAAGTACAAAAAATAAAAAAAGCTAAGTTACAAAAAATAAAAAAAATAGGTTACAAACATTTAAAAAATATTACAACAATTTTAGGCTACTTACACCTAATCTAAGACCCCTAATAAAATAACAACCCCCCACCAAAATAAAAAATGCCCTACCCTATTCTAAATTAAAAAAGTTCAAAGCTCTTTTACCTTACCAGCCCTTAAAGGGCCTTTTGTGAGGCATGCCCCAAAGAATTCAGCTCTTTTGCCTGTAAAAAAAAAATACAACCCCCCCCAGCATTAAAACCCACCACCCACATACCCCTAATCTAACCCAAACCCCCCTTAAAATAACCTAACACTAATCCCCTGAAGATCATCCTACCTTGAGTCGTCTTCACTCAGCCGAGCAGCGATGGAACCGAAGAGGAGACCCGGAGCGGCAGAAGTTATCCTCCAAGCGGCGCTGAAGAAATCTTCCATCTGATGAAGTGATCCTCCAGTCGGCACTGAAGAAGTCTTCCATCCGGGCGATGTCATCTTCCAAGAGTCGCTGAAGAAGTCTTCTATCCGGGCAATGTCATCTTTCCAAGCGGGGTCTTCAATCTTCCTCCCGCCGACGCGGAACATCCTTCTTTACCGACGGACTACCGATAAATAAAGGCTCCTTTAAGGGACGTGATCCAAGATGGCGTCCCTTCAATTCCGATTGGCTGATAGGATTCTATCAGCCAATCGGAATTAAGGTAGGAAAAATCTGATTGGCTGATTGAATCAGCCAATCAGATTCAAGTTCAATCCGATTGGCTGATCCAATCAGCCAATCAGATTGAGCTCGCATTCTATTGGCTGATCGGAACAGCCAATAGAATGCGAGCTCAATCTGATTGGCTGATTGGATCAGCCAATCGGATTGAACTTGAATCTGATTGGCTGATTCAATCAGCCAATCAGATTTTTCCTACCTTAATTCCAATTGGCTGATAGAATCCTATCAGCCAATCGGAATTGAAGGGACGCCATCTTGGATGACGTCCCTTAAAGGAGCCTTCATTCGTCGGTAGTCCGTCGGTAAAGAAGGATGTTCCGCATCGGCGGGATGAAGATTGAAGATTGAAGACCCCGCTTGGAAGATGACATCGCCCGGATAGAAGACTTCTTCAGCGCCTCTTGGAAGATGACATCGCCCGGATGGAAGACTTCTTCAGCGCCTCTTGGAGGATCACTTCATCGGATGGAAGATTTCTTCAGCGCCGCTTGGAGGATAACTTCTGCCGCTCCGGGTCTCCTCTTCGGTTCCATCGCTGCTCGGCTGAGTGAAGACGACTCAAGGTAGGATGATCTTCAGGGGATTAGTGTTAGGTTATTTTAAGGGGGGTTTGGGTTAGATTAGGGGTATGTGGGTGGTGGGTTTTAATGTTGGGGGGTTGTATTTTTCTTTTACAGGCAAAAGAGCTGAATTCTTTGGGGCATGCCCCACAAAAGGCCCTTTTAAGGGCTGGTAAGGTAAAAGAGCTTTGAACTTTTTTAATTTAGAATAGGGTAGGGCATTTTTTTATTTTGGGGGGTTTGTTATTTTATTAGGGGGCTTAGATTAGGTGTAAGTAGCTTAAAATTGTTGTAATATTTTTAAAATGTTTGTAACTTATTTTTTTTATTTTTTGTAACTTAGCTTTTTTTATTTTTTGTACTTTAGTTAGTTTATGTAATTGTATTTAATTGTAGTTATTTGTAGTTAATTTATTTAATTTATTTAATGATAGTGTAGTGTTAGGTTTAATTGCAACTTAGGTTAGGATTTATTTTACAGGTCATTTTGTATTTCTTTTAGCTAGGTAGTTATCAAATAGTTAATAACTATTTAATAACTATTCTAACTAGCTAAAATAAATACAAAGTTACCTGTAAAATAAATATAAATCCTAAGATAGCTACAATGTAATTATTAATTATATTGTAGCTATCTTAGGGTTTATTTTACAGGTAAGTATTTAGTTTTAAATAGGAATAATTTATTTAAGTATAGTGTAGTGTTAGGTGTAATTGTAACTTAGGTTAGTTTTTATTTTACAGGTTAATTTCTCTTTATTTTAGCTAGGTAAGCTATTAAATAGTTAATAACTATTTAATAGCTATTGTACCTAGTTAAAATAAATTGAAATTGGCCTGTAAAATAAAAATAAATCCTAAGATAGCTACAATATAATTATTATTTATATTGTAGCTATATTAAGGTTTATTTTAAAGGTAAGTATTTAGTTTTAAATAGGATTAATTTAGTTCATAATAGAAATATTATTTAGATTTATTTCATTAATATTTAAGTTAGGGGGGTGTTAGGGTTAGTGTTAGACTTAGGTTTAGGGGTTAATAATTTTATTACAGTGGCGGCGGTGTAGTGGGGGGCAATATAGGGGTTAATAAATTTATTATAGGTGGCGACGGTGTAGGGGGGGCAGGATAGGGGTTAATAAATTTAATATAGGTTGCGGCGGGGTCAGGGAGCGGCGGTTTAGGGGTTAAACTATTTATTTAGTTGCGGCGAGGTACAGGATCAGCAGGATAGGGGTTAATAACTTTATTATAGAGGGCGGCGGTATAGGGGGGGCAGGATAGGGGTTACTAGGTATAATGTAGGTGGCAGCGGTGTCCGGGAGCGGTTTAGGGGTTAATACATTTATAAGAGTTGCGGCGGGGTCTAGGAGCGGCGGTTTAGGGGTTAATACATTTATAAGAGTTGCGGCGGGGTCTAGGAGCGGCGGTTTAGGGGTTAGTAACTTTATTTAGTTGCGGGGGGCTCAGGGGGCGCTGGTATAGGGGGTAGAACAGTGTAGTTTAGTGTGGGTGCTTAGTGACAGGCTAGCAAGAAAGCTGTAAAAAAGCCAAAGAGCAGCGAGATCGGATGAGTGATAACTCTCACAGTCCGCTGCTCATCGCCCCATACTTGGTGCGCGGCTTTTTGACAGCTTTTTTGATAACTTATGCGAATTTTTGCAGGTCCGCGGCGGCGATGTGAGGCGAGCTTAGGCGGGCGTATTGGGCCGGCGAAGACAGGTAAAATAGACACGTTGATAACTACCCCCCAGAGACTGTAATTTCTGAGAGCCATAAAGCCCTAAACTGTGAACAGTGACTACAAGCGATCAAACATTAATCCAGAAGTGCCCTTATTTCCATCCACTGGGAAAGGCTACAATTTTGGACTCACAAGCTAAGGGGATCATAACTAGTGTATACCGGGACTGTTCTACAACCCTGTCATAACAGTGCACAGTATTACCGCAGTGCAAAAGGGGAGATAAACAACACTCCTGCACCACTGGATATCACCTTTCAAAGAAATATAGCAACACTGACAACAGTCTCAACAATGGCAGCTAAGAGAACGAATAGAATAGAAAAAAATAACAACCCAGTAAGGAGCAAGACAAACACAGTCCCATCCTATTTTAACAGTGTGGAGAAATCTCTTTCCCTGTTATCAAGTACAAAGAAAGAAAAGACTAGACAGAGGACCCCAAACCAGGGTGGAGATACACACCCCCAAGATACTGCTACGCAAATCCCCAGCACTCTGTTAACAAATCTGGCATCAAAACAGCATATCGCTGACATCTTCAGAACATGCCTCAGAGAAGAACTGGCAGATATAAAACAAGAACTCTCCACACTGGGATCTAGAGTGGAAATGTTAGAAGAAAATAATGAAGAGGTCAGAGAGGATATACAATTAATTGAAGACAAAATGACACACGCCAACAGAAAACTATAATTATGATTTGGAAAACCATAGTAGTCAGAAAAATCTAAGAATTAGAGGGGTCCCTGAATCGGTTTTACCTAGAGATCTCCCAGAATACCTGCTGGCTCTATTTAACAACATGAAGGATTCCTCTTACATAAAAAATATTCAATGGGTCAGAGCGCATAGGTTGCTACGACCTAAACCACCGGATGCGGTGCCGCCCAGAGACATCATAATAAGATTCAAGGTATTTCTGGAAAAATAAATTATTCTCAATCAGTCCCGGAAGAATCAGCCCATAAAGTTTAGAGGCTCAGTCCTCCAGTTTTTCCAGGATTTGTCCTCCAGAACCCTCCAACAAAGGAGAGATTTTGCCCCTTTAACGCTGCTGCTCAGAGCCAAGAGAATCCCTTACCGCTGGGGTTTCCCCACACAACTTATAGTTCTCATGGATAGCACTAGATTTACCTGTAGATCCCCAGAGGTCTTAGATGTTCATATAAAAGAGCCAGCACTATATGGGAATGTAGTATCTCCATCCCAAATAAAAAGCAACCAGAGAGAAATGAGCTCATGGTTAACCCATAGAGGCATGTTTAAATGTGGCCACAAGAAATGTAAGCTTTGTGACCATGTGGAAATTGCCTCTTCTTTTACATCTACAGTTAACAGCAAAACCTATGACATTGAACGGTGTTTAAATTGCTCCTCTTCAAATGTGATTTATATGATCCAGTGCACCCAATGCAGGGTACAGTATATAGGACTCACCACAAGAGATATCAGATCCCGCATACGGGAACACTTCAGCTCTGTAAAGCAACTACACCAATAGTGACACACTTTGCATCAATACATCAAAAAGATTTGTCCTTTTTCAGGTGGAAGGCCATAGAACAGGTCCTCACTGCCAAAAGAGGTGGAGATAGGGAGAAACTCCTTTGCAAAAGAGAGATGTACTGGGTTTTCCATTTGGAAACTAGGTATCCAGGATGGTTGACTTCTCAATATAATCTAATTAACTATTGGGAGTCGAAAGCTGCCCTTTTATTTATTCAATTATCTATTTATTTATTTATCTAATAGGTTATAAGTCAGCTTATACTATACATTACATTAGTGGATCTAGACCTTAGCCCCAATTAAGGGTTCTTAAGAATTGTAGATCAAAGGTGGATAGTCTAGTTTATAACCTAAATTTAGCTTTGTATTTATGTATCATAATAATCTATATGTCCTGGTATTTACATATTTTTACAGCATTTAGGTGTGGTAGATTTTTTCCCCCACCTTATACGTATAGGTATATTTAGTGTTAGTATTTCTAGAGTCCATCTTGCCTATTAGGCTCAAATTACATCAAGTAAACAACTGAATAATAGATATGTTCCTGCAGAGAACTTTACCTATGTGTTTATGCAGTCTATAAATTTTACACAGATAACAAATTTGGTTTTAGATTAGCCCCTAGATTGCTCTATACACCAATTATAAATTACATAAGGGTTATGATAGTGTATTTATATATTATGTACAGATTTGTATAAACGTCCCATTTGACAAACAGTATTATTGTCACTCTGAATTCACTATATGGTATTAAACACTTTGTGTAATAGAAATAAATTAGACTTTACTGTGATCCTTTTCTTAGGGAATTTTAGGGTATTATCAAATTAATATGCAGTCGAGACTTATCTTTAACACACAGAGTCTTATAATGTTGTGTTTGATTGTTTAGTACCGCCCTATATGTTTTTAGACAAATCACAGCACTACAATCCCCTATTAATACACAGCTGTGAGTGTATTTTAAACAAGCTAGGAGTAAGGCTATGGATGGAACGTGTAAGCTTGCTTTGAGGCGTTCGCAAATCTAACTTTCTTCCATGTTGCACTTTAATCAATTGCTTTTAATTATTGGACAATAAAGTATTGGATTTTAACCGGCAGCATTTTTTGGCCCCAGATTCTTGTATCTTTTTGTACATTTAATTTGCCGGTTACATTGGAATCTGTGGAGTGCCGGAGCATTTTGTCTTATGGGACCCAACAGCCAATTGGTGGTGGTGGAGTTAGTGTGTCACTCACAAACTAAGCCTATGTGTGACGTAGCGGACATCTGAGTTCTGCGATTGGAGGAGAAGGAGCATCAGGATACACAGGCAACGGGCGAACAGGCCAAGTTCCCATACACAGAAGCCCTATGGATACACGTGAGTGAGGGGCTGCACAGGACCGCCGCATATGCCTGACTTCTACAACGGATCACCGTCAGTGAGTATTGCTGTTTAACGTTACTGAAGTGCCCTATACTTTATGTACTATACTTACGGTTGAAGAGTTCTGTTGTTTTCTTTCATTTGTCTCCTCTACCCGCTTTAGGGCAGTGGTTTATTGTACTGTATTGCATAGAACTCTGCATCGAACATTATAGGCATCACTTATTTACGCTTTGCTAGACGCATGACAGTGGGAGGGTGCAATTGGGAACGTATTTTTCTTGGAAGCATAGTCTATTGCTTTGACCCCCACTTTTAATCCATGGACTGCTGAGGATGCCAGTTATACTCTGCATGTAGTGACTGGAATACGCAAACTCACCACTAGTTTTTCTTGTCCCTCTGGCAAGTACCCCCAATTTTTGTATATATATATATTTTTTTTAAGGGAACTGTAGGCTTTCTCAAATTCAAACATCTTTTACTCCTTTTTTTCTCTTGATCCCCAGAGGACATCACTTCATTCTGCGAAGATTTAGGAGTGGATCCTCCGACGGAAAAGGAAACAGATGTAGTCCAAGCACAAACACCTTCCAAAAGATCCTTCCCACGCCAGGAAAAGTGGCAGACTTCTGTCTCCAAGACAGGGAAAACTCCAGCAAAACTGGCGGACAAGGTTAGCTATTCTCGCTCACAGAAAGTACCCTCTCCAGCTGAGTCAAGTCCAGGATGAAAACAATCCTTTATAATAAATCAATGGATACCAAGGACCCTGAAGAAAAACTCAGGTATTATATTGCCATAAGTGAAAAGATTCCTTTTAAGGGTCAAACTGACTTTCTAATATAGTCAAGGAACATTTTTCTTACTGTTTAATTTTTGTATGCTACAGTCTTACTGTACAGTGTTTGATTATTGTTGCAAAAGACCCTAATCCGATGCTAACCCCATTTATTTAATCTCTTTAGACCTTATTTTTGGTTGAGAGACACGTACATGTACTTGTTATTAACATTGCTGTTTTCATTGAAATGTTACAGTTTTTTTGCTTGTTTTTTATTTTTCATGTTCTGTTGATGGTGTGCTTACATTTAATGTGCCAACGTATGCTACAGTTGTGACCAAACTCCCAACATATGAGACACAGACCTACGGGTACACCCGCCATCACTATCTTAATAACCCTAAGATATACCTATGTCACCCACACGATTAGCGCATATACGCCCTATCTCTTTATTGACACAAAACGCTAGGGGACTTAACTCGCCCTGTAAACGGTCTAAAGCCCTATCTGATCCAATCAGCCAATAGGATTGAGCTGGCATTCTATTGGCTGTTCCAATCAGCCAATAGAATGCCAGCTCAATCCTATTGGCTGATTGCATCAGCCAATAGGATTTTTTGAACCTTAATTCCGATTGGCTGATAGAATTCTAACAGCCAATCGGAATCTAAGGGACGCCATCTTGGATGACGTCTCTTAAAGAGATATTCATTCTGGAAGAAGACGTCGATTGAAGAGGATGCTCCATGCCGGATGTCTTGAAGATGGAGCCGCTCAGCGCCGGATGGATGAAGATAGAAGATGCCTTCTGGATGAAGACTTCTGCCCGTCTGGATCACTTCTCCGGCTTGAATGAAGACTTCTCCCGACTTCGTTGAGGACTTCTCCCGGCTTCGTTGAGGATGGATGTTGGATCTTCAAAACTGTAAGTGGATCTTCAGGGGTTAGTGTTAGGTTTTTTAAGGTTTATTGGGTGGGTTTTATTTTTAGGTTAGGACTTTGGGCCGCAATAGAGCTAAATGCCCTTTTAAGGGCAATGCCCATCCAAATGCCCTTTTCAGGGCAATGGGGCGCTTAGGTTTTTTTAGTTAGGGTTTTATTTGGGGGGTTGGTTGTGTGGGTGGTGGGTTTTACTGTTGGGGGGTTGTTTGTATTTTTTTCAGGTAAAAGAGCTCATTTCTTTGGGGCAATGCCCCACAAAAGGCCCTTTTAAGGGCTATTGGTAGTTTAGTTTAGGCTAGGGTTTTTTTTTATTTTGGGGGGCTTTTTTATTTTGATAGGGCTATTAGATTAGGTGTAATTAGTTTAAATATCTTGTCATTTGTTTTTTATTTTCTGTAATTTAGTGTTTGTTTGTTTTTGTAATTTAGGTAATTGTATTAAATGTATTTAATTGTATTTAATTTAGGGAATTTATTTAATTGTAGGGTTAGGTTATGTGTTAGTGTACCTTAGGTTAGGTTTTATTTTACAGGTACATTTGTATTTATTTTAGCTAGTTAGTTAGTAAATAGTTAATAACTATTTAGTAACTATTCTACCTAGTTAAAATAAATACAAACTTGCCTGTGAAATAAAAATAAAACCTAAGCTAGCTACAATGTAACTATTAGTTATATTGTAGCTAGCTTAGGGTTTATTTTATAGGTAAGTATTTAGTTTTAAATAGGAATTATTTAGTTATTAATAGTAGGTTTTCTTTAGATTTATTTTAATTATATTTAAGTCAGGGAGTGTTAGGGTTAGACTTAGATTTAGGGGTTAATAAATTTAGTATAGTGGCGGCGACGTTGAGGGCGGCAGATTAGGGGTTAATAAATGTAGGTAGGTGGAGGCGATGTTAGGGGCGGCAGATTAGGGGTTAATAGTATTTAACTAATGTTTGTGATGTGGGAGTGCGGCGGTTTAGGGGTTAATATGTTTATTATAGTGGCGGCAATGTCCGGAGCAGCAGATTAGGGGTTAATAAGTATAATGCAGGTGTTGCCGATGTCAGGGGTGGCAGATTAGGGATTATTAAGTGTAAGGTTAGGGGTGTTTAGACTTGGGGTTCATGTTAGGGTGTTAGGTGTAAACATAAATTTTTTTCCCCATATTAATCAATGGGGCTGCGTTACTGAGCTTTACGCTGCTTTTTTGCAGGTCTTAGACTTTTTCTCAGCCGGCTCTCCCCATTGATGTCTATGGGGAAATTGTGCACGAGCATGTACAACCAGCTCACCGCTGACTTAAGCAGCGCTGGTATTGGAGTGCGGTATGGAGCTCAATTTTTCTCTACACTCACTTCTTGCCTTTTAACGGCGGGTTTGTAAAAACCTGTAATACCAGCACTGTAGGAAAGTGAGCGGTGACAATAACGTGCAAGTTAGTACCGCACCCCTCATAACGCAAAACTCATAATATAGCCAATAGAATGTAAATATCTCTATATGCAGATGACATATTCCTCACTCTCACACAAATCCAGACATCAATGCCTATGCTGATGCGAACCTTGGAAAATTATGGGGAAGTATCTAATTTTAAGATCAATGTGAGTAAATACGAATTCCTTGGCTTCTCATTGACGCCAGAGGACTTGGAAACCTTGTCATCCCTTCGGTTCCGCTATCAACCAAATGCTATTAAATACCTTGGCATTTTCTTATCCTCGAATCCCGAGAAGATGGTATCCCTGAATTGGGACCCCATTAAAAACCAGATCATATCCATGATTCAGGCTTGGAGTGGTAAACCTATCTCCTGGCTGGGTTGCATCAACGCCGTCAAAATGATGATCCTCCCTAAAATCCTTTATGTCTGGCAGGCGTTACCTATCCCCCTCCCTAAAAACATCATATTCCACTTACAAAAAATTATTAACACATACATATGGCACAATAAGAGACCCCAGATAGCCACACAAACATTATACCGACCAAAAGACAAAGGTGGCTTGAGGGCCCCAAACCTGACGCTATATAGAGACACAACATTTTTGATGCAAATAAGGGACTGGTGCAAACAGGCCCCACATAACACAAGATGACACGCTATAGGCAACTGGGGGGTTATGTTGGCTCCCAACTGAGAGGAACAAACTATATCCAGTTTTACCTTGGGCGGCTCGGGAAACATTACAAGTGTGGGACAGAGTTTTGAAACATAATAAACAATTTTCCTCACATTACTCCCCACTAACACCCCTTCTAGACAACACCACATTCCCACTTTCCAATATAATTAGAGACTCAGAGGAAACTTCTATACACAGAGCAAAGCCCTGTTATGCCCTACTCTCAGAAACTAGATTGAAACCTCTAGATGAAGTGAAGGAGATATTGGGGACACAGTTTAGCAATTGGTTTAAGTATATACAATTATCACATTATATCTCTTCACATCCGGCAAAACACCACATTACTAGGCCTCTAACCCCTTTTGAGACAATATGTTGGCTACCTTATCCACGTAAGGGAATTTTGTCATTAACTTATAGGCTTTTGAGTACTCCCCCCGTAGATAGCCTCCCATCTTATGTGTCTAAATGGGAGGGAGAAATGAAGGACACTCTTCCAGTGGCAGACTGGCACATAATTTTTTCACAAATGAGCAAATCATCTTCCTCCATGGGGTACTTGGAAATGAACCTCAAAATCCTATGTAGGTGGTATTATACTCCTGCCAAACTTGTTGGAGGGGATGCAACAAATCAGGCTCATTCACTCACATTTGGTGGACGTGCCCAGTTGTGGTAACATACTGGTCCCATATTAAGACAGAAATAGAAAAAGCTCTTTCCATTTCATTGCCAATGTGCCACTGGGTCTTTCTGTTTAATAAATCTCCCCTTATTAAATTCTCTCTTTGCCAGTCACTCTTACAAATTATGATTAATACGGCTAAGCGGATTATACCAGCTAATTGGAGAAATACCGGCTTGCCCGGTAGACAACATTGGACGGATAGGGTGGGAATGGCTATACGCTTGGAAAAATATCATTATACTCAAAACAAGAAACTTGAGGACTATCTGGCAATATGTTTCCTGTGGGAGGAATATAACTCACAACACCGCTAAATCCATGATGGGTGGTGATACTCTGGGGGACAAATATATACCATAGGTATCTTGACTGTAGTATTACATGGTATTGGGTCGGAACCCCATATACTGGAAGATTACAATGTGTTATGTATAAGCTTTCAGACAGTATCTACATTTGCTGTTTAGTATGTTGATATAATGTATTGCACAACAGTTTTCTTTTTTTTTTAATTTATGTTTATTGTGAATACGACAAGTTTTCAATAAAGCTGATTTAGAAAAAAGAAAAAAAAATGGGCTTACATATCAGAGCAATTTATTTTTGCATTTGTATGTCCCTGTGTCTGTGAGTATAGCTATGTAAAAATGTAGCTGTTCGTACAATATGTAATGTATTGCTGGCATATCCCAGGACATACTTGAAAATGAGACAAATCTCAATGTATTTTTTCTGGTTAAACATTTTGGGACAGATTACAAGTGGAGTGCTATTTAACACTCCTGCTCAAGCGTTAATTGCGCTAGAAGTTTAGCTTTTTGTGCTTGTCGGGTTGCGCTTGTATTATAAGTTGAAAGCAAACTGTTTTTGCTCGCTCTTTAACCCAACAAGTGTAAAAAATCAAACTTAGATTATCACGTGCGTGTTCACGTATCCCCCCATAGAAATCAATGGGGATACCCTATTCGCGTGCAAACCAGATCGCATACTGAAAATATGAATATTTCACATCCCAATGTTCTTCATATACAATAATATGTTCTTTTAATTCATAGATAGGTAGATATAGGTATATATATATATATATATATAGAGAGAGATATGATGGTATTTTGGTACAATATATATATATATATATATATATATATATATATATATATATATATATATATATATATATTTATATATACACATGATTATATATGGTATAGATTTATACAGATATATAAAGGAATATCTATTTAGAAATACATAGAACATAGTCTGCTATGTGCAGAACATTGGAATGTGAAATATTTACAGTAAATACATAGTATAACACTTTAATAAGTATGAATATTGTATAAATATGCTTTTACATGCTTTCATTTACTTACCTGCAAAGGGCTTCAATGCACTTCTATATATGTCCATAGATGTATACATATGTATTTGTGTGTGTAAATAAATATATATATATATATATATATATATATATATATATATATATATATATATATATATATATATATATATATATATATATATATATAGTGATCTTCAACAAAGGACTGCACTCACTGGATTTCCAAAAAAATACTTATTTATTAGGTAATGTTTCGGAGTTCGCAGACCCCTTCCTCAGACCAGAATAGACATGCAACTAGACACAGTGATTTTATAAACACATTAAGCCCCACCCACCACCAAATCAAAACAGTGAATTGCGCCAAAACTGGGGTTGTCATGGTGATAACCCCTACACCCCTCAGTGTAACCATACTACTAATCCCAAAAAGTCAAATAAGCCTCAATTTTATACAGTCACTAAATATGTCAATTAATAAATACATATAGACATCTATGTGTCCCTGTTCAATCATTAGTTTAATCAATAGATCAGAGGCAAAGGTATACTTAATGATGTCATAGTTAATGAAAGGCATTCAATCATATAAAGCAGGTTTATACATAGCAATATATAACAGATTTTCACATAGCAATCTATAACATGCAGTCACCAGGGTAATAGAAATGTGTCAAATCATTCAGGAAAGGGTCTAACGCTCACTTTCCAACCTTTGACTTTTCAATACCGCAGATCCCCTTACGCCATTTGCGTAGCCTATCTTTTCAATGGGATCTTTCTAACGCCGGTATTTAGAGTCTTGGCTGAAGTGAGCGTTAGAAATCTAACGACAAAACTCCAGCCGCAGAGAAAAGCCAGGAGTTAAGAGCTTTCTGGGCTAACGCCGGTTCATAAAGCTCTTAACTACTGTGCTCTAAAGTACACTAACACCCATAAACTACCTATGTACCCCTAAACAGAGGCCCCCCCACATCGCCGCTACTCTATTACATTTTTTTAACCCCTAATCTGCCGACCGCACACCGCCGCCACCTACATTATCCCTATGTACCCCTAATCTGCTGCCCCTAACACCGCCGACCCCTATATTATATTTATTACCCCCTAATCTGCCCCCCCCAACGTCGCCGCTACCTACCTACAATTATTAACCCCTAATCTGCCGACCGGACTTCACTGCTACTCTAATAAATGTATTAACCCCTAATCCGCCTCACTCCCGCCTCAAAAACCGTATAATAAATTTTATTAACCCCTAATCTGCCCTCCCTAACATCGCCGACACCTAACTTCAAGTATTAACCCCTAATCTGCCGACCGGACCTCGCCGCTACTCTAATAAATGTATTAACCCCTAAAGCTAAGTCTAACCCTAACCCTAACACCCCCCTAAGTTAAATATAATTTTTATCTAACGAAGTAAAATAAATCTTATTAAATAAATTATTCCTATTTAAAGCTAAATACTTACCTGTAAAATAAACCCTAATATAGCTACAATATAAATAATAATTACATTGTAGCTATTTTAGGATTTATATTTATTTTACAGGCAACTTTGTATTTATTTTAACTAGGTACAATAGCTATTAAATAGTTAATAACTATTTAATAGCTACCTAGTTAAAATAATTACAAAATTACCTGTAAAATAAATCCTAACCTAAGTTACAATTAAACCTAACACTACACTATCAATAAATAAATTAAATAAACTACCTACAATTATCTACAATTTAATCAACTAAACTAAATTACCAAAAAAACAAACACTACATTACCAAAAAAAAAACAAACGCTCAAACTGCCCCATTGTTTCCAATGGGGGAATCGTGCAGGAGCACGTTTTTTAAGCTGGCCGTGTCCGTAAGCACCGCTGGTATTGAGAGTTGCAGTGGCAGTAAATATGCCTGTACGCTCCCTTTTTGGAGCCTAACGCAGCCATTCTGTGAACTCTAAATACCAGCGGTATTTAAAAGGTGCAGGGGGAAAAAAGCACGCGTAGCTAACGCACCCCTTCTAACGCAAAACTCTAAATCTAGCCGATACTGTATATATACACATATAAATACATATGTACACATATATAGAAACACACATACATATACATCTTTAGACATGTATATGGATGTATCTTTATGTTAAAGCCCTTTAGCTGCCTTTTTTTTTTTCTTACACCTGAGGTCTCATATCTTTGAGCCTTTATAACTTTTTTGTGCAATATTTTTTGTAAATTATTCTTATTTGATGGTGTTATTATTGAGTGTAAGTGTACTTTGTAATGTATTTGTGATGTGTTTTGTACAACTTTTCTGTTTCAAGTGCTCTGAGGATGCGGTAATCCTAGCATAAATCACAATTGCACTCAAGCGATCATGTTTACTTTCAACTAGTAATACCAGAGGAAAAAACAACTGGTACAAACACCCGCAATAAACTCCTTTTTCTTCTTAAACGGGAAGAGTCCACAGCTGCATTCATTACTTTTGGGAATTCAGAACCTGGCCACCAGGAGGAGGCAAAGACACCCCAGCCAAAGGCTTAAATACCTTCCTTACGTCCCTCATCCCCCAGTCATTCTTTGCCTTTTGTCACAGGAGGTTGGCAGAGAAGTTTCAGAAGATTTAAAGTGACACTGAACCCAAATTTTTTCTTTTGTGATTCAGATAGAGCATGAAATTTTAAGCAACTTTCTAATTTACTCCTATTATAAAATGTTCCTTGGTATCTTTATTTGAAATGCAAGAATGTAAGTTTAGATGCCGGCCCATTTTTGGTGAACAACCTAGGTTGTCCTTGCTGATTGGTGGATAAATTCATCCACCAATCAAAAACTGCTGTCCAGAGTACTGAACAAAGAAAAAAGCTTAGATGCCTTCTTTTTCATATAAAGTTAGCAGGAGAACAAAGAAAAATTGATAATAGGAGTAAATTAGAAAGTTGCTTAAAATGGCATGCTTTATCTGATTCACAAAAGAAAAATTTTGGGTTCAGTGTCCCTTTAATTATATAGTCTCTTATGGAGGGTAGTACTCTTCGAAATGAGACTGGAGTTTTAAGTAATCCCGTCAGCCTCTCAGTAAGCGCTTGGATGAATGTTAGAGTCCGTAAATGCAGGAAAAGTCTTTCTGCGAAACCCTCCTGACCCCTGTTAACAGCTCCTTAGCAATCAACGTTGACGAGTTTCGCTGCCTGCTTTATTCTCTCAAATCCATGTCAGAAGCGAGGCTACTATCTGTCACACTTGAAGGGTTCCACGGCTTTGATTCTAGTAGATTGTTTAATTTTACTTTGATGATGTGAAAAAAGTAATGTAAACGAAGAAGTCAGGGTCTCAGTGGGACTCCTTTATCTTTATTAGAAATCAAGGGTTAATATCTCCTGAGGGGGTTATGGAACAGGGGGGACTTTAATCATGTTTTTTATGTGATTCTGTCTGCTAATGTGTAGTGTTACTTGGGCTCGTGGCTAGATCGGAACATAACAGCCTTTTCTTGTCAGGCTGTGCAGCCCTTGTAGACCTTGGCACACTTTTCTATGGCCTGCACAGTGCACCTTGTGACAAGGTGTGGTCACGCTTCTGTGCTCCATTTCCATATTCCTGACCACGTGGAGACAGAAAGAGTCTGTTTCGCTAGCTGTCTGGGTCTCAGGAGGTGGTGAGTGCCCCAGCCATTGGGGGGGAATGGTGCAATTTTAAAAAATTTTGTCCATAATTTCTATATACCAAGTTATGGAGGATTCTGACTTTCTGGAGACGGATGTCTCTGATTCAGCTTCTACTTCTTGAGTATGAAATGGCTTGGGTAATCCATGCCCAACAGTTATGTACCGAATTCCGCTCTAGAGTGCTCTCTTCTCCCGTTACAGTGAACTTAGAGTCCGCCGAGCCATCCTCCCCTGACGATCCCATATCCCGTGCAGCGCTTCCCCTAGAACCTTCTTTGGCTACACAAGAAGGTGTCCCTAATGCTGTTATCCCTTCTCCGGAAGGCGGCTTGTTTCCTCCAGAGGTTACAACACGATTCCGCACTGCCATATCTATGGCCCTGGCGCATTTACATCTTCCAGAGGAGGTGTTGCTGAGATACTGTCCGTGTTATGCTAACCGGGGCTCGTCAGGCTTGGAAATGCCTGGGTCAGATCAGCCATCTGGGGAAGCGGCCTCCTCTGAAGCTTCAGGGGCCCAACCCTCGGGGTCGGGGTCGTCAGTTGCCCCGGCGGAGGTAAGTCTTGCTTTTCGTTAGCCTTCACGTCCTGAGCTTTCGTGTCCTGCTACGGCATGTTTTGATGATGCTGGAGGATCCCATTACTTATAGGTAAAGGGATCCTTGGTCTTCTCTTCCAGGCGGCAAGCTGGGTTAGACATGTGGGGATGAGGTTAATCTCCTGGTCATCTTCAGTTTTCCTTTCTTTTTTGGGTATCTTATTCCAGTTCTGAGCTGTGGAAGAATGGCGTCTCTGATTGGCTGGTCCTGTTGGTGTACCCATTCTTCTTGGGCGTTCACCTGCGAGTGCTGCTCTTCTTTAATTTGATCTGGTTAAGATGTATTTTATTTATTTTTTAAGAAGTTCATAATTGTTATGATTTCTCCGTTGGGAAATATTTCTTCTCTGGAATTTGATACTAGTGATTTTGTGATCGCTTGGACACTTCCGCGGAAGTCGCATGTTAAAGTGTTAGTACATTGTTATGTCTTTATATCCTTATATCGAGTCCTCGTGAGGGTCTCAAATTTCTGTGGCTTGGTTCAGTTTGGAGTACCCTATGTAGCAGGCTGGTCCTGATAGGGCGCTATTTCTGTTCCTTACTGTCTATTTCATCCACGTGGTGCCGGTGTAACTAGCTGACCTGGCTGGGTGGTGAGTTGCTCTCTCGGATGAGGAGTATGTTATCTTGGTGTCTCTTCAAATCGAATAATCTTTGCTTTTTGCTAAGAGTTTCATGAAGTTAACCTTCCATGAGCTTCATACATTTTTTGAGGCTCTGCCCTTGCAGGGCTAAAACATGGTAGAGGAAGCCTTCATTTCTAAACGTCAGGCGGGTTTTCGTTCTGCCTTTGGGTGGGGCATCAGGCGATTGTACTCAGTTCTCATTGTCTTGTTCCTCATGGGCGGGGGTCCAGAGCGGATCCTACTAGGGATCAATCTGGGCAATTTCCCTCGTATTTTGTTTTGGGGTTCTCCTCTTGGAATCTGTTCTCCTGGATGATGGTCTCTCTTCCTTAGGGTTGAGGTTGATAGGCCTTTTTGTACCCTCTCTTGGGGTTGGCTTCAGGTCATCGGTTTCTGGAAGTTAAAGCCTTTTGGTTATTCTGCTTCCGGGGTCTCGTCTGCTCCCATATTTTTGGGAGATGTACAGATTAGATTGTCTCCACTCTTTCCTGTGTCATCCCTGCTTAGGTGTTTGTGGGTTTTTCCTGCCAGGGGCTAGGATACATGCTCCTTCATCAATCCTCAAGCTGTAGGGGTGTCAGGGAAGTGGATCCTGAGGATCTTGGAGACTTCTGTTGGCTTCTCTACCCAGTTTTTAAGGGAGATTTGGCATAGTGGTTAGTTCCACTGCACCTGAAGCACGAGGTTGTGGGGTTGTTCCAAGGTGAAGCTCCTATTTTTCCTCTGTCTCAAGATTCTGATGACACCTAGCATTCCTAAGCAGAGTTTTCTGTTTTCTCATACGTTACTTAGTCTTTGGACTTAGTGAGCATTGTCCCTAGAGCCTTAAGGCCTTCCAGAGTGGCTGTGTGACTTCGCCATTGCCTATCACCCTTTAGGTTGGGAGTTGTATCCCGCTGGGGGTGTCCTAAGCTCTCTGTGTATAAGACATTACGTGAAAGATTCAGGGTCCAAGGTGTCTTGGATATGACTGTGATTGCATCGCCTCTGGTGCAAAGTCTACTTCGGATGGGGTAACCTAGTTTTTACTCAGGGGTTATTAAATATTAAGCAGGTTCTGGGTTTCGAGTGCCCGGGTTGGTTTGTCCTATGTTAGACTGGAATTTTGGGGGTATGTATCCAGATCCTTTAGGACTGTGCCGGGACGACCCAGTTTCCCGGTTTCAGGACGTGTCCTGGTCCTATGGGCATATTCTTCTCTCTTGCAGGGAGATTTAGACTTCTTACTGGGCCAGCCTTCATGGCCAGATCCTTTTTCTTTCGGCAATCTCCTTTTGAGCTTGTCTTCAGTTTACGCTTCAGATCCGCTGTGCTAAGCCTGATGGTTAGCTTAGCTGTCTAATGAGCAGTAGGTTTGCAGTTTGAGATCAACTGCAGTCATTTGCTTTGCTTTCCCTCCATTTGGGGGTGAATTTGATATCCCATAGTATCCACATAGTGCTTGGAGGTATTCTTTATTCCTCTGTTTAGTGGGGTTGTTCCCCCTGCCTTGCGTGTGGGATGTCAGTGTGTAGGGATGGACTTCTGGTGCCATGCCTTTACTGTGGTACAGTGGAGGGTCTCCTTTGGAAGTGTCCTTCATCTTCAGGAAGGGGGCTGTGTCTGGGTTCTGGAACCCAAGCTCTTTGTGGGGTGCTGGATCTCTCCCTTTTTCCTTCCTGCATTTCCTGAACAGCCAACTGTAGTAGCCTGATGGTTAGCTTAGCTGCCTAGCAAGCGGAAGATTTGCAGTTTTAAAATCAGCTGCAGCTACTTGCACCTTGAATGTAAGCTTGCAAGCTTTTTATGATCAGGGTTCTTTTAATCCCTAAGCCTTTTGGACATTATCAGTCACTTTGGTGCTGTCTCCGTTGCCGGAGCAAGAGTCAGGGATCTGTCTGATCTGGGGATCTTAGCTGCATATCACAGTTATTGTGAACCTATAAAACACCATAACACACAGAAAAATGTGTTTGGCAAGCAACTTAAAGGCTTCTTCCCGTGTTTCCCATGCAAAGCATGTAAAAACAGTAAAAAATCCCATAATTTTTAATCATGGGTAAACAAAGAGTCTTTCCAAATGAAAGAACCCATATGATGCCAAGACAAGGGGGTTATTTATCTGATCAAGTGTGGATGTGGGCTTCAATATATACGGCAAACATCAAGGAAACTTAAAGAAATACGCGAACACCTACTCCAAATTAAATGGAAAAAAGAAGACATTCTCCTATATAGACATTTTAAAGAAGTCCACAACAGTAGCAATAAAAGTTTTAAATATATGGTCATATGTAGACCTATAAAAAATTGGAGAAGAGGGGACTTCGAAAAACAACTTCTGAAAGTAGAATCCAAATGGATTTTTAATTTAGACTGTGTATTCCCTAAGGGCAATACAGAAATATTCCATCTATTATGAACACATATATATTCTAATATCTGTTCCGCTTATTATATTATATATATATTATATCACATCATATATTATTACAAAACCATCCAGGTAGGTGTAGGTATTTTCAACACACCAATCAGATTGGTTATGATAATGAGGCCTATCTATCAAGCTCCGAATGGAGCTTAAAGGGCCGTGTTTCTGGCGAGTCTTCGGACTCGCCAGAAACAGCAGTTATGAAGCAGCGGTCTAAAGACTGCTGCTCAATTACCCTGTCCGTCTGCTCTGATGAGGCGGACAGGAATCGCCGCAATTCATCCCGATCGAGTACGATCTGGTTGATTGACACCTCCCTGCTGGTGGCCCATTGTCTGCAGGGGGCGGCGTTGCACCATCAGCTCTTGTGAGCTGCTGGAGCAATGCTGAATACGGAGAACGCATTGCTCTCCGCATTCAGCAAGGTCTTGCGGACCTGATCCGCACTGTCGGATCAGGTCCGCAAGACCTTTGTTAAATTGGCCTTATAGAATGTATATTCTCTCTGGACTAGTCACAGTATCTTTGGGACATCCCATATTAGAGGCTAGACTAGTGGCATAGAATATAGGAATTCCTTACATTTATATTTATATTTGTATTCTCATTCTATATGACATATACGTGCATACATTTTTCTTATATATATTTTTATGTATTTCAAAGGACACATGTATTTTATGTATACAATTTTATGTATATCCATTTAGTCCTTGGTATTGGTATGTGGTCCTTTCTGTTATATAACATAGATCAACATTCTCTACCTGTATACTTATTTTGTCTACATTTAAACCTATATGCTTATTTAGTCCATATATATGTCGACAATATGACTTTTTTAGAGTATGAACCTGAGCCCGTTGTAGTTATATCTGTATCGAAAGATATATATATATATATATATGTACACTTTCCTCTAATATATATCTTTATTGCCATATACTTCTCTCATGGATATTTTTCTCATGCATTTTTTCTCATGCATATTTCTCATGCATTTTTTATCGTCATATTTCTACTATTCAATGTAAAATATAGTGTAACGTTTTTGTAACATTTTACATATTGTAGCACATTTGTCTCATTGTAACACTTATGACTATCCTTTAGTGTATATATCATACACATATGTATTTTCTCATAAAAAAGCTTTGTATTTGAAAATGAAAGTAAACACCAGATATGACCGCAACCGGATATGACATCACCATGAGACAACGTCTGGTTTGATTTGCTGCAACGGAAGCGGATATGACAGGATGTATGGTCACTGCCGGTTTTACGAGTAACCTTTTGGCGCTCAATTACAGCCCAACCATTGGCTTAAACCCCCCTTTTAAGGAAGCCTTTCTAGCTTAGCTGTTACCAGTCTTGAAAAAGGTCTTGTTTAAGACCGAAACGCGTAGATACATCTGACTAACGGCTCAGGTTCCAATCTCGGTAAGCATATTACCTATCCTTACCAATATTGTTAGCACTATTGCACTATGTTATTTATCTTTAATAGGAGATTGTCTATTACTGTACATTACATCGAAGATTGACTCATCTAGAAGGTTAACTCCATAGAGACTGATTTCGTCTGTCACATGCACTATTGGATATATATACATATTGTTTCAAATATTTTTTCCCACATATTTTTCTATTTTCATTATTATTTCTATTTTTATTATATTTTCATATATATATTTTTTTGGTGTACATCTAATTTTTAATTTTGCCATTTTTAATTTTCAATTTACACATCTTTTGGATATATCTTTGGATATTTAGATACAATTTTTGAACACTGATTTTTGGATTATTTACCTTTTGAACACTTACCTCTT
The DNA here is from genome assembly GCF_027579735.1 of Bombina bombina. Lineage (NCBI taxonomy): Eukaryota > Metazoa > Chordata > Amphibia > Anura > Bombinatoridae > Bombina > Bombina bombina. The sequence continues at coordinate 1,303,726,917 of NC_069500.1, forward strand.
TGGCATTTTAAAGGATTTTTTGCATTCACCTTTTGTATTCATTTGGACTGTGTGGACACTTATGTTGTTATTCTAGTTGTTATTCTAGTTTCATATTTTGTATATGGGTAGGACTCAATTATTGTATACACACATCTGTACAGTACGCAGATTTTCTGTTTAAACTCTGTTGCACTTTCAACAAGACACTGCACTTTATTACTTATAATTCCTTTAGAATTATTATTGGTTATTTGTAGAGCGCCAACAGATTCCGCAGCGCTAATTAGAATTAGTTTTCTACATTTCTCTGAAGGGTAATATGTACCTATGCAATTTTGTCTTGAATATACATTTTTAAGCATTTTTAATTATTTTTAATCATCTTAATGTCTTCGCAATAAACTTTTTTAACCCTTATATGTCCTATCTTTAGCTTTCTTAGCTATCTCAGCTATTTTAGCGCTCCTCTCCCGGCATAATTTTAAGTTTTCCTTTGAGATCTGGTTGAGAGTTCTTGCTTATCGGAGGAGCCTGTATAGTTTTACTTTGGCGCAGTGAAATCTTAATTGTTTTTGTATCCTAGCAAGCGGAAGGTTTGCAGTTTTGAAACCAGCTGCAGGTACTTGCACCTTGAATGTGTGCTTGCAAGCTGTTTATGATCGGGGTTCTTTTTATCCCTAAGCCTTTTGGACATTATCAGTCACTTTGGTACTGGGTCAGTTGCCTGAGAGAGAGTCAGGGATCTGTCTGATCTTTGGATCTTAGCCACGTATCAGTTATTGTGAACCTTCTTTAGGGTGAGGCTTCGCGGTGGATCCCTTCTCGGCAGGTTGTTTTTTCTCTTGTTAAGTGTAGTCAGTCCACGGGTCATCCATTACTTATGGAATATATCTCTTCCTAACAGGAAGCTGCAAGAGGATCACCCAAAGCAGAGCTGCTATATAGCTCCTCCCCTCACATGTCATATTCAGTCATTCTCTTGCAGCCTAACTAAAGATAGGTCGCTGTGAGAGGTCTGTGGTGTTTTTTAACTTAGTTTATTTCTACAATCAAAAGTTTGTTATTTTAAATGGCACCGGAGTGTGCTGTTTGTTCTCAGGCAGCATTAGAAGAAGAATCTGCCTGCGTTTTCTATGATCTTAGCAGACGTAACTAAGATCCACTGGCTGTTCTGAGGAGTGAGGTAACTTCAGAGAAGGGAAATAGCATGCAGGGCCCCCCTGCAAATGAGGTATGTGCAGTAAATTATTTTTCTGAGGAATGGAATTGACTGAGAAAATACTGCTGATACCAATGTAAAGTAAGTTCAGCCTTAAATGCAGTGATAGCGACTGGTATTAGGCTGATGAGTGTGTGTACACTGAATGTATTTTTCTAAGGAATGGAATTGACTCTGAAAATACTGTTAATACTGAAATAATGTATGAGCCTTAACTGCAGTAAAAGCGACTGGTAGCAGGCTTATTAATAACAATTCATAACTTTTCAAATGTATGTTTAAAACATTTACTGGCATGTTAATAGTTTTTTGTGAGGTACTTGGTGATAAAACTTATTGGGGCATGATTTTTACCACATGGCCATCTTTGTTTTCTGCATAGAAACAGTTATCTGAGCTTCCCCACTGTTGTAATATGAGTGGGAGGGGCCTATTTTAGCGCTTTTTTGCACAGTAAAAATTCAGTCACAATCTGTCTACTTTATCCTCCATGATCCAGATCGTCTCTAGAGAGCTCAGGGGTCTTCAAAATTCATTTTGAGGGAGGTAATCAGTCACAGCAGACCTGTGACAGTGTGTTTTGACTGTGATAAAAACGTTAATTATTAAATTGTTATCCGTTTTTGGGTATTAAGGGGTTAATCATCCATTTGCTGGTGGGTGCAATCCTTTGCTAACTTAATACATTTACTGTGAAAAATTGGTTGCTATAACTATTTTGGTTCATTGTTATTTCAACTGTGACAGCTTTTTGTGCTTCTTAAAGGCACAGTAGCGTTTTTTATATTGCTTGTAAATTTATTTAGAAAAGTATTTCCAAGCTTGCTAGTCTCATTGCTAGTCTGTTTAAACATGTCTGACACAGATGAATCTCTTTGTTCACTATGTTTAAAGGCCAATGTGGAGCCCAATAGAAATTTGTGTACTAATTGCATTGATGTTACTTTAAATAAAAGTCAATCTTTACATGTAAATAAATTATCACCAGACAACGAGGGGGAAGTTACCTTCGCCTCCCGCTCAGGAGGTGCGTGATTTTGTGGCGCCAAGTACATCAGGGAGGCCCTTACAAATCACTTTACAAGACATGGCTACTGTTATGACAGAAGTATTATCTAAATTGCCAGAATTAAGAGGCAAGCGCGATAGCTCTGGGTTAAGGACAGAGCGCGCGGATGAGGTGAGAGCCATGTCAGATACTGCGTCACAATTTGCAGAACATGAAGACGGAGAGCTTCATTCTGTGGGTGACGGATCTGATCCAGGGAGACTGGATTCAGAGATTTCTAATTTTAAATTTAAGCTTGAGAACCTCCGCATATTGCTAGGGGAGGTATTAGCGGCTCTGAATGATTGTAACACGGTTGCAATTCCAGAAAAATTATGTAGGTTAGATAGATACTATGAGGTACCGGTGTGTACTGACGTGTTTCCTATACCTAAAAGGCTTACAGAAATTATTAGCAAGGAGTGGGATAGACCTGGTGTGCCTTTTTCCCCTCCTCCCATATTTAGGAAAATGTTTCCTATAGACGCCACCACACGAGACTTATGGCAGACGGTCCCTAAGGTGGAGGGAGCAGTTTCTACTTTAGCTAAGCGTACCACTATCCCGGTGGAGGATAGTTGTGCCTTTTCAGATCCAATGGATAAGAAATTAGAGGGTTACCTTAAGAAAATGTTTGTTCAACAAGGTTTTATCTTACAGCCCCTTGCATGCATTGCGCCTGTCACTGCTGCGGCGGCATTCTGGTTTGAGTCTCTGGAAGAGGCCATTTGCACAGCTCCATTGGATGAAATTATGAACAAGCTTAAAGCACTTAAGCTAGCTAACGCATTTGTTTCTGATGCCGTCGTACATTTAACCAAACTTACGGCTAAGAACTCCGGATTCGCCATCCAAGCGCGCAGAGCGCTATGGCTTAAATCCTGGTCAGCTGACGTGACTTCTAAATCTAAATTGCTTAATATTCCTTTCAAAGGGCAGACCTTATTCGGGCCCGGCTTGAAAGAAATTATAGCTGACATTACGGGAGGTAAGGGCCATGCTCTACCTCAGGACAGGGCCAAATCAAAGGCCAAACAGTCTAATTTTCGTGCCTTTCGTAACTTCAAGGCAGGAGCAGCATCAATTTCCTCCGCTCCAAAACAGGAAGGAGCTGTTGCTCGTTACAGGCAGGGCTGGAAAGTTAACCAGTCCTGGAACAAGGGCAAGCAGGCCAAGAAACCTGCTGCTGCCCCTAAGACAGCATGAAGAGAGGGCCCCCTATCCGGAAACGGATCTAGTGGGGGGTAGACTTTCTCTCTTCGCCCAGGCTTGGGCAAGAGATGTCCAGGATCCCTGGGCATTGGAGATCATATCTCAGGGATATCTCCTGGACTTCAAAACTTCTCCTCCACGAGGGTGATTTCATCTTTCAAGGTTATCAGCAAACCAAATAAAGAAAGAGGCATTTCAACGCTGTGTACAAGACCTCTTACTAATGGGGGTGATCCACCCAGTTCCGCGGACGGAACACGGGCAAGGATTCTATTCAAATCTATTTGTGGTTCCCAAGAAAGAGGGAACCTTCAGACCAATCTTGGACTTAAAAATCCTAAACAAATTCCTAAGAGTTCCATCATTCAAAATGGAAACTATTCGAACCATCCTTCCCATGATCCAAGAGGGTCAGTACATGACCACAGTGGACTTAAAGGATGCCTACCTTCACATACCGATTCACAAGGATCATTATCGGTACCTAAGATTTGCTTTCCTAGACAGGCATTACCAGTTTGTAGCTCTTCCCTTCGGATTAGCTACGGCTCCAAGAATCTTTACAAAAGTTCTGGGCTCACTTCTGGCGGTACTAAGACCGCGAGGCATAGCAGTGACTCCGTATCTAGACGACATTCTGATACAAGCGTCAAGTTTTCAAACTGCCAAGTCTCATACAGAGATAGTTCTGGCATTTCTGAGGTCGCATGGGTGGAAGGTGAACGTGGAAAAGAGTTCTCTATTACCACTTACAAGGGTTCCCTTTCTAGGGACTCTTATAGATTCTGTAGAGATGAAAATTTACCTGACAGAGGCCAGGTTATCAAAACTTCTAAATGCTTGCTGTGTCCTTCATTCCATTCCACACCCGTCAGTAGCTCAGTGCATGGAAGTAACCGGCTTAATGGTAGAGGCAATGGACATAGTACCATTTGCGCGCCTGCATCTCAGACCGCTGCAATTGTGCATGCTAAGTCAGTGGAACGGGGATTACTCAGATTTGTACCCCCTACTAAATCTGGATCAAGAGACCAGAGATTCTCTTCTATGGTGGCTTTCTCGGCCACATCTGTCCAAGGGGATGACCTTTCGCAGGCCAGATTGGACGATTGTAACAACAGACGCCAGCCTTCTAGGCTGGGGCGCAGTCTGGAACTCCCTGAAGGCTCAGGGATTATGGACTCAGGAGGAGAAACTCCTCCCAATAAATATTCTGGAATTAAGAGCAATATTCAATGCTCTCCTAGCTTGGCCTCAGTTAGCAACTCTGAGGTTCATCAGATTTCAGTTGGACAACATCACGACTGTGGCTTACATCAACCATCAAGGGGGAACCAGAAGTTCCCTAGCGATGTTGGAAGTCTCAAAGATAATTCGCTGGGCAGAGTCTCACTCTTGCCACCTGTCAGCGATTTACATCCCAGGCGTGGAGAACTGGGAGGCGGATTTTCTAAGTCGCCAGACTTTTCATCCGGGGGAGTTGGAACTTCATCCGGAGGTCTTTGCTCAACTGATTCATCGTTGGGGCAAACCAGATCTGGATCTCATGGCATCTCGCCAGAACACCAAGCTTCCTTGTTACAGATCCAGGTCCAGGGACCCGGGAGCGGTGCTGATAGATGCTCTGACAGCCCCTTGGGTCTTCAACATGGCTTATGTGTTTACACCATTCCCGATGCTTCCTCGTTTGATTGCCAAGATCAAACAGGAGAGAGCTTCGGTGATTCTGATAGCGCCTGCGTGGCCACGCAGGACCTGGTATGCAGACCTAGTGGACATGTCGTCCTGTCCACTGTGGTCTCTGCCTCTGAGACAGGACCTTCTAATTCAGGGTCCTTTCAACCATCCAAATCTAATTTATCTGAGGCTGACTGCATGGAGATTGAACGCTTGATTCTATCAAAGTGTGGCTTCTCGGAGTCGGTTATTGATACCTTAATACAGGCTAGGAAGCCTGTTACCAGAAAAATTTACCATAAGATATGGCGTAAATATTTATATTGGTGCGAATCCAAGAGTTACTCATGGAGTAAGGTTAAGATTCCTAGGATATTGTCCTTTCTACAAGAGGGTTTAGAAAAGGGCTTATCTGCTAGTTCGTTAAAGGGACAGATTTCTGCTCTGTCTATTCTTCTACACAAACGTCTGGCTGAAGTTCCAGACGTTCAGGCTTTTTGTCAGGCTTTAGCTAGGATTAAGCCTGTGTTTAAGACTGTTGCTCCGCCGTGGAGCTTAAACTTAGTTCTTAACATTCTTCAAGGCGTTCCATTTGAACCCCTTCATTCCATTGATATCAAGCTGTTATCCTGGAAGGTTCTGTTTTTGATGGCTATTTCCTCGGCTCGAAGAGTCCTGAGTTATCTGCCTTACATTGTGATTCTCCTTATCTGATTTTTCCTTCAGACAAGGTAGTTCTGCGTACTAAACCTGGGTTCTTACCTAAGGTAGTTACTAACAGGAATATCAATCAAGAGATTGTTGTTCCATCACTGTGTCCTAACCCTTCTTCAAAGAAGGAACGACTTTTGCATAATCTGGACGTAGTCCGTGCCCTGAAGTTCTATTTGCAGGCAACTAAAGATTTTTGTCAAACTTCTTCCCTGTTTGTCGTTTACTCTGGACAGAGAAGAGGTCAAAGGGCTTCGGCTACCTCTCTCTCTTTTTGGCTTCGTAGCATAATACGTTTAGCCTATGAGACTGCTGGACAGCAGCCTCCTGAAAGGATTACAGCTCATTCTACTAGAGCTGTGGCTTCCACCTGGGCCTTTAAAAATAAGGCCTCTGTTGAACAGATTTGCAAGGCTGCAACTTGGTCTTCACTTCACACTTTTTCAAAATTTTACAAATTTGACACTTTTGCTTCTTCGGAGGCTATTTTTGGGAGAAAGGTACTTCAGGCAGTGGTTCTTTCTGTTTAATGTTCCTGCCTTGTCCCTCCCTTCATCCGTGTACTTTAGCTTTGGTATTGGTATTCCATAAGTAATGGATGACCCGTGGACTGACTACACTTAACAAGAGAAAACATAATTTATGCTTACCTGATAAATTTATTTCTCTTGTAGTGTAGTCAGTCCACGGCCCGCCCTGTCTTTAAGGCAGATCTAAATTTTAATTAAACTCCAGTCACCACTGCACCCTATGGTTTCTCCTTTCTCGTCTGCTTTGGTCGAATGACTGAATATGACATGTGAGGGGAGGAGCTATATAGCAGCTCTGCTTTGGGTGATCCTCTTGCAGCTTCCTGTTAGGAAGAGATATATTCCATAAGTAATGGATGACCCGTGGACTGACTACACTACAAGAGAAATAAATTTATCAGGTAAGCATAAATTATGTTTTTTTAGGGTTCTAGGTTTGGGTCCTTCTTTTCCTCTGTTTGGGAAAGTCCTGTCCTGCACTGTTTCGGAGTTCTTCTGAAGAAGAAGGTCCTGTGCAGTTGCATAGCTAGGGTGACGACCTGTAGTTGCTAAATCTTTATTTGTAGAAGGACGCCTATGGCTTGGAGGAGCATATTGCGATATCTGATGCTGTTTTTCAGCGACTCCTGGGGACGGTTTGTCTTTCGGTTGCTTTATTCTGGGTGCGAGTAAGTGCTCTGTGTAGAGGAGGGATTTGTATTTCCTCCTTTTCAATTCTCTGGACATTTTTTGGTCCTTGGTTTGAGGTGGAGGGGGATTTACAAGTCCTCTCTTTGGTGTGCTGGGTCGGCAGGTTCTTTTCATAGGTGCCCTGTTCCTCCTGGTTCACTCTCTTGGAGTTCATTTTCTTGGTCCTAGTCCCTTTGTGTTCTGAGTGTCCATTCGGACTCATTTAGCTGAGTCTCTTTTCTTCCCCGCTGGGGGAATGTTGAAATTTCCCCTTTCTTTTGTTCGAGGGGGAGATTATTTTGTGGACTGCATGCCTGCGAGGCTTTTGGCTCGGTCGAGTCTACTAGCCTGAGCGGTCTCTAGCAAGGGCCTTCTTGGCTTTAACTTTTGGGCAGTTATCTCTGCCTTTTCCTTTTTGTCCTTTGGCTTCTCCTGAAGCAGTTTTTTTCTGTCGGGAGCCGCCTTTTGTACCCGCCCATTTTGCATTCAGTGTCCTCTATAGCTTGGGTATTGTTTTATAAATAAATGCAGCTGTGGACTCTTCCTGTTTAAGAAGAAAAAATGCTTACCTGATAATTTTATTTTCTTCTGACATAAAGAGTTCACAGCTCCCCGCCCGCTTTGTATCATAAGGGGTGGCCGTATTTTTTGTTTCTTCTGGCACCTTTTTCACCCTGATATTTCTCCTACTGTTCCTTAATCCCTCGGCAGAATGACTGGGGGATGAGGGAAGTAGAGGAGGTATTTAAGCCTTCGGCTGGGGTGTCTTTGCCTCCTCCTGGTGGCCAGGTTCTGAATTCCCAAAAGTAATGAATGCAGCTGTGGACTCTTCCCGTCAGAAGAAAAGAAAATTATTAGGTAAGCATAATTTAAGTTATTGCTTGCGCGCTAATGTTAGCGATCCACTCGTAATCTCGCTCTTTATAAACAAATACATTTTCAGCATGTTTTGAAATTCTATATATGATTGAAATGTGCCTCTAATATCTCCTTTTCGAAATCTGTATGAGGGGTCCTGTTATATTGTGTTATTTTATTATCTGTACATGTTCTTATAGTCCCCTTTTATTAACTCTAATGTACTAATCTTCTTCATACTTACTAAGAAGATTATTATATTTAAAATTGTAATAACTTCTATAAAAGGATAGGACATATTTGAATTAAATTGTAGAGAAAATTTGCTTGGCTAAGTTTTGAAAATTAATTTCAGTTGCTGAGCTTATAGTTACATGAGCTTATAGTTACATGAGCTATTCAGTAGTGAATATTTCCAATTAAATTGTTTCACACACACAAATACACAGAAGTAGTTGAACAAGGCTATGGGGTCGATTTATCAACCCCCGAATGCTTCTAACTCCGCTCGAGCCTTGAGGCTCGCCGGAATCAGGAGTTTAAGAAGCAGTGGTCGTAAGCAGGGCCGGACTGGGACCAAAAATAGGCCCGGGCATTTTAAGGCAAAGCAGCCCACTCCTCACCCATTATTTATTTAACCGCCCACATACACACACTCATATGCACGCACACCACACATATAAACATGCATATACAAGCACATTACACATATACACACGCATATGCATACACAACACACATACATACGCTCATAAGCATGTATACCACACATACATACACACATAAGCACGCACACTACACATACTCATATGCACGCACACCACACATATAAACATGCATATACAGGGAGTGCAGAATTATTAGGCAAGTTGTATTTTTGAGGATTAATTTTATTATTGAATAACAACCATGTTCTCAATGAACCCAAAAAACTAATTAATATCAAAGCTGAATTGTTTTGGAAGTAGTTTTTAGTTTGTTTTTAGTTATAGCTATTTTAGGGGGATATCTGTGTGTGAAGGTGACTATTACTGTGCATAATTATTAGGCAACTTAGCAAAAAACAAATATATACCCATTTCAATTATTTATTTTTACCAGTGAAACCAATATAACATCTCAACATTCACAAATATACATTTCTGACATTCAAAAACAAAACAAAAACAAATCAGTGACCAATATAGCCACCTTTCTTTGCAAGGACACTCAAAAGCCTGCCATCCATGGATTCTGTCAGTGTTTTGATCTGTTCACCATCAATATTACGTGCAGCAGCAACCACAGCCTCCCAGACACTGTTCAGAGAGGTGTACTGTTTTCCCTCCTTGTAAATCTCACATTTGATGATGGACCACAGGTTCTCAATGGGGTTCAGATCAGGTGAACAAGGAGGCCATGTCATTAGATTTTCTTCTTTTATACCCTTTCTTGCCAGCCACGCTGTGGAGTACTTGGACGCGTGTGATGGAGCATTGTCCTGCATGAAAATCATGTTTTTCTTGAAGGATGCAGACTTCTTCCTGTACCACTGCTTGAAGAAGGTGTCTTCCAGAAACTGGCAGTAGGACTGGGAGTTGAGCTTGACTCCATCCTCAACCCGAAAAGGCCCCACAAGCTCATCTTTGATTATACCAGCCCAAACCAGTACTCCACCTCCACCTTGCTGGCGTCTGAGTCGGACTGGAGCTCTCTGCCCTTTACCAATCCTGCCACGGGCCCATCCATCTGGCCCATCAAGACTCACTCTCATTTCATCAGTCCATAAAACCTTAGAAAAATCAGTCTTGAGATATTTCTTGGCCCAGTCTTGACGTTTCAGCTTGTGTGTCTTGTTCAGTGGTGGTCGTCTTTCAGCCATTCTTACCTTGGCCATGTCTCTGAGTATTGCACACCTTGTGCTTTTGGGCACTCCAGTGATGTTATTTTCTTATATGGACAACTGTAAAAAACAGAAACAGAGGCGCCAGTGATGTTGCAGCTCTGAAATATGGCCAAACTGGTGGCAAGTGGCATCTTGGCAGCTGCACGCTTGACTTTTCTCAGTTCATGGGCAGTTATTTTGCGCCTTGGTTTTTCCACACGCTTCTTGCGACCCTGTTGACTATTTTGAATGAAACGCTTGATTGTTCGATGATCAAGCTTCAGAAGCTTTGCAATTTTAAGAGTGCTGCATCCCTCTGCAAGATATCTCACTATTTTTGACTTTTCTGAGCCTGTCAAGTCCTTCTTTTGACCCATTTTGCCAAAGGAAAGGAAGTTGCCTAATAATTATGCACACCTGATATAGGGTGTTAATGTCATTAGACCACACCCCTTCTCATTACAGAGATGCACATCACTTAATATGCTTAATTGGTAGCAGGCTTTCAAGCCTATACAGCTTGGAGTAAGACAACATGCATAAAGAGGATGATGTGGTCAAAATACTAATTTGCCTAATAATTCTGCACACAGTGTACATGCACATTACACATATACACATGCATATGCATGCACAACACACATACATACGCTCATAAGCATGTACACCACACATACATACACACATAAGCCCGCACACTACACATACACACACTCATATGTACGCACACCACAAATACACATGCTCATAAGCACAGACACCACACACTAATATGCATGCACACCACACAATCATATGCTCACACACAACACACTCATATACACACACACCACACACTCATATGCACACACACCACACACTCGTATGCATGCACACACACCACACACTTGTATGCATGCACACCACACATACACCCACATGCACACACTCATATACATGCACACCACACATACACGCACTCATATGCATGCACACCACACATACACGCAAACAACACATTCACCCACATGCACACACTCATATGCATGCACACCACACATACACCCCCATACACACACTCATATGCATGCACACCACACATACACACACTCATATGCATGCACATCACACATACACCCCCATACACACACTCATATGCATGCACACCACACATACACACACTCATATGCATGCACATCACACATACACCCACACACACACACACTCATATGCATGCACACCACACATACACCCACATACACACACTCATATGCATGCACACCAAACATACACTCACATACACACACTCATATGCATGCACACCACACATACACCCCCATACACACACTCATATGCATGCACACCACACATACACACAATCATATGCATGCACATCACACATACACACACTCATATGCATGAACACCACACATGCACACACTCATATGCATGCACACCACACATACACCCACATACACACACTCATATGCATGCACACCACACATACACTCACATACACACACTTATATGCATGCACACCACACATACACACACTCATATGCATGCACACCACACATACACCCATTTTGGATCTCGTGGCTTCCTGCCTAGACACTTCCCTCCTACCATTTACCCACAGCTAGCAGGATTGGCAGACATTAATTCAGCTCCGCACACTATTCTCCTGCCAGAAAGTTAATTGCCTCACTGCCGCAAAAAATCAGGAAAAGCACATGGGAGCCAGAGGGGTTGCATACCTCCCAACATTTGAAATGGCCAAAGAGGGACACTTTCTCCCCGTTAAAAGACCTCCACTGCCCCCCCCACACACACACAAACACACATACAAGGGTACTATACAGCATATCCTATAAGAGGGGACATACACATAATTATTGACACACACACACATTTACTTACACACACACACACACACACATACGTATTTACAAACACATTGGAAAACAGTACACACATACAAACATATTTATATACACATATTTATACACACACATACATACACACTCTGATCAGTCCTTCCCAGTAGCCTATATACAGACATAGACGCCTCATCCCCACTGATCTACTGTGTGCTAGTTCTCCAAAGATTCCTATGGATGCTGGATTTGTATCCCTAGTTTTTTAGCAAGTGCAACACAGGCCTCACCTCTCCATGATGGAGTACCCCCTGGGGTTCAGATACAGCTGACATTTGTTTATATAGGTTCTATGTAGGGCAGCAATACAGATAATATAGCAACAATATGACCCCAGAAAATCGCATGTGCAAAAATGTTGGGAAAACTCATGTTAACCACTTGTATGTCAGAAGCAGTTACATATTGGTTCTCAATGCTTAGCAATTCTGCTTGGAATGCACCACTCTAACCCTAATTACCATAAGCTACACCATGTTTAGTTGTGCCCAGTATATAATGAAGTAGATAGGAGCAGTTCAAATGTATTTTACAAGTGTAGAAATCTGGGTGAGGTCATGAGCTGATAATTGTACCTGCTGTGTACAAACAGGTCAGATTCAGAATCTCAGCACCCAGAAAACTATAAAATTCTGTAAATGTTCTTATAGTCCCCTTTTATTAACTCTAATGTACTAATCTTCTTCATACTTACTAAGAAGATTATTTTATTTAAAATTGTAATAACTTCTATAAAAGGATATGACATATTTGAATTTAATTGATGAGAAAATTTGCTTGGCTAAGTTTTGAAAATGAATTTCAGTTGCTGAGCTTATAGTTACATGAGCTATTCAGTAGTGAATATTTCCAATTAAGCAGGGCCGGGCTGGGACCAAAAATAGGCCTGGGCATTTTAACCCAAAGCAGTAGTGCATTGCTGCTCCTGAAGCTATCTAGGTATACTTATATATATAAAAATGTATTATCTAATTTGCTTCATTTTATTGGTGTCCTTTGTTGAAGAATCAGCAATGCAGATGAGTGAGCCAATAACATGAGCCATATTTGTGCAACCACCAATCAGCAGCTTCTGAGCATACCTAGGTATTCTTTTCAACAAAGGATACCAAGATAACTAAGCAAATTAGATAATAGAAGTAAATTGGAAAGTTGTTTAACATTGCATGATTATTTCTATTTGAACTAGAGAGGCTGGAATGTACTCTGCAAGATCATAGACACCACAACATGTCACAGAATAACTGCTTTATCAGCACAGGAGCTAATGTTTTAGCATCATGGATGCTGAATTTCAAATTTCCGGTTTCCTCCAATCCAGTGAGTTCCTCCTTCCCAACCCTCATGATCATTTACTGCCACACAGAGGCTGCTTAGCGTACCAAGAGCCGTCTTTAACCCGCAGCAAAAGGAGCAGCTACCCCTGGCCCAGTCTTTGTTGTGGGTCCCAAAGCAGCTGCCCATTGAGCCTTCACTGCCCACAAATAGTTTTCCTTTCTGTGTGTTTTTTTGCCTACAACTCAGGCTTGTTCCTGCCCTGCGGGCATGCACCTTTCACCGCATCCGGGAATTCCCTCATACAGGAGCGAGCCAGAGACTGGACCAAACCTTTTTTTTCCTCCCTTGCAATGTTCCCTACTTCCCTCTAATGAGCGTGGCCATGCAGTGATTTGTTAGACCCCCCGCCCCCTGTCGTGTGCTCAATGGTGTTTGCAGCGGTGACGTTAGCAGAAGCGACAAATGGGGATGCACATGTCTGTGGACGATTCCGGAGATAGAAGGAGCTTCTGATCGTAAGTTTTAGGGCTGTTTGTGTATCTCTACTGTCTGACCTCAATTACAACGCAGCTGCCATCTGTGACTTATAGAGTTACCGAGGGTGATTTATATATATATTGTTCATAAGATATCACCTTACAGATACGCATTTTTGTGCATATAAACATAGAAAGAAAGTGAATGTATAATATATATTACAACTTTTGTATTCGTGTTCTTTGTGAGAACAATGTACCCAATCAATAGAGCCTGTTATTTGTTGTCTTATTTTATTTTGTTAACTTTGAAGTTTGTATTTTTAAGGGTTGTTTACTGTGCTTTATAGAATAAAATTAGATAATAATTTGAAAAGATTATTAAAGCATAATTACATATTTTAAAATATGGACATACAAAATTATCACATGGTTCATCAATTAAAATTTGGACTTTGCTATTAGAACCATCATAAATGTTAAAGGACCATCAACACATTAGATTTGCATAATCAACAAATTTCAAAGTTATGTATATTTCCACTCCCCTTGTACCATGTGATAGCAATCAGCCTATCACAAATGCATATACGTATAGTCTTTGAATTCTTGCACATGCTCAGTAGGATCTGGTGACTCAAAAAGTGTAAATATAAAAGACTGTGCACATTTTTTTTAATGGAAGTAAATTGGAAAGTTGTTTAAAATTACATGCTGTATCTGAATCATGAAAATGTAATTTAACCTGAGTGTCCCTTTAATGGAGGTTTTATTTTTATAATTTAAACTGAATTATATCTTCCAATTTAATAAAGTATTAAAATATTAACACATTTGAGAAAAAAAAATTATACACTAAATCAAAGGTGATGATTTTTTTGTATTGAATTGCATGACGACAAAGACAACTTACTTTAACTCATAAAGATTTTTACTTAGGTTTCAAATGTAAACTTAAAAAGGACAGTAATCACCTTGGAAATGTAATATAATATGTTTAGTTATGCATAGTAAAACAACTTTGCCTTATACTTGAATTATTTATTAGACTCTCTTTTCATATAATTTAGCTCTTAAAAATGTTTTGTCTTATTCTCATAAATAAAATAAGATTGACGTAAGGCAATGAGGGGGGGAATAAACGGCATCATCATTTAAAACTGTTTTTCTTACTTTTAAGAATAATACAAAAATATTTGCTAGAAATCAAAGGATTTTCAGATAATCTTTCTATAAAAAAGTAGCATTGTGATTATAATTCACTAACACCTAGATTACGAGATTTGCATTAGAGGCTGTGCAGTGCTAACAAGCAGTTTTCCCTCTCCGCTCACTTGCCTACAGCGCTGGTATTACAAGATTTCAGAAACCCGTCGTTAAAAGACAAGAAGTGAGCGTTGAGCAAAATTTTGCTCATTACCGCACTCCAATACCAGCGCTGCTTAAGTCAGCGGTGAGCTGGTGTAACGTGCTTGTGCACAATTTCCCCATAGGAATCAACGGGGAGAGCCGGCTGAAAAAAAGTCTAACACCTGCAAAAAAGCAGCGTAAACTCCTTAACGCAGCCCCATTGATTCTTATGGGGAAATAAAATGTATGTCTACACCTAACACCCTAACATGAACCCTGAGTCAAAACACCCCTAATATTACACTTATTAACCCCTAATCTGCCGCCCCCGACATCGCCGACACCTGCATTATATTATTAACCCCTAATCTGCTGCTCCGGACACCACCGCCACCTACATTATATGTATTAACCCCTAATCTGCCGCCACCAACGTCACCACCACTATATTAAAGTTATTAACTCCTAAACCTAAGTCTAACCCTAAACCTAACACCCACTAACTTAAATATAATTACAATAAATCTAAATAAATATTCCTATCATTAACTAAATTATAAACGAGAGCAGGGGGTTTCTTACTGTTTCTAACTGATTTTGTTCTAGTATTAACTAAATTATTCCTATTTAAAAATAAATACCTATAAAATAAACCCTAAACTAGCTACAATATAACTAATAGTTACATTGTATCTAGCTTAGGGTTTATTTTTATTTTACAGGCAAGTTTGTATTTATTTTAACTAGGTAGAATAGTTATTAAATAGTTATTAACTATTTAATAACTACCTAGCTAAAATAAATACAAAAGTACCTGTAAAATAAAACCTAACCTAAGTTACAATAACACCTAACACTACATTATAATTAAATAAATTAACTAAATTAAATACAATTAAATAAATTACATACAATTAGCTAAATTAAATTAATTAAAACTTTAAACTAATTACACCTAATCTAATAGCCCTATTAAAATAAAAAAGCCCCCCCCAAAATAAAAAAAAAACCTAGCCTAAACTAAACTACCAATAGCCCTTAAAAGGGCCTTTTGTGGGGCATTGCCCCAAGTAATCAGCTCTTTTACCTGTAAAAAAAAATACAAACAACCCCCCCAACAGTAAAACCCACCACCCACACAACCAACCCCCCAAATAAAATACTATCTAAAAAAACCTAAGCTCCCCATTGCCCTGAAAAGGGCATTTGGATGGGCATTGCCCTTAAAAGGGCAGTTAGCTCTTTTGCTGCCCAAAGTCCCTAACCTAAAAATAAAACCCACCCAATACACCCTTAAAAAAACCTAACACTAACCCCCTGAAGATCAACTTACCGGGAGACGTCTTCATCCAAGCCAGGCCGAAGTCATCAACGAAGCCGGGAGAAGTCTTCATCCAAGCCGGGCAAAGTGGTCCTCCAGACGGGCAGAAGTCTTCATCCAGAGAGCATCTTCTATCTTCATCCATCTGGCGCGGAGCGGGTCCATCTTCAAGACATCCGACGCGGAGCATCCTCTTCTGCCGACGAACTAACGACGAATGAAGGTACCTTTAAGTGACGTCATCCAAGATGGCGTCCCTTAGATTCCGATTGGCTGATAGAATTCTATCAGCTAATCGGAATTAAGGTAGAAAAATCCTATTGGCTGATGAGCTCGACCAACAGCTGCACCGGCACCAAACAACAACATGTCACAAATGTTGGTGCAAAGTAAGACAGGGTCACATTTAAAGCACTCGGTATGTGCGGGAATAGTGCAATGATAAATGCTGACAGCATATTCTTTTGGCATTTATCGATGTGTGGTGGACATGATCCACTACAGCTGAGCATGTCTGCCTGCACAATGATAATTCGGCCCCTATGACTTAAAAATAATAAAACCTTAAAAAGTAATTGAAATCTATCTAATGCTTTCTAATAGATTTCAAATAACTTTGCACCGCATGTTCAGTGCTGCCCTAGGCACTGAGAAATCTGCTGCCACACAAACTCCCCATCTTTACCAATTTGAACTTCTATCTATCTCAAATATGTGTTACACAAATGTACTGAGCAGTGAGCAGTTTTGCAAGAATATTATACACTAGATGGCAGCACTATTTCCTGCCATGCACTCCAGGCACCGACCTAGGTATCTCTTCAACAACGAATGCCATGGCAATGAAGCAAATTTGATCATTGAAGTAAATTGGAAACTTTTTTAAATTGTACTGAATTTGTCTGAATCAGAAAATGATTTTTTTGGATTTCATATCTCTTTAAATGTTTTGCATTGAAACTCCTCACCAACAGCTTTCCAATCTATCAGAAAACATTTTCCCACCAGTGCAAGCATAATAATAATTAGTAATAATGATCAATATCATTACAGTATGAAGATGTTCAGGAGCAGCCTGTAAACATATGCAAATAATACACAGTATGACAAGTTTAACTTTTTAAATATGGACTTGTGAATCAATATCTATTTTATTACTTACATCTCAGCCACCTTGCGCCTGCATGCGCATCCTTTTCTTTTAGTCCCCATTTCTTGCTGTCACTTATTAAAATGTACAAAAGCATCCAAAACATCTGCACCAGCATCAGGATTATAAGGAAGATTTGCAGATCAGTTTTGGTCGTTCTGGTGACTTTGAGTGAACAAGCAAAAATCAGCATAACCCCCGCCAGGAAAACGATAAAACCAAACTGACTGCTTGAAACTTTAGCGCGTTTATCCGATAAAGTGGTTGGTTTCTTATCAATTGTTATATCAGGGATTAATGGAAGAGGTGACATATTCCCATTAGCTTTTTCTTGGAGGTTTTTGTCTGTCATGGCTGTGGAACTGTTAGAAAATAATAATAAATAAATGTATAAATAAAAACATAGCAAAAATTTAACTTGTACAAAAGTTAGGCTCATAAAAGTTAAATGCTAAAAATGTATGTAAGTTCCTCAGATATAAAAAAAAAAATACTCCATGTATTCAGGGACAAATAAAACATGTAAACAAAGAATACATTAATCACAATTAATGATTAAGTTAAATTTAAAATCTCACATATGACACGTCCCAAGAGCCGTTTGGATATGACAGAGCTAGTTTTCTTCTGCCTGGCAATTAAGGTTGTGATCCTTTTAAATAGTCTGCTTATAGGCGTC
This sequence comes from Bombina bombina, assembly GCF_027579735.1. Lineage (NCBI taxonomy): Eukaryota > Metazoa > Chordata > Amphibia > Anura > Bombinatoridae > Bombina > Bombina bombina. The sequence continues at coordinate 1,303,744,857 of NC_069500.1, forward strand.
AACAAGGTCTGACTTCATCTGAAAAAAAAAAGGATAGAATTGCACAAAAGACTGTAGAAAACAAAAAAGGAAATTGTATGATACAGAATTATGACCAATAAAAAAGATAAAGTCTTTTAACTATGTTGTATTCATTCTAAATTTCTATACGTGAAAATGTATTGCAGACATATACTGTAGGTAAAGTGGTATAAAAGTGTTTTATACACAAACGCAAGTCTGATAGGATTTTAGAAATGTGTCCACACCACTTTGATGTAACATGTAATGCTTTTATGAACATCAGATAAAGCCAATGAAAAACTACACCTGCTGTGTTACAGACTCAAATGCATATATATTTATATATACTGTATATATATATATATATATATATATATATATATATATATATATATATATATATATATATATATATATATATATATATGTATAGAATTAAGTAGAATGTTACCATTCAGTGTCAGTGAGTGGAAACAGGCGTTACTCAAGTAAATGCGCTAGTCAGAGGTATGAAAATCTCATAGAGCAGCTATGAAGGTACAAATATTGTATGATAGACTAAGTCTATACAATATAGGAAAAATAGGAGTCAAAGGGTAAACAGCGCTTATGGAGATTCTTAAAAACTGAATAATATTAAAATCTCGGCAGTGTTGGTGGGTAAAGAAAACAAAAAAAAAAAAAAAAAAAAAAGGGAAGAGAAGTATATGAATATACGTATATATATTAGAGTCTTTGATAGGATATTGGAATCCTAGTGTAATGAAGGCGTAATAGATACCCTTACCAAAAGTTACCTCAATCCTATGAGGTAAGTTTGCCGCATTGGAGGATGTATCTAGTGGTTGAATGAATCCTGGATGTTCTGGTCTGTATAAAATCGCTGCCTCTTGGAGTAGAATGGGATGTGGGTCCCCTTTGTGCTGGTTTCTTTAGGAAACTTCCTGTATTTATTGCCTCTTGGAGCTTGGTTTTCTTGTCTTGGTATGAACTTTCTTGTCCAGATATATACAGGATGTCAGAGCAGGTGACGTGGTTACAGGGTACTTATTTCTTTTTTCTTTTCTTATTTTTTCTTCATTTTCCTTAGAGTTGTGTCAGCAGATACAAAACTCACGTCTGTGGTACACAAAGATATTTCCTTCCTTCCTAGTACTGTGTGCATAAAATATTTCCAAGCACGCCACTCACAAATTTCCCTTTTCCGACTCGGAGTCGGAAAAGGGAAATTTGTGAGTGGCGTGCTTGGAAATATTTTATGCACACAGTACTAGGAAGGAAGGAAATATCTTTGTGTACCACAGACGTGAGTTTTGTATCTGCTGACACAACTCTAAGGAAAATGAAGAAAAAATAAGAAAAGAAAAAAGAAATAAGTACCCTGTAACCACGTCACCTGCTCTGACATCCTGTATATATCTGGACAAGAAAGTTCATACCAAGACAAGAAAACCAAGCTCCAAGAGGCAATAAATACAGGAAGTTTCCTAAAGAAACCAGCACAAAGGGGACCCACATCCCATTCTACTCCAAGAGGCAGCGATTTTATACAGACCAGAACATCCAGGATTCATTCAACCACTAGATACATCCTCCAATGCGGCAAACTTACCTCATAGGATTGAGGTAACTTTTGGTAAGGGTATCTATTACGCCTTCATTACACTAGGATTCCAATATCCTATCAAAGACTCTAATATATATACGTATATTCATATACTTCTCTTCCCTTTTTTTTTTTTTTTTTTTTTTTTTTTTCTTTACCCACCAACACTGCCGAGATTTTAATATTATTCAGTTTTTAAGAATCTCCATAAGCGCTGTTTACCCTTTGACTCCTATATATATATATGTATATATATATATACAGTATATATATATACATGTACAGTTACAGTATATATACAGTATATATATATATATATATATATATATAGTTGCATTATTGTTTTTCCTATTATATACAGGCAAACCTTGTTTTATTGCGCTTTGCTTTATTGTGCTTTGCAGATATTGCTCTTTTTACAAATTGAAGGTTTGTTGCAACCCAGTCTATTAGAGCCTTTTTGCCAACATAAATACACATGAATACATGTATATACACACGCACATATATATATATATATATATATATATATATATATATATATATATATATATATATATATATATATATATATATATATATAGTTACACACCACCAAAAAAATGATTATAAATCACTGAAGACTTAGATGATGGTTAGCATTTTTTGGCAATAAAGTGTTTTTAATTAAGGTATGTACATTGTTTTTTTTAGACATAATAATATTGCACACTTAATATAGTATAATGTAAATATAACTTTTATATGCACTGGCAAAACAAAAAAAAATAGTGTGACTCACTTTATTGCTTAATTCGCTTTATTGCGGCGGTCTGTAACCAAACCCTCAATATCTCAGAGTTATGCCTGTATTCCAATATTGCTTAACCCCTTAAGGGCCGAGATTTTAGACAGAAACTTCCCAAAAGACCAGAGCGTTTTTAGTATTTTTGCCATCACTACATTTAAACAGAAATAGAGCCTTTTTTTATATTTACCTATCAATTTACCTATTTTTTTTAGTAGACAAATTCCATGCCACCATTTCACCGCCAAATGCGACAAATAAAAAAAATTGTTAACTTTTTCACAATTTTAGGTTTCTCACTGCAATCATGGCACAAATGGTTGTAAATGCTTTTCTGGGATCCCCTTTGTTCAGAAATAGCAGACATATAAGGCTTTGGCATTGCTTTTTGGTAATTAGAAGGTCACTAAATGCCACTGGGCACCACACTTGTATTATGCCCAGCAAAGAAAGGATTAATTATGTAGCTTGTAGGGTTAGTTTTAGCTTTAGTGTAGAGATCAGCCTCCCACCTGACACATCCCACCCCCTGATCCTCCCTTACCCTTCTCAAACAGCTCTCTTCCCTCCCCCACCACACAAATGTCACCGCCAAAGTCTGCCAGTACTAAAATAAAAGGCTTTTTTGCCCCATAATTTTTTTTATATATATTTTCTGCAGTGTAGGACCCCCCCTTACCCCCCAACCTCCCTGATCCCCCCCAAACAGCTCTCTAACCCTCTACCTAATTGCTGCCATCTTAGGTACTGGCAGCTGTCTGCCAGTACCTAGTTTGCTGCAAAACAGGCATTTAAAAAAAAAAGCATTTTTTTCTGTAGTGTAGCTGCCCCCCCCTCAATACCCTCCCCCCTTCCCCTCCCACCTTTCTATTCCCATCACTAAGCAATATAACCAGGATCCCCCCTCTCTTTTGTTTTTTCTAAATCGTTGCACGCAACTCCCATGCAACTACCGCCCACCTCCCGCCTCCATCCAACGATGGGCCGCCCACCAGCCTCCCTCTTTAGCCTCCCACCCACCAATGATCGGCACCACTGATGTGCGATGCAGAGAGCGCCCTCTCTGCATTGATAACTGCAAATCTAACATGTGCACAATAGTCAATTTTGAGAATCGCATCATGTGCTAAATACTTTTTAAAAAAATGCGGACCATGACTAAACATGCATAAAAAGAATATTAACAGCAGATTGATTATAAAGTGTAGATTTTATAAAGTGTTACTGGCGTCTAATAAGAATAAAAACACTAATAACAGGGGTATTATTGTAATGACAATGTTATTCCCGTACTCTTATCATAGTTTTCCAAAAATGCACTAACTATATAAATATTTTTTTATGAAGAAATGTAAATGTATTATTAAATGTTCTGTTTACATATTACTCATTTGTCAAGGGTATCATTGATTCTCATACCGCTATATTTACCATAGCTGCTGCAGCTCCGGTTCACTGAAGCTTCTTCTGGCTCGCTCATAGACGTACAGTTGCACTAATGACAAGCTGTTTCTACACTACAGCGGCTGCTGTAGCGAAGAGCGTGACATAACCGGCAGAACAAGCATATGCGTATAAGTTCTATGATGCAGGCTACTATCCAGGTAGACAACCATGAGAGGCTTGCATAATGAGTCCCATGGTGGGTTTGGGGAAAGACTTAGAATTTTCATTGACACAAAGTGTTGACACAAACTTTCATTTTATTGTATTTTTGTTTTAGTGTACTATAACTTTAATTCTTATTGACTGATTTTAAATCAGCCAGTCCTTATTGGCTTTTTATAATCAGCAAATAGCAAGAACTTTTTTTAATTTAAATTCTAATTATCCTTTTCTATCGGATGATTAGAATTTAAATTTAAAAAAGTTCTTGCTATTGGCTGATTAAAATCAGCCAATAGGGATTGACTGATTTAAAATCAGCCAATCGTAATTAAGTGGTACCCCTATATTTTGAGGTTCCGCTCTTTCGGGATTTTAATGTGTGGCAGCGACTGCATGAAGATCAGGGCTCCCTACTTGTAATGTAGATGGGGGGTTGTGTATTTTCTTTTACCAAAAGAGCTGATCAATTTAGGGCAATGCCCTATAAAAGGGCCTTTTAACGGCTATTGTAATTTTTTTTAGTGTTGGGTTTTAGGGTTTTTGGTTTTTTTGGGTGGGTTTTTATTTTATAGGCCATGTAGTTTAGTGTTAGGTATAATGGTGTATTTTTTATTTTGGATACTGTAGTTTGTTGTTGTTTTTTCACTTACGGCCAGATTACGAGTTTTGCGTTATGGCTGGCTCGGTAATAACTTGCAAGTTATTTCCACCGCTCAGCTTTAATAGCGCTGCTATTACAGGTTTTCCAAAAACCTACCTTAGCGGGCAATATGGTTGCGTTGAGCTCCATACTGCACCCAAATACCAGCGCTGCTTTTAGCTTGTTTTACGTGCTCATGCACGATTTCCCCATAGACATCAATGTGGAGAGCCGGCTAAAAAAAAGCCTAACACCTGCAATAAAGGAGCGTAAAGCTCCGTTAGCAGCCCCATTGATTCCTATGGGGAAAGAAAATGTTTTGTTTATACCTAACACCCTAACATAAACCAGAGTCTAAACACCCCTAATCTGCCGCCCCGACATCAGCAACACCTACATTATACTTATTAACCCCTAAGCTGCCACCCCCGACATCGCTGCCACCTACCTACACTTATCAACCCCTAATCTGATCCTAACATCGCTTCCACCTACATTACAGTTATTAACCCCTAATCTGCTGCCCCCAATGTCGCCGCCGCCACTGTACTAAAGTTATTAATCCCTAAACCTCTGGCCTCCCACATCAATAACACTAAATAAATATATTAACCCCCTAACCCTAAGTCTAACCCTAACACCCCTAACTTTAATATAATTAAAATAAATCTAAATAAAACTTACTATTATTACCTAACTAATTCCTATTTAAAACTAAATACTTACCTGTAAAATAAACCCTAAGATAGCTACAATATAACTAATAGTTACATTGTAGCTATCTTAGGTTTTATTTTTATTTCAAAGCTAAGTTTGTATTTATTTTAACTAGGTAGACTAGTTAGTAAATAGTTATTAACTATTTACTAACTATCTAGTTAAAATAAATACAAATTTACCTGTAAAATAAAACCTAACCTGAGTTACACTAACACCTAACACTAAAATTAAATAAATTACATTAATTAAATTCAATTAACTAAATTACAAAAAAAAAAATAAACACTAAATTACACAAAATAAAAAGAAATGATCAAATATTTAAACTAATTACACCTAATCTAATAGCCCTATCAAAATAAAAGGGCATTTAGCTCTTTTTCTTTGTTGAAAAGCTCAATCCTATTGGCTGATTGAATTCTATCAGCCAATCGGAATTCAAGGGACGCCATCTTGGATGACATCATTTAAAGGAACCTTCAGTGTACAGCTGGGACCGTATGAAGAGGATGCTCCGCGCCGGATGTCTTGAAGATGGAGCCACTCCACATCGGAAGGATGAAAATAGAAGATGCCGTCTGGATGAAGACTTCTGCCTGCCTGGAGGACGACTTCTTGCCGCTTGGATGAAGACTTCTCCCGGCTTCGTTGAGGACTTCTGCCCGCTTGGATGAAGGATGGATGTCCGGTCTTCAAAAACTGTAAGTGGATCTTCGGGGGTTAGTGTTAGGTTTTATTAAGGGTTTATTGGGTGGGTTTTATTTTTAGATTAGGGGTTTGGGCAAAGAAAAAGAGCTAAATGCCCTTTTAAGGGCAATGCCCATCCAAATGCCCTTTTCAGGGCAATGGGGAGCTTAGGTTTTTTAGATAGGATTTTATTTGGGGGGTTTGGTTGTGTGGGTGGTGGATTTTACTGTTGGGGGGTTGTTTGTAAAAATTTTTACAGGTAAAAGAGCTGATTTATTTGGGACAATGCCCCGCAAAAGGCCCTTTTAAAGGCTATTGGCAGTTTAGTTTAGGCTAGGTTTTTTTTATTGGGGGGGGGGGGGTATTTTGATAGGGCTATTAGATTAGGTGTAATTAGTTTAAATATTTGATCATTTCTTTTTTATTTTGTGTAATTTAGTGTTTATTATTTTTTGCTATTTAGTAGTTAATTGTATTTAATTAATGTAATTTATTTAATTTTAGTGTAATGTTAGGTGTTAGTGTAACTCAGGTTAGTTTTATTTTACAGGTAAATTTGTATTTGAGAAATCAATTCAGACTAGGGCTCTCGAAGTCTATAAAGGACAAATTAGCCCGGACAGAACTTCCCAAAACTTTTGAGGCTTTAATGAGATTAGTCATTCAGATTGATAGAAGACTCAGGGAGAGGAAGACAGAACGCAATATAACTGAACCAGTACCTAGGAATGCACACGGCACACACAGTACCTATCAACCTCCTCTTGCCAGAAAAGTCTCTACATAAGCTATGGAAATAGGAGTCATCAGGGGTCCACTGACAGCAGAGGAGTCGTAGAAAGTCCCAACAATTGTGTATGTACTGTGCTAATCCCACACATATTGTAAAAGATTGTCCCATTCTACTTAAGTCTAAGAGAAGTAAGTTTTTTACTATACATTCAGCTCAGTCAAATGATGTAAAACTTTCTTTACTTTTACAGTGGGACCAAGACAGACTAACAACTGATGCTATCCTAGACTCCGGAGCTTTTGGGAACTATATTGATAAAACATTGGTTGTAAAAAATAAAATTCCACTAGTGGTTAAGCAAAAACCAGTTTTGATTTGTGTTATTGATGGTTCTTCAATCTCTATAGGTCCCATTACACACAACACCATTCCCCTATTAGTAACACCTTCATCCGGACATTCAGAGTATCTTACATTTGATGTTCTACCATCTCCTCTTTTTCCCATTGTTTTAGGGTTAAAATGGCTACAGCTTCATCAACCCAACATTGACTAGAAACAATTTCATGTTACACTGGAGTCCTCATACTGCCAACGTACTTGTTATCCAAAAAATCTCCTACTACAAATTCCAGACTCGGAACTCAACCTTCCCACTGAATATACAGATTTCCTAGATGTATTTAGTAAAAATCAGGCAGAAAATTTACCCCCGCATCAAATATACGACTGCCATATTGAACTACAACCTGGGGCTACTATACCCTATGGACATCTATATCCACTTAGTCAATCTGAGCTCGAATACATGAAAAAATACCTCAAAGACAATTTACGTAAAGGCTTTATTAGGACATTAACTACACCAGCAGGTGTTGGAATTTTTGGGGTAAAAAACAAGGATTCCACTTTAAGGCCGATTATTGAATACCGAGAACTGAATAAGAGGACTAATAAGAATAGATATCCTCTGCCATTAATTCCGGAATTAATTGAATGCTTATACCAGGCAAAAATCTTTACAAAGCTCGACTTATGTGTTGCGTACAACCTAGTTTGTATCAGAGAGGGCGATGAGTGGCTAACTGCGTTCAGGACCAGATATGGTCTTTTTGAATATATGGTAATGCCATTCGGACTATGCAATGCCCCCAACCACATTTTAACATTTTATCAATGATGTTTTCAGAGATTTGGTTGATGTTTGCATTGTGATTTTTCTTGATGACATCCTCATATATTCAAATACCCATGAACAACATATAAAACATGTCAGATGGGTGTTATCAAGGCTCAGAGTACATCATCTATACACCAAACCAGAAAATTGTGTTTTCCATACCAATGAAATAACTTTCCTTGGCTATTATATCAGTCCTAAAGGAATACAAATGGAAGGAAACAAAGTCCAGACAGTAAAGGATTGGATTCAACCTACAACCAAGAAGGAACTCCAGCACTTGGATTTGCAAACTATTATAGAACATTTATTAAAATTTATTTTAATATTGCAAAACCTCTCACTCAATTGACTAGCTCATCTATACCTTATCAGTAGAATTTTGATGCCACTGAAGCTTTCAACCACCTCAAACATAGATTCACTTATGCACCCATTTTACTTTTCCCAGATCCAAAGCTACAATATGTCCTCGAAGTGGATTCATCAGATTAGGCTCTTGGTGCTGTACTCTCACAACAAACAACTGTCAAAGGACTATTACACCCTGTCACTTACTTCTCTAAAGTAATGAACCCTGCCAAGATCAATTACCCCATTGGGGAGAAGGAGCTTCTGGTTATTAAACGTTCATTTGAACATTGGAGACACCTCCTCAAGGGTACACATCTACCAATCTTAATATATACAGATCAGAAAAATCTTGAGTACCTACAGAGAAACAAGACCCTATCCACCAGACAGGTACACTGGAGCCTCTATTTCTCCAGATTCAATTTTCATATCATTTACAGACCGGCAAATAAAAACGGAAAAGCAGATGCCCTCTCACGAAAGGACCAAACATCAGTACCCTCTATTTCTCCCTTCAGCATCATACCTAGTGATCGGTTCATTTGTCTCACGTCAAATCAAAATCTTCTAGATGAATTACAACAGTCTTTACAAACCGACAACGACATACCCTACTCCAATCTAGATTTGAAACATGATGGTCTCTATTACCATCAAGGTAAAATATATGTACCACACAACCTACAACCATGCATACTCGAATCATTCCATGATTCACCCATTTCAGGTCATCCAGGCATTTCACAAACTCTAGAGAACATCTCAAGGCAGTTCTGGTGGCCCTCCATGAAAACTACTGTCATAGACTACATTTCGACTTGCACGGTTTGTACCACCTCAAAACCTGAAAGACAATGACCTTACGGACTAATCATGCCAATTAATATACCTGAAAAACCCTGGCAACATGTCGGTATGGACTTCATCGTTAAACTTCCGACATCTGAGAATCAAAACACCATCCTTGTTGTCATAGACCTTTTCTCAAAAATGGCACATTTCATCCTTTATAATAAACTTCCAATATCTTCAGAAACTGCAGAACTCTTCATTAAACATATAGTTAAGCTTCATGGAATCCCACCTATTCTTACCACAGATCGAGGCACACAGTTCACCTCACATTTCTGGATAAAATTATGTGAACTTCTTCAAATAGATCACAGGCATAGTATCTTATTCCACCAGCAAAATAACGGGCAAACTGAGAAATTAAATCAATGGCTTGAGCAATACCTTCGATGTTTTTGCTCCCATCAGCAAGACTATTGGGTTTGCTACCTCCCTTTTGCTTTCAACAATTCCATCAATTCTTCAATGAAGATGACTCCGTTTTTCGCTAACTATGGCTACCATTCAAAATTCATTTTGACAGATACAGACCAATCAGCCTCACCACTTGTAGAAAAATTAAATAACTCCCTACTTGAAACTTCAAATCCCAAGCAAAAAGTTAGGAGGGCTCTTCATTGGACCTTTCCCCATATTGAAAATAATCAACAAAAATGCTGTTACTCTGGAATTGCCAGCAGAATTGAAAATACATCCAACATTTCATGTATCACTTCTGAAACCTGCTAGGCAGATGCGCAATTCGACCCCTGTTCTACCCCCTGTACCTGCTTCTCTAAACTTTGAGGAATACAAAGTACAAAACCTATTGAATTCCAGATTTCACAGAGGACAGCTGCAGTATCTAGTCTGTTGGAAGGGATACTCTCCAGAAGAGGATTCTTGTGAACCATACATTAACGTCCATGCTCCTAGACTGGTTTCCCTTTTTCATCACCAGTTTCCTGACCGACCCCGGCCCCGAGCTGTGGGACAGCTTGTTTGAAGGGGGGCTCATGTCAGGAACTCTCTCTCAAGACCAACCCACTTTCCCTTTAAATCCTCCACGCATTCAGAATCAGGTGCTTAGTATTTTGTTAGTTACTGTACTGACTAGCTGCTACACTGAGCTTCTCCTGCAAAAGAAGAATTTGTCTCTCCTTTACCAGATTAAGCTTTGCTCACTCTGGGAGATGATTACATGCAAATTATTTCAGCAAGAGGAATACTTGCACAGAATACCCACTTCTTACTAAACAAGATAATTTCTGAACTGCAACTAAGAACCTCTGTGTTCTTCAAACTCCTCCTACAGAATCTCTGTATTCAGCCTGACTGACCTCCTCAGCAAATCCTTTTGGACTGCTCCTGAACTAACAACAGGATCTCCCGACAGGTTATGTCTGTTTTGCTGTTTATCACTATCAATTAGAACTGCTGCGCTAGCCTCACAGCTACACCCCCACATTTGGGGAACTTCGTACAACAATCTCCTCTGTCATTTCAATCTGTTTACTTACCCTACTCAGATTTCCAAATAGTAATACAGGAAAACCAAATATCCATTTCCACTGATCTCGGGCTCAGGCACCGCCCCTGAGCCTTGACAAATTCTCTGTCAGCTGTCTGCAGCAACGGAGTTAGATTCACAGTATGATCCATCTACTCCTTTGAGTACATAGACTGGATACTTTGTATAAATTGCAATAACTCACTGCTGACATATCTTACCAATTGCCTCATAGAAGGTAATTCTGTCAAGGTGATACAAAACACATTTTTGATCTCAGCCTTAGATCACCAAAACGTTCTGCAGTTGTGATTCACAACCTTGTTGCAATCCTAAGCAGAAACCTCACATTACGTCCCTAAGGGGGTGAAAAAGGGGGTTGGATTTTTATATGAGGGGGATACCTATATCTCAAAAACCAAAGATGTTACAGACATGAAAATTGGTATTTAGATTTTACTTCAAAAATAAAGAAACACGTGTTTTACCATTTTCGAAAATCCACTTAATAGGGTGAACAGGGGAGGGGTTATTTATGAGGATACTTATATCTCAAAAATCAAAGATGTTACAGACAGGAAAATTGGTATTTAGATTTGACTTTAAATATAAAGAAACACGTGTTTTACCATTTACGAAAATCCACTTAAGGGGGGTGAAAAGGGGAGGGGTTATTTATGGGGATCCCTATATCTCAAAAACCAAAGATGTTACAGATGTGAAAATTGGTATTTTATCATTTCTCGAAAATACACTTAAAGGGGGTGAAAAGGAGATGGGTTGTTTATAAGGATCTCTATATCTCAAAAACCGAAGATGTTAGAATAGTAAACATTATAATTTAAAATTGTCATTAAGCTAAAGCGATATTTTGCACTCCACTTGTACTCCGGCCCTTGGTATTCTCCTCTAGCTGTTCCAGCTATCACTGTATCTATGGCATCCACAATCCTATTTAAGAGAAAGTAAACACCTTGAAATTGTAATGTAAAACGTTTCTGTGTAGTAAAAACTGACAGTGTACTTTAAATCTGAAATGTGCAATTTTTTAATCCTCAAAACTGGAAAAGCCCATAAAGTAAATATTGGGTGGTGTTTGACCATTGAAAAACAACTGCAGTAAACAAGGAGTTATTTTGTTTTAAAATTATATGTTATTCTCTACCAAGACAACTGAAATGTTTTGCTTAGTTTAGAATCCCTTTAATACAGATCAAAAATCAGTAAATGGAAGGACAGTCTCCAGTGAGTGAAAGTGATTATTCATTGTTAAATCAGTAAAAGCAGTTGATATGCAAAAACAGACATAGATTACAAGTGGAGCGTGTTAGTGACAAGGGGTTTATCACAGGTGTTTAGGCTTGTTGAGCTTATTGCTGGTATTACGAGCGCAATTGCTATTTACGCTATTATGATTACCGCAACTTCAGAGCTGTGGTTAACTGTTCTGCGAAACAAAAAAGTTACACAAAACACATCAAAAATACACTGCAAACTACAGTCACTCTCATAATAACACCATCTAATAAAAAATATTGCACACAAAAGTTATAAGGGCTCAAAGATATAAGGTCTCAGGTGTTAGAAAACAAAAAGGCAGGCAAATGACCTTAACATAGAGATGCATACATACAGTATATATGTCTAAAGATGTATATGTATGTATATACATATTTATATATATATATATATATATATATATATATATATATATATATATATATATATATACTGTATGTCTATATACTGTATGTATACAAATGTATTTATGTATTTATATGTGTATATATGTATTTACAGACATACAGGCCCATATTTATCAAAGGTCTTGCGGACCTGATCCGACAGTGCGGATCAGGTCCGCAAGACCTCGCTAAATGCGGAGAGCAATAAGATCTCCGCATTTAACATTGCACCAGCAGCTCAAAAGAGCTGCTGGTGCAACGCCACCCCCTGCAGAATCGGCCTCAAGCAGGGGATGTCAATCAACCCGATCGTACTCGATGGGGTTGAATTGTTGTGATGTCTGTCCACCTGCTCAAAGCAGGCGGACAGGGTTATGGAGCAGCGGTCTATCTGACAGTGCTTCATAACTGCTGTTTCTGGCGAGCCTGCAGGCTCGCCAGAAACACGGGGCATCAAGCTCCATTCGGAGCTTGATAGATAGGCCCCACAATATATACACACATAAATACATATAGTAGGTACACATATAGAGGCCTATTTATCAAGCCGTCAACCACAAATACGCTGGAATTCCGCAGCGTAATTGTGGCGAGCCTGATTCGACATATTTATCAAAGCCTACAGACCGGCAAAAGTTGAAATTTGTGACTTAACATACGATCCGCCGGTCTCAGTCCGACACAGATCGATGCTTGCGTTATTACAGATGTTCCGAATACAAATTCGGCACGATCTGACAACTTTTGCCATTTATTAACATTTAACAATATGCCATTTCAATCCACCACCCTGGAGGCCGCGGATGCCATAGGAATCAATGGGAGTCTGAAAGCAGCAAAAGCTTATGTTCGCTGCTGCCCGATACCCCATTGATTTCTATGGTAGAATAAAAGTTACGTTAACACCCTAACATAAACCCCAAGTCTAAACACCCCTAATCTGCCGCCCCGACATCTCCGCCACCTACATCAGTGGTGGGCAGGCTTTTGTAAGGCAAGGGCTACCTCAAATTTTATTCCAAGTGACGTGGTCACCTAACTAAAAAAATACACCATGATTCACCATCATTGGTCAGCTCATATGTAATTAATTTTGCGATCCATTCACCGCACTTATAGCAGACTTCAGTCCCTCCCTTTCCTTTCATGCCTCCCTTTCCTCCACATTACATCAATACTCAAAATTTATACTTATCTAGGAATTACAGATGTTTTAATAAAAGTCTTTTATCATTTTAGCACTGTGACACTTTGCCCAAACTTGAGGAGAGGGCACAAAACTATTGCAAACATTGTGGTCTTTTATGATCGCTTTGTACAGTGTCTAAGTCTCACCTACAATATTAGCAGTGAACAAGCAGCTAAACCGGGAGTGGGTGTGGACACTGACTTGGAATTCTATCTGAGGAGTGTGAATCTGACAGTGCTGTATAGCAGCCGAAAATTAGCAGATCCAACTTTACATAGAATCTGCTTATGTCCATCTGTTATACAGCACTGTCAGATTCAAGCACTTTCAGACCAAACACTCAAATTCTAAGTCAGTGTCCACGCCCACTCCCACCGTAACCCTTTGCCTCCCAGAGCATAACTAATCGCTGCTATACAGCACTGTCAGATAGAAAGCACTGTCCGACCAAACACTCCGTCCTCAGATTCTAAGTCAGTGTCCACGTCCACTCCCGCCATAACCCTTTGCCTCCCAGAGTTCTGTTTACAAGGGGTTACTAAGATCGTTCATGTTACTTTGATCACCTATGAACGTTGGAGTTTCCTACCTTCTGCATAATCTCTGACTACAGGCTCCGGGGTGAACCTTCTAAATAATCTCTGACTACAGGCTCCGGGGTGAACCTTCTAAATAATCTCTGACTACAGGCTCTGGGGTGATTGTGCCCTCCAGCATCCGGCAATACCCTCCTTACTCCTTTTGCCAAAGCGTAAAGCTCCTCTGGCCTCGAGCGGGCAGCCAATCAGAGCAGTAGAAAAATATACCAGAGACAAGCCCATAATGAAGGGGGGGTCTGTTATCTGCCAATCAGAAACTTCTTGTCTCTGTCTATTGAAGAGGCACAATATGAGTCCTGCGTGCTGATAGGCCACATGTTTAGCAGTTTGCATAAGTAAGAGATATATTTCTCACATATCTACGGTGGTGAAATCTTTCTCTTACTATGAAGGCTTTAAAAATCCAGGCGGTCACCTCCAAATGCACCTGCGGTCCACTGGTAGACTGCGGTCTACGTCTTGCCCACCCCTGACCTACATAATGTTATTAACGCCTATTCCGCTGCTCCCCGACATCGCCGCAACCTAAATAAATGTATTAACCCCTATTCCATCGCTCCCCGACACCGCCGCAACTAAATAAATATGTTAACCCCTATTCTGCCCCTCCCGGACCCCACTGCAACTAAATAAATATATTAAACCCTATCCCGCCGCTCTCCAACACCGCCGCAACGAAATAAATATATTAACCCCTATTCTGCTGCTCCCGGACCCCACCGCAACTAACTAAAAGTATTAACCTCATCTCGCCGCTTCTGGAGCCCACTGCAACTCTAATAAAGTTATTAACCCCTATCCTGACGCTCCCGGACCCCTCCGCAACTAAATAAATGTATTAACCCCTAAACCCCTGGCCTCCCACATCACTACCACTTACTAAACCTATTAACCCCTTAACCGCCAGCCCCCCACATCGCCATAAACTAAATTAAGCTATTAACCCCTAAACCTAACAACCCGCTAACTTTACATTAAATATTAACTCTTATAAAAAATTTAAACTTACCATTAGAATTAAAATAAACTATATTAAACTATTAATTAACCTACACTAACTATTATACTAAAATTACATTAAACTTTATTAAACTACTAATTAACCTACCCTAACTATTATACTAAAATTACATTAAACTACAAATTAAATTAACTATATTACATATTTAAAAACCTAACCCTACTCAAATTATTTAAATCTACAATAAAGAATTACTATGTTACAAAAAAATAACCACTAACTTACACAAAATAAAAAACACTAAGTTACAAAAAAATACCAACTAAGTTACACAAAATAAAAAACACTAAGGTACAAAAAATTAATTATCAAATATTTAAACTAATTACACCTAATCTAATAGCCCTATCAAAATAAAAAAAAAATAAAAAAAACCCTAGCCTACAATAAACTACCAATGGCCCTTAAAAGGGACTTTTGTGGGGCATTGCCCCAAAGAAATCAGCTCTTTTACCTGTAAAATAAAATACAAAACACCCCCCAACAGTAAAACCCACCACCCACACAACCAAACCCCCAAATAAAAACCCTATCTAAAAAACCTAAGCTCCCCATTGCCCTGAAAAGGGCATTTGTTTGGGCATTGCCCTTAAAAGGGCATTTAGCTCTTTTTCCGCTAAAAGTCCCTAACCTAAAATTAAAACCCACCCAATAAACCCTTAAAAAAAACTAACACTAACCCCCGAAGATCCACTTACAGTTTTCGAAGACCCGACATCCATCCTCATCCAAGCAGCAGAAGTCCTCAGCGAAGCCGGCAGAAGTTTTCATCCAAGCGTGCTGAAGTCTTCATCCAACCGGGCAGAAGTCTTCATCCAAGCGGCATCTTCTATCTTCATCCATCCGGTGCGGAGCGGCTCCATCTTCAAGACATCCGGCACAGAGCATCCTCTTCTTACGATCGCCGCTGAAGAATGAAGTATCCTTTAAATGATGTCATCCAAGATGACGTCTCTTACATTCCGATTGGCTGATAGAATTCTATCAGCCAATAGGAATTAAGGTGGAAAAAATCCTATTGGCTGTTGCAATCAGCCAATAGGATTGAGCTTTCATCCTATTGGCTGATCCAGTCCGCCAATAGAATGCGAGCTCAATCCTATTGGCTGATTGGATCAGCCAAATGGATGAAAGCTCAAACCTATTGGCTGATTGCAACAGCCAATAGGATTTTTTCCACCTTAATTCCTATTGGCTGATAGAATTCTGTCAGCTAATTGGAATGTAAGAGACGCCATCTTGGATGACATCATTTAAAGGAAACTTCATTCTTCAGCGGTGATTGTAAGAAGAGGATGCTCCGCGCCGGATGTCTTGAAGATGGAGCCGCTCCACGCCAGATGGATGAAGATAGAAGATGCTGTCTGGATGAAAACTTCTGCCCGGTTGGATGAAGACTTCTGCCGCTTGGATGAGGATGGATGTCGGGTCTTCGAAAACTGTAAGTGGATCTTCTGGGGTTAGTGTTACGTTTTTTTAAGGGTTTATTGGGTGGGTTTTATTTTTAGGTTAGGGACTTTGGGCAGAAAAAGAGCTAAATGCCCTTTTAAGGGCAATGCCCATACAAATGCGCTTTTCAGGGCAATGGGGAGCTTAGGTTTTTTAGATAGGTTTTTATTTGGGGGGTTTGGTTGTGTGGGTGGTGGGTTTTACTTTTGGGGGGGTGTTTGTATTTTATTTTACAGGTTAAAGAGTTGATTTCCTTTGGGGCAATGCCCCGCAAAAGGCCCTTTTAAGGGCCATTGGTAGTTTATTGTAGGCTAGGGTTTTTTTATTTGGGGGGGGGGCTTTTTTATTTTGATAGGGCTATTAGATTAGGTGTAATTAGTTTAAATATTTGATCATTTATTGTTTATTTTGTGTAACTTAGTTGTTATTTTTTTGTAACTTAGTAATTTTTTATTGTAGATTTAAATAACTTGAGTAGGGTTAGGTTTTTAAATATATAATATAGTTAATTTAATTTGTAGTTTAATGTAATTTTAGTATAATAGGGTAGAATAATTATTAGTTTAATATAGTTTAATGTAATTTAGTATAATAGTTAGGGTAGGTTAATTAATAGTTTAATATAGTTTAATGTTGCAATTTTAGTATAATAGTTAGGGTAGGTTAATTAGTAGTTTAATATAGTTTAATGTAATTTTAGTATAATAGGGTAGGTTAATTAATAGTTTAATATAGTTTATTTTAATTCTAAAGGTAAGTTCAAATTTATTATAAGATAAGGAAGAGTTAATATTTAATGTAAAGTTAGCGGGTTGTTAGGTTTAGGGGTTAATAGCTTAATTTAGTTTATGGCGATGTGGGGGGCTGACGGTTTAGGGGTTAATAGGTTTAGTAAGAGGTAGTGATGTGGGAGGCCAGGGGTTTAGGGGTTAATACATTTATTTAGTTGGGGTGGGCTCCAGGAGCGGAGAGATAGGGGTTAATACATTTAGTTAGTTGCGGTGGGCTCCGGGAGTGGCGGGATAGGGGTTAATAACATTATTAGAGTTGCGGTGGGCTCCAGGAGCAGCGGGATAGGGGTTAAACATTTTAGTATAGTGACGATGTTTAGTGACAGGGTAAAAATAAAGTTGGGAAAAAGCCGAATAGCAGCGCGATCGATGACTGTTAGTTAACAAAAGTCCGCTGCTCATTGCCCCGTACTTGATGCACGACTTTTTGACGGCTTTTTTAATAAATAAGGAGAGCGTATTCAGGTCTGCAGCCACGATGTTAGGCGAGTGTATTGGTGCCGGCGAATGCAGCATAGTTGACGGGCCGGCTTGATAAATATCTCTCATTTACTGTATATATATAAGTGCCTTGGAGCCCTTTGCTGTTAAGTAGATGAAAAAATGAGAAACCCTATTTATGCAATATTCAAATTTAATGAAGTGTTATACTGTGTATTTACTATAAATATTTCACATTCCAATGTTCTGCACATAGCAGAATATGTTCTAAATAGATATTCCTATTTACTGTATATCTGTAAATATCTATACCTATAAACAATCATGTATGTATATAGGTAAAGATATATAATGCACCAAAATTCAAACAGATATGTATTTCTGAATAAATAAAACATATTCTGCTATGTGAAGAGCATTGAAATGTGAAATATTCTTATTTTCATGTCAAATTCGCAAAATTCGGAGATTCAGATCCATTCGAATTTCCAAATTACCCTAGCAATGAAAATAAACTAATCCGAATGCATTTGTAACAAATAAATCCAAATTAGTTTGGATTTATTTGTTATATTCGAATGGCCAAGGACTAATCACAATTCAGTATCAAAATTAAATTTAGTGAGATAGAACAGTGAAATAATTCCGTTTGTGTTGGTTGGAACCATCTTATTCAAATCAACATAGCATAAGAATCCGAACATACCGAACCTCCGAATTTACAAATCAATCCGAAACAAATATATCCGAATGCATTCGAATTTGAATGAATACGCAACAAATACATTCGAATGCATTCAAATTCGAATCGATCCAAAAGTCGAAAAAAATCAGAATAGTTCCAAAACGAACTGAAACTATTTTTCCCGCGGTGCACATGTCTAATTCGAACAGGCAATGAGGTTTGCGCAAGAGTTTTTTGTTTTCTACCTTTTTTTCCATTGACTTCTATGGGGGAATACATGAATGCACACACAATATTCTAAATTCGGCTTTTTGTGCCCATTGCCTTTATATTTTTAATACGAGCATAACCCGACAAGCGCAAAAAGCTTACTTCTATAGAGATTAATGCTCAAGCGGGAGCGTTAGTTATAGCTCCACTTGTAATCTGGCCCACAAACTGTGTAAATAATCCAGAAAACCTGGCCTGTTGGGGAGGCCTGAGTACAGGTTTGAAACCTAGTGCTCTGAATCATGAAAGAATAAATGTGTTTAGTATCTCTTTAACTGTGAGGCTTGGTAACACTAATACATACCTATAAAAAAGTGATATCTGAGAAAGTTGTACTCAGCATTCAGTATTTTTGTGTCTTGCTCTGGCCTGGTCTTGATAACATTGCTAACAGTTTTCTTTCTAATATAGATATTATGACCATCTCAGAAACATGTTTTACAGTACCACAAATAATCTCTGAATGGAAATGATCTTTTATAAAGAAAATCTTTTTGTGGTTGAAAAACTATGGAGAGAAGTAGTAAAAGCTCTAAAACTATACAAATATCCTAAAGCAGTGGTATTAAAGGGACAGTCTACACCAGAATGTTTATTGTTTTAAAAGATAGATAATCCCTTTATTACCCATTCCCCAGTTTTGCATAACCAACACAGTTATAATAATATACTTTTAACCTCTGTGATTATCTTGTATCTAAGCCTTTGCAAACTGCCCCTTTATTTCAGTTCTTTTGACAGACTTGCAGTTTAGCCAATCAGTGCCTGCTCCCAGATAACTTCACGTGCACGAGCACAGTGTTATCTATATGAAATACATGAACTAACACCCTCTAGTGGCGAAAAACTGTTAAAATGCATTCTGAAAAGAGGCGGCCTTCAAGGTCTAAGAAATTAGCATATGAACCTCCTAGGTTAAGCTTTCAACTAAGAATACCAAGAGAACAAAGCAAAATTGGTGATAAAAGTAAATTGGAAATTTTTTTAAAATAACATGCTCTATCTGAATCATGAAAGTTTTTTTTGGCCTAGACTGTCCCTTTAAAGCACTAGTTCCCTTTTAGTGCTATAAACATGCTTAAAGGGACAGTATACACCGTGTTAAAAAACTTACTTAGAAGCTTCCAGTTTAGCTCTGTTTAAAAGGTTACTGGAACACCCACTGCAAACGGAAAATATCAGATACTCCCCCTTCCTTCGCATATGAAAGACCCTTTACACAAACAGAAGTAAGCTGGAGTAGGTATATGTCGGTATTCTCCTAAAACTTTGGGGCTTGGGTTAGGAGTCTGAAAATCAGAACAAAGTTATTTAAAAATAAGTAAAACTATACATTTAAAAAAAAAAAAAAAAAAAACTGTATGGGCTATATAAATGGATCATCTACAAAACAATTATGCAAAGAAAAATCTAGTGTATAATGTCCCTTTAATACACAACAGTGCACTATAAACCACTGCGCCTTTCTGGGCTTGAAGGAAAAAATATCTGACACTCAATATATGTAAAATAACTTACACAATATATGTAAAATATCTGACACTCAATATATGTAAAATAACCACTTACCCTATAAACAGTAAGATTTCTCACCAAGTTATACAGTCTTGAAAAAGGCCTGTTATCAGGCCGAAACGCGTCGACATATAATTGGTGAGTTAATTTCTGATACCTTAAACAAGTATTTTACAAATTGTCTACAGTATTGTTTTTTATCTTTTTTCACAGGAATTTTTATTCATTTCCATTTTTATCACTATATACAATGGGATTATAAGGAAAAGTAACCACTCAAGAATCACCTCCATTTTTTTCAACATTTTTTATTACATGTTTTGATCACTGAATTCACATTTTTCTACTCATTTTTGTTTTGTTTTTTTGGTTTCTTACAAATTTCACATTTTTTGGCACTTTTCACCCATTTTTTGTATCATTTATATTTTGGATTCCCCTTTTTTTTTGGATTTTTCTTTTTGAAGTGTTTATTATAGAAGATTTTGTACACACTGAACACTATATTAACTTGGACACATCAAATAATTTATTGGATAAACATTTTATTGGATACATATACTGGATTTATAATTTGGATCACTTTAATATTGGTATCTATCACTGGACAATTTACTGTTTTTTCACAATAAATACAGCTGTATCAGAGACGGTACCCTATCATTCTGACGTGGTATAACCACCTGTCTGATCATATCATTTTATAATTTTTTATTTTTCATTAATTAT
Organism: Bombina bombina; assembly: GCF_027579735.1. NCBI lineage: Eukaryota > Metazoa > Chordata > Amphibia > Anura > Bombinatoridae > Bombina > Bombina bombina. Next base: position 1,303,765,890 of record NC_069500.1, read on the forward strand.
TGTCTATTATTGTAATCTATTATATTTTATTGTTATTTATGTACTCATGGATCCATGTTTTTATTCTTGTAAATTTGTTATGCATTATTAAATTTAATTGTTTAATGTTCTTATCCACCTCTGCCTTCTAGGCACTCACATCTTACACTAATTGTATTATTAACCTTAGGCTGACTAGGCATCCTTTCGAAGAGAGCTGTAGGTGTTTTTACTAGCGCTAGACCCACGCACTTCTTTTTATATATATGTAAAATAAAATCACAATATATTTAATCACGAAATATAGACAAAATCATTCATAGCAACAAATTGTGAAATCGCCATATAGTTACATTCACATCTGAAGTACATACACTGCAATTAAGTACTATGTATCAAATCATCCGTTCCTGAGCGGGCCAACTCTGGGGACCTGTAAGATGAAAAAGCACCATCCTTGCGATAAACTGCAAAACCCCTACATCGCAATAAACCTATTTAAATTATTAACCCCTAAACCGCAAAACCCCAACATCGCAATAAACCTATTTACCCTATTAACCCCTAAACCGCAAAACCCCAACATCGCAATAAACCTATTTACCCTATTAACCCCTAAACCACAAAACCCCTACATCACAATAAACCTATTTACCCTATTAACCCCTAAACCGCAAAACCCCTACATCGCAATAAACCTATTTACCCTATTAACCCCTACATCGCAATAAACCTATTAACCCCTAAACCGCAAAACCCCTACATCGCAATAAACCTATTTAACTTATTAACGCTTTAAACCGGCAAAACCAACAACGCAAATAATTATTTAAATAACTAAGTACAGTACACTAACCTAACACCCCTCCAAACCTAACAACCCCTAACCTAACACCCCATTAAATAAACCCAAATTACCTAAACTAATATATTCTTAAGTTACAAAAAAAAAAAAAATAACGGCTAGATTACGAGTTTTTGTCGGTAAGGCTTGCGGGGCTAACGAGCAGTTTCAGCTCACCACTCACCTACAGACAACGCTGGTATTACGGGTTTTTTCATACCCGGCGTTAGTCGCAAAAAAGTGAGCGAAGAGCAAAATTTGGCTCCACATCTCACCTCAATACCAGCGCTGCTTACGGTAGCAGTGAGCTAGTGTAACGTGCTCGTGCACGATTTCCCCATAGGAAACCTGCAAAAAAGCAGCGTTCAGCTCCTAACGCAGCCCCATTGATTCCTAAGGGGAAATACATTTTATGTCTACACCTAACACCCTAACATGAACCCCGAGTCTAAACACCCCTAATCTTACACTTATTAACCCCTAATCTGCCGCCCCCGACATCGCCGACACCTGCATTATATTATTAACCCCTAATCTGCCGCACCGGACACCGCCACCACCTACATTATACTTATGAACCCCTAATCTGCTGCCCCCAACATCGCCGAACCCTACATTTTATTTAGTAACCCCTACTCTTCCGCCCCCAATGTCGCCGCCACCTAACTACACTTATTAACCCCTAATCTATCGCCGCCAACGTCGCCGCCACTATATTAAAGTTATTAACCCCTAAACCTAAGTCTAAACCTAACACCCCCTAAATAACTTAAATATAATTTTAATAAATCTAAATAAAATAACTATCATTACCTAAATTATTCCTATTTAAAACTAAATACTTACCTATAAAATAAACCCTAAACTAGCTACAATATAACTAATACTTACATTGTATCTAGCTTAGGATTTATTTTTATTTTACAGGCAACTTTGTATTTATTTTAACTAGGTATAATAGTTATTAAATAGTTAACTATTTAATAGCTACCTAGCTAAAATAAATACAAATTTACCTGTAAAATAAAACCTAACCTAAGTTACAATTACACCTAACACTACACTACAATTAAATTAATTCCCTAAACTAACTACAATTAAATACAATTATCTAAATTACAAAAAAAAAACACTAAATTACAGAAAATAATAAAATAATTACAATTTTTATAAACTAATTACACCTAATCGAATCCCCCTAATAAAATAAAAAAGCCCCCCAAAATAATAAAAATCCCTACCCTATACTAAATTACAAATAGCCCTTAAAAGGGCTTTTTGCGGGGCATTGCCCCAAAGTAATCAGCTCTTTTACCTGTAAAAAAAAATACAATACCCCCCCAACATTAAAACCCACCATCCACACACCCAACCCTACTCTAAAACCCACCGAATCCCCTCTTAATAAAATCTAACACTAACCCCTTGAAGATCACCCTACCTTGAGACTTCTTCACCCAACCGGGCAGAAGTGGTCCTCCAGACGTCCAGAAGTCTTCATCCTATCCGGGCAGAATAGGTCCTCCATAGAGGAGCGGGTCCATCTTCAAGACATCCGACGCGGAGCATCCTCTTCTTTCCGACGACTAACACTAAGAAACGGTACCTTTAAGTGACATCATCCAAGATGGCGTCTCTTCAATTCCGATTGGCTGATAGAATTCTATCAGCCAATCGGAATTAAGGTAGAAAAAATCCTATTGGCTTATCCAATCAGCCAATAGGATTCAGCCAATAGGATTTTTTCTACCTTAATTCCGATTGGCTGATAGAATTCTATCTATCGGATGGATGAAGATAGAAGATGCTGTCTGGATGAAAACTTCTGGCTGTCTGGAGGACCTCTTCTGCCCGGATAGGATGAAGACTTCTGGCCATCTGGAGGACCACTTCTGCCCGGTTGGGTGAAGACGTCTCAAGGTAGGGTGATCTTCAAGGGGTTAGTGTTAGGTTTTATTAAGGGGGGATTGGGTGGGTTTTAGAGTAGGGTTGGGTGTGTGGGTGGTGGGTTTTAATGTTGGGGTGGTATTGTATTTTTTTTACAGGTAAAAGAGCTGATTACTTTGGGGAAATACCCCGCAAAAAGCCCTTTTAAGGGCTATTTGTAATTTAGTATAGGGTAGGGATTTTTATTATTTTGGGGGGCTTTTTTATTTTATTAGGGGGATTAGATTAGGTGTAATTAGTTTAAATTTTTTTTAATTATTTTATTATTTTCTGTAATTTAGTGGGTTTTTTTCTTCATAATTTAGCTAATTGTATTTGATTGAATTTAATTGTAGTTAGTTTAGGGAATTAATTTAATTGTAGTGTAGTGTTAGGTGTAATTGTAACAGGTTAGGTTTTATTTTACAGGTAAATTTGTATTTATTTTAGCTAGGTAGCTATTAAATAGTTAATAACTATTTAATAACTATTGTATCTAGTTAAAATAAATACCAAGTTGCCTGTAAAATAAAAATAAGCCCTAAGCTAGCTACAATGTAACTATTAGTTATATTGTAGCTAGTTTAGGGTTTATTTTATAGGTAAGTATTTGGTTTTAAATAGGAATAATTTAGTTAATTAAAGTTATTTTATTTAGATTATTTTAAATTATATTTAAGTTAGGGGGGTGTTAGGGTTAGACTTAGGTTTCGGGGCTAATACATTTAATATAGTTGCGGCAATGTTGTGGGTGGCAGATTAGGGGTTAATAAAATTTAACTAATGTTTGCGAGGCGGGAGTGCAGTGGTTTAGGGGTTAATATATTTATTAAAGTGGCGGCGATGTCCAGTCGGCAGATTAGGGGTTAAAATTTGTATTTAAGCGTTTGCAATGTGGGGGGCCTCGGTTTAGGGGTTAATAGGTAGTTTATGGGTGTTAGTGTACTTTTTAGCACTTTAGTTAAGAGTTTTATGTTTCGGCGTTAGCCCATAAAACTCTTAACTACTGACTTTTAAATGCGGTAGGAGTCTTGACAGGAGAGGGTCTACCGCTCACTTTTTCCAAGACTCGTAACACCGGCGTTAGGCAAATCCCATTGAAAAGATAGGATACGCAATTGACGTAAGTGGATTTGCGGTATGTTCGAGTCGTGGAAAAAAAGTGAGCAGTACACCTGTACCTGCAAGACTCGTAATACCAGCATTAGGAAAAAGGCAGCGTTGGGACCTCTCAACACTGCTTTTTAAGGTTAACGCAAAACTCGTAATCTAGCCGTAAATTTACACAAAATAAAAAAGGCTAACATTACAGAAAATAAAAAATCAAATTACCAAATTTAACAAAATTAAACCTAATCGCTATGAAAATAAAAAAGACCCCCCAAAATAAAAACACCCCCTACTCTAAGAATAAACTACCAGTAGCCCTTAAAAGGGCTTTTTGCAGGGCATTGCCCCAAGATAATCAGCTCTTTTTCAAGAAAATACACAAAGCCCCTCCTAACGCTGCATCCCGGTGGATTCCGAAACTGGCAGGGTGGTGAAAGAATCCACCTTCGCTGCCAACATTCCATTGAGGATGCGTGCGCAACTGCCGATGGCAACAGACATTACAAACACAATTATTATAACTAAATTGCGATTTCACAATTTGTTCCTATCATTAAATATATTGTGATTTTATTTTACATATTTTGAGCATCATATATTTTTTTCCTTTACAGGGATATGAAACATTTAGCTACCAATCAGCAAGTGCTACCCAGGTGCTGAACAAAAAATGGGCCAGCCCCTAAGCTTACATTCCTGTTTTTCAAATAAAGATACCAAGAGAACAAAGAAAAGTGCTAATAGGAGTAAATTAATAACGGCTAGATTATGAGTTTTGCGTTATGAGTGAAAAAGCAGCGTTATGGGTTATAACGCTGCTTTTCCACTACCGCTGCTATTACGAGTCTTGTCAAAAAATCTGTACAGCACACTTTTTTCGTCGTAACGCAAATTAACTTACGTGATTTGCGTAAAGTCTTTTTTCAATGGGACTTCCATAGCGCCGATATTACAAGCTTTTTCTGGGAGGCCAAAAAAGTGAGTGGTACAGCCTATACTGCAAGATTCGTAACGCAATCTAAAGTCACTAGTTATGAGTTTTACGCTACAAAGCTGTAGCATAAAACTCATAACTAAAGTGTTAAAAAGTACACTAACACCCATAAACTACCTATTAACCCCTAAACCGAAGCCCTCCCGCATCGCAAACACTAAAGTAAAATTATTAACCCCTAATCTGCTGCTCCCGATATCACTGCCAATATAATAAACATATTAACCTCTAAACCGCCGCACTCCCACATCGCAAACACTAGTTAAAAATGATTAACCCCTAATCTGCCGTCCCTAACATCACCGCCACCTACCTACATTTACTAACCCCTAATCTGCCGCTCCGGACATCACCGCCACTATAATAAACATATTAACCCCTAAACCTAACCCTAAATCTCACCCTAACACCCCCTAACTTTAATATAATTAAAATAAATCTAAATAAAACCTTCTATTAATAACTAAATAATTCCTATTTAAAACTAAATACTTACCTGTAAAATAAACCCTATGGCCTAGATTTGGAGTTCGGCGGTAGCCGTCAAAACCAGCGTTAGAGGCTCCTAACGCTGGTTTTGGCCGCCCGCTGGTATTTGGAGTCAGTGATTAAAGGGTCTAACGCTCAATTTTCAGCCGCGACTTTTCCATACCGCAGATCCCCCTACGCCATTTGCGTATCCTATCTTTTCAATGGGATCTTCCTAACGCCGGTATTTAGAGTCGTTTCTGAAGTGAGCGTTAGAGCTCTAACGACAAAACTCCAGCCGCCTGAAAATAGCAGGAGTTAAGAGCTTTCTGGGCTAACGCCGGTTCATAAAGCTCTTAACTACTGTACCCTAAAGTACACTAACACCCATAAACTACCTATGTACCCCTAAACCGAGCTCCCCCCACATCGCCGCCACTCGATTAAAATATTTTAACCCCTAATCTGCCGACCGCCACCTACGTTATACTTATGTACCCCTAATCTGCTGCCCCTAACCCCGCCGACCCCTGTATTACATTTATTAACCCCTAGCCTGCCCCCCACAACGTCGCCGCCAGCTACTTAAAATAATTAACCCCTAATCTTCCGACCGCAAAGCGCCGCCACCTACGTTATCCCTATGTACCCCTAATCTGCTGCCCCTAACACCGCCGACCCCTATATTATATTTATTAACCCCTAATCTGCCCCCCTCAACGTCGCCGACACCTGCCTACACTTATTAACCCCTAATCTGCCGAGCGGACCGCACCGCTACTATAATAAAGTTATTAACCCCTAACCCGCCTCACTAACCCTATCATAAATAGTATTAACCCCTAATCTGCCCTCCCTAACATCGCAGACACCTACCTTCAATTATTAACCCCTAATCTGCCGAGCGGACCTCACCGCTATTCTAATAAATGTATTAACCCCTAAAGCTAAGTCTAACCCTAACACTAACACCCCCCTAACTTTAATATAATTTACATCTAACGAAATAAATTAACTCTTATTAAATAACTTATTCCTATTTAAAGCTAAATACTTACCTGTAAAATAAATCCTAATATAGCTACAATATAAATTATAATTATGTTATAGCTATTTTAGGATTTATATTTATTTTACAGGCAACTTTGTAATTATTTTAACCAGGTACAATAGCTATTAAATAGTTAAGAACTATTTAATAGTTACCTAGTTAAAATAATAACAAATTTACCTGTAAAATAAATCCTAACCTAAGATATAATTAAACCTAACACTACCCTATCAATACATTAATTAAATAAACTACCTACAATTACATACAATTAACCTAACACTACACTATCAATAAATTAATTAAACACAATTCCAACAAATAAATACAATTAAATAAACTAGCTAAAGTACAAAAAATAAAAAAGAACTAAGTAAAATATTTACAAACATAAGAAAAATATTACAACAATTTTAAACTAATTACACCTACTCTAAGCCCCCTAATAAAATAACAAAGCCCCCCAAAATAAAAAATTCCCTACCCTATTCTAAATTAAAAAAGTTACAAGCTCTTTTACCTTACCAGCCCTGAACAGGGCCCTTTGCGGGGCATGCCCCAAGAAAATCAGCTCTTTTGCCTGTCAAAAAAAACATACAATACCCCCCCCCCAACATTACAACCCACCACCCACATACCCCTAATCTAACCCAAACCCCCCTTAAATAAACCTAACACTAAGCCCCTGAAGATCTTCCTACCTTGTCTTCACCATCCAGGTTCACCGATCCGTCCTGGCATCCGGTGCTGAAGAGGTCCAGAAGAGGCTCCAAAGTCTTCCTCCTATCCGGCAAGAAGAGGACATCCGGACCGGCAAACATCTTCTCCAAGCGGCATCTTCGATCTTCTTCCATCCGGTGCGGAGCGGGTCCATCTTGAAGCAGGCGACGCGGATCCATCCTCTTCTTCCGTTGTCTCCCAACGAATGACGGTTCCTTTAAGGGACGTCATCCAAGATGGCGTCCCTCGAATTCCGATTGGCTGGTTCCGATCAGCCAATAGAATGCGAGCTCAATCTGATTGGCTGATTGGATCAGCCAATCGGATTGAACTTGATTCTGATTGGCTGATTCCATCAGCCAATCAGAAAATTCCTACCTTAATTCCGATTGGCTGATAGAATCCTATCAGCCAATCGGAATTCGAGGGACGCCATCTTGGATGACGTCCCTTAAAGGAACCGTCATTCGTCGGGAGACAACGGAAGAAGAGGATGGATCCGCGTCGCCTGCTTCAAGATGGACCCGCTCCGCACCGGATGGAAGAAGATCGAAGATGCCGCTTGGAGAAGAGGTTTGCCGGTCCGGATGTCCTCTTCTTGCCGGATAGGAGGAAGACTTTGGAGCCTCTTCTGGACCTCTTCAGCCACCGGATGATGGATCGCCAACCCCCGCTTGGGTTGGATGAAGATGTTGGAGCCAGGACGGATCGGTGATACCTGGATGGTGAAGACAAGGTAGGAAGATCTTCAGGGGCTTAGTGTTAGGTTTCTTTAAGGGGGGTTTGGGTTAGATTAGGGGTATGTGGGTGGTGGGTTGTAATGTTGGGGGGGGGTATGGTATGTTTTTTTTTACAGGCAAAAGAGCTGAAATTCTTGGGGCATGCCCCGCAAAGGGCCCTGTTCAGGGCTGGTAAGGTAAAAGAGCTTGTAACTTTTTTTAATTTAGAATAGGGTAGGGAATTTTTTATTTTGGGGGGCTTTGTTATTTTATTAGGGGGCTTAGAGTAGGTGTAATTAGTTTAAAATTGTTGTAATATTTTTCTTATGTTTGTAAATATTTTTTTATTTTTTGTAACTTAGTTCTTTTTTATTTTTTGTACTTTAGCTAGTTTATTTAATTGTATTTATTTGTAGGAATTGTGTTTAATTAATTTATTGATAGTGTAGTGTTAGGTTAATTGTAGGTAATTGTAGGTAGTTTATTTAATTAATGTATTGATAGGGTAGTGTTAGATTTAATTATATCTTAGGTTAGGATTTATTTTACAGGTAAATTTGTTATTATTTTAACTAGGTAACTATTAAATAGTTCTTAACTATTTAATAGCTATTGTACCTGGTTAAAATAATTACAAAGTTGCCTGTAAAATAAATATTAATCCTAAAATAGCTATAATATAATTATAATTTATATTGTAGCTATATTAGGATTTATTTTACAGGTAAGTATTTAGCTTTAAATAGGAATAAGTTATTTAATAAGAGTTAATTTATTTCGTTAGATGTAAATTATATTTAAGTTAGGGGGGTGTTAGTGTTAGGGTTAGACTTAGCTTTAGGGGTTAATACATTTATTAGAATAGCGGTGAGGTCCGCTCGGCAGATTAGGGGTTAATAATTGAAGGTAGGTGTCGGCGATGTTAGGGAGGGCAGATTAGGGGTTAATACTATTTATGATAGGGTTAGTGAGGCGGGTTAGGGGTTAATAACTTTATTATAGTAGCGGTGCGGTCCGCTCGGCAGATTAGGGGTTAATAAGTGTAGGCAGGTGTCGGCGACGTTGAGGGGGGCAGATTAGGGGTTAATAAATATAATATAGGGGTCGGCGATGTTAGGGCAGCAGATTAGGGGTACATAGGGATAACGTAGGTTGCGGCGGTTTACGGAGCGGCAGATTAGGGGTTAAAAAAAATATGCAGGGGTCAGTGATAGCGGGAGCGGCAGATTAGGGGTTAATAAGTGTAAGGGTAGGGGTGTTTAGACTCGGGGTACATGTTAGAGTGTTAGGTGCAGACGTAGGAAGTGTTTCCCCATAGGAAACAATGGGGCTGCGTTAGGAGCTGAACGCTGCTTTTTTGCAGGTGGTAGGTTTTTTTTCAGCTCAAACAGTCCCATTGTTTCCTATGGGGATATCGTGCACGAGCACGTTTTTGAGGCTGGCCGCGTCCGTAAGCAACTCTGGTATCGAGAGTTGCATTTGCGGTAAAAATGCTCTACGCTCCTTTTTTGGAGCCTAACGCAGCATTTGTTTGAACTCTCGATACCAGAGTTAAATTTATGGTGCGGCCAGAAAAAAGCCCGCGGAGCGTTAACAGCCCTTCTACCGCCGAACTCCAAATCTAGGCCTATGCTAGCTACAATATAACTAATAGTTACATTGTATCTAGCTTAGGTTTTATTTTTATTTCACAGCTAAGTTTGTATTTATTTTAACTAGGTAGACTAGTTAGTAGATAGTTATTAACTATTTACTAACTACCTAGCTAAAATAAATACAAATTTACCTGTAAAATAAACCTTATACAACAATTAGATCAATTACCTAAATTAAATAGAATTACCTAAATTAAATACAATTACCTAAATTACAAACAAAAAAACACTAAATTACACAAAGCAAAAAATGAAATGATCAGATATTTAAACTAATTACACCTAATCTAATAGCCCTATCAAAATAAAAAAGCCCCCCCAAAATAAAAAAAACCTAGCCTAAACTAAACTACCAATAGCCCTTAAAAGGGTCTTTTGCGGGGCATTGCCCCAAAGAAATCAGCTTTTTACCTGTAAAAAAAAAAATACAAACAACCCCCCAACAGTAAAACCCACCACCCACACAACCAACCCCCCAAATAAAATCCTAACTAAAAAAACCTAAGCTCCCCATTGCCCTGAAAAGGGCATTTGGATGGGCATTTTCCTTAAAAGGGCATTTAGCTCTTTTTCAAGTGCCCAAACCCTAATCTAAAAATAAAACCCCCCCAATAAACCCTTAAAAAACCTAACACTAACCCCCGACAATCCACTTACAGTTTTGAAGACCCGACATCCATCCTCAATGAAGCCGGGAGAAGTCTTCATCCAAGCGGCAAGAAGTCCTCAACGAAGCCGGGAGAAGTCTTCATCCAAGCCGGCAGAAGTGGTCCTCCAGACGGGCAGAAGTCTTCATCCAGACGGCATCTTCTATCTTCATCCATCCGGTGTGGAGCGGGTCCATCTTCAAGACATTTTTCGCGGAGCATCCTCTTCAATCAAAGTCTTCTTCCAGAATGAAGGTTCCTTTAAGTGACGTCATCCAAGATGGCGTCCCTTGAATTCCGATTGGCTGATAGAATTCTATTAGCCAATTGGAATTAAAGGTGAAAAATCCTATTGGCTGATGCAATCAGCCAATAGGATTGAGCTTCAATCCTATTGGCTGATCCAATCAGCCAATAGGATTGAGCTTGCATTCTATTGGCTGATTGGAACACCGAATAGAATGCAATCTTAATCCTATTGGCTGATTGCATCAGCCAATAGGATTTTTTCACCTTTAATTCCGATTGGCTGATAGAATAGACCGGACATCCATCCTCAACGAAGCCGGGAGAAGTCTTTATCCAAGCAGCAAGAAGTCTTCAATGAAGCTGGGAGAAGTCTTCATCCAAGCCGGCAGAAGTGGTCCTCCAGACGGGCAGAAGTCTTCATCCAGACGGCATCTTCTATCTTCATCCATCCGGCGCGGAGCGGGTCCATCTTCAAGACATCCTGCGCAGAGCATCCTTTTCAATTGAAGTCTTCTTCCAGAATGAAGGTTCCTTTAAGTGACGTCATCCAAGATGGCGTCCCTTGAATTCCGATTGGCTGATAGAATTCTATCAGCCAATCGGAATTAAAGGTGAAAAAATCCTATTGGCTGATGCAATCAGCCAATAGGATTAAGATTGCATTCTATTGGCTGTTCCAATCAGCCAATAGAATGCAAGCTCAATCCTATTGGCTATTCTATCAGCCAATCAGAATTCAAGGGACGCCATCTTGGATGACGTCACTTAAAAGGAACCTTCATTCTGGAAGAAGACTTCAATTGAAAAGGATGCTCTGCACAGGATGTCTTGAAGATGGACCCGCTCCGCGCCGGATGAATGAAGATAGAAGATGCCGTCTGGATGAAGACTTCTGCCCGTCTGGAGGACCACTTCTGCCGGCTTGGATGAAGACTTCTCCCAGCTTCATTGAAGACTTCTTGCTGCTTGGATAAAGACTTCTCCCGGCTTCGTTGAGGATGGATGTCCGGTCTTCAAAACTGTAAGTGGATCTTCGGGGGTTAGTGTTAGGTTTTTTTAAGGGTTTATTGGGTGGATTTTATTTTTAGATTAGGGTTTGGGCACTTGAAAAAGAGATAAATGCCCTTTTAAGAGCAATGCCCATCCAAATGCCCTTTTCAGGGCAATGGGGAGCATAGGTTTTTTTATTTAGGATTTTATTTGGGGGGGGGGTTGGTTGTGTGGGTGGTGGGTTTTACTGTTGGGGGGTTGTTTGTATTTTTTTTTTACAGGTAAAAGAGCTGATTTATTTGGGGCAATGCCCCGCAAAAGGCCCTTTTAAGGGCTATTGGTAGTTTAATTTAGGCTAGGTTTTTTTTTAATTTTGGGGGGCTTTTTTATTTTGATAGGGCTATTAGATTAGGTATAATTAGTTTAAATATCTGATCATTTCTTTTTTTATTTTGTGTAATTTAGTGGGGGGTTTTTGTAATTTAGGTAATTGTTTTTAATAAATGTAATTTATTTAATTGTAGTGTAAGGTTAGATGTTAGTGTAACTCATGTTAGGTTTTATTTTACAGGTAAATTTGTATTTATTTTAACTAGATAGTTAGTAAATAGTTAATAACTATTTAGTAACTAGTCTACCTAGTTAAAATAAATACAAACTTGCCTGTAAAATAAAAATAAACCCTAAGTTAGCTACAATGTAAATATTAGTTATATTGTAGCTAGCGTAGGGTTTATTTTACAGGTAAGTATGTATTTAGTTTTAAATAGGAATTATTTAGGTAATGATAGTAGGTTTTATTTCGATTTATTTTAATTATTTTTAAGTTAGGGGGTGTTAGGGTTAGACTTAGGTTTAGGGGTTAATAAATTTAGTATAGTGGCGGCGGCAGATTAGGGGTTAATAAATGTAGGTAGGTGGCGGCGATGTTAGGGGCGGCAGATTGGGGGTTAATAATATTTAACTAGTGTTTGTGATGCGGGAGTGCGGCGGTTTAGGGGTTAATATGTATATTATAGTGGCAGCGATGTCCGGAGCGGCAGATTAGGGGTTAATAAGTATAATGTAGGTGTCGGCGATGTCGGGGGCGGCATATTAAGGGTTAATAAGTGTAAGATTAGGGGTGTTTAGACTTGGGGTTCATGTTAGGGTGTTAGGTGTAAACATAAATTTTGTTTCCCCATGCAGGTGTTAGACTTTTTTTCAGCCGGCTCTCCCCATTAATGTCTATGGGGAAATCATGCACGAGCACGTAAAGCCAGCTCACCGCAGCTTTCAGCAGCGCTGGTATTGGAGTGTGGTATGGAGCTCAATTTTGCTCTATGCTCACTTTTTGCCTGCTAACGCCTGGTTTTTATAAACCTGTAATACCAGCACTGTAGGGAAGTGAGCGGTGACAATAACGTGCAAGTTAGCACCGACCCCTCATAACGCAAAACTCGTAATCTAGCCGTATGTTATTTAAAAGTGCATACTCTATCTTAATCATGAATGAAAAAATTTGGGTTTCATATCCCTTTAAGCCTGGAAGAGCATAGTGGTTTATCGTACACTACAGAGAAAAAACTTTGGAGTGAAAATTAATGTTTATGTTTCTGAAGGATAATACTATATAAAAAGACTTTATAATTTACTTTAATTATCAAACTGATCTCTTCTCTTTTACCCTTTGTTGAAATATACTGTATGTAGGCTCAGGAGACTAATCTTGTACTGGCCTTTATGTGGGAGCTGTGTTTGCAACAATGGGGTTAATTCCAATCTTTCAGATCACAATTATTGGTTTCAGATCCATGTTCTGATCTGGATCTGAGCTGAGAGTGGTAAAATCCATCATACAATGCATGGACAGCAATGGCTTTGGTGATCACAATCCCCTCAAACACATGATTTGCATGTTATTTCAACAACAAAACGGACAGATCAAATTCAACCCACAGAGTGGAAATAAAATGCAAAAATTGCCTTTTTGACATGTTTGCCAGCACTATTGTATAGTCCTTTGGTAGTTGTCAGGACATACATTTAAATATTTATATATATTTAATTGCCATATACATGATATCTCGTAACCTAACGAGATTTGCAGGAAATGCAAGAAACTGCATTATTTCATATTTACATTTTCATGATTATAAGTTACAGTAATTTCAAATAAAAGAGAGGGCAATGGACATCCCTGTTGTGTGCCATTTCAGATGGGAAATCATTTAGAACACAGATCTAAGACTCTCATGCAGGTAAAAATGTATAGCTTCACCTACCACTAGAAACTGGCCTGGGAACCCAAATGCCCTTAGAACCTTCATAATTTTTCCCCACCTCAGTCTGTTGACAGCCTTCTCAGCACCCAATGACAGTATGGAGAAAGAGCCCACTGAAGCTAACTCCATAAAGATATTCAAGAATTAACTGGTATTGTCTGATCTCTATCTTCTCATCATAAAACTACTTTACTATAGGGGATTCTTGTAGGGATCACCAGACATGGGGGCCTATCTATCAAGTTCCGAACGGAGCTTGACAGCCCGTGTTTCTGGCGAGTCTTCAGACACAAAGACCGCTGCTCCATAACCCTGTCAGCCTGCTCTGAGCAGGCGAACAGGAATCGCTGGAATTCAACCCGATCGAGTACAATCGGGTTGATTGACACCCTCCTGCTGGCGGCCCATTGGTCGCAAGTCTGCAGGGGGCGGCGTTGCACCAGCAGCTCTTGTGAGCTGCTGGTGCAATGCTGAATACGGAGAGCGTATTGCTCTCCGCATTCAGCGATGTCTTGCGGACCTGATCCGCACTGTAATTATTAACACGTCTAAGAATTCATCTATGATGTGACCCTCAAAAAAATACTATAAAAATTTTAAATTAATCTAGGGAAATCCACTAAGAGAATTTTTTGGAGAACAGAGAAGTAAAGTCATTGGGGCCTAGAGTCTTTTGAAGCTTAAGGTCACAGATAGCTGTCTGCACGCAAAGAAACAGGGGCTGGGAGGGCATCAGCACAATTCTTTAGAATCCCACATTAAAGAAACGGAGCACAAAAAAATATTTTATATCTCATTCCCCAAACTTATCTGAAAAGTGGCAGACACATCAGATCCCCAGCACTCACCACTTCCACGTCTTCTCCGGCAGCGTGTCTTCAGCGAGTGCACACGTCATCAGCCAGCTTCCAAGTGAGGGTGTCGTAAGACAGCGTCGTCGTTAGGACGCCAAACAACATAGAAACAGGAATCCAGTGAGTCTATCGCAACTCCTCCCCAGGAAAAGCACAGTGACTCTTGTAGTAAAAGTAGAAAAGTCTTTATTGGTAGTAGAACGTAGATAAAAACAGGGATGTGAGATACAACTCACAAATTCAATATTGGTGTTCCAGTATTGCAAGACACGGCAAACATGTTTCGTGTGGGGCCTCCACACTTGTTCACTGCTGTTAATTGCAAGCACTGGATACACCTTTAAAGGACAATCAATCACCAAAAATTGTAAACATGTGTGTACTTAACCCTGCCTATACAGATAATTGCCAAAAAATACACAAACATTGTACATGTTGGAGAAAAGATGAAATGAAGTAACTAACATTAGAAAAATATATATGATAATAACATTATGATTTTTGAGCTATACAATAAAGATGTATTATATATAGTTCTTTTTGGGAACCAGGAAAGACCAAGATTTGTCAGATAAATAGACATTAAATAAAAAGATTGACATCAGATTCCATATTAATGCCAAGCGGATATCTGGTATTGAGAGTGAATATCCACTGAGCCTCCTTATAGCTCAGTTTATATTCCCTGTCTCCCCCTCTAGAATGTTTTGGAATGTAGTCAATGGCCTGAATTGATACTAGGGATGAGTCAGCATCATGCATATTTTTAAAATGCTTAGCAACAGGCGTGAAGACATCAGGGTTATCAATATCCCTGATGTGTTCAAGTGCTCTGTCCCTGAGCATTCGCTGGGTTTTCCCAACGTATTGGATCTGGCACCCCCTACAGGTCAAAAGATAAACTACAAAAGTAGATTTACAGTTCAATTTGTGTCTAATTCGATATGACTTATTTGTAACTGAGGAATGAAAGCAATCACCCTCCACCACATAGTTGCAGGTTTTGCATGTTTTTGCTTTGCATCTAAAAAAGCCCATTCTCTGAGGTAACCAGGTACATGTTCTCTGTATGGGCAATTGTGAAGGAGCTACTATGTTGCCAATAGTGATAGCTTTCCTAGCTACAAATTTGCAGCCACTATTAGCTACCCTTTCCAGAGAAGGATCAGTAGCAAGAATAGGTAGACTTTCTCTGATCAGATTGCAAATTTTGTTGAACTCCAAACTATAAGGAGTGCTAAAGATAAGTTTATCTCTGCAAACTTCCCTAGTAGATGGAGTTCTATCAAATCTCTTATATGTCAATAGCTGACTACGTGGGATTTTTCTGATTTGTTCTCTTGTAGATTTTAACAAAGTTAGTGGATACCCACGCTCTAAAAGCCTCCCCTCCAAAATGTCAATTTGTTCATTAAACATAGTATCATTAGAACAAATTCTGCGTGTTCTAATGTACTGACTTTTAGGTATGGCTTTTAGAACATGTTTTGGATGGCAGGATTGAAAATTGAGAATAGTGTTCCCACTGAAAAGTGACTGGTAATAAAAATCTAAAGCATTCCCATAGTTATGATTTATCTGTCTTCAGACTGCTGCTCCTTATCCTTTTTTGCCAGCTTTATGCTGGCGGTTTCAAATCACCCTGAACTAATCTGACCAGGGTAATTGAAAACCCCTGCTCTCATGCATGAGCAAGAGGCAGCATTGCATAAGTGGTATTCAAGAAATGAAAAATGCAGGCAGCGCAATGCTGCCCACTAGCTAAGATCACAGGTGGACAGGTTTTAAGAACCTATGTATTCTGTTCTTACTACAAATGAGTGTTAATTTCTGTCAAAGAATAAATGGTTGCAAATCTGAAAGTCTGAAAGAGCCTCATGCACATGTGTCTAGTGTAATTTGTTGTTTGAAATGTAGAGGATTCCCTGGCCAACTTGTGATACTGACCTGTTGTTGTGAAAACTACTGATTCATCACCAAAATAAAGTTTTTTCTTATTTTCAGTAAATTGTCTAATTTTTTAAACATTGTTTATTTAAATCATTATATATTTTACATAAATAGTTCTGCTACATTTTGTACACAGTATTGCATTGCTTGAGTTGTACTGAGAAGTGATCAGACTCATTTAGCTGTGAAGGTGGAATTTGTGAGGGGAAAAAGGGGTGATGTGATGTAGACGGAGATGTGCAGTTTTTTGTTGATACTTAAGTTGGTTTCCCAAATCTAGAGGAGCCAGTAAAGTGTTTGACTCTTCATATATCCCAGGTATTGGGGTGTTTCTCTTGTTATATAGATAATGACAGATCAGCTAGCATTGTGGAAATATGGGGAATATCCAGTATGTGAGTGAACTCAAGCATGAAAAGCAATCTTGTTAATGTATGATTTACATCCTGTTTTCTCATTATCGGAAAATAAATTACAATTGCATAGACTTTTTTCTCCAAATTGAAAACAAAAGAGGTGAGATATACTGCATTTTGTAATCATTCCAGATTTAGCACAAGAATTTAGCACAGATGACAACCACGTCATCATCCGGGGGGCAACTTTGGAGCTCATTGCAGCCCCCCTACAATTACCTCACATCTATGGTGGTCAAGGGCTTTGGTATCATCTGGGGAACCCGGGGATGCTAGTGACCTTACCACGCCTGTGAGTGGTTACGTCGTCAAGCCCTGGAAATACAAATATTCTGGGAAGGACCACAGGGGTTAAGGGAGCAGAGTGTTGCAGATAAGGGGGTTAATTTGTCTTCTACCTCGGGCCTTCAGCAATCCAGTTATCTAGCTCATGCTAAACCTAAACTTCCTTTGCTGGAGAAATGTAATGGGGATCTTCAGCAGTACCTCTTTTTAATCACAGCCTGTCAGATTTTGATTTCTGTAAAACCTGGGACTTACTCTACAGACTTTGTTTGTACTGCTACTATATGAGAAACTGCAAAGTCGGGCCCATAATTTAGTTCAGAAAAACATTGAGATTCTAAAAACTTGGGATTTTTATGTTTGTACTATGAGGGATTGGTAAGATTCTCATAGCATTTCTTCAGTTCAATCTGCTATGAGAGTTCTTCATTAGGTCAAGAGACTTGAAAAGCATTATGTGTCTGACTTTCGTCGTATTTCCAGTGATACAGAGTGGAATGGACCCGCTCTTCTTGACCAGTTCTGTTTAGACCTTATAGAATAACTGAAGGATAAAATGGCCCATATTGGTTCTCTTAATGACTTAGAGGATATGATTACCCTAGTTGTCCAGATTGATAGACAACTTTGCAAAAGACATCAAGAGAGGCTTGCCTCTCAAAATACAATGTTTTCTCAAGTTTTTCCTGCTAACTCCTTTTCAAGTCGTGCTCCTGCTGAATCTTACCCTCTGGAAGAGCCTATGCTCTCATGCTCCTCTATGCATTTTGTGGAGTAAGGGTCCTCTTTTTGTATTAGTATTTCCTGTGCCATTGGAAAGATAATTACTATTTAATCACCTGCAAATTAAAAGGGTAATTCCCTTATGTGAAATGAGCGGTATCATCCACTTAATGTAGAGAGGTAAATGTGACTACCTAATAGACTTGTATTCAGTGAGGCAGGGAATTACTACTTCTCATTTAAAAGAGGACCTTTTTCCCTTCAAACAAGGGACCCTTGTCAGCCAAAACTGCTTTTTTTATTTATTTATATACAGGTGTTTGTTATGTTTTATGACATCTGTAAATGACAAGGGACTAGTGGTAGCTTTAGTCATTTAAATGGGACTTAATTAATACGCTTTCCTTATTACTGTCTTAGTTGCGCTATCCTGATAGAGGTGATTTATGGAATTATTTATCATATGGATATTATGGATTGTTCGTTTTAAAACTACCTGTATGTAAACATGTATATGATATATACTTTATTAAATAAATGTTTATGTTGATAAATAGTGAATGAAACTGTTTGAAAAGGTAATTTTTGTATAAGCATAATGTAACTTTATTGTCAAAAGATTGAACATATAAGGCCGGATTACGAGTGCTCTTACAGTTATGTGCAAGCGAAATCGGGTTTATCGCTGGTGTTTACGCACATCAGATGTAGCACACATGATCGCTTGAGCACAATTAAAGATAATGCCGGGATAGTGCATCCTCAGAGCTCTGGTTAACTGTTTCACGAAACAAAAAAAAGCCACAAAATACATCAAAAATACATTATAAAGAACTGTTACACTCATAATAACACAATCTGATAAAAAAATATTTTAAAAAGTTATAGGCTCAAAGATATGAGGTCTCGGGTGTTAGAAAAAAAAAAGGCAGGCAATTGCTTTAATATAGAGATACATACATAGATACATGCATATACATATATAAATATGTACAGTATATATATATATATATATATATATATATATATGTCTGTCTATGTATACATATGTATTTTAATATGTATTTACAGACATATATACACATATAAACATATACATATATAGACGTATATATATACATATATATATATATATATATATATAAGTGCATTGGAGCCCTTTGCAGTCAAGGCGATGAAAAGATGAAAAAGCATATTTATGCAATATTAATTTTTAATAGAGTGCTATACTGTGCATTTACTGTGTATTTCACATTCCAATGTTCTTCACATAGCAGAATCTGTTCTATTTATAAATATATATTCCTATATATCTGTATATATCTAAACCTATACATAATCATGTGTTTGTATATATATATATATATATATATATATATATATGTATAGTTATAGATATATATTGTACCAAAATACCATTAGATATATATATATATATAGAAATATGTATTTATGAATAAATAGAACTTTTATGTGAAGAACAGTGCACTTGAGAATATGCGATTGTGTTTGCACTAGATGGCAGCTCTATTACCATCATATAATGCTTCAGACAGTGCACACTACCAATCTATATATATCTCCTCAACAAAGAATAACATGAGAATTAAGATAATTTGATAAAATAATTAAAGTGGAAACTTTTTTTTATTATATTCTTTATCTGAATCATGAAAGAATTTTTTTGTGTTTCATGTTCCTTTAAGATTGTTTGCCATTGGAAATAAGCAATATGATAATACAGATAATTCTATGTGCCTGTAAATAGTTACCTTGTTTTATCCGGTTAGCTTTATAAGTAATACTATTTAAAAAAAATTCACAAGTTTTGTCCATTTTTCTTATTTATTGTTTGAGATGTAGTGGTAGACAGCAGATATCCTATAGACAAGATCCAATATGATATATTAAATAGAATAACAATGTACATAGTTTCCTTGTAAAAATGTATAATCACGTACCAATAAGGATGAAATTCATGACATGTTACAAAAATTGTAAGCTAGGTTAGCACAACCATTTAAACAATTTAAGCATTGATACAATAAATAGTAGACATGTTTATATATTCGTTAGTCATTTTGCAAAGAAATAACAGAGTTACCCGTGGTTTACGGCATTTGGATAAATCTTGCAACAGATAAATTAGTATGAAGAATGAAAAAAAAATGATCTGTCCATAAAAACAACTTTTATTCATCCATTAAAAGCTTCTATAATTCCACATGGCTGTAAAAGGAAAGAAGGTGCTGTGTACCAGAAAGTCTTACGCGTTTCGGCATATTCAACAGATAAATTAGAACAAAAGTGCAAATATTTTTACATATCTTTTGAATTGTACTGCTGTTCTAATATATATTGTGTCAGAACTATCTGAAAACTGTAGGTAAGTTTGTTATTCATGTGTAAAACGAATAATGAATATATGCATATGTCTAATAAATAGTACACTGGTAAACATCACCCCCATGATTAAATAATTTAGTCTTTTCATTTGTTTGGTCATATTTTAAAACCTGTTAGCAGATTATATTGCAACTGTCCATTGTTTTTTCATTATTATTATTTTTTAAGACAGCTTACATAAATATTTTTATCTTATAATGTCTTTGCTTATGTCTGAAATATATTGCAAGATTTTGGTCTCTTGCTTACTGTTCCTTTAAATACAAAAATCAAAATTTCAAGAATAGATTATAATATATTGTTATGCTGAAATAAAAATGTATACATGAGTGAATTTCTCTAAATCAAACCTAGCATAAAATGAATGTCTAGTTACATAGGAGTAATATAATAGTTATATAACAGATCTGTGAATGCATTCAACAGTAAAATATTTGTGGTATTACTTAGGGTTAACATAGCCACAAACATAAGTTTAACACAGTGCTAAAATGTGATATTAGTACAAGTGGATGGCAAAGATTATTTTCCAGAATTATCATCAAAGGCACAAAAATTTGAAGTAGCTGAAAATGGCTAATCATTCATCCTCATTATTATAATTAGATAACATTCTGTAGCGCTATGGAATTTGGCGACGCTATACAAATAAATGATAATAGTAATAAAAGATTCATAATATTCACACATAACCTTTCAGGCTTTATAATAAATTGTAACATACAATTAGGAAAATATGTGACTTTGGTTTGCTCACTGCCCTTATGTAACATTGCATGGCTTACTCTGAAGTTTATGTTTAGCGGAAGCTACCATACTTTCTTGTGGGTTTTTTTTTACAGACCAGGATTTTAGAACATCCATACAGCAGTGCATTCCAAATGTCATTAGAAAAAAGTCAATGTCCACAGCACCCAACTAAATGACGAAATCTGTTCTTTATTCAAACATCTTTGACCAAGGCACACAAAGAAAAAAAGCGAAGTTTCAGGTTATAGACCCTTAATCATGCTTATCCAAAGCATTATCTTTACACAGATATTTTCACTTATAGAAACACAGATATATCCATCTCCCTATAAAGCATTTAGGAACCATTGCTTTCCATTTATGGATCCAAAAATATTCCCATGGAGGCAATGGTCCCTAAAGGCCTCAATAGGGAAATGGATATCTGTGTAAAGATAATGGGGCCGATTTATTAAGCTTCAAATGCAGCTGTTTCCTGCACAAGCCTTCAGGATCACTGGAAACAAAAGTTAAGACACAGCGGTCCAAGACCTCTGAGGTGGCGGACAGCAATCATCCTGATCGGATACGATAAGATGATTGACACCCCCTGCTAGCAGACGATTGGCTGTGAATGTGCAGGGGGCTGCATTGCAAAAGCATTTCACTAGAAATGCTTTGCAATGTTAAATACGCTGTCGGCATTTAGCAATGTGGTGCGGACATGATCCGCTACAGCGGATCATGTCCGCACAACATTTTATAAATCTACTCCAATAATAATGACAGCAATAAAAACAAGTTTCCTGTGTAAATAGTTTGACCACTAGGAGGCAATATTTTATTTATGGAATGTTTGTATGGAACTTAAGAGTTAATGGTAATGCTATATAAGGAGCAATGTACAGGTGCTGTGGATATGCATGATTAAGGGTCTATAACCCAAAATAATGCTTTTTTTACTTTGTGTGCCTTGGTGAAAGATGTTTGAAAGATTTCTTCATTCAGTTGGGTGCTGTATACATTGGCTTATTTTTAAGTGTGTGGGGTGTCTGCAGTTGCCCCATTTCCACATGCATCAGGTATTGTGATGTACACTATTAATGACTTTGACAAACATCATTAGAAGAATGTTTGCAATATATGTGTCCCTGCAAAAATGTTTCTCTCTGCTTTAGTGATAACTTTAAAAATACATGCACTCAATAGGACAGTAGGCAAATTTGCCTTCTGGACATTATTTCAGTACTAGAAATGTCATGTGACATATGGGATGCTTTAAAAAACATTTGCAAACACAGTTATGTTGTTTTATTGTATTTCAAATAACAGTAGGGACTTTAGTTTCTTTTAATCAGGTACTAACTAAAGATTATTTAAAGTTTACTGTGAGTTGAAGCTATGAGATCCTTTTGAAGAAATACAATGTGCTTACAAACACCATTTAATGGACAACTGCAAAGCAGAATTCTTCCACATTTTACAAATTAAATGAAATTAATAACTACTACTCAGTAGTATCCCCAACACAGGTGAGTTTACTTTGGTGAAAGTATTGTACTAAAAAAATCTTTTTATATAGGTCAGGAACAGTGAGGCTATTCATTTACTCTCGTCTGGGAAATGTGGCTGAATACTGTCCTTTGAAATTGCACAAAGACTTTGTTTCTTCTTTTATATTGCATTATTACCCATTGTATATCCCTGAAACAGATAGGGCCAGAATACAAGTCAAGCACAGAAGCTTAAGAGGTATATAGAGTAAACATCACCAGAGCATATAGATATATATATACCACCTGCATATTTGTATTTACACTATAGTTAATGTTTATTTTGCGCCTGATAGTATAGTGAACCCTACACTTTTCATGTACAATAGGGCAGGTAGGTAATTTATCTCAGATAATAGATTTCTATGATGGCATGCACTAAAATCCATGTTGGACAATGCTCAAGCACAAAGTCAGTAGAGCGCAAAAAAGTAATGGCGTTTATTGGTTCTTTGCTATACACCTATGTTTTTGAATGCCCAATAGCTAATTATAACACTATGTACCTGGATTTTAAAAGGTTGCTTGCAAACTGAACATTTAAAGGGACATAAAACCCAAAATTTCTAATTTAGGTCTATTATCAATTTTGTTTCATTCTCTTGGTATCCTTTATTGAAGAAGAAACAATGCACTACTGGGAGCTAGCTAAATACATCGGTAAGTCAATGACAACAGGGATATATGTGCAGCCACCCATCAGCAGCTAGCTCCCAGCTCCTGAGCCTACCTAGTTATGCTTTTTAACCAAGGATACCAAAAGAACAAAGCAAATTAGATATTAGAAGTAAATTGGAAAGTTCAAAATTGTATGCTAGGTCTAAATCATGAAATAAAAAGTTTGGGTTTCATGTCCCTCTAACCAGCGACTTGTAACACAAGTGCAGTGAGCTCACTGCTCACTACTACTCTTTCCCATTAAAAGTATGTGGTGTTCTATATAAGTATCGGTGCATTAAAAATGCTTCTGTCAGACTTGTACCTATTGTGCTATTAAATGCATGAGGTTGAGTGCAAAATAAGACACTACTCATTATCAGTTGTGCTCCACTTGTGATCTACGCCTTAATTAGATGAGGTTTAAATGAGCACTCTCCTATTCTAATTAGAAATATTTCACATTTAGTTTAAATACAACCAAGTTGTTGACATATAATTGATGTTAAATGTATTACATATCTAAATGTATTCGAATAGGAATTACATATAGTGATTGCCTTGATGTGAGTAGGTAATCTTAGATGCTTTGAACAAAATAAGGTACAAAACCCGCCCTTTTTCATATGAAATCCATTAGGTCTGGGGAATTCCATATAATAGTCACTAAAGGGAAATATTCAATTGAAGCGTGTGTATTTCCCGAAATGGCAACCTCCTGTTACAGTAAGAAACGGCATAAGAATTTTTGTACAATATAACATTGGATGATATGCAAATGTAGTACACTTTAAACTATTTTATTTAGCACAGAAATTAGAAAAAAAATATTTTTGATTGTATGCTTTTTATATGATTGTTTTATATATATATATATATATATATATATATATATATATATATATATATCGTTTTATTTTTTTTTGTATGTAGTATATGAAAATGCATGTTGCAGAACCAGTGAGTGGACTGAATAAGACACTATTTAGCCATAATTGGAGTGTTCTTGAAGCTGCTAGCATATTCATAAATCCCTTTACATCTGCAGGAATCGTAGCTCCATCTTGAAACTGAAATACTTGCAAGCAGATGTACTGAACTCTATGGGCTCTAATTAGCTGGATGGGATGTGAAAACCATAGCCAAAACTTGCAGGGGATGCTTTCAGGGAACATTATATCTAGTGGAAAGAAGCTTGAAGCTAAATGTGAACTCAAGTTTCAGCTTCTACAAGGTCTCTGATCTTTAAATTCTATTGAATACATTCCAGGATCATAAGCCACCTGTACACACATTTTCCAGGACAGAGAGGCTCTGCTGGGCAGGTCATTGGTGGGGTATGTATGGGTCAGAGTGTGCCACAGGATGGCTTGGTTCATCAGAATGGCTCAGTAGCCTGTGGCTGAGATGGGTGGAACTTCTGCCTGTGTTCAGGCTGTGAAATCCTTAAATCCTTTTATACTGGTGACTTACTACTTACCTACTGAATCTACTTATAAAAGCCACCACTACAGTCTCATGTTGGAAGTGCAGATTACTTTTATGGAGATTGAGCATACAAAGTTGATTAATACTTAGATGTTAAGCCACCTTTAACATCATGAATGTTAACTCCAGATGTGCCTTGAATTGTACTGTACAAATGAAAACATAAAATCTGAAACCAAGACATTAATGGAATGCAAAACAAATCAATAATTCTTCTTGATGTGAGTTTTGTTTGAAGTGTCAATTTTTCCAAATGTAAGATAATAAATGTCCCCAAATTGTATTCCAGTTATTGATGAGATCCTATGTTTTACAATAAACTTCAAATAATGAAGATGCCGAATGCATACGATAGAAGATGGAAAATGGCATTGCAAGGTTAACTACTATAATCCATGGCTCAAAGCCAAAAACAACTTCTTCCAATCCATTGTCATACTGTGGACGACAGCCAAATGCTGGTAGAATCCATAGCTGTAAATAAAAGAAAAAATATTAAGATAAAAACCATATAAAAAAGAAACATACAGCTTTTTTTATCTTCAGATTATACAAATAGATGACTAGTAAGCTACTATATTGTTGGATGGTTATGTTGCTTCTCAAACTGGAAAAAAAACAGAAGTGACAGAGTAATTGCAAGAATAGAAACAAATTTCCCGTGCAGTTGTCCATATTTAATTTATTTGTATCCTGACATTTCCTGGGACCACCCAAACCCTACCAAGAATGCTAAAACGTCAGCCAGGCCAACTTGACACCTCCCACCAGACTGCACAGATTCCACACTTAGTATTCCATACGTTCCATCCCCCTTACACCCAATCTTAGTTACAATTTCCTATTTCTGCAGATTTTTCTAAAAAATAATTATGGCTCTTGAGAGGTGATATGATTTCTTTATACAAGTACATTCAAGGCAGAAGTGCTGTTTATTCCAAGGCAAATGCTTAGTCACATTTTAAGGTTAAAGGAAAGGAGATTTAGGGCCAGATTACGAGTGGAGCGCAAACATTTGCACCCGAGCGATAAGGGGTTCATTGCGGGGGGTTGCGCTTGTTTGGCTTGCCACTGGTATTACAAGTTGACAGTAAACATGTTCACTTGAGAGCAATCACGATTTATGCTATTATGAATACCGTATCCTTAGAGCTCTGGTTAACTGCTTCATAAAACAAAAAATTGTCACAAGCACATCACAAATACTTTACTAAGTACATTTACACTCATAATAACACCATCTAATACAAATGATTCAAAACAAATATTGCACACAAGTTATAAAGGCTCAAAGATATGAGATCTCAGGTGTTGGGGGGGGGAAAAGGCAGCCAAAGAGCTTTAACATAGACATACATATATATATATATACTGTATATATATATATATATATATATATATATGTGTGTGTGTGTGTGTGTGTGTGTGTGTACATATTTATTTATCTGTTTTAAAGCAGATTTATGCAATACTCATTTTTAATAAAAGTTTTAACTATGAATTTACTGTAAATATTTCACATTGCAATGTCCTGCACATAGCAGAATATGTTTCAAGTATTTCTAAATAGATATTCTATATATCTGTATATATCTATACCAATACAAATTATATATATATACATATATATATATATATATATATATATATATATATATATATATATATATATATTGTACTAAAAAAACATCAGATATATGTAGACATATTTATTTATGAATACATAGAACATATTCTTTTATGTGAAGAACATTGGAATGTGAAATATTCATATTTTCATGTTGGGTTAGCGCAAATGAGAATATGCCATCGGGTTTGCGCGAGAGTAAGGTATTTTTTCTACTTTTTTTCTACATTAACTTCTATGGGGTAATACATGAACTCGCAGGCAACATTCCTACACAACGCTCAAGCGGAAGTGTTAATTTGTGCTTCACTTATAATCTGGCCCTTAAAGAGACAGTTGGCACAAAAGTGTTCTCCCCTTTTAATTGTTCCCAATGATCAATTTTACCTGCTTGAGTGTATTAAATTGTTTATAAGTAGCTCCTTTACCCCTATTTTGGCCTTTGAAATAGCTGATTTAACTTGTGGTATCCCAACCTATACTGAAAGTTTTGATACTGGAGTCTCAGCTATTGAATAGCCTAAGTAAACACAGCCAGCAGAAGAAATTAAACTCACAGTGGGGTGCAGGACAGTTAAGTAATAAAATGATAATTTTCCATTGTTCTCTCTATGGGGTCAATTTATCAAGCTCTGTATGGAGCTTGATGCCCCGTGTTTCCGGTGACTAAAGACCGCTGCTCCATAACCTGTCCACCTGCTATGAGGTGGCAGAAAGAAATCAACCTGATTGAATACAATCGGGTTGATTGACACCCCCTGCTAGTGGCCAATTGTCCGCAAATCTGCAGGGGGCGGCATTGCACCAGCAGGTCACAAGACATGTCCGTCCGCACAATAATAAATAGACCCCTATGTATTGAGGTTTAGTTTTCCAGACAAATATAAGATAAGGAAGCAAGTGTGTGTACACAAAGTGATAACATAATGAGATATGATATTACATGAAATTCAACCCATTTTAATAGGCTGTGGTTTAAAAGGACAAAACCATCTACTTCCTATACACAAATAAACCTGAAAATGCAATTTTAAATACATAAAACAATTTTACAGTGTACTGTCCCTTTAATCTCCAGCATGTAAACGCTTTTTTCACTGTAAAGCAATCAAATTGTGGAACTCCAAAACTGTGTTTGGCTGAAAACAAAAATCATGGATATGATGGCTTGTGTTAAATCAGTTGGCTACTTAAAAATATGAATGTAAGTTCAATTAGCAGTTTTTTTTTATTATAAATCAGGTAGGATCTGTATAGATTGAACTTGACTTCTGTCATCTTTCAACCTCGTCTATTATGTCACTATGTTTGTGTTCATAAAATGTGATATTTGAATACTAAAGGTAATGCACAAATTTGAACATTATCATTTGAAAAAATTGTGTAAGTCTATAGGAATCAGTACTTAAATGTAACATTCAAACATTCAATATTTAGTTAATATTTTTTCACTAGAAATTTTTGAAAGGATGACCTAATGTCAGTGAAAAAGGAGCAATGTAAGGACTCTAGAATAACAGACACCATGACCCCTAGACAAGAGATGTAGAAGTAAAGTATTAAGATTCTTTAAGGAGTGGGGTTATAAGGAACACCATAAATCAAGATTGTAAGTTTGATATCATTTCACCTTGTAGTGCACTTTGAATTAAGGACATCTGCTACTGACTCTAACTGACTCAAGAGCTTGTTGCTCTATCCCTCTATGTTTTGTTTAACTAAGTATTTTAATTTTCTCTATTAGGTAATGTACCCCGTGTAGTTCTGTATAATCCATTGGTACTTTAAAAATAATAGATAATATTAATAGAAAATGATACAAAGCAAGATAAGCAAAATACGTCAGTTGCAGTTCTATAATTGCTACAACCCATTTGCAGGCTATGGGGACTATATGCGTTTGTTAATAAAGTTTAAGAAAAAAAAATATTTATTTATTTAAATTATTTTATTTTATTTTTAAGTAAACCGAGCATTTCTGAGTACAATTGGTCCTTTATGACTTATCGTTCACTGGCTTAAAAAAGAAATCCCCTTGACGCATTCTAATATACCAGGAGAGGGGTTTTACAGACCATTCACTTATAGATAAGAATGTTACTTTTAAACTATATTTTTAATGTATTCTAATTTGTTGAAGTTTTAATACAAAAAAATATTTCTTTGTTCAGCTATATTATAAATATTGCATGTGTCATCAACTGATATTAACGGTTTAGCAAATAAAACTGCATTCAAACATATTAGGGAGTCATGTGCCTAGATCTATAAACACCTATTCATAAAAACAACTAGAAAATTGTGGAATTCAACAAGATTTGTACCGCCCCCCCCCCCCCTTGTCAGAGCTGCGTGTTGCAAACTCAGCTCTATTATAATCAATTAAACTTAATCTATCTCATAGACATTCAGTTCTTGACACATAGAACAAGCCGCACTGTGATGGATACCAGAATCATAAAGCCGTCTTTTAAACTTAAAGAGATAGAAAGATCAGATACTTCCATTAGCAAAAATGCTTCTAGTAAAAGTTATTACTGGTTTTCTGTGGCATACACGCATATCTTGTGGGGGCCCGTGCACCAGTACTCAAACACCACCACTTTGCAGACAGTCACCGCTTGTATCACGCAAATTAAAGGGACACTCAAGTCAAAATTAAACTTTCATTATTCAGATAGAGCATGTCATTTTAAACAATTTTCCAATTTACTTCCTTTTTGAGTCACCAGCTACCAGTCCTACTGAGCATGTGCAAGAATTCACAGAATAAGCGTATATGCATTTGTGATTGGCTGGTAGCTGTCACATTGTACGTGTATGCATTTGTGATTGGCTGATGGCTGTACATGGTACGGGGGGGTGGAAATAAACAAAACTTTTAAAATTGTCAGAAAAAAAAATCTACTATTCATTTGAAGTTCAGACTAAGGGGTATATTTATTATAGTGCGAGCGGACATGATACGATGTAGCGTTTCATGTCCGCTGCACATCGATAAAAGCCGACAGCATACACTGTCGGCATTTATCATTGCACCAGCAGTTCTTGTGAACTGCTGGTGCAATGCCGCCCCTTGCAGATTTGGGGTGTCAATCAACCCGATCGTATTCGATCGGGTTGATTTCTGTCTGCGGCATCAGAGCAGGCGGACAAATTATGGAGCAGCGGTCCTTTAAGTTGTTGACTGGTCCTTTAAGTTGTTGTGAAAAAAGGGTGAAAACGATCGGTCCATTCATAAAAACAACAACTTTATTAAATCCAATAAACAAAAGTGGCATGGAGGTTCAATGGGGTGCTGTGTGTCAGACAGGCTTACGCGTTTCGGCAGAAGCCATAGTCATAGCCTCAGGGGGGGGGGGTGAGCTTGTTGCATTTGAGAATTTGCTTGGATTATAGAGCCTGTTTGACTTTCGGAGGCAAGCTGTACTCCACACTGTGGGGGAATTTTTATTTATACACTAACACCGGTATCTGAGTATTTGGGTTACTCTCTGTTTCTTTATCCTTTAAGTTGTTCCCCAACTCTAAGGATTAATTTTTCCAGCAGGAAAATGCTAAATGCCACACGGCCAATCAAGGTGTGGATGGAGGACCACCAGATCAAGACCCTGTAATAGCCAGCCCAGACTCCAGACCTGAACCCCATTGAAAACCTCTGGAATGTGATAAAGAGGAAGATGGATGGTCACAAACCATCAAACAAAAAGATAATTTGCTTGAACTTTTGCGCCAGGAGTGTAATAAAGCCACCCAACAGCAATGTGAAAGACTGGTGGAGAGCAGAGCACGCCAAGTTGTGTGAAAGTTGTAATTGAAAATCAGGGTTATTCCACCAAATATTGATTTCTGAACACTTGAGAAGTTAAAACATTAGA
This sequence comes from Bombina bombina, assembly GCF_027579735.1. NCBI lineage: Eukaryota > Metazoa > Chordata > Amphibia > Anura > Bombinatoridae > Bombina > Bombina bombina. The sequence goes on from NC_069500.1 coordinate 1,303,796,072, forward strand.
ATTCTGTTGTTAAAAAAAAAAGGAATATTAACTTGTTTGTTTCCATTATTCAAGGTCTGAAAACACTGCATCTTTTTTGTTATTTTGACCAGTTGTCATTTCTTGCAAATAAATGCTCTAAATGACAATATTTTTATTTGGAATTTGGGAGAAATGTTGTCAGTAATTTATAGAATAAAACAAAAATGTTCATTTTACTCAAACACATAGCAATAAATAGTAAACCAGAGAAACAGATAGTTGTGCAGTGGTCTCAATATTTTACAAATATATATATATATATATATATATATATATATATATATATACACATGCACAGTATATATACCTGTATATATATATATATATATATATGTTCTGTCTATTATATGCTTATTATGTTCATGTTGATGCCATCTGGTGGTTTTACATTGTAAGTACAGCCTAGTTCCTCTCAAGAATGAATCAGGAAGTGTCCTGTCCTGTGTTAATAAAGTTTGTTAATAAAAAGTATTACTTTCAGTTTCTCAGCAGCCATCTTAGCTTCTAGAAGCATGGAAATCAGCTATTCACATTTGCCTATAAACATACATATGCCTGTAAGTTATTTGTTGTTTGCTAAGAGTTCATTGTACATTTGAATTGCATTGCTATTTGCTGTAAGGATTAAATGTAAGCTCTCTGTGTTAGAAACATGTATTATTGTATGTATTGCAAGCACCACGTGTAACTACATATTTTAATTTCAACTTTTCTTATTGTACTGCAGTTTTACAAAATAACTATTCAGAAGTAAAATCAGTTTGGAATAAACACAAAGCTATTTCTGTCTGGTTTGTTAACTAGCGGTCTAGTTATCAGTTAATGAGGACAGTACAGTAAAAAGGCAGGCTATATCAGGGGAAGATACAGAGCTGCATTGTAAAGTAAAAAGCATGCTATATCAAGGGAAGATATAGGAGCTGCATTGAAAAGTGAGAAGCAATAACAAGCAAGATACAAAGGCTACATTTTAAAGTAAAAAGCAGTAAATAACAAGCAAACATACAAAACCTGCAATTTAAAGTGAAAGGCAGTAAAAATAATTTGCACAAGAACTGCATTTAAAATATTGCACTACTTTAACCTGATCACTATGAACCAAGATAAGAGTGTTGATATGACGCAGCAAACTTTAGAGACCAGATCCTATGCCTCTGGCTCTAAATATTCCATGCGCTCCAGCAGATCATCAGCCAGTTCTGCAGGACTCAGAGCCCGTGCTAAAGCGCAAGCAGCCCAGGCACAAATTTCTTATGCTAAAAAAGAAGCAAACATGATAAAGCAGAAAGCAGCACTAGAAGCAAAGGCAGCTAAGCACGAAGCAGATATGGAAGCAGAGGCAGCAAGGTGCGAAGCAGAGGCAGCAAGGTGCAAAGCAGACATGGAAGCAGAGGCAGCAAGGTGCGAAGCAGAGGCAGCAAGGTGCAAAGCAGATATGGAAGCAGAGGCAGCAAGGTGCAAAGCAGAGGCAGCAAGGTGCAGAGCAGAGACAGCAAGGTGTGAAGCTGAAACAGCGCAACGCAAGGCAGAGTTAGAAGCTAATATGCATGTGCTAAAGATTCAAAGGGCAGCAGTTGCAGCATCTGCAGAAGCAGCAGTCTATGAAGCAGCAGCTGAACTAGAAGAGGAACCACTTCAAGATTTTGCAGAAATAACTACCCATGATTCAGTACAAAGGACTCGTGAGTATGTACAGAACCATGCTCTAGACCAAGATAAAACAGAGCATGCTCCTATCCAACATATGTCCAGCATAATGCCACAGTTTCCTGACTCAACATATTTACAGTCCACTCCAAGTATTACTGGCTTGCACCCTCCTTCCCAGACTGACACTGCAAATGTCTCTACACCAAGAGTGCGCTTTCAAGAAAGCAGAGGTTATGCTGATCCACAATATCCATCACATTATATGGACTCTCACATATCCCCTCTCAGAAATAGCACATTAGGAACTTCAGAGACTACTGACCTAGCAAAGCACCTGATTCGTCGAGAGTTAGTGAGTACAGGGCTACTAACATTTGATGATCGACCAGAGAACTACTGGGCATGGAAGACATCATTCCAAGGTGTCACCAGAGATCTTAATCTTACAGCCAGAGAAGAGCTAGATCTTTTGACTAAGTGGCTTGGACCAGAGTCATCTCAACAGGCTAAGAGAATCAGGTCAGTGCATGTTCATAACCCAACTGATGGAGTTAAAATGGTATGGCAGAGACTAGAAGAATGTTATGGCAGCCCTGAAGCTATTGAGAATGCACTGTTAAAGAAGCTAGAAAACTTCCCCAAAATCTCAAACAAAGACAACATAAAGTTAAGAGAACTTGGTGACATGTTGTTGGAGGTGAATGCAGCTAAGGCAGGAGGCTTTTTGCCAGGACTGGCATACCTAGACACAGCTCGTGGCATCAAACCAATTATTGAAAAACTGCCATATAGCCTGCAAGAAAAGTGGATTTTTCAAGGTTCCAAGTACAAAGAAGACCATCATGTCTCCTTTCCACCATTCAGTTTCTTCACCAGATTTATTGTCAACCAAGCAAAGACCAGAAATGATCCAAGCTTCATATTCTCAACATGCAGCAACCAATTTCCAGTAAATGCAGAGAAGTCAGGGACAAGGTAAAGCAACAGACCAACGGTGTCAGTAAGAAAGACAGAAGTGTCAGCTACTAATGCAACTCCACAAGGGAAAAGCCCTTCGTGGAAATCCATGGAATCAGACAGTTCATGTCCAATTCATAATAAACCACACCCACTGTCAAAGTGTTGTGGGTTCAGAAGCAGGCACATTGATGAACGTAAAGCTTACCTGAAAGAGAATTCTATCTGCTTTAGATGTTGTGCATCCACCAGACACATTGCCAAAGACTGCAAAAACAACATAAGATGCAGAGAATGCAACAGTGACCAGCATACTTCTGCTTTGCATCCAGGTCCAGCTCCCTGGGCAGTAGAGACTCCTTTACCAAAGGGAGAGCAAGGCGGGGAGCAAGAGGAAGCTACTCCACCCACTATTGTATCCAAGTGTACAGAGGTATGCGGGAAAGGGACAAGGCCTAGATCATGTTCCAAGATTTGTTTAGTGACTGTATATCCCTCTAATAAACCTGACTGTTCTGTAATGATGTATGCAGTGTTAGATGATCAAAGTAACCGTTCTTTAGCCAAATCAGAGTTTTTTGATGTGTTTAACATTAGTGGTGAAACATTTTCCTACACTCTAAGAACATGCTCAGGCATTACAGAGAAAACAGGGCGTAGGGTATCCAACTTCACTGTTCAGTCTATTGATGGGAAAACACACATAAAACTCCCCACACTCATTGAATGTGATATGATACCTGATGACAGGTCAGAAATTCCAACACCTGAGATTACACAGCATTTCCCTCATCTGAAATCCTTAACAGACAAGATCCCAGCACTTGACCCTAACGCACAAATACTTCTCTTGTTAGGAAGAGACATTCTGAAGGTGCACAAAGTACGTGAGCAGATTAATGGGCCTCACAACAGTCCTTATGCACAACATTTAGACTTAGGTTGGGTCATAGTTGGGGAAGTATGCTTAGGAGGAGCTCATAGACCAGCAGATGTGAACTCTTTCAAGACAAATGTGTTGCCTAGTGGGCGCACTTCTCTGTTCAGCCCATGCACTAGCTATATACAGGTAAAAGAGACTTTTAATGCTTGTAAACAACAGTCATACACCCCCTCATTGTGTTATTTAGGAACTGCAACTCACAATGTGGGCAGTTTAGATGATAATGTGTTTGTTACTACTCCAAACGATGACAAACCTGCTATGTCTATTCAAGATGGTATGTTCCTTGATGTAGTTGAAAAAGAGATGTTTATTGATGAAGCAAATTACTGGGTAGCTCCCCTACCATTTCGCTCACCTCGTCTTAGACTACCAAACAACTTAGAGCAAGCCCAGAAAAGACTACTTGCTCTACAGCGTTTTTGTGAAAAAAACCTGAAATGAAAGAACATTTTGTTAACTTTATGCAAAAGATCTTTGACCATGACCAAGCAGAACCTGCCCCACCATTGGAAGCAGGTGAGGAGTGTTGGTACCTACCAATCTTTGGTGTCTATCACCCTCAGAAGCCAGGACAGATCAGAGTAGTTTTTGACTCAAGTGCTCAGTTTGAAGGCATCTCACTGAATGACACACTCCTCAGTGGGCCTGATTTAAATAATACACTACTAGGTGTCCTTTTACGTTTCCGCAAAGAGCAAGTTGCAATTACCACTGATGTACAACAAATGTTTTACTGTTTCATGGTTAGAGAAGATCACCGTAACTATTTGAGATTTCTTTGGTATCGTGACAATGACCTTAACAAAGAAATTACAGAGTTCAGGATGAAGGTACATGTCTTTGGAAACAGCCCTTCTCCAGCCATAGCCATTTATGGTCTAAGACAAATAGCAAAGCAAGGAAAGAGTGAGTATGATGAAGATGTAGAACAGTTTATCTTGAGGAATTTCTATGTAGATGATGGATTCGCATCTGTGCCTACTGAAGCTGAAGCAGTCAGTCTCCTGCAGAGAGCTAAGGACATGCTCGCAGGATCAAATCTCAAACTACACAAAGTGGCATCCAACAAAAGTCCAGTAATGGAAGCATTTCCTGCAGATGACAGAGCTAAAGATCTAAAGGACCTTGTTTTAGGTGTCGATCCTCTACCCCTCCAAAGGAGCTTAGGAGTAAGTTGGAACTTACAGACCGACAGTTTCACCTTTCAAGTGTCTAAAGAGGTAAAACCTTTCACACAGAGAGGTATCCTGGCTACAGTAAACAGTCTTTATGACCCACTTGGGTTTGCATCTCCAATCACTATGCAAGGTAAATCTTTAGTCAGAGAACTCTCAACAGACCAATGTGACTGGGATTCCCCACTCTTACCAGATAGAGAAGCTCAATGGAGAGCATGGACAGAAGACCTGATCCATCTTGAAGATCTCAGTATTCCCAGACCCTATGTGCCAGTGTCACTATCGTCCACAGTAAGAAAGGAGGTATGTGTTTTTTCTGATGCTTCTACTGTAGCGATAGCAGCTGTGGCATATCTCAGAGTCATAGACAGTAGCGGTCAATGTCATGTAGGCTTTATTATGGGCAAATCTAAACTAGCTCCAAGACCAGCCCATACAGTGCCACGTCTAGAATTATGTGCAGCTGTTTTGTCAGTTGAGCTAGCTGAACTTATTACTGAAGAAATGGACATTGAACTTTATGCAGTTAAATATTACACTGATAGCAAAATTGTGTTAGGTTATATTCACAATACTTGTAGGAGATTTCATGTATATGTCCCAAACAGAATAATTCGTATTAGAAAATCTACTAATCCAGATCAGTGGCATTATATTAACACCAGTCAGAATCCAGCAGATCATGGTACTAGACCAATTCAGGCAGCTCACCTAAAACATACCAACTGGTTCTCAGGCCCAAATTTCTTACATCAGGCAGATTCAGGTGATCAATCTGAAGCTGAAGTATTTGACCTCATTGAACCAGATTCTGACAGTGAGATCAGACCTGAAGTGACAGCTTTAATAACTGAAGTGTATGAATGCCAGTTAGACTCACATAGATTTCTCAGATTCTCAAAGTGGAAGTCCATTGTGAGAGGTATAGCAACACTTATTCACATTGCTAAGTCATTTTCCAGCAACACTCAAAAGGAGTCGTGTACAGGCTGGCATTGCTGCAAAGGGTTATGCCATTCATTAGATTCCTTGCAAGCTGAAACAGTGACTATCAAATGTATTCAAACATGGAAATATAGAAAATGGAAAGAGAAACAAAACGTTCAAGAAGGAGATCTTGTATTGTTGAAAGACTCTCAAGTAAAGTGCAATGGATGGACAATGAGTCTTATTGTAAAAGCCATTCCTAGTGGTGATGGTAGAGGTCAAAATCATTAAACAAGAGACTGCTAAAGTATACCTCAGACCTGTGTCAGATTTGATTGTTCTTTTTCAAAGTAAAAAGTTATCTGGTTGAATTTAATAATCATTTATAGATAATGTAATAGTGGTATATTTTTATACCAGGCGGGGAGTGTTCTGTCTATTATATGCTTATTATGTTCATGTTGATGCCATCTGGTGGTTTTACATTGTAAGTACAGCCTAGTTCCTCTCAAGAATGAATCAGGAAGTGTTCTGTCCTGTGTTAATAAAGTTTGTTAATAAAAAGTATTACTTTCAGTTTCTCAGCAGCCATCTTAGCTTCTAGAAGCATGGAAATCAGCTCTTCACATTTGCCTATAAACATACATATGCCTATAAGTTATTTGTTGTTTGCTAAGAGTTCATTGTACATTTGAATTGCATTGCTATTTGCTGTAAGGATTAAATGTAAGCTCTCTGTGTTAGAAACATGTATTATTGTATGTATTGCAAGCACCACGTGTAACTACATATTGTAATTTCAACTTTTCTTATTGTATTGCAGTTTTACAAAATAACTATTCAGAAGTAAAATCAGTTTGGAATAAACACAAAGCTATTTCTGTCTGGTTTGTTAACTAGCTGTCTAGTTATCAGTTAATGAGGACAGTACAATATATATACACAGTATATATATGTGTGTGTGTGTGTGTGTGTGTGTGTTTGCGTGTATACATATGTATGTAAGTGTGCAGTGTTTTTAACTTAAATTTTAATACAAAGAAATAGTATATATTTAAATAAAGATGTTAGTGTGCCATAGACTATTGCTCAAGGAATAAAATATTACTTTAAACTTGTAATATGAGCCCAAAAATACAAGTGCTATTGATAAAACTCCAGTGATGTTAACGTGCAATATTTTTGCACTCCACTTGTAATCTAGGCCTACACATACAAACACACGCCACACAAACACTACATACACACATACACTCTACACACACATAAACATTACATACACAACATAAACACTACATACACCCCATAAACACTACATACAATATACACACAACATAAAACACTACATACACCACATAAACACTACATACACCACATAAACACTACAAACACCATATAAACACTACATACACCACATAAACACTACAAACACAATAAAAAACTACATACACTACACACACCACAAAAACTCTACATACAGCACATAAACACTTCACACAACATAAACACTACACACTACATAAACACTACACACAACATAAACACTAAATACAACATAAACACTACACAAACACATGCATTGTGTACAGGCATATAACAATCATACACACACATATATATATATTTGCTAGAGATTAAGTTCCCTATCAAACATTAACCCCTTGAGCCATATGGACATAAGTACTATGTCATGCAGTACATTGCCCAGCATACTATGTTGACGTAGTACCTACGTCCAAAACACTGACGTATGGTGCAGTCAATGCCGTCAGTTTTTATAGCGGGTATTGCAACTGGGAGCAGAAGGCATCTGCCTTCATATGCTAAAGAAGCATTGATCATGCAGTCTTACCTTATGAAGCCATATCGATATAGACAATGACACAGACAATGCCTCTGCCTGTATAAATGTTGTGGTGGTGGTGGTGGGAGGGAAGGAAGGAAGCCGGTGGGTGGCACATCACAGGAGGGGAGAGGGAGGGGTGGGTCAATACACTACAGAAAATAAATAAATAAAACAAAAAGAATGCAAGTAGCAAATATTGCAGTGACCAGTAGGGGGGGGGGGGGAGAGTTGTTTGGGACAGATCAGGGAGGTGGGAGGGTTATCCTTACATTACTATAAATATTACCCTTAACAGCTAATTTATTAACCTATTCTCTGCCAGAATTTCAGAAGTGGGGTTCTCAGCTGCAATTAGCAGCCTTCTAATTACCAAAGACCAATGGCAAAGCCATGCATGTCTGACATTTCTGAATAAAGGGAATCCTAGTGAAGCTTTTACAACAATTTCTCTTATAACTGCAGAAGTTGTGTGCAAATAATTTCTGTGAGAAACCAAAAGTTTGCAAAAAAGTTAACAATTTTTATATGATCATATTTGGTGGCGGAAATATACCAAAATGGGCATATACCTTGGGTTGTCTACTTTAAAAATATATATAGTTTTGAGGTCGATTTTGAGGATTTGGACAGTTCTGCCATACCAAAGTAATTACCCCATTGCATGATTTTAGAAGATGATATACATAGCATGATTAAATAATATATAGCCTAATATATATATATATATATTCTTTGATGACAGAATTTAATCTCTCAATTACTAAACTTTTTAATGTTTAACTGAGAACTTGGAAGTCAAAATTAATAATTCATTATTCAGTGCATGCAATTTAGAAGGTTTGTTCAAGAGCATACACATGACTTGAGGACTTAACGAGGTTTGCAACAGTGTTTCTAACAATGTATATATACAAACAGTGCTCAAGACACCTGCACTCTCCTGAGTGTACCCCGGTATGCTTTCACAGAAAGGAGCTAAGTTTTTAACTAGGAATGCCAAGAGATTTAAGAAGAATGATAGTTTAATTTTGACTTATGTTGCCCTTTAACTAACCATTAATAAAGAGGCAAGTTAATATTTTTTAATCTAATTGAATGAGGCTTCATGGGTTAGGAGGTTTTATCCTATGTCATACTTATTACAAATAGTTTTGTTGATAAATAAAATAAAAGTAGAAAATGATTATGAAGTTAAAAGATCTTACCGATATATTGCATAGGAACAGAAATGCAGCAATGTTTTTGAGGATCCTTCTCTTTGTGTTGAGTTTTGCAGGTCTAGAATGAATTGAAATTGCTGACGGGGATAATTGAATAGAATTATTGTTTTCTTGTTTTTTCTTTTCTTCACTGTTATTTTCAACAAGGGAAATGTTTGAGATGTTTGAGTTTGAGATATAAGGAAACTCTTTGTTGCTAATAGTCACAGCTTCATTATAGACTTCGTATGAAGATGTAAGTGAAAGGGTACTTCTGCTGGACAAAGCAAATATCCTTTCAATAGTTTTATTATCCATTTCGTCATCTTCTTTTCGGTGTATACATTCAATAATAAAAAGGTTCTGGATATATTTTTCAATTATGACCAAAATAGAATATGGCAAGTTATGCCATGCATAGACAGGGTGAGTCTTTGCACATATTATTGCTAAAATAGACCCCCATGATATAAGCCACGAGCCACATGCAGACCCAACTAGAAGATCAGAGTCCAGTTTCTTTGCAGGGCTCTCGGTTTCATCCATTGATTTATTTTCCATCCTATAGATTATGAGACCAATTATCCCTGCAGTGCACATAAGAGAAAGTACTGTAATTGCATATAAATAAAACATTGTAAGTGCCAGCTCACTTTTCCTTTTGGAACGTCCAATCTGTATGAGGTATACAACTAAGACAGCAATGGTAGTGGTTAGAATAATAAGCCCAAATATTGTGCCAACCGTAATACCATGGAATTTAAAATGAATTTTTTGTTGTTGGTGATGTTTCACTGTCCGCCCAATATTCTTCCATAGCACATATAGCATGGTCGATGCTAATATATGGTATTCGATAGTAAATGGATACAGATAGTATATTCCCTGGGAGAATATCGAGCAGACGCTTGATGTGCAATTGCATTCAGGTGTGTGAAGATCTGTAACAAACAAATTTAAGAATGTCATTCATGTGAAGTATTTTTCAAAAGAAGATACATGGATCTGTAGAGGAAGGAGAATCAGTTTCGGTCAAGTTATAGCATAGTATTAATGTTTTGATTATGTTTCAACTGTATCAATAAAGTCCAAATTAAACTTCATGATTCAGATAGCGCATGCAGTTTTAAACAACTTTCCAATTTACTGTTAATTTACTTTTCAATTAGCTTTTTTCTCTTGGTATGCTTTGTTGAAGAGTAAACCTATGTAAGCTTGTTGGACCTCAGGAGTGTGCATGTGTCTTTAGCACAATATGGCAGCAATGTTTCCAACAATGTATAACACTGCTATAACAATGTTGCAAGCACTACTACCATAAAGACACGTGTACGCCCCAGTGATCCTATTGTTTACTTGTGTTTACTCTTTAACAACATATACAATGAGAACAAAGCAAATTTAATAATATAGGTAAACTGAAAAGTTATTTAAAAATAAATGCCCATTAAAGTTTAATTTTAACTTTACAGTCGCTTTAAGAGTGCCTGAAAGATCTTTTAGAAATGTGTTGCTTTTAAAAATGATAAATTGCACAAAATATTCAAAATGATTGAAGCTAAAAATAAATAAATAAGAATCATATTAGATACAGCAAATCTGCTTGCTTCATTTCCTAAATACTAAGTTAAATTTAATTAAATGTTATCAAACTACAATTAGTTTAAAAGAGACAAAACCTATATTTAAAATATGCAGTACTAGTCCTAAAGCCCGTGTACATGGGCCATTTTCTGTAGTGCAGCGGCCCCGCCACTCCCGCTCCCGTCCGGTCACACCCCCCGCCCGCTCATGTCCAACCTCGCCCCCACCATGCACGTCCGCTTCAGCCTGGTCAGGCCCTTATCACACCCACCCCCATCCACCCATTCTCCAGCCACACCCACCCACCCTCCCTGCTGTCTGATCCTCACTGACTGATCCTTCCTTATGGCCAGGTATGTTTGTCCTCGCACAGTCTCTACTGCCCATGACAGCTTCGGATAAATATACCTGGCCTTTTATAATATAGGATATTTGTTCCTAAAGGAATATAATAATGCAAAAATGACATGCTCTAATTTGAGGAGCCAATCAGCAGCAGCATTCACATAGCTGGGTCATGTGACAGACTGGCACTGCTGATTGGCTTACAGGCTGTATCCACTTGAGACAGCAGTGTTTTGTGGCTACTCAACACTACTTTAACTATGTTTTTGAACCCCTTTGTATGGGTTAAGCACATAGAACCTATTTATTAAACTCTAGCCTGGAACTAGTACACCTGTCATCAGGGTGAGTGGGCTACATCTGCTGTCTGCATTTACTATCGCAGACACGCCTCCTGATTTTGTGCAACCAATTGCATAAGAGCAGAGCTTGTCAATCATTCCAGTCGGTATATAGTAACCTCTCGGTCTTAAAGGGACATAAAACAGGTTGAGATATGTGCATATCCTAAAAGGGCTAATTAATTAAAAAATAGTTTGCATAAAAAAATGTTTAAAAATCTGCTGGCAAGTATTTTAAAATAATTTTCAAAAATAAGCAAAATAAATTACATAGCTAAGCTGCCTAGAGCAACCAACTCCTCCCTCTTATCAGTGTTGGAGACACAGGCATTGCATTTCAACTGAGTTCACAGTTTCTAGGCATGCTCCAGCAGATAATTCCTATGCACTTTTACATTCTACAAAAATAACAATAGATATAGATACAACTATAGAAGGAAATGTGTGGGGGGAGTTAGAGCTTTACAATTCAGATACTAAAAATAAAGAGTTAAAAGGACACTGAACCCAAATTTTTTCTTTTGTGATTAAGACAGAATATGACATTTTAAGCAACTATCTAATTTACTCCTATTTTAAACTTTTCTTCATTCTCTTGGTATCTTTATTTGAAATGCAAGAATGTAAGTTTAGATGCCTGGGTTGTTCTTGCTGATTGGTGGATAAATTCATCCATCAATACAAAAGTGCTGTCCAGAGTCCTGAACCAAAAAAAACAAAAAAAAAAAAAACTTAGATGCCTTCTTTTTCAAATAAAGATAGCAAGAGAACAAAGAAAATTGATAATCGGAGTAAATAAGAAAGTTGCTTAAAATTGCATGCTCTATCTGAATCACAAAAGAAAAAATTGGGTTCAGTGTCCCTTTAATAGTGAGGCACTGCAGTATAAATTTGCAGGTAAAGTAATTAAAGTACATGAAATTTTGTCTCTATCCCAACTTGTTTTATGCCCCTTTAACGTGATTGCTCAAGCCTGCACAATATATTTTCAAATAGACTTACTCTTTTCATTAACATAAGTAGTAACAGATTTTATTTAAAAGATTTCAACCTATTTTTCACTGCTTTTGAGAATGAGCTGAGCATTTGACACATAAATATTTCTAAGTCTAAATAAACCTTTGTGTTAGCAATACAAATGCTTTAAATTAATTCATTTTCTTAATGCTTTAAAAAAAATATTTTTAGAGGTTCCCAAAGTGTTATTGTTGTAATTGAAATGTGTTGTTATGGATGTGTTATTAGTTCTTAAAAAATAATAATATTGATGTATTGCATGATGAGAAATCTATTTTACTTTTTTAAATGATATGGTTGAGGAAGTCTACTTTTTAAAAGTTATTAAAATTTCAATAATGTTTTAGTGTGACAGAAATAGGTGATAGATATGACACATGCAAACTCATTTCAGATTTTAGAGCCTGGGTATTCACATAAATGAATTTCGACAGAATCCGATTTTTTATTTCATATTGTGACTATACTTTTTGTAACTTGGTGTACAGACCTCAAATAGACCCACTGTCTCATAAATTCAAATATTTTTTATTACTATCCAGTAAATATTGGAGAGGTGTTTTTTATTAATTTCAAGGCAATTCCAATGAATCCGTGAAACTGCTGAATTCCATTTGAAAAATCATTAAAAAGTTACAATATTTCTGAGTTTCCTTTTTTTTTTTTTTCCTTCCAAAACACAAAAAAACGAACTCCTAGATTACTAGTTTTGTCGGTAAAAACTTGCGGAGCTAACGCTCCTTTTTTTTCCAGCGCTCACTTTAAACAACGCTGGTATTATAAGTTTTCTGAATGGCTGCGTTAGCCTCAGAAAAGTGAGCGTTGTGCAAAATTTAGCTCCACTTCTCACCTCAATACCAGCGTTGCTTACGGTAGTGGTAAGCTGGAAAAACGTGCTCGTGCACGATATTCCCATAGGATACAATGGGGCTGAGCTGGCTGAAAAAAAACACCTGCAAAAAAGCAGCGTTCAGCTCCTAATGCAGCCCCATTGTTTCCTATGGGAAATACTTTCTAAGTCTACACCTAACACCCTAACATGAACCCCGAGTCTAAACACCCCTAACCTTACACTTATTAACCCCTAATCTGCCGCCCCCGCTATCGCTGACACCTACATTATATTATTAACCCCTAATCTGCCGCTCCGGACACCGCCACCACCTACATTATCCCTATGAACCCCTAATCTGCTGCCCCCAACATCGCTGACACCTACATTATATTTATTAACCCCTAATCTTCCGCCCCCAACGTCACCGCCACCTACCTACAATTATTAACCCCTAATCTGCCGAACGGACATCGCCGCCACTATAATAAATGTATTAACCTCTAAACCGCCGCACTCCCGCCTCGCAAACACTATAATAAATTGTATTAACCCCTAATCTGCCCTCTCTAACATCGCCGCCACCTACCTATAATTATTAACCCCTAATCTGCCGCCCCCAACGTCGCCGCTACTATAATAAAGTTATTAACCCCTAAACCTAAGTCTAACCCTAACCCTAACAACCCTCTAAGTTAAATATAATTTAAAGAAATCTAAATAAAATTACTATAATTAAATAAATTATTCCTATTTAAAACTAAATACTTACCTATAAAATAAACCATAAGATAGCTACAATATAACTAATAGTTACATTGTAGCTATTTTAGGATTTATATTTATTTTACAGGCACCTTTCTATTTATTTTAACTAGGTACAATAGCTATTAAATAGTTAATAACTATTTAATAGCTACCTAGTTAAAATAATTACAAAATTACCTGTAAAATAAATCCTAACCTAAGTTACAAATACACCTAACACTACACTATCAATAAATTAATTAAATAAATGAACTACAATTATCTAAACTAAAATACAATTAAATAGAATTGACCTTGCATTCTATTCGCTGATCCAATAAGCCAATTGGATTGAACTTCAATCCGATTGGCTGATTAAATCAACCAATCGGATTTTTCCTACCTTAATTCCGATTGGCTGATAGAATCCTATCAGCCAATCGGAATTTGAGGGACGCCATCTTGGATGACGTCATTTAAAGGAACCTTCATTCGTCGTTAGTCCGTCGGCCAAGGAGGATGTTCTGCGTCGGAGGTCTTGAAGATGGAGCCGCGGATGGATGAAGACTTCTGCCCCGCTTGGATGAAGTCTTCTGCCGGATGGAGGACCTCTTCTGCCCTGCGGATGGATGAAGACTTCTGCCGGATGGAGGACCACATCGCCCGGATTGGATGAAGAATTCGGCCCGGCTGGGTGAACACAGCTCAAGGTAGGGTGATCTTCAGTGGTTTAGTGTTAGGTTTTTTTAAGGGGGGATTGGGTGGGTTTTAGAGTAGGGGTGTGTGGGTGGTGGGTTTTAATGTTGGGGGGTCTTATATTTTTTTTACAGGTAAAAGAGCTGATTACTTTGGGGCAATGCCCCGCAAAAAGCCCTTTAAGGTAAAACAGCTGATTACTTTTGTAATTTAGTATAGGGTAGGGAATTTTATTATTTTGGGGGGCTTTTTTTTATTTTATTAGGGGGCTTAGATTTGGTGTAATTAGATTAAATTTCTTGTTATATTTTTTTATTTTTTTGTAATTTAGTGTTTGTTTGTTTTTGTACTATAGTACTATATATATTGTACCTAGTTAAAATAAATACAAAGTTGCCTGTAAAATAAATATAAATCCTAAAATAGCTACAATGTAACTATTAGTTATATTGTAGCTATCTTATGGTTTATTTTATAGGTAAGTATTTAGTTTTAAATAGGAATAATTTATTTAATTATAGTAATTTTATTTAGATTTCTTTAAATTATATTTAACTTTTGAGGGTGTTAGGGTTAGGGTTAGACTTAGGTTTAGGGGTTAATAACTTTATTATAGTAGCAGCGACGTTGGGGGCGGCAGATTAGGGGTTAATAATTGTAGGTAGGTGGCGGCGATGTTAGGGACGGCAGATTAGGGGTTAATACAATTTATTATAGTGTTTGCGAGGCGGTCGGCAGATTAGGGGTTAATAAGTGTAGGTAGGTGGCGGCGATGTTGGGGGGGCAGATTAGCGGTTAATAAATATAATGTAGGTGTCTGAGATGTTAGGGACAGCAGATTTGGGGTTCATAGGGATAATGTAGGTGGCGGCGATGTCCGGTCGGCAGATTAGGGGTTAAATAAATTTATTATAGTGTTTGCGATGTGGGGGGGCCTCGGTTTAGGGGTTCATAGATAGTTTATGGGTGTTAATGTACTTTGTAGCACTGTAGTTAAGAGCTTTATGTTCCGGCGTTAGCCCATAAAACTCTTAACTACTGACGTTTTTATGCGGTAGGAGTCTTGGAGGTAGAGCTGTACCGCTCACTTTCTCCAAGACTTGTAATACCAGCGTTAGGCAAATCCCATTAAAAAGATAGGATACGCAATTGACGTAAGGGGATTTGCGGTAACCAAAGAAGAAAAGTGAGCGGTACACCTGTACCTGCCATACTCGTAATACCAGCGGGCGTTAAAAAGCAGCGTTAGGACCCCTTAACGCTGTTTTTTAAAGCTAACGCAGAACTCGTAATCTAGGCGTAAATGTTTGAGAAAGAAGGTATGAAATGAGGTTCACAAGAATTCTATGAAAGTAAAAGATATACAACCAAAATAAAATTCCGACATGATAAATTATGAATTGAAATCCACAAATGGGTTAAACACACAGTAGTGGAAAATGCTAACTACACAACAGAGGTTTATATATATATATATATATATATATATATATATATTATCCTCCTCATGTATCTGCACTCATAATTTCAATGTGTCTTCAACCAGGGTGCAAATTCAAAATATCAATAGAAGTTCAAAGCACGGACTGCACTCACTGGATTTAGATTAATAAAATGTTATTTATTACGTGTTAACGTTTCAGGGTTCGCAAGACCCCTTCCTCAGACCAGACAGTGAAAAAATGATATCAGTGCAATTTATATATGCTAAGTCCCACAAAAAATGCCCCAAAACTGTGTCACCATAACAACCCAACAAAATTTACCTGGTTGCAAGTGTATACAAATAAAGATAAGTGTATTCCTAAACATGTAGTGCTGTGTGCATATATACAAAAAATGTAAATTGCATTCAACATACCATTATCAGCAATTGTCATCACCACGTGTCACATATGATTACCAATCTTTATCTGTATTTATAAAAAGCAGCTTATATTCCCCAATGGGTTTAGCAAGTTCAGACATTTAATAATATTTAATATATTTAGCAAGGTCTAAAATGAAAGTACCGGCCAGTATCATAGACAGTATAGTTAAAATGCACATATTAAAGGGACAGTCAAGTCCCAAAAAATCTTTCATGTTTTAAATAGGGCATGCAATTTTAAACAACTTCCCAATTTACTTTTATCACCAATTTTGCTTTGTTCTCTTTGTATTCTTAGTTGAAAGCTAAAACTAGGAGGTTCATATGCTAATTTCTTAGACCTTGAAGACTGCCTCTAATCTGAATACATTTTGACCACTAGAGGGCATTAGTTCACATGTTTCATATAGATAACATTGAGCTCATGCACGTAAAGTGACCTAGGACTGAGCACTGATTGGCTAAACTGCATGTCTGTCAAAAGAACTGAAATAAGGGGGCAGTCAGCAGAAGCTTAGATACAAGGTAATCACAGAGGTAAAAAGTATATTAATATAACTGTGTTGGTTATGCAAAACTGGGGAATGGGTAATAAAGGGATTATCTTTCTTTTTAAACAACATAAATTCTGGTGTTGACTGTCCCTTTAAGTAAAAACGGCTTCAGCACAATCTCACTGAACTTATTTACAGTATAGCACATATCAACAAAAAACGGCTTCTGTACAAACTTATTGACATTATTAATCATCAACCAAGAAAATCGATATGCAACGTGTTAGTTATGCATATAGCACTTATGTCATACAAATATAAAGAGGGATGTGGCGGTTTTCGTGTTAATCCATGGGTAAAGCATCAGTCATTAATTCTAGGCAACAAATCGCTTCAGTATTAAGGTTCACTGTCAGACCTGTGAGCCTGTTACGTGCTCATATTGATGACGTGTGAGTCAAAAGGCTGGTTTCGTTATTTGCATACAAAGAGAGAAGCGCTCTACCAGGAACGAACAACAGCTCAGTGGCTTGTTCTATGGTGATTTACCACCCGGAAGCAGCCTCTTTTAGACCAGTGTGCTTTTCACAGAAGAAAACTTTCCTGAAGTATATCAGTCTGATCCCGCCAAGTATGGTCAGTCCAGCCCCGAAATACCAGGCAATTCTCCTCTGAACAAGGAACATGACAACCCCAGACGATCGTTTCGGCCTCCTATGGGCCTCGTCAGTGAGGTGCAGCCACATTCCTCTAAGCACACTGGGCAAGGAGTCCACGTCTGGTTTCCCCCATCAACCATAGGGAGACTTCCCCAGGGTCATAATAATTTGCATACAAAGAGAGAAGC
The DNA here is from genome assembly GCF_027579735.1 of Bombina bombina. Classification (NCBI taxonomy): domain Eukaryota; kingdom Metazoa; phylum Chordata; class Amphibia; order Anura; family Bombinatoridae; genus Bombina; species Bombina bombina. Next base: position 1,303,813,569 of record NC_069500.1, read on the forward strand.
GCTCTACCAGGAACGAACAACAGCTCAGTGGCTTGTTCTATGGCGATTTACCACCCGGAAGCAGCCTCTTTTAGACCAGTGTGCTTTTCACAGAAGAAAACTTTCCTGAAGTATATCAGTCTGATCCCGCCAAGTATGGTCAGTCCAGCCCCGAAATACCAGGCAATTCTCCTCTGAACAAGGAACATGACAACCCCAGACGATCGTTTCGGCCTCCTATGGGCCTCGTCAGTGAGGTGCAGCCACATTCCTCTAAGCACACTGGGCAAGGAGTCCACGTCTGGTTTCCCCCATCACCCATAGGGAGACTTCCCCAGGGTCATAATAATTTGCATACAAAGAGAGAAGCGCTCTACCAGGAACGAACAACAGCTCAGTGGCTTGTTCTATGGCGATTTACCACCCGGAAGCAGCCTCTTTTAGACCAGTGTGCTTTTCACAGAAGAAAACTTTCCTGAAGTATATCAGTCTGATCCCGCCAAGTATGGTCAGTCCAGCCCCGAAATACCAGGCAATTCTCCTCTGAACAAGGAACATGACAACCCCAGACGATCGTTTCGGCCTCCTATGGGCCTCGTCAGTGAGGTGCAGCCACATTCCTCTAAGCACACTGGGCAAGGAGTCCACGTCTGGTTTCCCCCATCACCCATAGGGAGACTTCCCCAGGGTCATAATAATTTGCATACAAAGAGAGAAGCGCTCTACCAGGAACGAACAACAGCTCAGTGGCTTGTTCTATGGCGATTTACCACCCGGAAGCAGCCTCTTTTAGACCAGTGTGCTTTTCACAGAAGAAAACTTTCCTGAAGTATATCAGTCTGATCCCGCCAAGTATGGTCAGTCCAGCCCCGAAATACCAGGCAATTCTCCTCTGAACAAGGAACATGACAACCCCAGACGATCGTTTCGGCCTCCTATGGGCCTCGTCAGTGAGGTGCAGCCACATTCCTCTAAGCACACTGGGCAAGGAGTCCACGTCTGGTTTCCCCCATCACCCATAGGGAGACTTCCCCAGGGTCATAATAATTTGCATACAAAGAGAGAAGCGCTCTACCAGGAACGAACAACAGCTCAGTGGCTTGTTCTATGGCGATTTACCACCCGGAAGCAGCCTCTTTTAGACCAGTGTGCTTTTCACAGAAGAAAACTTTCCTGAAGTATATCAGTCTGATCCCGCCAAGTATGGTCAGTCCAGCCCCGAAATACCAGGCAATTCTCCTCTGAACAAGGAACATGACAACCCCAGACGATCGTTTCGGCCTCCTATGGGCCTCGTCAGTGAGGTGCAGCCACATTCCTCTAAGCACACTGGGCAAGGAGTCCACGTCTGGTTTCCCCCATCACCCATAGGGAGACTTCCCCAGGGTCATAATAATTTGCATACAAAGAGAGAAGCGCTCTACCAGGAACGAACAACAGCTCAGTGGCTTGTTCTATGGCGATTTACCACCCGGAAGCAGCCTCTTTTAGACCAGTGTGCTTTTCACAGAAGAAAACTTTCCTGAAGTATATCAGTCTGATCCCGCCAAGTATGGTCAGTCCAGCCCCGAAATACCAGGCAATTCTCCTCTGAACAAGGAACATGACAACCCCAGACGATCGTTTCGGCCTCCTATGGGCCTCGTCAGTGAGGTGCAGCCACATTCCTCTAAGCACACTGGGCAAGGAGTCCACGTCTGGTTTCCCCCATCACCCATAGGGAGACTTCCCCAGGGTCATAATAATTTGCATACAAAGAGAGAAGCGCTCTACCAGGAACGAACAACAGCTCAGTGGCTTGTTCTATGGCGATTTACCACCCGGAAGCAGCCTCTTTTAGACCAGTATGCTTTTCACAGAAGAAAACTTTCCTGAAGTATATCAGTCTGATCCCGCCAAGTATGGTCAGTCCAGCCCCGAAATACCAGGCAATTCTCCTCTGAACAAGGAACATGACAACCCCAGACGATCGTTTCGGCCTCCTATGGGCCTCGTCAGTGAGGTGCAGCCACATTCCTCTAAGCACACTGGGCAAGGAGTCCACGTCTGGTTTCCCCCCATCACCCATAGGGAGACTTCCCCAGGGTCATAATAATTTGCATACAAAGAGAGAAGCGCTCTACCAGGAACGAACAACAGCTCAGTGGCTTGTTCTATGGCGATTTACCACCCGGAAGCAGCCTCTTTTAGACCAGTGTGCTTTTCACAGAAGAAAACTTTCCTGAAGTATATCAGTCTGATCCCGCCAAGTATGGTCAGTCCAGCCCCGAAATACCAGGCAATTCTCCTCTGAACAAGGAACATGACAACCCCAGACGATCGTTTCGGCCTCCTATGGGCCTCGTCAGTGAGGTGCAGCCACATTCCTCTAAGCACACTGGGCAAGGAGTCCACGTCTGGTTTCCCCCATCACCCATAGGGAGACTTCCCCAGGGTCATAATAATTTGCATACAAAGAGAGAAGCGCTCTACCAGGAACGAACAACAGCTCAGTGGCTTGTTCTATGGCGATTTACCACCCGGAAGCAGCCTCTTTTAGACCAGTGTGCTTTTCACAGAAGAAAACTTTCCTGAAGTATATCAGTCTGATCCCGCCAAGTATGGTCAGTCCAGCCCCGAAATACCAGGCAATTCTCCTCTGAACAAGGAACATGACAACCCCAGACGATCGTTTCGGCCTCCTATGGGCCTCGTCAGTGAGGTGCAGCCACATTCCTCTAAGCACACTGGGCAAGGAGTCCACGTCTGGTTTCCCCCATCACCCATAGGGAGACTTCCCCAGGGTCATAATAATTTGCATACAAAGAGAGAAGCGCTCTACCAGGAACGAACAACAGCTCAGTGGCTTGTTCTATGGCGATTTACCACCCGGAAGCAGCCTCTTTTAGACCAGTGTGCTTTTCACAGAAGAAAACTTTCCTGAAGTATATCAGTCTGATCCCGCCAAGTATGGTCAGTCCAGCCCCGAAATACCAGGCAATTCTCCTCTGAACAAGGAACATGACAACCCCAGACGATCGTTTCGGCCTCCTATGGGCCTCGTCAGTGAGGTGCAGCCACATTCCTCTTAGCACACTGGGCAAGGAGTCCACGTCTGGTTTCCCCCATCACCCATAGGGAGACTTCCCCAGGGTCATAATAATTTGCATACAAAGAGAGAAGCGCTCTACCAGGAACGAACAACAGCTCAGTGGCTTGTTCTATGGCGATTTACCACCCGGAAGCAGCCTCTTTTAGACCAGTGTGCTTTTCACAGAAGAAAACTTTCCTGAAGTATATCAGTCTGATCCCGCCAAGTATGGTCAGTCCAGCCCCGAAATACCAGGCAATTCTCCTCTGAACAAGGAACATGACAACCCCAGACGATCGTTTCGGCCTCCTATGGGCCTCGTCAGTGAGGTGCAGCCACATTCCTCTAAGCACACTGGGCAAGGAGTCCACGTCTGGTTTCCCCCATCACCCATAGGGAGACTTCCCCAGGGTCATAATAATTTGCATACAAAGAGAGAAGCGCTCTACCAGGAACGAACAACAGCTCAGCGGCTTGTTCTATGGCGATTTACCACCCGGAAGCAGCCTCTTTTAGACCAGTGTGCTTTTCACAGAAGAAAACTTTCCTGAAGTATATCAGTCTGATCCCGCCAAGTATGGTCAGTCCAGCCCCGAAATACCAGGCAATTCTCCTCTGAACAAGGAACATGACAACCCCAGACGATCGTTTCGGCCTCCTATGGGCCTCGTCAGTGAGGTGCAGCCACATTCCTCTAAGCACACTGAGCAAGGAGTCCACGTCTGGTTTCCCCCATCACCCATAGGGAGACTTCCCCAGGGTCATAATAATTTGCATACAAAGAGAGAAGCGCTCTACCAGGAACGAACAACAGCTCAGTGGCTTGTTCTATGGCGATTTACCACCCGGAAGCAGCCTCTTTTAGACCAGTGTGCTTTTCACAGAAGAAAACTTTCCTGAAGTATATCAGTCTGATCCCGCCAAGTATGGTCAGTCCAGCCCCGAAATACCAGGCAATTCTCCTCTGAACAAGGAACATGACAACCCCAGACGATCGTTTCGGCCTCCTATGGGCCTCGTCAGTGAGGTGCAGCCACATTCCTCTAAGCACACTGGGCAAGGAGTCCACGTCTGGTTTCCCCCATCACCCATAGGGAGACTTCCCCAGGGTCATAATAATTTGCATACAAAGAGAGAAGCGCTCTACCAGGAACGAACAACAGCTCAGTGGCTTGTTCTATGGCGATTTACCACCCGGAAGCAGCCTCTTTTAGACCAGTGTGCTTTTCACAGAAGAAAACTTTCCTGAAGTATATCAGTCTGATCCCGCCAAGTATGGTCAGTCCAGCCCCGAAATACCAGGCAATTCTCCTCTGAACAAGGAACATGACAACCCCAGACGATCGTTTCGGCCTCCTATGGGCCACGTCAGTGAGGTGCAGCCACATTCCTCTAAGCACACTGGGCAAGGAGTCCACGTCTGGTTTCCCCCATCACCCATAGGGAGACTTCCCCAGGGTCATAATAATTTGCATACAAAGAGAGAAGCGCTCTACCAGGAACGAACAACAGCTCAGTGGCTTGTTCTATGGCGATTTACCACCCGGAAGCAGCCTCTTTTAGACCAGTGTGCTTTTCACAGAAGAAAACTTTCCTGAAGTATATCAGTCTGATCCCGCCAAGTATGGTCAGTCCAGCCCCGAAATACCAGGCAATTCTCCTCTGAACAAGGAACATGACAACCCCAGACGATCGTTTCGGCCTCCTATGGGCCTCGTCAGTGAGGTGCAGCCACATTCCTCTAAGCACACTGGGCAAGGAGTCCACGTCTGGTTTCCCCCATCACCCATAGGGAGACTTCCCCAGGGTCATAATAATTTGCATACAAAGAGAGAAGCGCTCTACCAGGAACGAACAACAGCTCAGTGGCTTGTTCTATGGCGATTTACCACCCGGAAGCAGCCTCTTTTAGACCAGTGTGCTTTTCACAGAAGAAAACTTTCCTGAAGTATATCAGTCTGATCCCGCCAAGTATGGTCAGTCCAGCCCCGAAATACCAGGCAATTCTCCTCTGAACAAGGAACATGACAACCCCAGACGATCGTTTCGGCCTCCTATGGGCCTCGTCAGTGAGGTGCAGCCACATTCCTCTAAGCACACTGGGCAAGGAGTCCACGTCTGGTTTCCCCCATCACCCATAGGGAGACTTCCCCAGGGTCATAATAATTTGCATACAAAGAGAGAAGCGCTCTACCAGGAACGAACAACAGCTCAGTGGCTTGTTCTATGGCGATTTACCACCCGGAAGCAGCCTCTTTTAGACCAGTGTGCTTTTCACAGAAGAAAACTTTCCTGAAGTATATCAGTCTGATCCCGCCAAGTATGGTCAGTCCAGCCCCGAAATACCAGGCAATTCTCCTCTGAACAAGGAACATGACAACCCCAGACGATCGTTTCGGCCTCCTATGGGCCTCGTCAGTGAGGTGCAGCCACATTCCTCTAAGCACACTGGGCAAGGAGTCCACGTCTGGTTTCCCCCATCACCCATAGGGAGACTTCCCCAGGGTCATAATAATTTGCATACAAAGAGAGAAGCGCTCTACCAGGAACGAACAACAGCTCAGTGGCTTGTTCTATGGCGATTTACCACCCGGAAGCAGCCTCTTTTAGACCAGTGTGCTTTTCACAGAAGAAAACTTTCCTGAAGTATATCAGTCTGATCCCGCCAAGTATGGTCAGTCCAGCCCCGAAATACCAGGCAATTCTCCTCTGAACAAGGAACATGACAACCCCAGACGATCGTTTCGGCCTCCTATGGGCCTCGTCAGTGAGGTGCAGCCACATTCCTCTAAGCACACTGGGCAAGGAGTCCACGTCTGGTTTCCCCCATCACCCATAGGGAGACTTCCCCAGGGTCATAATAATTTGCATACAAAGAGAGAAGCGCTCTACCAGGAACGAACAACAGCTCAGTGGCTTGTTCTATGGCGATTTACCACCCGGAAGCAGCCTCTTTTAGACCAGTGTGCTTTTCACAGAAGAAAACTTTCCTGAAGTATATCAGTCTGATCCCGCCAAGTATGGTCAGTCCAGCCCCGAAATACCAGGCAATTCTCCTCTGAACAAGGAACATGACAACCCCAGACGATCGTTTCGGCCTCCTATGGGCCTCGTCAGTGAGGTGCAGCCACATTCCTCTAAGCACACTGGGCAAGGAGTCCACGTCTGGTTTCCCCCATCACCCATAGGGAGACTTCCCCAGGGTCATAATAATTTGCATACAAAGAGAGAAGCGCTCTACCAGGAACGAACAACAGCTCAGTGGCTTGTTCTATGGCGATTTACCACCCGGAAGCAGCCTCTTTTAGACCAGTGTGCTTTTCACAGAAGAAAACTTTCCTGAAGTATATCAGTCTGATCCCGCCAAGTATGGTCAGTCCAGCCCCGAAATACCAGGCAATTCTCCTCTGAACAAGGAACATGACAACCCCAGACGATCGTTTCGGCCTCCTATGGGCCTCGTCAGTGAGGTGCAGCCACATTCCTCTAAGCACACTGGGCAAGGAGTCCACGTCTGGTTTCCCCCATCACCCATAGGGAGACTTCCCCAGGGTCATAATAATTTGCATACAAAGAGAGAAGCGCTCTACCAGGAACGAACAACAGCTCAGTGGCTTGTTCTATGGCGATTTACCACCCGGAAGCAGCCTCTTTTAGACCAGTGTGCTTTTCACAGAAGAAAACTTTCCTGAAGTATATCAGTCTGATCCCGCCAAGTATGGTCAGTCCAGCCCCGAAATACCAGGCAATTCTCCTCTGAACAAGGAACATGACAACCCCAGACGATCGTTTCGGCCTCCTATGGGCCTCGTCAGTGAGGTGCAGCCACATTCCTCTAAGCACACTGGGCAAGGAGTCCACGTCTGGTTTCCCCCATCACCCATAGGGAGACTTCCCCAGGGTCATAATAATTTGCATGCAAAGAGAGAAGCGCTCTACCAGGAACGAACAACAGCTCAGTGGCTTGTTCTATGGCGATTTACCACCCGGAAGCAGCCTCTTTTAGACCAGTGTGCTTTTCACAGAAGAAAACTTTCCTGAAGTATATCAGTCTGATCCCGCCAAGTATGGTCAGTCCAGCCCCGAAATACCAGGCAATTCTCCTCTGAACAAGGAACATGACAACCCCAGACGATCGTTTCGGCCTCCTATGGGCCTCGTCAGTGAGGTGCAGCCACATTCCTCTAAGCACACTGGGCAAGGAGTCCACGTCTGGTTTCCCCCATCACCCATAGGGAGACTTCCCCAGGGTCATAATAATTTGCATACAAAGAGAGAAGCGCTCTACCAGGAACGAACAACAGCTCAGTGGCTTGTTCTATGGCGATTTACCACCCGGAAGCAGCCTCTTTTAGACCAGTGTGCTTTTCACAGAAGAAAACTTTCCTGAAGTATATCAGTCTGATCCCGCCAAGTATGGTCAGTCCAGCCCCGAAATACCAGGCAATTCTCCTCTGAACAAGGAACATGACAACCCCAGACGATCGTTTCGGCCTCCTATGGGCCTCGTCAGTGAGGTGCAGCCACATTCCTCTAAGCACACTGGGCAAGGAGTCCACGTCTGGTTTCCCCCATCACCCATAGGGAGACTTCCCCAGGGTCATAATAATTTGCATACAAAGAGAGAAGCGCTCTACCAGGAACGAACAACAGCTCAGTGGCTTGTTCTATGGCGATTTACCACCCGGAAGCAGCCTCTTTTAGACCAGTGTGCTTTTCACAGAAGAAAACTTTCCTGAAGTATATCAGTCTGATCCCGCCAAGTATGGTCAGTCCAGCCCCGAAATACCAGGCAATTCTCCTCTGAACAAGGAACATGACAACCCCAGACGATCGTTTCGGCCTCCTATGGGCCTCGTCAGTGAGGTGCAGCCACATTCCTCTAAGCACACTGGGCAAGGAGTCCACGTCTGGTTTCCCCCATCACCCATAGGGAGACTTCCCCAGGGTCATAATAATTTGCATACAAAGAGAGAAGCGCTCTACCAGGAACGAACAACAGCTCAGTGGCTTGTTCTATGGCGATTTACCACCCGGAAGCAGCCTCTTTTAGACCAGTGTGCTTTTCACAGAAGAAAACTTTCCTGAAGTATATCAGTCTGATCCCGCCAAGTATGGTCAGTCCAGCCCCGAAATACCAGGCAATTCTCCTCTGAACAAGGAACATGACAACCCCAGACGATCGTTTCGGCCTCCTATGGGCCTCGTCAGTGAGGTGCAGCCACATTCCTCTAAGCACACTGGGCAAGGAGTCCACGTCTGGTTTCCCCCATCACCCATAGGGAGACTTCCCCAGGGTCATAATAATTTGCATACAAAGAGAGAAGCGCTCTACCAGGAACGAACAACAGCTCAGTGGCTTGTTCTATGGCGATTTACCACCCGGAAGCAGCCTCTTTTAGACCAGTGTGCTTTTCACAGAAGAAAACTTTCCTGAAGTATATCAGTCTGATCCCGCCAAGTATGGTCAGTCCAGCCCCGAAATACCAGGCAATTCTCCTCTGAACAAGGAACATGACAACCCCAGACGATCGTTTCGGCCTCCTATGGGCCTCGTCAGTGAGGTGCAGCCACATTCCTCTAAGCACACTGGGCAAGGAGTCCACGTCTGGTTTCCCCCATCACCCATAGGGAGACTTCCCCAGGGTCATAATAATTTGCATACAAAGAGAGAAGCGCTCTACCAGGAACGAACAACAGCTCAGTGGCTTGTTCTATGGCGATTTACCACCCGGAAGCAGCCTCTTTTAGACCAGTGTGCTTTTCACAGAAGAAAACTTTCCTGAAGTATATCAGTCTGATCCCGCCAAGTATGGTCAGTCCAGCCCCGAAATACCAGGCAATTCTCCTCTGAACAAGGAACATGACAACCCCAGACGATCGTTTCGGCCTCCTATGGGCCTCGTCAGTGAGGTGCAGCCACATTCCTCTAAGCACACTGGGCAAGGAGTCCACGTCTGGTTTCCCCCATCACCCATAGGGAGACTTCCCCAGGGTCATAATAATTTGCATACAAAGAGAGAAGCGCTCTACCAGGAACGAACAACAGCTCAGTGGCTTGTTCTATGGCGATTTACCACCCGGAAGCAGCCTCTTTTAGACCAGTGTGCTTTTCACAGAAGAAAACTTTCCTGAAGTATATCAGTCTGATCCCGCCAAGTATGGTCAGTCCAGCCCCGAAATACCAGGCAATTCTCCTCTGAACAAGGAACATGACAACCCCAGACGATCGTTTCGGCCTCCTATGGGCCTCGTCAGTGAGGTGCAGCCACATTCCTCTAAGCACACTGGGCAAGGAGTCCACGTCTGGTTTCCCCCATCACCCATAGGGAGACTTCCCCAGGGTCATAATAATTTGCATACAAAGAGAGAAGCGCTCTACCAGGAACGAACAACAGCTCAGTGGCTTGTTCTATGGCGATTTACCACCCGGAAGCAGCCTCTTTTAGACCAGTGTGCTTTTCACAGAAGAAAACTTTCCTGAAGTATATCAGTCTGATCCCGCCAAGTATGGTCAGTCCAGCCCCGAAATACCAGGCAATTCTCCTCTGAACAAGGAACATGACAACCCCAGACGATCGTTTCGGCCTCCTATGGGCCTCGTCAGTGAGGTGCAGCCACATTCCTCTAAGCACACTGGGCAAGGAGTCCACGTCTGGTTTCCCCCATCACCCATAGGGAGACTTCCCCAGGGTCATAATAATTTGCATACAAAGAGAGAAGCGCTCTACCAGGAACGAACAACAGCTCAGTGGCTTGTTCTATGGCGATTTACCACCCGGAAGCAGCCTCTTTTAGACCAGTGTGCTTTTCACAGAAGAAAACTTTCCTGAAGTATATCAGTCTGATCCCGCCAAGTATGGTCAGTCCAGCCCCGAAATACCAGGCAATTCTCCTCTGAACAAGGAACATGACAACCCCAGACGATCGTTTCGGCCTCCTATGGGCCTCATCAGTGAGGTGCAGCCACATTCCTCTAAGCACACTGGGCAAGGAGTCCACGTCTGGTTTCCCCCATCACCCATAGGGAGACTTCCCCAGGGTCATAATAATTTGCATACAAAGAGAGAAGCGCTCTACCAGGAACGAACAACAGCTCAGTGGCTTGTTCTATGGCGATTTACCACCCGGAAGCAGCCTCTTTTAGACCAGTGTGCTTTTCACAGAAGAAAACTTTCCTGAAGTATATCAGTCTGATCCCGCCAAGTATGGTCAGTCCAGCCCCGAAATACCAGGCAATTCTCCTCTGAACAAGGAACATGACAACCCCAGACGATCGTTTCGGCCTCCTATGGGCCTTGTCAGTGAGGTGCAGCCACATTCCTCTAAGCACACTGGGCAAGGAGTCCACGTCTGGTTTCCCCCATCACCCATAGGGAGACTTCCCCAGGGTCATAATAATTTGCATACAAAGAGAGAAGCGCTCTACCAGGAACGAACAACAGCTCAGTGGCTTGTTCTATGGCGATTTACCACCCGGAAGCAGCCTCTTTTAGACCAGTGTGCTTTTCACAGAAGAAAACTTTCCTGAAGTATATCAGTCTGATCCCGCCAAGTATGGTCAGTCCAGCCCCGAAATACCAGGCAATTCTCCTCTGAACAAGGAACATGACAACCCCAGACGATCGTTTCGGCCTCCTATGGGCCTCGTCAGTGAGGTGCAGCCACATTCCTCTAAGCACACTGGGCAAGGAGTCCACGTCTGGTTTCCCCCATCACCCATAGGGAGACTTCCCCAGGGTCATAATAATTTGCATACAAAGAGAGAAGCGCTCTACCAGGAACGAACAACAGCTCAGTGGCTTGTTCTATGGTTTCGTTATTTGTATAAGTCGACAGAGAAGCTGTCACAACCTATATACATCCCAGAGGTAAAAAAGGGGTCTACATAGTATTACAGGTCTGACAGTGAACCCTAATACTGAAGCGATTTGTTGCCTAGCATTAATCACTGATGCTTTACCCATAGATTAACACGAAAACCGCCACATCTCTCTTTATATATGTATGGTGTAAGTGCTATATGCATAACTCACACGTTGCATATCGATTTGCTTGGTTGATGATGTCAATAAGTTTGTACAGAAGCCGTTTTTTGTTGATATGTGCTATACTGTGAATAAGGTGAATAAGTTCAGTGAGATTTTGCTGAAGCCGTTTTTACTTAATATGTGCATTTTAACTATACTGTCTATGATACTGGCTGGTACTTTCATTTTAGACCTTGCTAAATGATGACAATTGCTGATAATGGTAAGTTGAATGCAATTTACATTTGTTGTATATATGCATACAGCCCTATATGTTTAGAAATACACTTATCTTTATTTGTATACACTTGTAACCAGGCAACTGTTGTTGGGTTGTCATGGTGACACAGTTTTGGCGCAATTTTTTAATTAATTGGGGGTGGAACTTAGCATATTTAAGTTGCACTGAAATATTTTTTTCACTTGAAGAGAGGAAAGAAAAACGCTGAGTCCCAAAGTATATCCATGGTTTATTGGATACAGGCCTACAAGTAAATCAAGGTAAGCCCTTTAGTCTGACGTGTTTCACGCATGCGTACATGCGCTTCATCAGAGATTTTTTCACTGTCTGGTCTGAGGAAGGGGTCTGCGAACCCCGAAACGTTACAACAGAATAAATAACATTTTATTTATCTAAATACAGTGAGTGAAGTCCCCGCTTTGTACATATATATATATATATATATATATATATATATATATATATATATATATATATATACAGGTAGCCCTCAGTTTACGCTGGGGTTAGGTTCCAGAAGGAATGGTTGTAAATCGAAACCGTTGTAAATTGAAACCCAGTTTATAATGTAAGTCAATGGGAAGTGAGGGAGATAGGTTCCAGGCCCCTCTCAAAATTGTCATAAGTAACACCTAATACATTATTTTTAAAGCTTTGAAATGAATACTTTAAATGATAAACAGCATTATAAACTTAATAAAATAATCACACAACACAGAATATATAATTAAACTAAGTTAAATGAACAAAAACATTTGCTAAACAGCATTATAAACCTAATGAAATAATCACACAACACAGACTTCACTTGCATTTTTCTGCAAACAGTTCTTTCTATGCATTCCAATCTGGACTGATTTATAGACAGGAAGATCTTGTTCCTTTGAAATCTGCTCGATAGCTCAGGTCTGGTTAAACTGATTAATTTCAGCTTGCTTGGCTTTGCTGCAACACAAGCAGACAGCTCCACCTACTGGCTATTTTAATAAATGCACTGCTTCTCAATGCTTTTCAATAGCAGTCACATGACTGGAAAAAAAGGTTGTTATTCTGAAACGGTGTAAATTGAACCGTTGTTAAACGAGGGCCACCTGTATATATATATATACACACACATTATATATACACAGTATATATATACACGTTGATTGGAGTAGCCGTGTTAGTCCAGAGATTTAGATATCAAAATAACAAGAGTATTGCATTGAGCAATGATACTTTTTTTATTGGACTAACTATACATTTATAAGATGACAAGCTTTCAGAAGAGTTCCTTCCTTTATCAAGTCTGAAGCAATACCCTTCAGGTATTGCTTCAGACTTGATAAAGGAAGGATAAAGGAAGGAACTCTTCCGAAAGCTTGTCATCTTATAAATGTATAGTTAGTCCAATAAATAAGTATCATTGCTCAATGCAATACTCTTGTTATTTTGATATATATATATATATATATATATATATATATATATATATATATATATATATATATATATATATATATATATATATATATATATATACTGTATATATATATGTGTGTGTGAATGTGTTTATGTGTAAAACAGGGTCCAAGAGAGGCCTTTTTAGTTTCTTCCCCTGATTTCCCCCATTAATTTCTACTTTATATTTTGGGGGGGTCCAAGAAAGACCAATGATAATTATCAGGGGGACCCCTTTAATTATAACTGTTGATATATTTACAGGGCATAGTCCATCATCTCATTAAGAAAATGTGAGGTTTGTCATGCTGTAATCTAAGAGGTATTTGTATGAATTACTATTGCAATGTAGCATATTGTGCAATGTACCCTTGATGTATTTCTTCATATGTTATTTTGAGATTGTTTGGAAATGACTGTTCATATGTACTACTTGTTTAAAAAAAACAGTTTTTTTTAGCTGGCATCTTTAGCACTGCAAATTTTATACATAAAGGGCTAGATTACGAGTGGAGCACAGTTCGAGTTCCAGTTCTACGCAAGCAAAAAGGGGTTTACCGTGGCTGTTTGCTCACATCGGGTTTTTTGCTCATATTACAAGTTGAAAGTAAATGTGATCGCTTGAGTGCAACTAAAGTTAACGCTTGTCGGGTTAGCACATCTTCAGCTTTTACACTCGTCGGGATAGCGAGCAAGTGAAAAAATGGTTTACTTTCAACTTGAAATACAAGCACAACCCGACGTACACAAAAAGCTTACTTCTAGTGGAGCTAACGCTCGAGCAGGAGCATTAAATACTGCTCCGCTTGTAATCTGGCACAAAGTGATTTCTATTGGGTGCTCAATAAAGGCAAAAAAAAATTTTCAGAGGTTAAAGTTATAGAATTTTAGAGACAAAATATTTTAGAAAAGCGATAAATAAGTGGGATTTTGTAAGGTTATCACAATAGCCCATTCGATAACCATTGGAAAGTCATTAAAGCGGCTTGTAAATGAGGCCAGCGTGTCTTGACATGTAAGGAACTATATCATATACTTCTTCCCTTTTATCTCAATTTTACTGTTCTTACCCATTGTTATATTAGAAAAGCCAAGTGTGATCAGCCTTTCCTTGTGCTCATTTAGCTGGTGCTTTGACTCGGTCAGTATTCCATTGGCCCAGAGAAGGAGGTTTGTAAACACAGCATGGATCAAGCCAAACCTATAATGTATACAGAAACATACATAAATAAATGTAAACATGCACAAGCCTGTGCACACATTTGAAAATTATTATTATCCCTGAACCTGAAAGGGACATGCCACCCACATTTTTTCTTTTATGATTTTGAAAGAGAATGCAATGTTAAACGTCTTTCTAATTTACTTCTATTATCTAATTTGTTTTATTCTCTTGATATTCTTTGATGAAAATCATATCTAGATATGCTCACTAGCTGCTGATTGGTTGCTGCACATAGAAGCGTCATGTGATTGGCTCACCATGTACATTGCTTTTTCTTCAAATAAGGATATTTAAAAAATGAAGCAAAATAAATTATGGAAGTAAATTGTAATGTTGTTTAAATTTCTATTCTCTATCTGAATCATGAAAGAAAGATTTTGGGTTTAGTGGCCCTTGAACTATAAAGCATCCCTGTGTTAAAGAGACATTAATTGTAATAACAAGACTTTCATACAGGCTTGCAATAAATGAACATACCAGTCAAACATAACACATTTCTAAAAGTATTAAAGGCTGTGCATAATTATGGATGATTTATATATTGCAATCTTAAGGTGTCTTATGTCCCTTTAAACTGACAATAGAATTATTAAGATTGTAAAATGATAAAGGGTGAGTCCAGTTCCAAAGAGACTAAAGTCTATAGGTCACTGAAAAGGGTTCAACTACTTTTGTTAAAACCGATATTTAGTCATGAATTGCATTAGGAATGCTTCATAAAACATTTACCCTAAATGTGAGGAATAAAGAAATGAATGATGATAAAGCATTAGTATCTATCACATGCTAAACCTAAGGACTGGAGCCCATAATGTAGCTCCCAGTCTTTTTAAACTAGCCCTTATCCCTCACAATTCATCACTATTAGCAACACACATTACACTTCAGGTCCATTAATGTAGCGTAGTTCCTTAGAATATAGTTATGAAGCTGCGGAAAATAACAATTAGTATTACTTGTCCTATAAAAATGGCTTTATTTCTTTAATTGGTGAATTGAACATCCCAAATGTATTTAACAAACATTTGAAAACAAAATCCACTTTTCCACTCTCATTGAAAAAAGTTGGACACCCTTGTGTTTGAAGATTTTGTAAGTATCATGATTACAACTTTTTACTGATATACAAGTGGTTGAATAGCTAGTACCGTTCAGAGAAATAACTGACCATGATTTATGGATACATTACATATGACTTAAACCCCATATGTTAGTCATGTACACGCCATATTATTCTAAATGTGTGGAGTAATTAGAGACAAACACACAAGTTATTTTAAAGACATCTGACATTGTTTAACCCCTTCACCCAGATCAGCATAGTTCTATGACATGCAGTAGAAGTGCCAGTGTAGCGCATAACATAGAAGTACGTCAATCCTGCCTGTAGCCCTAGAAATCTCGGTTGTCACTTCTGGAAACCGAGACTTGCTGTTTCTTGGCTGCAGGCAACTGTCTTCATATCGTAAGGGAGCACTGACAGTTTATGCAAAATTGTAGGCACCCCTGACTAAATAACATTTGTTTATTTTCAAAAGAACAACCTCTGCAGTAAACAAATGTAAACTTTTTATATTTCTGCAAATTGTAATAGAAATATAATGCATTTATTTTTTAATCCATAGCGTAACCGATAACTTCCTCCACCCCCTTACATTTGTGGCTGCAGTTAGTCAGTGACGTATGGAGCGGTCCCACAAGCTCTCTATATAGAGAGGAATGCACGCTCACAAGAAAGGAGCCCCTGGGAGTGCGGAGTAACGGGAAGGGGCCATGACCTTTGGAGGAATAGGCCTGATTCTTTCTAATTGGGTATCATGGTAAAGTGGGTGGTGCTAGCACGCGCCACAGCGTACTTAAGAAAAGAGCGGTAAAGTCAAGTATTCAACTTGACAGAAAATTGTTTTTGAAAGTGCTGTTTGTTTACTATCTGCTATTGTCATGGCGCAGTTGTATGCCCTATTAGGGCAGCTTAAGGAAGCAGCTGAAAAAAGGGGCCCTACCTGGCTCGAAGAAAAGCTTTGTGTATTGTTGGTCCCAGACTCCGGTGAGATGGCGGTTCAGGCTCCGGTATCACCCAGACCGGTAAGGCGTTCCAGGCCTCCGGTTCGTTTGGATCCGGATACGGAAGGAAGTACCGGTGGTCATCGGAGATCCAGCCCCAGTCCGGGGGTGAAGTTGTCATCAAAGAAGAGAACAGGTGCAGGTTCCGGGAGTCGGCAGGCGGAAGCGGAGACTAGCCGGCCTGGTATAGCAGCTAACATTGACGTTTTCGATCCGGAACAAGAGATTGTTTCGACTAAAGAGGGTGATTCTTTGCCGCAGGGTAAGATGGCCGTTTCAGGCCAAAAAGAATCTATTAAGGGGAAGAGACAAGTTAAAAAAGTAGACGGCTCATTGAGGCCTAGTTTAGTAAGGGTGGGTAATGAGCAAGAGGATAACGCTAGGTCAGTGGGGGTAGTGGAAAGACAGAGAGTGGAGGTTAGAAGGGAACTAAGGGAGCCCAGCGCTTCAGTTGTATCTCATGTGGTAGAAGCGCAAATACATGAAGTACCAAAGACGGCCCAAGTTATTAGGCCTGGTAGTAGTTTTGAGGGTCATACTTTGCAAGTGATTGATGATAGAGCTAGGGGAGATTATTTAATAGGGATTCAGCCTGAAAGGGAAGTTGATGCTGGCGGGGAGGATTTAACTTTATACTTAGATTCCTCTGAGGAGGATTTTATACCTCCTTCTCCTCGTGTGGTTGGTCCTCCTTGCCAGTTTAGGCCAGCGATTAGGGCATAGAGTGATTTAATCTTAAGAGGTGAGATTAGGAATTTGAGGGGTGGGAATGTTGTTGAAAATTTGCTTGTGTCTAATAATCCTTATCTTTCAGAAGGGAATGAAAATGGGTCATGGCCTGAGAATCCTCCTGGTTTTCTGGTGGTGGGTGATGACGGCCTGAGTGGGGAGGCTTATGGCCTGCAGGATTCTTGGACGGATCATATCAGGCTTGATATAGAGGACGGCGTTCCTATTTCAGGACGTTCTGATTCAAGGGGAGATGAAGCAGGGGTGAGTATGGCCAGTAATCTTAATTTGGGCCAAAAAGGGGATTTGAGAAGGGGTCAGAGTACTGCATTTAATAGTCTGTTTAGTTCTGTCCAAACAGGTCTGGGAATGGTTGAATACAATGTAGAGGTAGACAGCGGAAGAGGTAAGGGGATTCAAGGGTAGCAGTGTCTGGGGCTACAGCTCCTAAGAAGGGTAGAAGGGTTTTGGATGACAGTGGTTTGGGTATGTCTATGGCTAGGAGGGGTGTTGGGTTATGGGCGCCATCGGGGGGTTTGTCACATGTTTCTGTTTTACAGGCTGAAGGTCATCAGGAGTTGGCTAGTACGGAATCTAGGGCTTCTGGGTTCCTGATTAAGGAGAAGACCACAGCTGCATCTCAAGTGGATCAGTCCCCAGCGGCGCAGGATTCTAGAACAGGTAATGGGGGAGTTGGTACTGGGGAATTGAATGTTGAAAAAGTTGGGGCGAATGTTGATTCTATATCAGTAACTGTTGTGGCGGGCTAAAGGGAATTGTTAGCTAATTTAGAAGGTGCTAAGGTAACTGGAGGAGTCGCCAATTCTTGGGTTCCTCCTGGGTCGTCATTGGCAAATATTACAGTTGGGGGTCCTGTTGAGGTCAGTAAAGGTTCAGGGTTGTCAACACAGACACAGGCAGTTGAGTTGCCCCTTGCAAAAGTGGTCAACATTGAAAATAAAGGGTCAGGGGGCCCGGAGCTTAAAATTGCTGATACGGCTCTGTCTAGGTCTTGTTTGTGTTCTATTGGACCTTTAGGCATGCATTTTTTGAGTTAAGGGAAAAGATCTGGAAGCGTGATTTTATTGAGCTATTTTCTCTTTTACCGCTTGACCAATCTTTTCAAATACCTGAGGATTCAAAGAAGGATGCGTCTAAAAAGGAGGAAGAGGAGAGGAAAAAACAGTACAGGAAACTACCAAAAACTTTTACTAATTGGTTCCAGGCCTTTGTTATTTATGCCAGCGTGTTCGCTGGTAAGTTTCCAGATCAGGGAGCAGCCCTATTTTGTTACTTAGATGAAGTTGCAGCTGCTCAAAGAACATATGGGGGTATGGCATGGTGGTTTTATGATGAGCAATTTCGACAACGTTTGTCGGTCAAGCCTGAGATGAAATGGGACGATCGGGATATGGGGCTTTGGCTCAAGATAATGACTCCATTAAGGTCTTCGCAGCCTTTTTCGTGGGGTCACCGGCAGCAGTTAAAAACGGTTTCTGCTTCGCTTTCAATGAGAAAGGTTGCAAATGGGGATCATCTTGTAAATTTAGGCATGAGTGTTCGGGGTGCGGGGGTGCTCACCCATTTTCCAAGTGTTTCAGAAAGAACAAATTGGGTGGAGCCCAAGAGTTGCCTGAAAAAGGGAGTAACGCTGGTGAGGTTAAGCGGGATGGAGCTGTGGCTCGTACTCTACGCTAAACAAAGGGGTTGTAGGGAAAAAACATAATTTATGTAAGAACTTACCTGATAAATTCATTTCTTTCATATTAGCAAGAGTCCATGAGCTAGTGACGTATGGGATATACATTCCTACCAGGAGGGGCAAAGTTTCCCAAACCTTAAAATGCCTATAAATACACCCCTCACCACACCCACAATTCAGTTTAACGAATAGCCAAGAAGTGGGGTGATAAGAAAAAAGTGCGAAAGCATATAAAATAAGGAATTGGAATAATTGAGCTTTATACAAAAAAATCAAAACCACCACAAAAAAGGGCGGGCCTCATGGACTCTTGCTAATATGAAAGAAATTAAGTTCTTACATAAATTATGTTTTCTTTCATGTAATTAGCAAGAGTCCATGAGCTAGTGACGTATGGGATAATGATTACCCAAGATGTGGATCTTTCCACACAAGAGTCACTAGAGAGGGAGGGATAAATAAAGACAGCCAATTCCTGCTGAAAATAATCCACACCCAGAATAAAATTTTAATGAAAAAACATAAGCAGAAGATTCAAACTGAAACCACTGCCTGAAGTATGTTTCTACCAAAAACTGCTTCAGAAGAAGAAAACACATCAAAATGGTAGAATTTAGTAAAAGTATGCAAAGAGGACCAAGTTGCTGTTTTGCAAATCTGATCAACCGAAGCTTCATTCTTAAACGCCCAGGAAGTAGAAACTGACATAGTAGAATGAGCTGTAATCCTTTGAGGCGGAGTGTTACCCGACTCAACATAGGCATGATGAAATAAAGATTTCAACCAAGATGCCAAAGAAATGGCAGAAGCTTTCTGGTCTTTTCTAGAACCGGAAAGATGACAAATAGACTAGAAGTCTTTCGGAAAGACTTAGTAGCTTCAACATAATATTACAAAGCTCTAACAGCATCCAAAGAATGCAATGATTTCTCCTTAGAATTCATAGGATTAGGACATAATGAAAGAACCACAATTTCTCTACTAATGTTGTTAGAATTCACAACCTTAGGTAAAAAATTCAAAAGAAGTTCGCAGCACCGCCTTATCCTGATGCAAAATCAGAAAAGGAGACTCACAAAAAAGAGTAGATAATTCAGAGACTCTTCTGGCAGAAGAGATGGCCAAAAGAAACAAAACTTTCCAAGAAAGTAATATAACGACCAAAGAATGCATGGGTTCAAAAGGAGAAGCTTGAAGAGCCCCCAGAACCAAATTCAAACTCCAAAGAGGAGAAATTGACTTAATGACAGGTTTTATACGAACCAAAGCTTGTACAAAACAATGAATATCAGGAAGATTAGCAATCCTTCTGTGAAAAAGAACAGAAAGAGCAGAGATTTGTCTTTCAAGAAACTTGCGGACAAACCTTTATCTAAACCATCCTGAAGAAATATAAGTCTTCCAGACTCTATAATATATCTCTCTAGATACAGATTTACGAGCCTGTCACATAGTATCAATCACAGAGTCAGAGAAACCTCTTTGACCAAGAATCAAGCGTTCAAACTCCACACCTTAAAATTAAGGTTTTGAGATCCTGATGGAAAAAAGAACCTTGAGACAGAAAGACTGGTCTTAACGGAAGAGTCCACAGCTGGCAAGAGGCCACCCGGACAAGATCCGCATACCAAAACCTGTGAGGCCATGCTGGAGCTACCAGCAGGACAAACGAGCATTCCTTTAGAATATTAGAGAATACCCTTGGAAGAAGAACTAGAGGCGGAAAGATATAGGCAGGATGACACTTGTAAGGAAGAGATAATGCATCCACTGCCTCCGCCCGAGGATCCCTGGATCCGGACAGATACCAGGGAAGTTTCTTGTTTAGATGAGAAGCCATCAGATCTATTTCTGAGAGTTCCCACATTTGAACAATCTGAGGAAATACCTCTGGGTGAAGACCATTCGCCCAGGTACAACGTTTGGCGACTGAGATAATCCGCTTTCCAATTGTCCATACCTGGGATATGAACCGCAGAGATTAGACAGGAGCTGGATTCCGCCCAAACCAAAATTTGAGATACTTCTTTCATAGCCAGAGGACTGTGAGTCCCTCCTTGATGATTGATGTATGCCACAGTTGTGACATTGTCTATCTGAAAACAAATGAACAACTCTCTCTTCAGAAGAGGCCAAGACTGAAGAGCTCTGAAATTGCACAGAGATCCAAAATATTGATCGGAAATCTCACCTCCTGAGATTCCCAAACCCCTTGTGCCGTCAGATACCCCCACACAGCTCCCCAACCTGTAAGACTTGCATCTGTTGAGATTATAGTCCAGGTCGGAAGAACAAAGAAGCCCCCTGAACTAAACGATGGTGATCTGCCCACCATGTCAGAGAGTGTCGTATAATCGGTTTAAAGATATTAATTGAGATATCTTTGAGTAATCCCTGCACCATTGGTTCAGCATACAGAGCTGAAGAGGTCGCATGTGAAAACGAGCAAAGGAGATCGTATCTGATGCGGCAGTCCTAAGACCTAAAATTTCCATGCATAAGGCTACCAAAGGGAATGATTGTGACTGAAGGTTTTGACAAGCTGATATCAATGTTAAACTTCTCTTGTCTGACAAGGACAGAGTCATAGACACTGAATCTATTCTAGAAAAATAAAAAGGTTACACTTGTCTGAGGAATCAATGAACTGATTGGTAAATTGATCCTCCAACCATGAACTTGAAGAAACAACACAAGTCGATTCGTATGAGATTCTTCGAAAATGAGAAGACTGAGCAAGTACCCAGATATTGTCCAATAAGGAAATACCAAAAAACCCTGTTCTCTGATTACAGAAAGAAGGGCACCGAGAACCATTGAAAAAAATTCTTGGAACTGAGGCTAGGCCAAATGGTAGAGCCACAAAACTGGTAATGCTTGTCTAAAAAGAGAATCTCAGACACTAAAAGTGATCTGGATGAATCGGAATATGTAGATACACATCCTGTAAATCTATTGTAGACATATAATGCCCTTGCTAAACAAATGGCAGGACAG
This sequence comes from Bombina bombina, assembly GCF_027579735.1. Taxonomy (NCBI): domain Eukaryota; kingdom Metazoa; phylum Chordata; class Amphibia; order Anura; family Bombinatoridae; genus Bombina; species Bombina bombina. The sequence goes on from NC_069500.1 coordinate 1,303,835,046, forward strand.
TCCTACAGTAACCATCTTGAATGTTGGTATCCTTACATAACGATTCAATATTGATAGATCCGGAACTGGTCTGAAGGAATTGACCTTCTTTGGTACAATGAAGAGATAAAATAAAACCCCAGCCCCTGTTCCAGAACTGGAACTGGCATAATTACTCCAGCCAACTCTAGATCTGAAACACATTTCAGAAATGCTGAGCCTTTGCTGTGTTAACTGGGACACGGGAAAGAAAAAAAAAAATCTCTTAGCAGGAGGCCTTAACTGAATCCAATTCTGTACCTTTCTGAAACAATGTTCTGAAACCAGAAATTGAGAACGGAATTGATCAAAATTTCTTTGAAGAAAACGAAATCTGCCCCATACCAGCTGAGCTGGAATAAGGTCCGCACCTTCATGGGTACTTAGGAGCTGGCTATAGGTTTTCTAAAAGGCTTGGATATATTCCAAACTGGAAATAGTTTCCAAACTGATACCGCTCCTGAGAATGAAGGATCAGGCTTTTGTTCCTTATTGTGAGGAAAGGAACAAAATGATTATTAGACCTAAATTTACCTTAGATTTTTTATCCTTTGGAAAAAAAGTTCCCTTCCTTCCAGAAACAGTTGAAATAATAATTTATTACCCTGGAAAGAAAGGGAAAGCAAAGTTGACTTAGAAGACATATCAGTATTCCAAGTTTAATCCATAAAGCTTTTCTAGCTAAAATAGCTAGAGACATATACCTGACATCAACTCTAATGATATCACCAATAAAATTATTAGCATGTTATAGAATAATAATAATGCTATAAAATTATGATCTGTTACTTGTTGCGCTAAAGCTTCTAACCAAAAAGTTGAAGCTGCAGCAACATCCGCTAAAAATATAGCAAGTCTAAGAAGATTACCTGAACATAAGTAAGCTTTTCTTAGAAAGGAATCAATTTTCCTATCTAAAGGATCCTTAAATGAATTACTATCTGCCGTAGGAATAGTAGCACATTTAGCAGGAGTAGAGACAGCCCCATAACCTTAGGGATTTCGTCCCAAAAAAACTCTAATCTGTCAGATGGCACAGGATATAATTGCTTAAACGTTTAGAAGGAGTAAAAGAATTACCCAAATTATTCCATTCCCTGGAAATTACTTCAGAAATAGCATCAGGGAGATTAAACACTTCTGGAATAACTACAGGAGATTTAAAAACCTTATTTAAACGTTTAGATTTAGAATCAAGAGGACCAGAATCCTCTATTTCTAATGCAATTAATACTTCTTTAAATACAGAACGAATAAATTCCATCTTGAACAAATACAAAGATTTATCAGCATCAACCTCTGAGACAGAAACCTCTGAACCAGAAGAACCATTATCAGTATCAGAATGATGATGTTCATTTAAAAATTCATCTGAAAAAAGAGAAGTTTTAAAAGACTTTTATGTAAACTAGAAGGAGAAATAACAGACATAGCCTTCTTAATGGATTTAAAAAATAAAATCTCTTATGTTTATCAGGAACACTCTGAAAATTAGATGTTGACGGAACAGCAACAGGTAATGTAACAGTACTAAAGGAAATTTATCTGCATTAATAAGTTTGTCATGACATGCAATACAAACAACAGCTGGAGAAACAGATACCAAAAATTATAGCAGATACACTTAGCTTGGTAGCTCCAGCAGTAGACAGCGATTTTCCTGTAGTATCTTCTGACTCAGATGCAACGTGAGACATCTTGCAATATGTAAGAGAAAAAACAACATATAAAGCAAAATTGATCAAATTCCTTAAATGACAGTTTCAGGAATGGGAAAAAATGCCAAAGAACAAGCTTCTAGCAACCAGAAGCACTGAAAAAATAAGACTTAAATAATGTGGAGACAAAAGCGACGCCCTTATTTTTTAGCGCCAAATAAGACGCCCACATTATTTGGCGCCTAAATGCTTTTGGCGCCAAAAATGACGCCACATCCGGAACGCCGACATTTTTGGCGCAAAATAACGTCAAAAAATGACGCAACTTCCGGCGACACGTATGACGCCGGAAACGGAAAATAATTTTTGCGCCAAAAAAGTCCGCGCCAAGAATGACGCAATAAAATGAAGCATTTTCAGCCCCCGCGAGCCTAACAGCCCACAGGAAAAAAAGAGTCAAATTTTTGAAGGTAAGAAAAAATGATTAATTCAAATGCATTATCCCAAATATGAAACTGACTGTCTGAAAAATAAGGAAAGTTGAACATTCTGAGTCAAGGCAAATAAATGTTTGAATACATATATTTAGAACTTTATAAACAAAGTGCCCAACCATAGCTTAGAGTGTCACAGAAAATAAGATTTACTTACCCCAGGACACTCATCTACATGTTTGTAGAAAGCCAAACCAGTACTGAAACGAGAATCAGCAGAGGTAATGGTATATATAAGAGTATATCGTCGATCTGAAAAGGGAGGTAAGAGATGAATCTCTACGACCGATAACAGAGAACCTATGAAATAGACCCCGTAGAAGGAGATCACTGCATTCAAATAGGCAATACTCTCCTCACATCCCTCTGACATTCACTGCACGCTGAGAGGAAAACCGGGCTCCAACTTGCTGCGGAGCGCATATCAACGTAGAATCTAGCACAAACTTACTTCACCACCTCCATCGGAGGCAAAGTTTGTAAAACTGAATTGTGGGTGTGGTGAGGGGTGTATTTATAGGCATTTTAAGGTTTGGGAAACTTTGCCCCTCCTGGTAGGAATGTATATCCCATACGTCACTAGCTCATGGACTCTTGCTAATTACATGAAAGAAAGCTTTGTTATTGATGCACGGCTTTGAATTCGGTTTTAAAATACCATCTTCCGGGGGTGTTGTTTACTATAGAGGCAATTTGAAGTCAGCTAGGGAATGGCCAGATATTGTTAAGAGTAAACTTGAGAAAGAGGTTTCTTTGGGGAGAATGGCTGGGCCTTTTGAAGTCCCCCCTATTCCTCATTTGCGTATTTCCCCTTTGGGTGTGGTTCCTAAGAAGGATCCAGGAAAATTCCGTCTTATACATCATCTGTCTTTCCCTAAAGGTGGTTCTGTGAATGATGGCATTACTGATGAATTGGCGTCAGTGTCCTATGCTTCTTTTGACTTGGCGGTCAAGTTAGTTAGGGATGCGGGCCAGTTTGCATGGTTAGCTAAAGTTGATATTGAAGCAGCTTTTCGTCTGCTGCCAGTTCATCCTTCTTCGCACTACCTATTGGGTTGTTGTTTTGATGGAGCTTTTTATGTGGACCTTTGTCTCCCAATGGGGTGTTCCATTTCCTGCTCTTTGTTTGAGTCTTTTAGTTCCTTTTTGGAATGGGTTGTGAAGTTCAAGTCGGGATTTTCATCTATTGTACATTATCTTGATAATTTTCATTTTGTGGGCCCTCCAGAATCGGATATTTGTGTGAAGTTGAGGGATTGTTTTTATCTAATGGCATCTGATTTTGGGGTTCCTATTGCAATGGAAAAATTTGAGGGTCCAGTCACGGCCCTCAATTTTTTGGGGATTACAATATATTCGGCTAAAATGGAATGTAGATTGCCGAGGGAAAAGATTGTGGATTTGTCGGAAATGATTCAGCGGTTTCTTGGTGTCAGTAAGGTGACTCTGCGGGAAATGCAGTCACTTTTGGGTAATTTGAATTTTGCTTGCAGAATCATTCCCATTGGTAGAGTATTTTCCAGGAGAATGTCTTTGGCCACATCTGGTGTATTGAAGCCTCATCATTTTGTAAGGGTTAGAAAAGGGCACAAAGATGATTTGAGAGTATGGTTGGAATTCCTTAAAGATTTTAATGGAGCTTCAATCTTCATGGAAGCTCGGGTTTCCAATGTGGATTTAGATTTGGTAACTGATGCGGCTGGTGGTGTCGGTTTCGGGGCTTATTTTCAGGGTCATTGGTGTGCGGCTGTTTGGCCCCAGTCCTGGGTGGGCCTGGGTTTAACTCTAAACCTAGTATTTCTTGAACTGTTTCCAATATTGGTAGCTTTATATGTTTGGGAGGGTGAATTGGTTACCAAATCTATATTATTCCACACGGATAATATGGGTGTGGTTTCTGCTATCAATTCGTTATCTGCTTCTTCTCCACCAGTTTTACGTTTACTGAGAGTGCTGGTTTTAAAATGTCTGAGTATGAATGTTTTGGTTAGAGCTAAATACATTCCTGGGAAGTGTAATATGATAGATGCTTTATCTCGTTCACAGTGGAGTTGTTTCCGAGAACTAGCGCCTCATGCCGACGCAGTTGGAGTGAGTTTCCCGGATCAGTTATGGAGGCTTGGGGAGGAGGATTGGCTGAGTTAGTTAAAAATTCTTTGGCTCCAGGTACTTGGTCTTCTTATGTATCAGTCTGGAGAGAATGGGAAACGTGGTTGGGTCAGGCTGAACTCAGGGAAGGGATTGATGATGTCACGGGTTGTTTACTAGAATGGTTGTGGCATTGGGGGGCTTTGGGTTTGTAGGCATCCAATATGGATAAAAGATTGGCTGCACTAGCCTACAGATTTAGTTTATTGGGTATGTGCGATGCTACAAAGGTTTTTTGGGTACGTCAGGTTCTTAAGGGTTTAAAAAAGAAGGTAAAGAATGTAGATAAGAGAAGGCCAATTACATTTACATTACTTGAAAAGATTTGGGTAGTGTTGTCTTATATTTGTTCATCATCATTTGAATTATCCCTTTTTCGTACTGCCTTTGTGTTAGCTTTTTTCGGGGCTTTCCGGATATCGGAATTAGTAAGTCCAAGCAGAAGGGTTGCTGGGGGTTTACAGAAAGAGGACGTGATATGGGATGAAAATAGGGTTGAAATTTTATTGAAGGGTAGTAAAACAGACATTTATAAAAAAGGCAAGAATATAGTCCTATTCCCTAGTGGGTCAGTAGTGTGTCCTTGTCAAGTATTGTTGCATTATGGGGCTTTACGGCCTTCGCATGATGGCCCGTTATTAATTCATTCTGATGGTTCCTTTTTGTCACAGTATCAATTTAGGGCTATTCTAAAAGGGGCAATTGGTTTATTAGGCCTTAATCCATTGGATTTTGGGTCTCACTCATTTCGTATAGGGGCTGCTACTGAGGCTTCTATATTAGGTTTGAGGGAAGATATAGTTAAAAGGATTTGGAGATGGGGATCAAATCGTTATAAATCTTATGTTAGGCCTGAGTTGAGAATATAAAAAAAAAAAAAAAGAAAAAGAAATGTTGGGTGAGTGGTTTTATGAAATGACATCCTGAATGTTTTTCTTTATTTTCTTGTATTTTTCAGGTGTGAGGATCGTATGGGTGATGGGGCATTCATTTATTTATTGGGCCAATGCTGAGACCAGTAAGAAAATAGGCGGCCTGCAGCTCGGGTGTCCAGTGGGCCAATGGGAAGTCAAATGGTTTGGGATTAGGGGCATGTGTTGGGAACATTTGTTTCCATTATTTGTTGAATATAGTAAGGTTTTCCATCATCCTGAAGTTTTGGTGTTGCATTTGGGGGGGAATGATTTGGGCCTTATTCCGCAAAAGGAGTTAGTCAGAAGAATTAAAAAAGACTTAGGTAATATTAAAGATCTTTATCCTGAGATAAGAATAATTTGGTCACAAATTACTCCACGCCTGGTTTGGAGGTCTGCCTGGGATTATGAAAAACTGGAGCGGAGCCGTAAAAAAATTAATAAAATAATTAGTTCCTTTGTTAGAAGGCTGGGGGGGTGTTGTTTTTCACCCTGATTTTGAGGTCGAGGGGTCTAAGGAGTTTTATTTAAAAGATGGGGTTCATTTCAATCAATTTGGGCTGCAGCTATTTTTGTTTGTTATTAAAGAAGCTTTACAGAAAGTTTTAGGTTTGGCGGGACTGGGCTGCTTGGGCAGACCAGTCGTTGGTGGGGGTGCTAGTTCCCAGACAAATATTTGAAGCAAGATGGCCAAGTGATTTGGGGGATTTTAAGAAGTTGCCTCTCCATGGGGTGAGTGGGCTACTGGTTTATTATAGGGACAAGGGGTTCCCTATTAAAGTTGAGGTGTGATTGGTACGGACTCAACGTGTATATAGTTGAGTCCAGTTTTTGGAACGACGGCCATGTTGTTTTTTGTGGGTTTGGGAACTAGCACCGCTGTGGGGAATTGGCAATATGTTTAATGTTATGTTTAATGTTATTAAGAACATTAGGTATGTTCTGTTAAATGTTTTATTATATTATTAATATTTAATATTTAAATTATTGTTATTTAATAAAAGGGCTGCTGCCAATTTTATACCAAGGTTATGTGTGTGAGTCTTATTTATATAATTAAGTAGTTATAAAGGGGTTAGTTCATTGGGGCCGGGGATTGACAACTTTAAAGGTCAAGGAGCCCCTGGGAGTGCGGAGTAACGGGAAGGGGCCATGACCTTTGGAGGAATAGGCCTGATTCTTTCTAATTGGGTATCATGGTAAAGTGGGTGGTGCTAGCACGCGCCACAGCGTACTTAAGAAAAGAGCGGGAAAGTCAAGTATTCAACTTGACAGAAAATTGTTTTTGAAAGTGCTCCCTCCCTCCCTAACTAAAGGGTGTTTCTCTCCTTGTTTGTGATTGTCGCAAGCAAGGCGGGGGTGCTAGTTCCCAGACAAATATTTGAAGCAAGATGGCCAAGTGATTTGGGGGATTTTAAGAAGTTGCCTCTCCATGGGGTGAGCGGGCTACTGGTTTATTATAGGGACAAGGGGTTCCCTATTAAAGTTGAGGTGTGATTGGTACGGACTCAACGTGTATATAGTTGAGTCCAGTTTTTGGAATGACGGGCATGTTGTTTTTTGTGGGTTTGGGAACTAGCACCGCTGTGGGGAATTGGCAATATGTTTAATGTTATGTTTAATGTTATTAAGAACATTAGGTATGTTCTGTTAAATGTTTTATTATATTATTAATATTTAATATTTAAATTATTGTTATTTAATAAAAGGGCTGCGGCCAATTTTATACCAAGGTTATGTGTGTGAGTCTTATTTATATAATTAAGTAGTTATAAAGGGGTTAGTTCATTGGGGCCGGGGATTGACGACTTTAATGGTCAAGTAAAAAGCTTTTCAGATCACTCAAATTTATAGTCCTACAGAGAGAGCGTGAATATCCCTTTGTAACGAGCACTTACAATTTGAGTTAACATAATAGATAAACTCCGGCTATCTCCAAACAGGTATTTCCCTTCAGAAATGATCACACCTCTGTAAATAAGTGTTTTTTTTCCCCGTTGTAGTGTTGTACGGTACACATTTCCCTTCGACATTTATAAAAACGCCACTAAAATTTAAAAAAGCCAGATTTGCGAAGGGTGTACAGAACTGTAAAGATAAAAGTAGTCAAGATAAGTAATATTTTTAGTAATGGCAAAAAAAAAGAAAAAAAATCTGGAATGAAACTAATATTTAAATGTAGAGATAATTTAAATGCTGGTTAGCAGCTTCTGCAAGTTTACCATTTCTTTAAGGTTTTGAAATGTCCTTCACGGTTCGCAGACTTGAACATTAGTTAAATCTCTGGGGTGATTTGAAACAAATGCAGAAAGTTTTGTTTAGCGCACCTTTCAAAAATACAGATTTAATTCTCATTGGCTGCAATCCCAAAGATGCCCAAATAGTTACACAAAACAGAGTGTACTGGCACAAAGCAAACAAAACAGTTTTAAATGCTGCAAAAATCACCTATGCTTTATTTTTAAAATTGGGATCTTAGTCACACAATATGGCTATATTCTGCTTAGCCAGTCACCAACTTACAAGGCGCCCCAATGTTGACTATTCCTAACGCTTCAGTACACTGCCTTTATGGGACTTTTAGAAAAATGTTACGAACTAATAAATTGATGTTATTATATTATGATACTAACATATTATTGTTAACCTCTCTTTTGGCCTTTTTTATTTTTGTATTTATTTATTGTATTCTTATATTTAACATTGGCTTTATCCAGCATGAGACATACAGAAAATTGATTCTCGTATTTCCTTAAAATTACAGTCAATGCAAGTGGACCATGTCAGTGGTGTGAAATGCAATCCACATTAATTAGATTGTAAACTGTTTGAAGCAAAGAACTCCATAATACATTTAGTCCCAGGTATGCTGTGCTTATATATTTTAATTTTGCTTCCCTTTAGATTCTTTGCCTTATTTTGTATTTATTTGTTGAAAAAGACTGCCACCTGCTGGACATATTTTTGTAATGCACCTTGTAAAGTAAATAATTTTCAACTCATTTTAAGAATTATGGGAACGTTCACTAAAAGCTGTAATAAGTGTTTCCTGAGAGGGATTTATTTAATACAGAGACAGGTGACAATTGTAAAATAAATTTCCCATCTGGGAGTAATTAGCACACAAATTAATTCATTCTTAAAGATACAAATTACACTAGAAATAATATTTGGCACTAACTAGCAACACATAGGTCTAGATTACGAGTTGTGCGTTAGGGTTAATGCCCGCTGGTATTACGAGTCTTGCAGGTACAGGTGTACCACTCACTTTTTTGGCCAGACTCGGAAATACCGCAAATCCACTTACATCAATTGCGTATCCTATATTTTCAATGGGACTTGAATAGTGCCGGTATTATGAGTCTGACCAAAAGTGAGCGGTACACCCTCTCCTGTCAAGCCTGGTACCGCATTTAAAAGCCAGTAGTTAAGAGTTTTACACTACAACGCCGTTGCATAAAACTCTTAACTAAAGTGCTAAAAAGTACACTAACACTCCTAAACTACCTATTAACCCCTAAACCGAGCCCCTCCCCCCACATTGCAAACACTAAAATAAATATTATAACCCCTAATCTGCCGAACCGTACATCACTGCCACTATAATAAATATATTAACCCCTAAACCGCTGCACTCCCGCATAGCAAACACTGGTAAAATAGTATTAACCCCTAATCTGCCGGCCCTAACATCGCTGCCACCTACCTACATTTATTAACCCCTAATATGCTGCCCCCAACGTCGATGCCACTATATTAAATGTATTAACCCCTAAACCTAAGTCTAACCCTAACCCCCCTTACTTAAATATAATGACAATAAATCTAAATAAAATTCATATTCAGGGAATAGTGACACCCAAGGGATACCCCTTGGTAATTACTGGAGTTGCCTCCTAACCAGCCTAAACCCAATATGATATAGGGCATGTGCATGCCTCCAACGCATCAGGAGAGCCCAGGGTTTTGGGAATAAGATCAGCAAAACCGCAGGTGGGAAGTATAAGCCACAGCCTCCACCATAATGTAGAGGTAAGAAATAGAACCCTAGCTCTGACAATCCTATGATGGACAGAACTAGGAATGACAAGAGAGGGAAAGGTGTCTCCTTGCATTTAGGTGAAAAGACTATGGGACATTTCTGTCAAAGCCCACCTGGGAAAGGGAGCTCTCACCTTTAGAAAGGTTTATCTATTTTTTTCTACAGAAAATCTCCATCAGTGTCGGTAGATAAATAATTAGATACACTTTTCTAATGGATTGTGATCAACCCTTTTGTTCTTGGTATAACAAACTGAAGCAATCAAAACAGAACTACAATTACACATCATTTGAAAGATCAAAAAATCAGTATCAGCTGTTATATAAACTCAGCCTTGGTCTTGCATTGCGCCTGCACTGTGAGTAACTTTCCTCTTTAGCAGACTGTAAAACCAAGGGAACCCCATTGTGCGCTAGATGTGGAGCGTAATCAATAGCGCAGGGTGCATTACCTTTTGTGCAACTTTGTGAAAGAATAACAAACAGTCTGGTATTAAATATGTTAACCAAAGCAACTTATTATAGCACAATATTTATTTCACCCGTGTTTTATTGAATCATTATCGTCATTAAACTAAACATACTAATCTTTACATGACCTCTTTTTTCTGTATTAAAGTTAAAGGGGCCTATTTAAGATGCTGCAAATGCAGCTGTTTCCGTGTGAGCCTTCAGGCTCGCCGGAAACAAAACTTAAGAAGCAGCGGTCACAAGACCGCTGCGCCTTAACTAATCCGCCACCTCTGAGGTGGCGGACAGCAATCATCCCGATCAGATACGATTGGGGTGATTGACACCCCTTACTAGCGGCCGATTGGCAGCGAATGTGCAGGGGTGGCATTGCACAAGCATTTCTGGGGAAATTCTTGTGCATACGCTGTCGGCATTTAGCGATATCAGGTGGACATCAATCGCCACAGCAAAGTCTATGGACTCCATTTATCAAGCAGTGGATGCTGCTTTGGAGGCTAATTGTTCAAGCTCGTCTGAAACAAAAGTTAAGGAGCAGAAGTCATAAGACCACTGCTCCTTAAAACCTGTCCTTTTAGGTGTCAGATTGAAATCATCCTGATCCGATACGATCAGGCTGATTGACGGCCCCTGCTAGCGGTCAATTGGCCGCCAGTGAGCAGGGGGCAGCATTGCACAAGCATTTCACTAGAAATACTTGTGCAATGATAAATGTGGACAGCGTATGCTGTCGGCATTTACCGATGTCAAACGGACATGATTCGCTATAGCGAATAAAAATAATAAATCACCCCTTATGCCTCTAACATCTGCAAGCAAAGATATTCTCTGTGTAACTTATTGCTATAGTAAGTGGAGTTGTTTTCACATAGAGCACTAGGAGCATTAGATGTTAACTCTTTGTCATAAATACCATCCAGGCTACACAATATGGCTTTGAGCAATCAGGTGTTGTGTCCTTTACAGTGGATCTCTTAATATTCAAATATTAGTTCATATATTTAAAAAAATCTTTTGCCGCAGAGCTCTATATAATAAAAACTTTCATGAGCTAGCCAAAGAGCTGAGAATACAGGGATCTCAATTATAACTATTTTCAGAAATGTTAAACCCAACCAGATTACAGATAAGCAGATAATGTTTCAGTAACATCCCTAATCAGTTCAAATTAAAAACTTGCAGCTTTGAAAAAAACCATAAACAATATACACAATTTCCTTTAATATGTTCAAATGAATGCAGATGTTTTCAGTGCAAACTAGATTTGACAAAATATAAATAAGGTTAAAACTTGAGCAATTTGTGTGTTTCCAGTAGGAAGCTGCTGTATTTTCCTGACAGGAAAAGTAATCTCTGTATTCACATATTAGGAGCAGAAGATGCTTGTGCTGACATATGTTCTGATACAACATTAAGAGCTTGCCTTAAAGGGACAGTTCACCCAAAAAATGTCTCCCCTTTAAATTATTCCCAATGATCCTTTTAACCTGCTAGAGTGTATTAAATTGGTTACAAGTAGGTCCTTTACTCCTATTTCAGCATTTGAAATAGCTGATTTAGCCTGTGGTATCGCCACCTATACTGAACAAATTAATACTGGAGTATAGCCTAAGTATACACAGCCAGCAGAAGAGATTACACTTTCAGTGGGATGCAGGATAGTTAAGTAATAAAATGATAATTTTCCATTGTTCTCTCTATGTATTGAGCTTTGGTGTTCCAGCCAAATAAAAGATAAGGAAGCAAGTCTGTTTACACAAACTTAGAACATAATGAGATCTGATATCACCTTTAAGCTCAACCCATTGTAATAGGCTGTGGTTTCAAAGCACAAAATCAGCTACTTCATATACACAAATAAGCATGAAAATGGAATTTCTCAAATATTTTATACTCTGCAGTTGGTATAACAAGTCATTTACAATACATTAATGGAAAAACAATTTTACAGTGTACTGTCCCTTTAAAGGGACATGAAACCCACATTTTTTCTTTCATGATTTCGAAAGAGAATGCAATTTTAAACATCTTTCTAATTTACTTATATTATCTAATTGGTTTTATTTTCGTGATATTCTTTGCTGAAAAGCATATCTAGATATGCTCAGTAGCTGCTGATTGGTTGCTGCACATAGAAGCCTCATATGATTGGCTCACCCATGTGTATTGCTTTTTCTTCAAATAAGGATATCTAAAAAATGAAGCAAAATAAATTACAGTATAGAAGTAAATTGTAATGTTGTTTAAATTTGAACGTTCTATCTGAATCATGAAAGAAAGATTTTGGGTTTAGTGGCCCTATAAGTCTGACTGACCAACATCCAATACTGAGAGTTTACATATCTAGTATTCTCCTCAATGTTTTTTTTTATCTTGGGCTATACACCTGCCCATGTACTCCTTTTGTATGTACAATGAAGGTACAGGAAAAAGCAGATATTGCTACATGGGGCAGTTTAAAGTAAAAAACCCCTGTTGAACATTGTTTATCTTATATCAATTTGCTGTGGCCAATTGGGGGCAGATAATCACTGTGTAGGGAAAAGGCCAAACAAATTCAATAAAGTTAAATGCAAAGTTTTGTTGCTGTTTTTTTTTTTTTTGGTGTTTAATTAAACATTTTGGCCTAGTTTTTAAGTGCAGCTATTGTGCATTAACATCACTCAAGCACAATCAATAGCATTCAAATTACATTTATCTTGTGCACGATAACGTGCATGTCGAATAGTGCGGGTGTGCTAAATATAATACAGACATGTGGCGGTGTTCAGTATAATTCATGTCTGATATAAATTAAGTGCTATGCTTATGAGCGTGCCCTAAGCCAATCATGTGTAAATAGAGGAGTTATTTGTATAGTCTTGTGCTAAACTATTAATCATGTTGCTTTAATTCAGGTCTTAAAAAGTGCTACATTTTACATAGCTAATCACTTATGAGTGCAATAAACAAGCTTAGATCCTCCCCTGCACTATCCATTAAAAGTATAGGGCATGGTAAAAACTTTAGTCTGTGTTAACATGTTTTGGTTAAAATTATTTGACCTTTCACTTGTAATAACAGATGGTGCTTTATTCCTTGTGTGACAAAATATAACAAACACTACGCTATTGATTGCACTCCACTAATCTAGCCCTTTATGGGGAACTTTTTTTTTTCTTGTTTAAAAGGACAGTCTAGTCAAAATTAAACTTTCATGATTCAGATAGGGCATACAATTTTAAACAACTTTTTTATTAACTTTTATCATCAAATTTGTTTTGTACTTTTGGTATTCTTAGTTGAAAGCTAAACCTAGGTAGGCTCATATGCTCATTTCTAAGTCCTTGAAGGCCGCCACTTAACTGAATGCATTTGACAGTTTCTTATGAGAGGGCACTGATTGGCTAAAATGAAAGTCTGTCAAAAGAACTGAAATAAGGGGGCAGTCTGCAGAAGCTTATACAAGGTTATCACAGAGATAAAAAGTATATTAATTTAACCATGTTGGTTATGCAAAACTAGGGAATTATCAGGGGCAAAACTACCAGTGATGCAGAGATCGTAAATGCAACCGGGCCCAGGAGGTCCCCAATCAGGGGGGCCCAACCTTCAGCACAACAAAAAAAATTCTCCAAATTTTATTTATTTTTATTTTATTTAAAATTTCTTGCCCCCGCGTGCCTGTCCCCCGCACCTCTTCCCCCCACAGAGATCTTCTCCATTTGCCTGTGCTGTGCGGCTGTGTGACTGACTTTCCTGACAGTTTTAAATCAGAGCGTTGCCGTTGGTTACCATGGCAACACTCTGAAACATTTCCTGCTGAGTGAGCAGGAAATAAGGAGCTATCGGAGTGTCTGCGTGAATGCAGTAACAGCCTAGTGAGTGAGCTCAGGGAAGTGGAACTGTCATTCTCCTATTCATGGCATACCAGAGATCTGGACAGGTGTTGGTGGTAGGCCGGTAGCTGTTTCAGAACTTGCAGAAGACAAGTGCACTGTGCAAGTAAAGTCCCCGTCGGGTGTGTGAGTGACACTAGTAGCAATGCCATGATGGCTGACAGAGCCCAGTGACTCCCCTGTACACAGCCAGCCATCAAAGCGCACAGCCCATCGGATGGTCCATCTGCAGAGACAGCTACGAACTCCAGAGCTCATCGGTCACAGTCAGTATCTATTCTTATCTCTCACTACGCTGCTGGGTATCAGGATGTTAGGAAGCAGGATTCAGGTCTATCAGCATCCTCACCCCACCTTGCAGCTCTTTCAGCTGTTACTGCGGTGATGCTAAACACTGCAATCCTCACTCTGCTAAGCAAAGTAATACGGTACCGCCACAGGCAGCTTAGTGCATATCCATGGTTACTGCCATGACAGCTCTCTCTGGTCACTCTGCCTTTAAGAGCACAACTGTAATATCTGTATCTTTCACCAACTCATTGTCTTTTTTTCTGTTGGTAGTTGCATATGGGCTACCCTCTTCTTTATTTTTGCCAATTTGCTGCTTGTGCATCATTACTATACAGGCACAAGGTCAATTAAAAAGGCTTCCATTATATTTCAGTTTACCGCTTATGGCAAATAAATAAAACTTGCCCTAAGTTATAAATGCTTTACTGCCCTCAACCATGGACTTTAGATGGATAGTAACATCATGTGTGTAAAAAATATATGTATAGTATTCCTATTTGTATATATGTGTGTGTGTATATATATATATATATATATATATATATATATATATATATATATATATATATATTGTATATATATACATACAACATTCAGAGGTTTTCTGTGGAAAAAACAAGCCTTCTAGGCCTGTCTAGATTTGTTAATGAACTACACAATGAGTTATTTTCTCTATATTTTGTGCTTAGTGGAGGATTTTAAACTCACCTTTTACCTCCCCCTAATTTTAAATGTTGTTGTATTTTGCCCCGAAATCAACTTCACTCAGCAGTGATTCAAACCTTTTCCCAGCTGATGAGTGGCAAAAACCACAAAACTGTCTGTCCTGGGATGGTTATGAATCACTGCACTAACCCTAGCTAAGCTTATAAGCTGTGTGAACAGTGATGCTCTGGCATTAAGGGAATCTGCTGAAAAGCAGACTTGAAGTAAAAAGGTGCGTCATTGTGAACCTAATTCTTACCCAGAATCCTTTGCTGCATTGGAAACAATGTAATTCAGACGTTTTCTGTGGGAAAAACAAGCCTTCTGGCCTGTCTAGATTTGTTAATGAACTACACAATGAGTTATTCTCTGAACACATTGGGTGAGCCAATCCCAATAGGTATATATGCACAGCCGCCAATCAGCACATAGGTTCCAGCAGTGAGCCTTTTCAATAAAGGATACCAAGAGAACAAATCAAATTAGATAATAGATGTAACTTAGAAATGTGTTTAAAATTGCATGCTCTATCTAAAACATGAAAGTTTAATTTTGACATTATTTTTTGTTGTTACACAGACACCTTTATCAAATGTGGTAGATGCTGACAAAAAAAACAATACCAACATTTCAAACAACTTCACTTTTTTTTTTACTGTGTTAAATGTTGAAAAAAATAAATAAATAAGTATATGTATTTTTTTTGGGGGGGGGTTAGGAGGGCCCTTCTCAGATTCTTGCACCTGGGCCTTGTCGTTTCTAGTTACGCCTCTGCAGCTGATTCCTGCTTTAACTGAATAAGTAGGTAAGCGAACGATGATTTATCATCAGAGCAAAAGCAGTGGTTCTGTCTGTGCTGTAGTTTAACCCCTAAAACTCCTTAGAAAAAAATGATTATGTCATTAGTAAAACGACTGTGAAGAAATCGGTTGCTGCTTTGTTATAAATCTTTGTTAGGACTTTGGAAAGGTGGTAGTTGTGTAAGACCTGGTCCTGCCCCCTTGCAAATAACCAGCCCTTGGTTTATATTATTGTTGTGAGTAGCTTTATTGTCAGTTTCAGGCAGTTTTTTTTTTTTATTTTTTACTGCGGATCCTGACAGTTATATTAGTCTATTAGGAGCAGTTTGGTGCTGTGTAGTAAAATGACATCAGTCTCCTTGTGCCAAACTGTACAGTGCAGAGCACACTGAGAGGTTGCACACACTATTGGTACACTATGTACAAATACAGTAGTCTAGTAACATTATTTTAGAACAGATCTTGTTAACCCCATCAGATCAGACAATGTATAGGAAACACAAAAAGCACTAGCTGTTATGGACATAGAGACTTGTAAGGATCTGCTGGAATTTTATGTTAGCCAATAGAGCAGCTGCATTCATTAAAGGGACATGGAAGTGAAAAGTCTTGCTTACTTTACTAATAAACGGACATTAAAGTAATTCTTTTTTTTTTATATTGTATAAATTTAGAGTTTTTAAACCAGGGATCAATCTGCATTAACTGTTCCAGTTCATAAAGAATAGTACTATTCATGGGGGGGGGGGGGGAAGCAGCAGTCATCCGCTCCATAGTCCACTTTATATTGGAAACAGAGACATATTTGTTGAACACTTTATTGATATTCTTGTTGAAAAGCTGGGTCCTCGGTCCAGGGCCTATTCCCCGACTGCTCAGACTACCTCTGTATTTGACAGATTAACACACAACCCAACTAAAAGTATGCACAGGGCAGCAGGATTTAGGAGGGGCAGCATATTCTATGTTCTATAACACATCTTTTCAGTGCTATGCTCTTGCAATATTATATTTGTTAAAGAGAGATGAAACCGATACAGCATACAGTTTTAAATACCTTTCACATTTACTTCTGTTATCAAATTGCTTCATTCTCTGGGTATCCTTTGTTAAAGAAGAAGCAATGCACTACTGGGAGCTAGCTGAACACATCTGGTGAGCCAATGACAAGAGGAATATATGTGTAGCCAGCAATCAGCAGCTATCTCCCAGTAGTGCATTGATGCTTCTAAACCTACCTAGGTATGCTTAATATTGCATGTTCTATCTGAATCATGAAAGGTTAAATTTCACTTTACTGTCCCTTAATTACAGATAAGTGATCACTGCCTACTGCTGTGAGAAGTACATGAGGTAAATATGAGCTTAAAGGACATGGAACCCCAACAAATTCTTTCATAATTCAGCTAGGGCATGCAGTTTTAAATAGCTTTGCCAATTACGTCTATCAGTACATTTTCTTCATTCATTTAGTATCTTTTGTTGAAAAGCAGAGACATAAACTCAGGAGCGTGCATGTGTTTGGGGCACTATATGGCAGCAGTTTTGCAAGACTGTTATAAATTTGCAAGAGCCCTAGATTGCAACACTATTTTCTGCCATGTAGTGCTCCAGACACCTACTTAGGTATTTCTTCAACAAAGAATACCATAGGAACAAAGCCAATTTGACAATAGAAGTAAATTGCAAATTTGTTTAAATTGTATGCTCTGAATCAGCAAAGAAAAATGTTGGTTTCATATTCCTTTAAATTGTTGCAGATTTCACAGTGCCTAGGGTAGCATAAAAACTAAATACATCACAGTACGCAGAATTTTGGGTATAATTGTGATTAGGCCACAATAAGACTCATAGTTATTGTAAAGATCCCTAAGGTCCAATGAGTGGACATTTTCTATATTTAGGGCCTACATTTATTGAACCTATTTTTTTTTATTTTGTTACTTAGACAGAGCATACACATTTTAAAAGGTTTCCAATTTGCTACTATTATCAAATGTACTTTGTTTTCATGGTATTTTTGTTGATGAGTATACCTAGGTAGGTTATGTGCACTGAGCACCGCATTGCAAGAATGCCATCTAGTGTTCTTGCAATTTTATAACGTTCTTGCAAAACTGCTGCCATATTGTTCTGCAGACAAGTGCACACTCCTCAGCCTACTTACCTGCTTTTTTTTAACAAAGGAAGCTAGAGAATGAAGTCAATTTGATAATCAAAGTAAAGTAGAATTTTTTAATTGTATGCTGCATTTAAATCAAGAAAAAATTGGGTTTCAATGAGATATTTATCTACCAAGAGAACAAATCAAATTAGAAATTTGTTTAAAATTGCATGCTCTATCTAAAATATGAAAGTTTAATTTTGACATTATTATGTTGAAAAAAAATAAATAAATAATAAAAAATATATATATATCTGTATCAAATTCAGTTTTCTTTTTTTTTTTGGGGGGGGGGGGCCCTTCTTAGATTCTTGCACCTGGGCCCTGTGGTTTCTAGTTACGCCCCTGGTAAGCAACCTTCTAATTTACTCATATTATCAATTTTTCTTCGTTCTCTTGGTATCTTTATTTAAAAAGCAGGAATGTAAAGTTTAGGAGCCAGCCCATTTTTGGATCAGAACCTGGGTTACGCTTGCTATACAGGGTGCTGAACCTAAAATGGTCCGCTCTTAAGCTTCCTGCTTTTTAATTAAATATAGCAAGAGAACAAATAAAAATTGATAATAGGAGTAAATTAGAAAGTTGCTTAAATTTGCATGCTCTGCAATTAGGGTTTAGTGTCCCTTTAATGTTGCTATAATTCTTCCCCAAAATTGGACTTCAATAGGTTTAAAAGAAAGAAGTATATTTATTGTGTCTTCATTAAACTTTTTGCTAGTTATTATCTAAATATAGTGATTATGTTTTATTTGCTTATTATTTCACTGATCTGCACTGTGCAGTTGTAATAGAATCTACCTTGATGTTTCTGTTATTGAAAAGATTACATGTAGCCCAACACAAGCAAACAGCATTCAATTAGAATGTAAAGAGACAATAGAGTGTTTTTATCTTAGCACTAAATACTTTCCAATAAAGCTCAGTTAATTTCATTTTGTAGTTGAAACGATTTACCTTTCAAGTGTTTTAAAGGACTGGATGATATCCTTTGCATGAAACCATAAAAAGTAAACCTAGAATGAAGCAGAACACAAGGTTTAAGTTAATGCCGTTATCTAAAACATAAATAATGGTGGACTCAAGTTAACAATACAAATATACAGTACAGGACGTACAGCAGAGGTTGGCAAATCTGTATGAAGTGTAATAATTACAAAGAATACCGAGAAGCCAGACATCTATAATATCTAATATTAGGGTCCATCGCAATCTTTCTGATATCTGGTCCCAATTAAGATAAACTGTTTTACACCTCTTAAAGGGACAGTAAAGTCAAAATTTAACTTTCATTATTTAGAAAGAACATGTAATTTTAAACAACTTTTCATGTTACTTCTATTATCTATGTTGCTTTGTTTTCTTGGTATCCTTTGTTGAAAAGAAAACATAGGTATGGTTAAGAGCAGCAATGCACTTCTGGGAGCTTGCTGCTGATTGGTGGCTGCACATATATGCCTCTTGTCATTGGCTCACCCTATGTATTCAGCTAGCTCCCAGTAGTGCAACAAAGGATACCAAGAGAATGAAGCAATTTTGATAATAGAAGTAAATTGGAAAGTTGTATGCCATCTCTGAATCATAAAAGAAAAATAAATTGGGTTTCACGTCCCTTTTAGGTTAATTGTTAAATTGATAATAAAGGGACAGTCTACTCCAGAATTTTTACTGTTTAAAAATATAGATAATCCCTTTATTACCCATTCCCCAGTTTTGCATAATCAACACTATATTAATATACTTTTTATCTCTGTGATTACCTTGTATCTAAGCCTCTGCAGACTGCCCCCTTATTTCAGTTATTTTGACAGACTTGCATTTTAGCCAATCAGAGCACTCTCATAAGTAACTTCACGGGCGTGATCACAATGTTATATATATGGCATACATGAACTAACGCCCTCTAACTGTGAAAAACTGTCAAATGCATTCAGATAAGAGGCAACCTTCAAGGACTCAGAAATTTGAGCATACCTAGGTTTAGCTTTTAACTAAGAATACCAAAAGAACAAAACAAATTTGATGATAAAAGTTGCAGGGAGCTAGCTGCTGATTGGTGTCTGCACATGTATGCCTCTTGTCATTGGCCCATCCTATGTATTCAGCT
Source organism: Bombina bombina (assembly GCF_027579735.1). Taxonomy (NCBI): domain Eukaryota; kingdom Metazoa; phylum Chordata; class Amphibia; order Anura; family Bombinatoridae; genus Bombina; species Bombina bombina. Next base: position 1,303,854,735 of record NC_069500.1, read on the forward strand.
AGCTTCCCGTAGTGCAGTGCTGCTACTTCAGTAATCCATCCTTATAACTGGTAAACAATCTGAGCGCCATTTGCATATGTGTTTGATGGGTATCCTTCCTGGACATGTTTGCTCAATGATTACATTGGCACATTTAATATATTAAACGTTGTTTTTTTTTGTTTGTTTTTTTTCAATCATTGCTTGTGACAGCATTATTTTATGGCTTGGAGAGTTTTAGAGTAGAAATCAATAACACTGTGGGAAATGAGTTTCTTGAAGTGTCCACAACTGATCTCATCTTCTAGAACAGGATTTTATCATTTCTCATACTTAAAATTGTGAAACCACTGGAGGTTTACTCCATTGCAATAATGTAGCCACAAAAATGGTGCCAAAATCGGAGCCAGGTTTGTCTTTGTGCAATTTCTATTACTGTAAAAAGATGGTGAGACAAAGTTCTGGATCATTTAAATCATGATTATTTAAAACACAATTTTTGCACCTTCTCATTTAAAAAAAGAAAACTGTGCAAACAATTACAGTTGCCAACGAACAGGGGCCCGATCCGATATAAATCGTCGCCCGCAAAAGCCGGCGACGCCAAATTTTGCACGGGTTTGCTATCCTATATATGGCGTAACTTAGAAGTTACGCCCGTATATTTCTGCCTTTGCCCGTCGTTTTTTGGCCCATAGACTGACATACAAAACACGCGCAGTTTGGTATCCAATATACAGCGTAAGGACTTACGCGCGCAGGTTTCAGAAAATCTACTCCATTTTCATCTCGCCACAAATTGCAGGCGCAGGAACCCTTGCACTGACTAAGAAACCAACGTAACTCTCTGAAGGCCTTACAAATGCATGCTTAACAACATACATATCAGCAGTTTGATCACAAATAGTTAACCTCTTAAAAGCATTTATTATTCCTGCCCCTGCAAGTGTGTCAAACCAATCACAAACAGCACAACCTCTCACCTGCAGCCTTAAAATACCTGCCAATGCACACCCTCATTAGCCACCATGTTTCCCTTGCAATATATTGTTTTCAGAGAGAGACAGCGTCGTGGGGCACAAGGGGTGCTGGAACCCCTACAAGCCCCTGTTTTGGATGATATTCCTGCTGCTGAGGTCCCTGGTCATGGTGCTGTAGCCGTCCCTGCTCCTGCTGCTGCTGCTGTCCCTGCTCCTCCTGCTGTTGTCCCTGTTCCTGGTGCTCCCCATGCTGCTGTTGCTGCAGCGGGCCATAGGCCAGCAGGGCCTATAAGACGAAGGCATTAGCAGAGGAGAAGAGCACCAAGGATACACAGGGTTAGGGTCACCCTGTTTGGGATGACAGAAGTGGAGGTCAGGGAAAAGTATCGCTTGACTTCTGCAAGCCTCATTGACCTATATGAGATCTTGAAGGATGATATTGACCCTCAAGCGAATAGGAACCGAGCTCTGACTGGTATGCAGAAGCTGTTGTGTGTTGTACACTTCCTGGCATCTGGCTCATACCAGTCAACAGAGGGGCTTGTGTCTGGCCTAGCGCAGTCTACCTTCTCCAGGATTCTAGGGGAGGTTTTGACTGTTCTAGATAACCAGACACAGCGATATATTCATTTCCCCCGTACCCCCCCAGGAATGGAACCGTCTTAAACAAGGCTTCTTTCGACTGCGGGTATTCCCAATGTCATGGGGGTAATTGATTGCACACATGTGCGTATCGTGGCCCCACATGAGGAGCCACTCCTCTATATTAACAGGAAAGGGTTTTACTCATGGAATTGCCAGATGGTCTGCGATACCACTCTGAAATTCATACATGTGTATGCAGGCTTTCCGGGGAGTGCACATGATTCCTACATCCTGCGCCAGACCTCCTTATTCCAGATGTTTGACAATGGAACACTCTCGGGAGGATGGCTGCTTGGTGAGTACCTTCATTCTGTCTGTATATTTCTACTAAAGGGACACTAAACACAAAATAATTATCTCATGTTTCAGATAGAGAATACAATGTTAAACAACATTCAATTCACTTCAATTATCTCATTTGATTTATTCTTTAGATATCCTTTGTTGAAAAAATAGCAATGCACATAGATGAGCCAATCATATGAGGTATCTATGTGCAGCCATCAATCAGCAGCTAATGAGCATATCTAATATGCTTGTCAGCAAATGATATCAAAAGAATTGAGCAAATGACATAATAGAAGTAAATTATAAGGTTGCAGAAAATTGCAGGTTCATGTGTGTTTCATGTCCCTTTAAAGGGACAGTATACTATAAATAGGTTTTCACTTAAAAGTACATTTTCTTAAAATGGCATGTTCTATCTGAATCATTAAAGGGACACTCAATCAAAATTAAAGGGACAGTCTGCACCAGAATTGTTATTGTTTTAAAAGATAGATAATCCCTTTACTACCCATTCCCCAGTTTTGCATAACCAACACAGTTATAATAATATACTTTTAACCTCTGTGATTATCTTGTATCTAAGCCTCTGCTAACTGCCCCTTTATTTCAGTTCTTTTGACAGACTTGCAGTCTAGCCAATCAGTGCCTGCTCCCAGATAACACTGTGCTTGTGCATGTGAAGTTATCTATATGAAATACGTGAACTAACGCTCTCTAGTGGGGAAAAACTGTTAAAATGCATTCTGAAAAGAGGTGGCCTTCAAGGTCTAAGAAATTAGCATTTGAACCTCCTAGGTTAAGCTTTTAACTAAGAATACCAAGAGAACAAAGCAAAATTGCTTTATTTTGGCCTAGACTGTCCCTTTAAACTTTCATTATTCAGATAGAGCATGCCATTTTAAACAACTTTCCAATTACTTCCATTAACAAAATGTGCACAGTCTTTTTATATTTAAACTTTTTGAGTCACCAGCTCCTACTGAGCATGTGCAAGAATAAGTGTGTATGCATTTGTGAATGACTGATTGCTGTTACATGGTACGTATATGCATTTGTGATTGGCTGATGGCTGTCACATGGTACAGGGGGAGTGGAAAAAGACATAACTTTTAAAATTGTCAGAAACAAAAATCTAATACTCATTTGAATTTTAGACTAAGTGCTATTGCATTGTCTTGTTATCTTGCATTTGTTGATTATGCAAATCTACTGTGTTGACTGGTCCTTTAAAATAGAATTTTGGTCTAGACTAATCCTGGCATAAAAGTAGATTGCTTACAATGCACCAATTTAATGTTTTGGTTAAATATATCTTTTAAATGAAATCCATGTTATGTCCCTTTAAGCACATGATGTACCTGTAGTAATCAGAATACATATGTTACTTGACAGGTGACGCAGGGTACGGCTGCAGACCATGGCTATTAACCCCCTTGGTGCACCCCCTTACAGAGCCACAACTCATGTACCAGGAGGCCCACATACGAACAAGGAATGTCATCGAAAGGAGCTTTGGCCTATTAAAATCCAGATTCAGGTGTCTGGATGTTACAGGCGGAGCTCTACAGTATAACCCCAACAAAGTGTGTTCCATTGTCAATGCATGTTGTATTCTACATAATGTTGCTGTGGACACACGTTTATTGGGGGACATTGACCAAGAGCAGCAGCAGCAGCTGGTTCCTGTACCTGAGGATGTGGACAGGGGGACACTGAGGGGGAATGAAGTGAGGGATTATGTCATCCGGGAATACTTCACCTGTAAGTTACTTGTTCATAAGTACAGTAAACCGTAACATTCACATGTATTATGATGTTTGACAGTACCTCACCAACCATTGCATGTGTATATATCATGTCTTGCAGAATTACATACTGTGGATTTCCACTGCATGTAAGTGAAACTACTACATCCCAACCCCCTTCCCTTAACCACCCTAATTACTGTTATTTCTCATTTGTTGAATTCATGTTTAGGTCACTATGATTTATTGACTATCATTAAAGGGACACTGAACCCAAATTTTTTTCTTTTGTGATTCAGATAGAACATTCAATTTTAAGCAACTTAATAATTTACTCCTTTTATCATTTTATCTTTGTTCTTTCGCTATCTTTAATTGAAAAAGAAGGCATCTAAGCTTTTTTCTTAGTTTAGAACTCTGGACAGCACTTTTTTATTGGTGGATGAATTTATCCACCAATCAGCAAGGACAACCCAGGTTGTTCAACAAAAATGGGCTGGCATCTAAACTTACATTCTTGAATTTCAAATAAAGATACCAAGAGAATAAAGAAAGTTTGATAATAGGAGTAAATTAGAATGTTGCTTAAAATGTCATGCTCTATCTAAATCATGAAAGAAAAAATTTGGGTTCAGTGTCCCTTTAAGAATGATGAAAATGGATGTTTATACCTTATGTTCACACCTTCTGTAAATACATTATTAGTTAGATATACCCATGTGTCAATTTATATTGATGTGAGAAACTTTGATTTACATCTTATAAGTGAATATTATTATATGTACCCTTCATACACAACTATGTGATGTGGTTTATAGAACATGAAAATGTCATAAACATGATAATAATACCTTTTCGGGCCATTTCCACACAGGTATTATTATATGTTTTAACAATATTACTGTACTAAAACACCCCTCACATGGATGTGGATGACAATTATATGTTAAATAACAGAGGACAAGATTTATGGTCAACTATAAGAATATTTATTTTTTTCTTTGCTTCTTGGATGAGGGTTCTGAGGTAACTGGAGTGGATCTCCTGATTCTTCTGGGTTGTGCTGATTCAAATGATTCAGCTGGAGTGCTGGTCACAGATGAGAGGCTGGAGGCAGTGTCCTGCTGGTGTGTAAAATGCTCCACCAACACACCCAACAGTTGCTTTTGTTCCCGCCTTCTGTTGTCAGTCTGCATATGCATATCCGAAATAACTCTCAGCATCTGAGACTGGTTTTGGACTTTACCACTTAAAGATGCTGCCATGTCCCATTGCAGCTCAATGGAATGCTGGAGTAAAGTCTGTTGGCTTCTGTAAAACCTGGGTTGGTCTCTCTCTCTTCTCTCGCAGCTTGCTATGAGCCTCCTGTGGAGGGAAATGTATTCGTTGCCCAGGGCAGAATACAGAGGATCTACAGGCTGTTCACCAGCAGGGATTATATGCGCAGGTTCACCTCTAGCTGCTGTTGCATCTGGAACTATGACAGCTGGTGCTGCAGGAGGAACTACGACAGCTGGTGCTGCAGGAGGAACTACGACAGCTGGTACTGCAGGAGGAACTACGACAGCTGGTGCTGCAGGAGGAACTACGACAGCTGGTGCTGCAGGAGGAACTACGACAGCTGGTGCTGCAGGAGGAACTACGACAGCTGGTGCTGCAGGAGGAACTACGACAGCTGGTGCTGCAGGAGGAACTATGACAGCTGGTGCTGCAGGAGGACCTATGACAGCTGGTGCTGCAGGAGGACCTATGACAGCTGGTGCTGCAGGAGGAACTATGACAGCTGGTGCTGCAGGAGGAACTATGACAGCTGGTGCTGCAGGAGGAACTACGACAGCTATATGCTCCTCTTCAGATGCTGGAGCGTTTCCAAGGGAAGGGGATGGTGGAGCTCTCCGGGTGGACTGGTAGTCCCATTGCCCTGACTGGCCTGATATTGGGCCTGGGTTAAAGACATCTACCCTTTGGGCCTGACTTGGCTCCCCCTCAAAGCCAAAAGAATAATCCTCTGGCCAGGGCTCATCTTCCAATGTTGGTGGCATGACGTCTGGGTCCTCAACAGAGGCAATATAACCCAGCTCATGCCTGGGAGCATACTGTCCTTGTTGATGGAATCTCTGGACTGGTGGTTGCGGTGGAGGCATTCTCTGGACTGGTGGTTGCGGTGGAGGTATTCTCTGGACTGGTGGTTGCAGTTGATGCATGCCCGTTTGCACCCTGGTGACAGGAGGTTCTGTGGAGGAGTCAAGTGATGAGAGGTATTAGTACAATCATATATATATATATATCCATGAGGGCATACAATGTACATTGATACATGCTAGGGCCTATACTCATTCTCATGTCAAACTCTATAACATGCATGTGCACATTGTGATGTGTGTTATGAGGGATTTTAATATGCAAAGTATACAGGTATGTGTTTCATACAATAGTTATGTGTACATGTCAGTGATGGAGAAAATGTGTTCTTTAAGTCACACAATTTCCTTTAGCCTGATGTAATCACATAATGTGCTTTCTTGAGCTAAAAGTATTGTGATGGCGAAAGTGTCCATTTACTGAAAACTCTACATGTGGCTTGTGGGCTGTGTTACTCTGAGACATGTTAGTATTTCACTATTCCACCTGATATCATGAATTTCAATGTGTTAAGTAGCATTAAATTGACATTAAACCCATTTTTATTCTTTCATGATTCAGCTAGAGCATGCAATTTTAAACAACTTTGTAATTTACTTCCATTACCTAATTTGCTTCATTCTCTTGATATTCTTTGCTGAAAAGCATATCTAGATAGGCTCAGAAGCTGCTGATTGATGGCTGTACATCAATGCCTCATGTGATTGGCTCACCCATGTGCATTGATATTTAATAAACAAAGAATATCAGAATAATGAAGCAAATTAGATAATAGAAGTAAATTGGGATGTTGTTTAAAACTGTATTCTCTATCTGAATAATTACATAAAAAGATTTGGTGTAATGTCCCTTTAATGTGAAATCTAATTGTAGATGTTTTTGTTAGTAGGCCAAATACCATGCTCCTCATTGTGTACATGAATGTGTGACATTAAAGGATGTTATATCTCAAATACATATAATACTGGTGTGTGGGATGTTACTCACCAGCATGATGTGCTGATGTTGCAGTCCCTGAGTCACGAGCCCCTGTAAGTTCACGGACTGCTGTGACGCTCAGGGACCTGCGAATGATCTCCTGCCATTCATTGTATTCAGCCTCCTGGGGAGGACCACCACCTGTTCCCCTCTGGTACATGGCTTCTTGGCCCATTTTCTCCTTCACCCGCCTCTTGCAGTCATTCCACCTTTTCTTTAGCCCATCGACATTCCTTCTCTGCTGGGCCACGCTGTTGACTGTATCCTCGACCAACAGCCATGCAGCCTTACACCTTCGGCCAACTCCTTTGCCCTTCTCTTGGCCAAAGAGGGCAGTGTGGTTCTCCATGACGGCCATGACTAGCGCTAGATTTTCAGCAAAAGAAAAGTTCGGGCACCTCATGCGCTCATCGTCCGTGGCCACCTGGCTTCCTCCCTGGGATGTCCCTGGTGTGGGTTCCTCCCTATCCTCTCCCTCCTCCCCCCTTCTATCCCCATGTGCACCCTCTGTCCCTCTTCTGAGTGTGCCTGGTCTTGGGGCAACCTTACTCCCATCCTCCCTTCTGGCTCTCCCTCTCCCCACTCCACTTACTCCCTGACAGGGACCCTGCTGCTCTTCCTGTCCATAATCCTCTCCCTGCAACTCCCCTCCACCCTAGCTCTCCCTGTCATCCTCAAACTACACACACTCACACACTCACTCCCACTTCAGTCACACACAATCACAACCAAACACTCAGCCTATCACACTGTAAAAGATAAATAAAATGTGTGAGGTGTTATATAAAAAAAAGTGTTGTGTATTTTGTATATGTATGTATGCAAAATGTGTGCAATATGTAAAAAAAAGTGTAAGTAAATGTACAGGCTTAAGTAAACACAAATCCAAAAATCCGACCTAACTAACTGATGAAATGCGCCTCTCTCACTGCTCTTACTAATTATCACTATAATCACTGTAGTGTACTGTAGCTCCAAGAACCAACCAAACACACTAAAGAAAATGGCGGCTGCGCATGGGTTATGTATGGATTTTGAATCGCGTAATTACATGGCGCATCTTTTAGAACTGGCGGTTATTTTTTACGATTCGTAGCTAATTTGCATCAAACTACTCTTTATTGAGACTTTACGTGAACAAAATACTGGCGTAAGTACTTGCGACGACTAAAATGTGTATTTACTTTGGGATTTCTTCCTTCGGTGTTGGATCGTTGGCTTATAGATAACCGCTTGTACGATCCAACACCGAAGGAAGAAATCCCAAAGTAAATAACAAAAGAGAAGTCATTGAAAGAATCCAAACAGCGGCATTTATTTAACCGCACTATCCTTCAACAAAGAAAGTGTTATCAAGCAGATACACTTTAAGGTACTGTTTCGCACATATTCAATACAGTGTGACAGATATCGCACATACCGTGCCCCACTGTATGATAAATTGAAGCTTAAACAATACCAGTAATTACAAATCTGAACTATATATAAAGTATCGTTTATGAACTATATAAAGTATCGTTTATACCAGTGCAACAAAGATAATGTTGAAAACATAACCTGTGAAAACTAAGATTGTATATATTTTATTTCATTTTTTTAAAGTATTTTACTAAATATCGATAGACACCGGTGTCAATTTAACAATATTATGCCAATATATATATATATATTTTTAAGATTTAATAAAATTGTATTAACTATATTCAGTATTTGGTCATATTTGAAAATAAGGAGTATTTTATTACATACAGCGGTACAAGCGGAGTATTTACAATAACACTATATCACAAATCAAGACATAGTGACACGATAAACTAAATTTATAGAAATTAACTAAACCCATCACACATTGAAGAATAGCATTTGAGCCATATAGCATTCACAGCGATACTCGCTAAACGTATCTAAATTAATCACATACCTAAGAATTACATTTGTGCCACACAGTAATCACAGCGATACTCGCATAACTTATCTAAATTTATCACAGAGATACTCGTATAACCTATCTAATTTTATCTAATTTAATCTAGAAAACTGAAATATCAGTAAAATTGAATAATTACCGTTTACTATACACAGGGAATTAGCATTCATTTGCACCACCTATTCTCACAACACTAAATTTCTAAAAAAAAACATTGGGATAAAGTTTTTTCGAAGGTGTGCAAAAAATTCCCCATCCTAACTTACAGTCTAAACATATCCATACGTAGAAGAACTGAAACTGCCAATCATGAAAATGTGAATATGATTTAAATGTAAAAAAAAATTAGATTGCTTCACTACATATCTAAGTGTTGGTCTTGTGAGCTGTACAGGTTATCAGGTATTTTATAGATATACATATGTATAAATTTGTGTCCTGCCCACTGCAGACGGACTATACAATGGGGATGAATAAAGCCTTAATGAATCTATACCATGTATACAAAAACACCTCTAAAATATTGTCTGTGGTCATTTCACAGTGTCTTGTACATCAGCAACATAAAATAAATATTTCAAATAGTCTTGAAAAACTTGCAAATGTGTAAAAAAAAAGAGAGGCAATTTTGGAACTTTATAAAGTGCCTTTTAGGTGTTGAATTTGTTAAATGGAAAATGGTCTCAAAAACCCGTTGAAAATTATTGAGAAAATGGATTGTGATTGTCAAGAAAAAATTGTCTCCATGTAAAAAAAAATGTTATTTTTTGGCAAGTCAAAAACATGCTTTCTTGCAATTGTTATTGTAACACATTTAGCTGATAGATTGTGTTCAACCCTATTATCTCAAATAATAAGACATCAAACCATTTCAACAAATTGTTTAAAAAGCTTGTACATGTTTTTTTTTTTTCTTTTCTTAATGTATTTATTTAGTAACCAATACACAATTTGCATCTAACAAAACAAGTCATATGATAGCAATTCAAGAAGAAATGCAACATCACTATAATATACATTTATATAGATTGTGTCCTATCAGAACCAGATCTGGAGATATGACACATGCTGTTTCATTTTACATTACCATTTATTTTATTTTGTTAATGCTGTTGTATCTAAATTTTCCCTAATTCCAAGACTCTCATGTTTACATAGAAGCAAAATACTGGGTTGAGGGAAATTATATTTCTTAATAACAATTTCAAAGCACCCAACCATCCTACATTTTGTGGGATAATTCCAGTTTGGAAGATCTGCCCCTGTTGCCGTTTCTGCTGCTTTCCAGTCCCTTTATGCTAGGTTTACAAAGCAAAACCAGGCCGTTTCTAGAGAATCTGGCTCCCAGGGCAAAATTCCAAAATGCGCCCCCCTCACAGATTCTAAAGTCCCCCTCCAAGACCTTGCATGTCACTCTGTCATTTAGAGGTCAGCTCCAAAGCAGCAGTGCACTACTGGGACCTAGCTGAACGCACCTGATGAGCAAATGACAAGAGACAAATGTGTGTTGCGGCCAATCACCAGTTAACTCCTAGTAGTGCATTGGTGCTGCTAAGGATATGTACATATGCTTTTCAACAATGGATACCAAGAGAACAAGAATATTAGAATTGTCTTAATTTTTGTTGGTGTAGCCTGAATAATGAAAGTTTAATTTTGACTTTCCTATCCCTTTAAATATGTCCTTCTTCTACTACAATGTTTTTTCCAAATATATTGATATTATCTAAAAATATCTTTATATCTTTTACTAATTGCCATTATATTTATACTTTTCTAATAGCTATGCATATGTATTTGTTTAATGCAAAAAACAATTTTTTTATTAATTTCGTATTAAATTCATCTACAAAACTTTAAAGTTGAACTTTGCAAAAAAGTCACTAGTTGTATTTGTAACATATTTAGGGGTCTATTACAATTATTTAGAAAAGTTTTTTTTACAAAATTCACTATTAAAGTCTATGAGATTCTTGAACATAAATATTTTGATAAAGAACTGTAATAGCTGTTTATTTTTCAAATATACTATACACACAGGCAGTAATAGACAGAGATATGCACTCACAGACAGTAATAGACAGAGATATGCACTCACAGACAGTAATAGACAGAGATATGCACTCACAGACAGTAATAGACTGAGATATGCACTCACAGACAGTAATAGACTGAGACATGCACTCACAGACAGTAATAGACTGAGACATGCACTCACAGACAGTAATAGACTGAGACATGCACACACAGGCAGTAATAGACTGAGACAGGCACTCACAGACAGTAATAGACTGAGACATGCACTCACAGGCAGTGATAGACAGAGACATGCACATACAGGCAGTAATAGACAGAGACATGCACACACAGACAGTAATAGACAGAGATATGCACTCACAGACAGTAATAGACTGAGACATGCACTCACAGGCAGTGATAGACAGAGACATGCACTCACAGGCAGTAATAGACAGAGACATGCACTCACAGACAGTAATAGACAGAGACATGCATGCACAGACAGTAGACAGATACATGCAAACACAGGCAGTAACAGACAGAGATGTACACTCACAGGCAGTAATAGACGGAGACATGCACACACAGGCAGTAATAGACAGAGACATGCACACACCGGCAGTAATAGACAGAGACATGCACACACAGGCAGTAACAGACAGGGACATGCACACACAGGCAGTAATAGACAGGGACATGCACTCAGAGGCAGTAATAGACAGAGACATGCACACACAGGCAATAATAGACAGGGACATGCACACACCGGCAGTAATAGACAGGGACATGCACACACCGGCAGTAATAGACAGAGACATGCACACACCGGCAGTAATAGACAGAGACATGCACACACAGGAAATAATAGACAGAGACATGCGCACACAGACAGGGATAGATAGGCATACACACACACACACACTCAGGCAGTAATAGACAGAGACATGCACACACAAGCAGTAATAGACAGAGACATGCGCACACACAGGCAGTAATAGAGAAAGACATGCACACACACAAGCAGTTATAGAGAGAAACATGCATACACAGGCAGGGATAGACAGGCATACACACACACTCAGGCAGTAATAGGCAGATACACACACACAGGCAGGGATAGCTAGGCACACACACACACACACTCAGACAGTAATAGCAGAAACAAGCACTCACATGTGAGTTTGTGAAAACTTGTCATTGTTATTATGGAGTAAATGACGTATACACACACCCACCATTATTAAGCATTTGTAAACAATAACGCCTAGAATTCTATCAGCCAATTGGAATTAAGGTAGAAAAAATCCTATTGGCTGATGCAATCAGCCGATAGGATTGAAGTTCAATCCTATTGGCTGATCCAATCAACCAATAGGATTGAGCTTGCATTCTATTGGCTGATTGGAACAGCCAATAGAATGCAAGCTCAATCCTATTGGCTGATTGGATCAGCCAATAGGATTTTTCTACCTTAATTCCAATTGGCTGATAGAATTCTATCAGCCAATCGGAATTGAAGGGACGCCATCTTGGATGACATCACTTAAAGGTACCCTCATTTAGTGTTAGTCGTCGGATTGAAGAGGATGCTCCGCGTCAGATGTCTTGAAGATGGACCCACTCCGCTCTGGATGGATGAAGATAGAAGATGCCGTCTGGATGAAGACTTCTGCCCGTCTGGAGGTCCTCTTCTGCCCGGATCGGATGAAGACTTCTGGCCGTCTGGAGGACCACTTCTGCCCGGTTGCGTGAAGACCTCTCAAGGTAGGGTGATCTTCAAGGGGTTAGTGTTAGGTTTTATTAAGGGGGGATTGGGTGGGTTTTAGAGTAGGATTGGGTGTGTGGGTGGTGGGTTTCAATGTTGGGGGGGTATTGTATTTTTTTTTACAGGTAAAAGAGCTGATGACTTTGGGGCAATGCCCCGCAAAAGGCCCTTTTAAGGGCTATTTGTAATTTAGTGTAGGGTAGGGCTTTTTTTATTTTGGGGGGGGCTTTTTTATTTTATTAGGGGGATTAGATTAGGTGAAATTAGTTTAAAATTCTTGTAATTATTTATTATTTTCTGTAATTTAGTGTTTGTTTTTTTTTCGTACTTTAGTTTATTTAATTTAAATGTAATTAATTGTAGTTAGTTTATTATTATTATTATCGGTTATTTGTAGAGCGCCAACAGATTCCGCAGCGCTAGTTTAGGTAATTAATTTAATTATAGTGTAGTGTTAGGTGTAATTGTAACTTAGGTTAGGATTTATTTTACAGGTATATTTGTATTTATTTTAAATAGTAAGTTATTAAATAGTTAATAACTATTTAATAACTATTGTACCTAGTTAAAATAAATACAAAGCTGCCTGTAAAATGAAAATAAACCCTAAGATAGATACAATGTAACAATTAGTTATATTGTAGCTATCTTATGGTTTATTTTATAGGTATAAGTATTTAGTTTTAAATAGGAATAATTTAGTTAATGATAGTAATTTTATTTAGATGTATTTAAATTATATTTAAGCTAGGGGGGTTAGGGTTAGACTTAGATTTAGGGGTTAATAACTTTATTATAGTGGCGGCGACATTGGGAGTGGCAGATTAGGGGTTAATAAGTGTAGTTAGGTGGCGGCGACATTGAGGGCGGCAGATTAGGGGTTAATAAATAAAAAGTAGGTGTCGGCGATGTTGGGGGCAGCAGATTAGGGGTTAATAAGTGTAAGATTAGGGGTGTTTAGACTTGGGGTTCATGTTAGGTGTAGACATCAAAAGTGTTTCCCCAAAGGAATCAATGGGGCTGCGTTAGAAGCTGAATGCTGCTTTTTTGCAGGTGTTAGTTTTTTTTTCAGCCGATTCTCCCCCATTGATTCCTATGGGGAAATCATGCACGAGCACGTTTTACCAGCTCACCGCTACCGTAAGCAACGCTGGTATTGAGGTGAGATGTGGAGCTAAATTTTTCTCTCCGCTCACTTTTTTGGCGGCTAACGCCGGGTTTAAAAAATCCTGTATTACCAGCGTTGTCTTAAGTGAGCGGTGAGAAAAAAAATGCTCGTTAACACCGCAAGCCTTACCGACAAAAATTCGTAATCTAGCCGTAAGTAAATAAATACACAAAAAAAAGGCATAATGTAAAAAAAAGAAAAAAAAAATGTATTCAACAGTCCTTAACAGAAAACCTGTTCCTTAGTATGTGGAAACCCAACTTTTATAAAGCACCTTTTTAAATTAGCTCAGTAAAACGAAAAAATATGTACATATCATTATGTAAAGACCATGTATAATTTGTCATAGGCATAAAACATCAACTCTTTAGTGACCGAGATCAGTGAGATAGTCTCCTACTTTCCTCAGGGTGATTCCTCTTCTTTTTACTTTCAGTTTTAGCTCTAAGTAGTTATCTGGTCTTAACACACCCCCACTGTGATCTTGTTGCTCCATTAGAATGATTGACATCCAATGCAGCCAATTAACATAACAACTTCCTTTCAAAAATGTATATGCTTGTGATCTGTGTATTTTAACCTTTGCTATACTAGTAGTCTATTAAGCAAGCACTGCCACTTTAACACACAAAAAAAAATTAAAACATTTTTTTAAAGTGCTCCCCAATGGCCACTGCCTGGTCTGCCCGCCCATAGAAACGGCCCTGCTCAAAGCCCACCTCTATCCCAAATAAGGGCTTAGCCCATAACCAATAGCATCACACCAATACTCACATGACTCAAGGTATGCCACCCAACAATATCCAATAACACTCAAAGACCCCCCTCTACAAGTTATCATTGTACCCAAACAGCTAAATTGTCTCCCTACATGAGCCTACCTCAATAACTCCTAACAAATAAAGAGCCCTGAATACTTATAAGATGCAGCTCCTTAACACAGAATTTTAAAAAACTCCTCAGTAATCACTTTACAGAAATGTCTATTTTGAGCTTATTTTCACCAGCAGCAACAATATCCTTTGTTCCCTGTTAGCTAGCGTTTAAAGTATTCCAAATGTTCTTAAACTGATTAAAAAATCTTTAAGAAAATATAAAATCTGCAGAACTGATAAGAAGGCACACAGATGAACACTAATTAGAGAATATAACCCAAATACAGTGATACTCATTTGCCCTTCACTAGATAACAAGGGCTATATTTATGTAAGTGCGAGCGGACATGATACAAAGTAGCGTATCATGTCCGCTGCACATTCTTTTGAACTGTTGGTGCAATGCCGCCCCCTGCAGATTCACGGCCAATTTTTGACAATAGAAGATTGGAAAAATGTTGCCTGGTATGATGAGTCTCGATTTCAGCTGCGACATTCAGATGGTAGGGTCAAAATTTGTTGTAAACAACATGAAAGCATGGATCCAACCTGCCTTGTATCAATGGTTCAGGCTGTTAATGGTGGTGTAATTGTGTGGGGGATATTTTCTTGGCACACTTTGGGCCCATTAGTACCAATTGAGCATCGTTTAAATGCCACGGCCTACCTGAATATTGTTGCTGATCATGTCCATCCCTTTATGACTACAGTGTACCCATCTTCTGATGGCTACTTCCAGCAGGATAATGCACCATGTCACAAAGCTCAAATCATCTCAAACTGATTTCTTCAACATGACAATGAGTTCACTGTACTCCAATGGCCTCCACAGTCACCAGATCTCAAACCAATAGAGCACCTTTGAGATGTGGTGGAATGGGAGATTTGCATTATGGATTTGCAGCTGACCTTTGAGCTGCGTGATGCTATCATGTCAATATGGACTTAAATATCTGAGGAATTTTTCCAACACCTTGTTGAATCTATGCCACAAAGAATTAGGGCAGTTCTGAAGGCAAAAGGGGTACAACCCGGTGTACCTAATAAAGTAGCTGGTGAGTGTACATATGTATATGTATGTGTGTACAAATGTATTTATAGACATAAATATACACATATAAACACATAAATACATATATATATATATATATATATATATATATATATATACACACACACACATATACTGTATATATAAGTGCATTGGAGCCTTTTGCAGTAAAAAAAAACATATTTAAGCGCTATTCATATTTAACAAAGTGTTTTACTGTGTATTTACTTTAAATATTTTACATTCCATTGTTCTGCACATACAGCAATATGTTCTATGTAACAGATATTCCTATATATATAAAAAAGGTAAGTGAATTGAGTCCAGCACCATAGGTTTTGTAAAATTTCCTTCCAACCTGTGTGCTCGTTACCAAGGAGTATCAGCCAAACTCCAGCGTATACAGTCCAAATAGAAAACAAGGTAACAGCACCACAGCACAAAAAAATCTTCTTTTATAGGTGAAAAATCTTTATTTGAGGTATATCAACCAATAAAAAGCGATGTTTCGGATGTATATACACACTCACATACACATTATATATCTGTATATATCTCTATCTATATGTGTGTATATATATATATATATATATATATATATATATATATATATATATATATATATATGTATATATATATATATACTGTACATATAATTGTATGTATTGTATCTTAAAACCATTATATACAGGGAGTGCAGAATTATTAGGCAAGTTGCATTTTTGAGGATTAATTTTTATTATTGAACAACAACCATGTTCTCAATGAACCCAAAAAACTCATTAATATCAAAGCTGAATAGTTTTGGAAGTAGTTTTTAGTTTGTTTTTAGTTATAGCTATTTTAGGGGGATATCTGTGTGTGCAGGTGACTATTACTGTGCATAATTATTAGGCAACTTAACAAAAAACAAATATATACCCATTTCAATTATTTATTTTTACCAGTGAAACCAATATAACATCTCAACAATCACAAATATACATTTCTGACATTCAAAAACAAAACAAAAACAAATCAGTGACCAATATAGCCACCTTTCTTTGCAAGGACACTCAAAAGCCTGCCATCCATGGATTCTGTCAGTGTTTTGATCTGTTCACCATCAACATTGCGTGCAGCAGCAACCACAGCCTCCCAGACACTGTTCAGAGAGGTGTACTGTTTTCCCTCCTTGTAAATCTCACATTTGATGATGGACCACAGGTTCTCAATGGGGTTCAGATCAGGTGAACAAGGAGGCCATGTCATTAGATTTTCTTCTTTTATACCCTTTCTTGCCAGCCACGCTGTGGCGTACTTGGACGCGTGTGATGGAGCATTGTCCTGCATGAAAATCATGTTTTTCTTGAAGGATGCAGACTTCTTCCTGTACCACTGCTTGAAGAAGGTGTCTTCCAGAAACTGGCAGTAGGACTGGGAGTTGAGCTTGACTCCATCCTCAACCCGAAAGGCCCCACAAGCTCATCTTTGATGAATCCAGCCCAAACCAGTACTCCACCTCCACCTTGCTGGCGTCTGAGTCGGACTGGAGCTCTCTGCCCTTTACCAATCCAGCCACGGGCCCATCCATCTGGCCCATCAAGACTCACTCTCATTTCATCAGTCCATAAAACCTTAGAAAAATCAGTCTTGAGATATTTCTTGGCCCAGTCTTGACGTTTCAGCTTGTGTGTCTTGTTCAGTGGTGGTCGTCTTTCAGCCTTTCTTACCTTGGCCATGTCTCTGAGTATTGCACACCTTGTGCTTTTGGGCACTCCAGTGATGTTGCAGCTCTGAAATATGGCCAAACTGGTGGCAAGTGGCATCTTGGCAGCTGCACGCTTGACTTTTCTCAGTTCATGGGCAGTTATTTTGCACCTTGGTTTTTCCACACGCTTCTTGCGACCCTGTTGACTATTTTGAATGAAACGCTTGATTGTTCGATGATCACGCTTCAGAAGCTTTGCAATTTTAAGAGTGCTGCATCCCTCTGCAAGATATCTCACTATTTTTGACTTTTCTGAGCCTGTCAAGTCCTTCTTTTGACCCATTTTGCCAAAGGAAAGGAAGTTGCCTAATAATTATGCACACCTGATATAGGGTGTTGATGTCATTAGACCACACCCCTTCTCATTAGAGAGATGCACATCACCTAATATGCTTAATTGGTAGTAGGCTTTCGAGCCTATACAGCTTGGAGTAAGACAACATGCATAAAGAGGATGATGTGGTCAAAATACTCATTTGCCTAATAATTCTGCACTCCCTGTATATATATATATATATATATATATATATATATATATATATATATATATATATATATATTTATGAATAAATAAAATATATTCTGCTATGTGAAGAACATTGGAATGTGAAATATTAAAATGTTCATGTCAGGTTATAGTAGCAAGGCATACAATGTCATTATGGTTTATGTAGAAATCACATATATAAAGGGACATTCAACTCCAAAAAAACTTTCATGTTTCAGATAGGGCAGGTAATTTTAAACAACTTTCCAATTTACTTTTATCACCAATTTTGCTTTGTTCTCTTGGTATTCTTAGTAAAAAGCTAAACCTAGGAAGGCTCATATGATAATTTCTAAGCCCTTGAAGACTGCCTCTTATCACATGCTTTCTTATTTGCTTTTCACAACAGGGGAGTGATAGTTCATGTGAGCCATATAAATAACATTGTGATCACGCCCGTGGATTGTGGCAGACACTGCTCTAATTGGCTGAAATGAAAGTCAATAGATAATAAATAAAAAGTCATGTGATCAGGGGGCTGTCAGAAGATGCTTAGATACAAGTTAATCACAGAGGTAAAAAGTATATTACTATAACAGTGTTGGTTATGCAAAACTGGGGAATGGGTAATAAAGGGATTATCTATCTTTTAAAACAAAAAAAAACATAATTTATGTAAGAACTTACCTGATAAATTCATTTCTTTCATATTAGCAAGAGTCCATGAGCTAGTGACGTATGGGATATACATTCCTACCAGGAGGGGCAAAGTTTCCCAAACCTCAAAATGCCCATAAATACACCCCTCACCACACCCACAAATCAGTTCAACGCATAGCCAAGAAGTGGGGTTATAAGAAAAAAGTGCGAAAGCATAAAAAATAAGGAATTGGAATAATTGTGCTTTATACAAAAAAATCATAACCACCACAAAAAGGGTGGGCCTCATGGACTCTTGCTAATATGAAAGAAATGAATTTATCAGGTAAGTTCTTACATAAATTATGTTTTCTTTCATGTAATTAGCAAGAGTCCATGAGCTAGTGACGTATGGGATAATGACTACCCAAGATGTGGATCTTCCACGCAAGAGTCACTAGAGAGGGAGGGATAAAATAAAGACAGCCAATTCCGCTGAAAATAATCCACACCCAAAATAAAGTTTAAATCTTATAATGAAAAAAACTGAAATTATAAGCAGAAGAATCAAACTGAAACAGCTGCCTGAAGTACTTTTCTACCAAAAACTGCTT
Source organism: Bombina bombina (assembly GCF_027579735.1). Taxonomy (NCBI): domain Eukaryota; kingdom Metazoa; phylum Chordata; class Amphibia; order Anura; family Bombinatoridae; genus Bombina; species Bombina bombina. The sequence goes on from NC_069500.1 coordinate 1,303,873,787, forward strand.
CAGAAGAAGAAAACACATCAAAATGGTAGAATTTAGTAAAAGTATGCAAAGAAGACCAAGTTGCTGCTTTGCAAATCTGATCAACCGAAGCTTCATTCCTAAACGCCCAGGAAGTAGAAACTGACCTAGTAGAATGAGCTGTAATCCTTTGAGGCGGAGTTTTACCCGACTCGACATAAGCATGATGAATTAAAGATTTCAACCAAGATGCCAAAGAAATGGCAGAAGCCTTCTGACCTTTCCTAGAACTGGAAAAGATAACAAATAGACTAGAAGTCTTTCGGAAATTCTTAGTAGCTTCAACATAATATTTCAAAGCTCTAACTACATCCAAAGAATGCAATGATCTCTCCTTAGAATTCTTAGGATTAGGACATAATGAAGGAACCACAATTTCTCTACTAATGTTGTTAGAATTCACAACCTTAGGTAAAAATTTAAAAGAAGTTCGCAACACCGCCTTATCCTGATGAAAAATCAGAAAAGGAGACTCACAAGAAAGAGCAGATAATTCAGAAATTCTTCTAGCAGAAGAGATGGCCAAAAGAAACAAAACTTTCCAAGAAAGTAATTTAATGTCCAATGAATGCATAGGTTCAAACGGAGGAGCCTGAAGAGCCCCCAGAACCAAATTCAAACTCCAAGGAGGAGAAATTGACTTAATGACAGGTTTTATACGAACCAAAGCTTGTACAAAACAATGAATATCAGGAAGATTAGCAATCTTTCTGTGAAAAATAACAGAAAGAGCAGAGATTTGTCCTTTCAAGGAACTTGCAGACAAACCTTTATCCAAACCATCCTGAAGAAACTGTAAAATTCTCGGAATTCTAAAAGAATGCCAGGAAAAATGATGAGAAAGACACCAAGAAATGTAAGTCTTCCAGACTCTATAATATATCTTCCTAGATACAGATTTACGAGCCTGTAACATAGTATTAATCACAGAGTCAGAAAAACCTCTTTGACTAAGAATCAAGCGTTCAATCTCCATACCTTAAAATTTAAGGATTTGAGATCCTGATGGAAAAAAGGACCTTGCGACAGAAGGTCTGGTCTTAACGGAAGAGTCCACGGTTGACAAGAGGCCATCCGGACAAGATCCGCATACCAAAACCTGTGAGGCCATGCTGGAGCCACCAGCAGAACAAACAAGCATTCCTTCAGAATCTTGGAGATTACTCTTGGAAGAAGAACTAGAGGCGGAAAGATATAGGCAGGATGATACTTCCAAGGAAGTGACAATGCATCCACTGCTTCCGCTTGAGGATCCCTGGATCTGGACAGATACCTGGGAAGTTTATTGTTTAGATGAGAAGCCATCAGATCTATTTCTTGAAGTACCCACATTTGAACAATCTGAAGAAATACCTCTGGGTGAAGAGACCATTCGCCCGGATGTAACGTTTGGCGACTGAGATAATCCGCTTCCCAATTGTCTATACCTGGGATATGAACCGCAGAAACTAGACAGGAGCTGGATTCCGCCCATACCAGTATTCGAGATACTTCTTTCATAGCCAGAGGACTGTGAGTCCCTCCTTGATGATTGATGTATGCCACAGTTGTGACATTGTCTGTCTGAAAACAAATGAACGATTCTCTCTTTAGAAGAGGCCATGACTGAAGAGCTCTGAAAATTGCACGGAGTTCCAAAATATTGATTGGTAATCTCACCTCCTGAGATTCCCAAACCCCTTGTGCTGTCAGAGACCCCCAAACAGCTCCCCAACCTGTCAGACTTGCATCTGTTGAAATTACAGTCCAGGTCAGAAGAACAAAAGAAGCCCCCTGAACTAAACGATGGTGATCTGTCCACCACGTCAGAGAGTGTCGTACAAACGGTTTTAAAGATATTAGTTGAGATATCTTTGTGTAATCCCTGCACCACTGGCTCAGCATACAGAGCTGAAGAGGTCGCATGTGAAAATGAGCAAAGGGGATCGCGTCCGATGCAGCAGTCATAAGACCTAGAATTTCCATGCATAAGGCTACCGAAGGGAATGATTGTGATTGAAGGTTTCGACAAGCTGAGATCAATTTTAGACGTCTCTTGTCTGTCAGAGACAGAGTCATGGACGCTGAATCTATCTGGAAACCTAAAAAGGTTACCCTTGTCTGAGGAATCAATGAACTTTTCGGTAAATTGATCCTCCAACCATGATCTTGAAGAAACAACACAAGTCGATTTGTATGAGATTCTGCTAAATGTGAAGACTGAGCAAGTACCAAGATATCGTCCAAATAAGGAAATACCACAATACCCTGTTCTCTGATTACAGACAGAAGGGCACCGAGAACCTTTGTAAAAATTCTTGGAGCTGTTGCTAGGCCAAACGGCAGAGCCACAAACTGGTAATGCTTGTCTAGGAAAGAGAATCTCAGAAACTGATAGTGATCTGGATGAATCAGAATATGCAGATATGCATCCTGTAAATCTATTGTGGACATATAATGTCCTTGCTGAACAAAAGGCAGGATAGTCCTTATAGTTACCATTTTGAATGTTGGTATCCTTACATAACGATTCAATATTTTTAGATCCAGAACTGGTCTGAAGGAATTCTCCTTCTTTGGTACAATGAAGAGATTTGAATAAAACCCCAGCCCCTGTTCCAGAACTGGAACTGGCATAATTACTCCAGCCAACTCTAGATCTGAAACACATTTCAGAAATGCTTGAGCCTTCGCTGGATTTACTGGGACACGGGAAAGAAAAAATCTCTTTGCAGGAGGCCTTATCTTGAAGCCAATTCTGTACCCTTCTGAAACAATGTTTTGAATCCAAAGATTGTGAATTGAATTGATCCAAATTTCTTTGAAAAATCGTAATCTGCCCCCTACCAGCTGGGCTGGAATGAGGGCCGCACCTTCATGTGGACTTGGGAGCTGGCTTTGATTTTCTAAAAGGCTTGGATTTATTCCAGACTGGAGATGGTTTCCAAACTGATACCGCTCCTGTGGGTGAAGGATCAGGCTTTTGTTCCTTATTGTGACGAAAGGAACGAAAACGATTATTAGACCTAAATTTACCTTTAGATTTTTTATCCTGTGGTAAAAAAGTTCCTTTCCCTCCAGTAACAGTTGAGATAATAGAATCCAACTGAGAACCAAATAATTTATTACCCTGGAAAGAAAGGGAAAGCAAAGTTGACTTAGAAGACATATCAGCATTCCAAGTTTTAAGCCATAAAGCTCTTCTAGCTAAAATAGCTAGAGACATATACCTGACATCAACTCTAATGATATCAAAGATGGCATCACAAATAAAGTTATTAGCATGTTGAAGAAGATTAACAATGCTATGAGAATTATGATCTGTTACTTGTTGCGCTAAAGCTTCTAACCAAAAAGTTGAAGCTGCAGCAACATCCGCTAAAGATATAGCAGGTCTAAGAAGATTACCTGAACATAAGTAAGCTTTCCTTAGAAAGGATTCAATCTTCCTATCTAAAGGATCCTTAAAGGAAGTACTATCTGCCGTAGGAATAGTAGTACGTTTAGCAAGAGTAGAGACAGCCCCATCAACTTTAGGGATTTTGTCCCAAAATTCTAATCTGTCAGATGGCACAGGATATAATTGCTTAAAACGTTTAGAAGGAGTAAATGAATTACCCAAATTATTCCATTCCCTGGAAATTACTTCAGAAATAGCATCAGGGACAGGAAAAACTTCTGGAATAACTACAGGAGATTTAAAAACCTTATTTAAACGTTTAGATTTAGTATCAAGAGGACCAGAATCCTCTATTTCTAATGCAATTAAGACTTCTTTAAGTAAAGAACGAATAAATTCCATTTTGAATAAATATGAAGATTTATCAGCATCAACCTCTGAGACAGAATCCTCTGAACCATAGGAACCAATATCAGAATCAGAATGATGATGTTCATTTAAAAATTCATCTGAAAAATTAGAAGTTTTAAAAGACCTTTTACGTTTACTAGAAGGAGGAATAACAGACATAGCCTTCTTAATGGATTTAGAAACAAAATCTCTTATGTTAACAGGAACACTCTGAGTATTAGATGTTGACGGAACAGCAACAGGTAATGTAACATTACTAAAGGAAATATTATCTGCATTAACAAGTTTGTCATGACATTCATTACAAACAACAGCTGGAGGAACAGATACCACAAGTTTACAGCAGATACACTTAACTTTGGAAGATCCAGCACCAGGCAGCGTTTTTCCAGAAGTATCTTCTGACTGTGTCAATCTGGGACATCTTGCAATATGTAATAGAAAAAACAACATATAAAGCAAAATTGATCAAATTCCTTAAATGACAGTTTCAGGAATGGGAAAAAATGCCAGTGAACAAGCTTCTAGCAACCAGAAGCAATAAATAATGAGACTTAAATAATGTGGAGACAATAGTGACGCCCATATATTTTAGCGCCAAAAAAGACGCCCACATTATTTGGCGCCTAAATGCTTTTGGCGCCAAAAATGACGCCACATCCGGAACCCCGACACTTTTGGCGCAAAAAAAATCAAAAATGACGCAACTTCCGGCGACACGTATGACGCCGGAAATAGAAAAACATTTTTGCGCCAAAAAAGTCTGCGCCAAGAATGACGCAATAAAATGAAGCATTTTCAGCCCCCGCGAGCCTAACAGCCCACAGGGAAAAAAGTCAAATTTTAAGGTAAGAAAAAAATTGATTTATTCATATGCATTATCCCAAATATGAAACTGACTGTCTGAAATAAGGAACGTTGAACATCCTGAGTCAAGGCAAATAAATGTTTGAATACATATATTTAGAACTTTATATAAAAGTGCCCAACCATAGCTTAGAGTGTCACGGAAAATAAGACTTACTTACCCCAGGACACTCATCTACATGTAGTAGAAAGCCAAACCAGTACTGAAATGAGAATCAGTAGAGGTAATGGTATATATAAGAGTATATCGTCGCTCTGAAAAGGGAGGTAAGAGATGAATCTCTACGACCGATAACAGAGAACCTATGAAATAGACCCCGTAGAAGGAGATCATTTAATTCAAATAGGCAATACTCTCCTCACATCCCTCTGACATTCACTGCACGCTGAGAGGAAAACCGGGCTCCAACCTGCTGCGGAGCGCATATCAACGTAGAATCTAGCACAAACTTACTTCACCACCTCCATAGGAGGCAAAGTTTGTAAAATTGATTTGTGGGTGTGGTGAGGGGTGTATTTATGGGCATTTTGAGGTTTGGGAAACTTTGCCCCTCCTGGTAGGAATGTATATCCCATACGTCACTAGCTCATGGACTCTTGCTAATTACATGAAAGAAAATTCTGTTGTTGACTGTCCCTTTAACAGGAAGGATGTAGGAGAAACTTTAATCCTAACTTTGGGCTCTTGTAGTTCTTGCTGCTTCTACTTTTTGTCCTTAACTATTTAGTTCTAGATGTGTTTCAGTACATTAAACTGCACATGTGTATTTTTTGTGCATTTTTTTCCCTTTCCTTTACCCACCCTCTTGCTTGTCCACTAACCTACTCCTTCCTTTTACCCAACAATAACACTCACTTCTCTTCTTACACAATCCTCTGTGACAGACCTTAAACTTCTCCCCTCACCTAATTCTCTCTTTATCGCTTTCTTAAACCCTGAATTTGTCTCATTTCTCTCCATGTCTCACTCTTCCTTTGCCTACCTATTTCTCTCCATGGGTGCGATTATATATGCGGTGTCGCCGGTTTTAGTCGGATATTGCTATCACATATACGGCGCATATATTTCACCCGTCGCCCGCAGTTTTTACTCCCATAAACTAACATAGAACCGCATCGCAAATCGGTATAACATATTCAGCGCAAGGATTTACGCTGCTAAAATGGAGAAATTTTACTCTATTTTCACCTCGCCACACATAGGCAGGGGCAGCAGGCATTACACTGAAAATGTGAGCACTGTAACTCCCTGAAAGTATTAACAAACATGCGCAATATCTACCTGTCAACCGAAATCCCCCACCGCAATACCTAATAAAGTATATTAACCCCTAATCCGCCAACCCCCACATCGCAATATGCCTACTTAAACTATAAACCCCTAATCCGCCATTCACCCACATCACAATCTACTTAATAAAAGTTAACCCCTAATCTGCCATCGCCCCACATCGCAAAGTAACTAATAAAGCTATTAACCCCTAATCCGCCAAACCCCCACATCGCAATCTACCTATTAACTCTAAATCCGCTAACCCCCACATCGCAAAGTGTCTTATAAACATATTAACCCCTAATCCGCCAAACCCCCACAATGCAATAAACCTAATAAATCTATTAAGAAACAAAAAAAATGGAAGGCTGCTGAGCAACAGGTAAAAAAAGCTTTATTCCATTAAAAATAAGGAAACACAAAATAGCAAGGAGGGTAGTTAGCCATCTAACATGTTTCGCGCTGGTATGCGCTTATTCATAGATGCTAATTGCAAGTAAGGGAAGCTGATGCATTTAAAGGGGCAGGAACCAATAGGAGATAAATCTGTTACATTTTGTATTACAATCAGTTTCACACATGAACTCTCTCCTTATTAATTACAATACTTAGCCCCATTTGGATGCATTAGGTTGTATACTTAAAAACAAATACATATTACTTGTGAAAGTATAGCAATACTTGGCTTGTTAAGAAATTGCATCAAAAGTTACATCAAAGAATTATTACAAATTATTCAGAAAACAGTTTATATAATAAATCATATAAAATAGACAAGAAATGGAAGAAAAATAGGCTTAAAGATCACTATTTCACAAATAAGGAAATAACCAAATAGAGCCATATTGCCTAATTTAATATTAGAGCGCAATTAGTATTGGTCATCCTCATGTGTAAAACAGTGAGGAACTACTAAAAACACGAGAAACATTTAAAGAAATGACCATATACAACAAAAAGGTAAGGTTATGACCGTATAACAATACTTGTTCATCCATTGATGTGATTAAGGGGGTCACACAAGTGCACACAATACATAAATAAAAAGTATATAAAAAACATATAAAGAATATATGCATATATATGAGGTACAAGGTACATGTACATGAGTGTCAACATAAACTAAATTAATATGGAAATCTTTGTACATGAAATATCCGCAAATATGCTTCATATGCTTCATATGTATATATTTATGTGTATGTGTGTCGCCACATGTGTGATCCCACACAAATACCTTTCTCTTGTGATCAAGTGTATATAGATTGGGGTAAATGGAACCTTTCCAAAGTATCACATAGATAAATAAACAAGTACTGAAAACATACTAATATGAAAATATATGTATGAATATCAGTATACATTGATAAGCGTATAAATTCATATTTATCTAATCGACAAAGTATCTCATGTCCCACTCTAAGTTCATACCCAGTGGTGATTTAGATCTTAGCTTATAAATCCAAAATAACTCCTTCTTATCCAATATTTTTGACACATTACCACCACGTAGGGGAACTCTAGCTATATCTATGACCTTAATTTTAAACCTAGGTACATTAGTGAGATGAAAAAGGTTGAAATGTTTCGCTACTGCAGAATCTTTATTAAAGTTTTTCACATCTCTCAAATGTTCCCTAGTACGATCTCTAAGGCTCCTAGTTGATTGACCAACATATTGGGCCCCACAAAGTTGTCAATCAAGTAGATATACTATGTAGGAGGTAAGACAAGTAGCATAAAAGTCAATTTTAAAGGTTTCACCTGTAACTGCACTACAAAATGTGTTGGTGTAGTCCATGGTGTCACATGTTAGACAATTTGAAAGATGTGCCTTGAAGTTGTCTTTACCCCTGAGCCAATTGGTATCAGTCCTTGTATTGGATTTCACTAAACTAGGTGAAAGCTTTGTGGCTAATGTAGGTGTTTTTTTTGCTACAAATTTGCAATTTTTAATATGAGGTTGTAAAATTTCTTCACCTCTCAAAATATGTAGATGTTTTTTAATAATACCACAAATAGAATTGTATTGGAGTGAGAATTCAGTTGAGAATACAATACTATTCTCATCAAGATAGTTTTTCTTTTTAGGGTCATCCCTAGGTGTAGCAGTACTACTGGTTATCCCTACTGAAAGAGGAAGATCTTTAGATTTTGGTTTCCAATATTTAATCTCCTCAAATGTTTTAAGTAATTCTTTTTCGTTGTAGCCTCTGGCTTTGAGTCGTATGATCAACTCTTTACCACCTTGCATATAATTTTCCAGATTACTGGCATTACGCCTAAGTCTGATAAATTGGCTCCTAGGTATCGATTTCACTAAGTGATGTGGGTGACATGAGGTAGCATGAAGGCTGGTATTACCTGCTGTGTCCTTTCTGTATGTACTTGATAGAATCTTATGTGTAGAATTATCACCATAAAGATGGAGATCCAAAAAATTAACTCCCTCAGGATGTAAATCTCCATTAAACCTCAGGTTAATTTCATTATCATTTATGATAGATAAAAATTCATCAAAAGGAAAATCATCCTTCACAATGAAGATAAGGTCGTCTATATACCTCATGTACATAAGGATGCCGGACCTGAAAGGCTCCCCTATATCATATATGTGTTGGAGCTCCCAATTACCCACAAACAGATTTGCATAAGAGGGGGCAAATTTCGCCCCCATAGCTCTTCCCTGACACTGTAAATAATAAGCAGAATCAAAAATAAAATAATTGTGGGTAAGTAGGAACTCCACAACCTTCAGGATGAATTGTTTGATCTCATCACTATAAGAGGTATTCCTATTCAGGAAAAATTCCAAGGCCCGGCATCCATGCACATGAGGTATAGAAGAATACAAGGATGTAGCATCAATTGTCACCCACTTATAACCTTCCTGCCATTCAAAATTTTGCAATATTTCTAAGAGATGACCTGAGTCCCTAATATAGCTATACAAATTCTTAACCAGAGGTTGCAGTATGCTATCTATCCATTCAGACATAGGCTCCAAAAGGGAGCCTATTCCTGAAATGATGGGACGCCCTGGCGGTGATGAAAGGCTCTTATGCGTTTTAGGCAGGTAATGAAATATGGGTGTAATGGCATTGGTTGGTAAAAGGTGTCTGGATTTTTCTATAGTAAAAATACCCAGAGACACAGCTTCTTCTAGTAGTCTCTGTAGTTGTTTTGAAAAGAGTGTGGTAGGATCTGACTCAAGTTTCCTATATGTAATGCTGTCAGACAACTATGGTCATTTCTTTAAATGTTTCTCGTGTTTTCAGTAGTTCCTCACTGTTTTACACATGAGGATGACCAATACTAATTGTGCTCTAATATTAAATTAGGCAATATGGCTCTATTTGGTTATTTCCTTATTTGTGAAATAGTGATCTTTAAGCCTTTTTTTCTTCCATTTCTTGTCTATTTTAAATGATTTATTATATAAACTGTTTTCTGAATAATTTGTAATAATTCTTTGATGTAACTTTTGATGCAATTTCTTAACAAGCCAAGTATTGCTATACTTTCACAAGTAATATGTATTTGTTTTTAAGTATACAACCTAATGCATCCAAATGGGGCTGAGTATTGTAATTAATAAGGAGAGAGTTCATGTGTGAAACTGATTGTAATACAAAATGTAACAGATTTATCTCCTATTGGTTCCTGCCCCTTTAAATGCATCAGCTTCCCTTACTTGCAATTAGCATCTATGAGTAAGCGCATACCAGCGCGAAACATGTTAGATGGCTAACTACCCTCCTTGCTATTTCATGTTTCCTTATTTTTAATGGAATAAAGCTTTTTTTACCTGTTGCTCAGCAGCCTTCCATTTTTTGGTTTCTTGCTGAGTCTTTGGCGGTCGTCCTCCTCTACTTGGTTGGCTCCACACACCCCTTCCCAGTTTTTGGTTTGACCCGCTCACCCCGGTCCTACGCGGAAGTACACTGTAGCAGCTCCGCTTTCCCCTCTCTCTGCTTCAAAGGACAAACTTTGGGGCTTGCTTATTACCGGACGCTGGACATCTTAAACAAGAGGATCATACCGTAGTGTCTGTGGGACTTGTCAAGACGACTATCAGGTACAGCATTCAACACTTAAAAGTTAAAAAGCCTTTACTAACGGATGCAAAATATACATAGCAAATGGCGCTTTCTTCAAAGTACAAACCTGTTCTATTTCTCCTGCTTCCTTGTCTCTGACTAACGCTGGACTCTTACTAATTATATTGCATCTCTGGCTTACAGTCTCTTACTAACTTACAAGTTTTGATAAACGTTGGAAGCACGGTGCATAAAGTTAACAGCACTATTTGTAAAACTGACATCAGCTTTGTTTGTTTGTTTGCTTTGCTCCCTTGCTTTTTACTAACGCTGGACTGATACCTGTGATTTACCGTTCAGCTTTGTTATATCTTGGCTCTCCCTCCCCTGTTTGTTAAAGGAAGACTTGTAAATGAAAATCATGTCAATGGCACTCTAGCCTAATTAATATATTAACAAACAGCTTATATCTACGATGACTCTTTCATTTGTAATAGGGGTGATCTATTCTTCTCTGATTTTTTAACTAAGTCACGCCATACCTATTGGATATTGTGACTTCACAGACCTAACTGGTATATTAAAAATTAAATTAGGGGTTTATCAGTGTGAGCAGCAACAGGTTTTTGTTATTCCCATTTTCTATACTACAGTAGACACATTACCATGGAGGGTGAAAGTAGCAACTTGGCCACATTTTTTGATATTCAAAATAGAAAACAGTTTTTTGACACTATATTTTCAAGTTCTGCTAATACCACATGTGAAGGTGATTTGAAACAACTTTTTAATACATTGGAAAAATTATTAATGTCAGATCTGCGGTCTATGTGGGATGTTGTCACATTAACACACTATATAGATGTGAAAAGAATTCCCAGGGGTCTTAGAATAAAGAAATATCCAAACTATGACCTTGAAGACAGTGACTTCCAGGATGAATGGAATACAGCTTTAAATGAATGCTCTTTAAAGTTGTTGGGGGTCCTGATTAAAAGTAAAGAACAGGAAAGAAATAATCTAAAAGAAAAAATATTGACCACCAAAGCAGAACTAAAGACACGTAAGACTGATGAACACTATACAGAACTAAAATCACAAATGAAAGACAAGATAAAGAAAGCAGATGCAGAAATTGCTGAAAAGAAGAGAAATACATTTCTACGTGATCGCGAGGACTATGAAAATAACAGAGTATATACGATTGGTCAAGGTTCCGCAAATGCCAAAGGAAACCTTCAAAGAAGCGGTCGAATGATGTGGAAGACAGTAAAACCCTTAAACCGATTTTTAAAAAAGATAAAGAACGTAGGGTGGTCTTCTCATCCACCAAACCTGAATCTACCAATCGTGACTCTGATTCCTTGGGATCCAGTGATGACATATCTGTTCCAGTGTCTCCCCATCCCTCTTCTCTCTCTCTCTCCTTACAGGGTACATCCAAGAAGGACAAAGCGCATGGTGATAAGGCAGTTTGCCCTAAAACTCGCAATCAACCAAGTATCCCTTTAGGAAACGCACAAGAAGATCAAGAAAGAAAAATAGAAGACAAGATGGGGAAACAACAGAAATTGCGGAAGAAGAAATAACTCTTAATGTTATCAATCTTTCCAATACACAGCTATCCTTGGAACACGAAAAGGTCTTGAAAAAGGGACTAGGATTTGCACCGACACACAAGTTTTCTGCATTTAGAACATTAATAGATGTAAATAAGTTCATCAGGAAACTGACACTTAAACGTTTTTTTCATTCTGAGCACACAGCCACCTATGATGTATTCAATTCCAACTCTAATCTCTTGTCTAGTAGCATTGATAAAAATGTAGATTGGAATAAATTATTTTCCTTCTCAGACATTTGTTTAATTGAAACCATAGATAATTTAAATGCAGAAATTACTGACTCTAAACAAGAGAGCCTACCAACTCCTAGGAAATATGAGTCTAATTTTTATCCTAGACACTTTAGGGGGAACTTTATCAACTCTTTTCATAAGAGAATAGAGGAAGATCTTTTGAAACTAGAGGAAACATGTAATTCTGCTAGTTACAGATATAAACATAATCTAACTATTCAAGAACAACAAGCTGTGAGGGATTTAGCTGAGAATGACGACATTGTCATCCGTAATTCGGATAAAGGTGGCAATGTCGTTGTTCTCAATAAATCTGACTACATGACAGAAGCTACTAGACAGTTGTATGACAGCATTACATATAGGAAACTTGAGTCAGATCCTACCACACTCTTTTCAAAACAACTACAGAGACTACTAGAAGAAGCTGTGTCTCTGGGTATTTTTACTATAGAAAAATCCAGATACCTTTTACCAACCAATGCCATTACACCCATATTTCATTACCTGCCTAAAACGCATAAGAGCCTTTCATCACCGCCAGGGTGTCCCATCATTTCAGGCATAGGCTCCCTTTTGGAGCCAATGTCTGAATGGATAGATAGCATACTGCAACCTCTGGTTAAGAATTTGTATAGCTATATTAGGGACTCAGGTCATCTCTTAGAAATATTGCAAAATTTTGAATGGCAGGAAGGTTATAAGTGGGTGACAATTGATGCTACATCCTTGTATTCTTCTATACCTCATGTGCATGGATGCCGGGCCTTGGAATTTTTCCTGAATAGGAATACCTCATATAGTGATGAGATCAAACAATTCATCCTGGAGGTTGTGGAGTTCCTACTTACCCACAATTATTTTATTTTTGATTCTGCTTATTATTTACAGTGTCAGGGAACAGCTATGGGGGCAAAATTCGCCCCCTCTTATGCAAATCTGTTTGTGGGTAAGTGGGAGCTCCAACACATATATGATATAGGGGAGCCTTTCAGGTCCGGCATCCTTATGTACATGAGGTATATAGACGACCTTATCTTCATTGTGAAGGATGATTTTCCTTTTGATGAATTTTTATCTATCATAAATGATAATGAAATTAACCTGAGGTTTACTGGAGATTTACATCCTGAGGGAGTTAACTTTTTGGATCTCCATCTTTATGGTGATAATTCTACACATAAGATTCTATCAAGTACATACAGAAAGGACACAGCAGGTAATACCATCCTTCATGCTACCTCATGTCACCCACATCACTTAGTGAAATCGATACCTAGGAGCCAATTTATCAGACTTAGGCATAATGCCAGTAATCTGGAAAATTATATGCAAGGTGGTAAAGAGTTGATCATACGACTCAAAGCCAGAGGCTACAACGAAAAAGAATTACTTAAAACATTTGAGGAGATTAAATATTGGAAACCAAAATCTAAAGATCTTCCTCTTTCAGTAGGGATAACCAGTAGTACTGCTACACCTAGGGATGACCCTAAAAAGAAAAACTATCTTGATGAGAATAGTATTGTATTCTCAACTGAATTCTCACTCCAATACAATTCTATTTGTGGTATTATTAAAAAACATCTACATATTTTGAGAGGTGATGAAATTTTACAACCTCATATTAAAAATTGCAAATTTGTAGCAAAAAAACCACCTACATTAGCCACAAAGCTTTCACCTAGTTTAGTGAAATCCAATACAAGGACTGATACCAATTGGCTCAGGGGTAAAGGTAACTTCAAGGCACATCTTTCAAATTGTCCAACATGTGACACCATGGACTACACCAACACATTTTGTAGTGCAGTTACAGGTGAAACCTTTAAAATTGACTTTTATGCTACTTGTCTTACCTCCTACATAGTATATCTACTTGATTGCCAACCTTGTGGGGTCCAATATTTTGGTCAATCAACTAGGAGCCTTAGAGATCGTTCTAGGGAACATTTGAGAGATGTGAAAAACTTTAATAAAGATTCTGCAGTAGCGAAACATTTCAACCTTTTTCATCCCACTAATGTACCTAGGTTTAAAATTAAGGTCATAGATATAGCTAGAGTTCCCCTATGTGGTGGTAATGTGTCAAAAATATTGGATAAGAAGGAGTTATTTTGAATTTATAAGCTAAGATCTAAATCACCACTGGGTATGAACTTAGAGTGGGACATGAGATACTTTGTCGATTAGATAAATATGAGTTTATACACTTATCAATGTATACTGATATTCATAAATATATTTTCATATTAGTATGTTTTCAGTACTTGTTTATTTATCTATGTGATACTTTGGACAGGTTCCATTTCCCCAATCTATATACACTTGATTACAAGAGAAAGGTATTTGTGTGGGATCACACATGTGGCGACACACATACACATAAATATATACATATGAAGCATATGAAGCATATTTGCGGATATTTCATGTACAAAGATTTCCATATTAATTTAGTTTCTGTTGACACTCATGTACATGTACCTTGTACCTCATATATATGCATATATTCTTTATATGTTTTTTTTATACTTTTTATTTATGTATTGTGTGCACTTGTGTGACCCCCTTAATCACATCAATGGATGAACAAGTATTGTTATACGGTCATAACCTTACCTTTTTGTTGTATATGGTCATTTCTTTAAATGTTTCTCGTGTTTTCAGTAGTTCCTCACTGTTTTGCACATGAGGATGACCAATACTAATTGTGCTCTAATATTAAATTAGGCAATATGGCTCTATTTGGTTATTTCCTTATTTGTGAAATAGTGATCTTTAAGCCTTTTTATATGATTTATTATATAAACTGTTTTCTGAATAATTTGTAATAATTCTTTGATGTAACTTTTGATGCAATTTCTTAACAAGCCAAGTATTGCTATACTTTCACAAGTAATATGTATTTGTTTTTAAGTATACAACCTAATGCATCCAAATGGGGCTGAGTATTGTAATTAATAAGGAGAGAGATCATGTGTGAAACTGATTGTAATACAAAATTTGACAGATTTATCTCCTATTGGTTCCTGCCCCTTTAAATGCATCAGCTTCCCTTACTTGCAATTAGCATCTATGAGTAAGTGCATACCATGTTAGATGGCTAACTACCCTCCTTGCTGTTTTGTGTTTCCTTATTTTTAATGGAATAAAGCTTTTTTTACCTGTTGCTCAGCAGCCTTCCATTTTTTGGTTTCTTGCTGAGTCTTTGGCGGTCGTCCTCCGCTACTTGGTTGGCTCCACACACCCCTTCCCAGTTTTTGGTTTGACCCGCTCACCCCGGTCCTACGCGGAAGTACACTGTAGCAGCTCCGCTTTCCCCTCTCTCTAATAAATCTATTAACCCCTAAACCGCCAACCCCCCACAACGCCATTAACCTAATAAATCTATTAACTCCTAAACCGGCAACCCCCCTAATGCAAATAACTAATTAACGTCTAGATTACTATAATAAAGTGTTTAACCCCTAATCTGCCGCTCTGGACATCGCCACCACTATAATAAACATTTTAACCCCTAAACCGCCGCACTCCCGCCTTGCAAACACTAGTTAAATAATATTAACCCCTAATCTTCCACCCCTAACATCGCCGCCACCTACATTATATTTATTAACCCCTAATCTGCCTTCCCCAAAGTCGCCGCCACTATATTAAGTGTATTAACCCCTAAACCTAAGTCTAACCCTAACACCCCCTAACTTAAATATAATTTAAATAAATCTAAATAAAATTACTATCATTAACTACATTATTCCTATTTAAAACTAAATAATTACCTATAAAATAAACCCTAAGCTAGCTACACTATAAATAATAGTTACATTGTATCAAAATAAATACATATTTACCTGTAAAATAAAACCTAACCTAAGTTACACTAACACCTAACACTACACTACAATTAAATAAATTACCTACATTAAATACAATTAAATAAATTAAGTTAGCTAAATCACAAAAAAGCCCATTAAATTACAGAAAATAAAAAACAAATGACAGATCTTTAAACTAATTACACCAAATCTAATAGCCTTATCAAAATAAAATAAGCCCATCCAAAATAAAAAAAACCCTAGCCTAACCTAAACTACCAATAGCCCTTAAAAGTGCCTTTTGTGGGGCATTGCCCCAAAGAAATCAGCTCTTTTTCCTGTAAAAAAATACAAACAACCCCCAACAGTAAAACCCACCACCCACACAACCAACCCCCAAATAATATACTAACTAAAAAAACCTAAGCTCCCCATTGCCCTGAAAAGGGCATTTGGATGGGCATTGCCCTTAAAAGGGCATTTAGCTCTATTGCAGGCCCAAAGCCCTAACCTAAAAAATAAACCCACCCAAAAAAAATCCTTACACTAACCCCCGAAGATTCACTTACCGGGAGAAGTCTTCATCCAAGCAGAAAGATTTCCTTAACAAAGCCAGCAGAAGTGGTCCTCCAGATGGGCTGAAGTGGTCCTCCAGACGGGAAGAAGTCTTCATCCGGATGGCATCTTCTATCTTCATCATTCCGGCGCGGATCGGGTCCATCTTCAAGACATCCGATGAGGAGCATCCTCTTCCAACAAAGTCTTCTTGCTGAATGAATATCTCTTTAAGTGACGTCATCCAAGATGGCGTCCCTTAGATTCCCATTGGCTAATAGAATTCTATCAGCCAATCGGAATTAAGGTAGAAAAAATGATATTGGCTGATTGGATCAGCCAATAGGATTGAACTGAAATCCTATTGGCTGATCTAATCAGCCAATAGGATTGAGCTCGCATTTTATTGGCTGTTCCAATCAGCCAATGGAATGCGAGCTCAATCCTATTGGCTGATCCAATCAGCCAATAGGATTTTTTCTACCTGAATTCCGATTGGCTGATAGAATTCTATCAGCCAATCGGAATCTAAGGGACACCATCTTGGATGAAGTCACTTAAAGAGATATTAATTCAGCAAGAAGACTTTGTTGGAAGAGGATTCTCTGCATCGGATGTCTTGAAGATGGACCCGCTCCACGCCGGAAGGATGACGATAGAAGATGCCGTCTGGATGAAGACTTCTGCCCGTCTGGAGGACCACTTCTGCCCGTCTGGAGGACCACTTCTGCCGGCTTTGTTGAGGACATCTTTTCGCTTGGATGAAGACTTCTCCCGTTAAGTGAATCTTCGGGGGTTAGTGTTAGGATTTTTTTAAGGGTGTACTGGGTGGGTTTATTTTTTTAGGTTAGGGCTTTGGGCCTGCAATACAGCTAAATGCCCTTTTAAGGGCAATGCCCATCTAAATGCCCTTTTCAGGGCAATGGGGAGCTTAGGTTTTTTTAGTTAGTATTTTATTTGGGGGTTGGTTGTGTGGGTGGTGGGTTTTACTGTTGTGGGGGAGTTGTTTGTATTTTTTTTACAGGAAACAGAGCTGATTTCTTTGGGGCAATGCCCGCGCAAAAGGCCTTTTAAGGGTTATTGGTAGTTTAGGTTAGGCTAGGGTTTTTTTATTTTGGGTGGGCTTTTTTTTATTTTGATAAGGCTATTAGATTAGGAGTAATTAGTTTAAAGATCTGTAATTTGTTTTTTATTTTCTGTAATTTAGTGGGGGGGGGTTGTGATTTAGCTAACTTAATTTATTTAATTGTATTTAATGTAGGTAATTTATTTAATTGTAGTGTAGTGTTAGGTGTTATTGTAACATAGGTTAGATTTTATTTTACAGGTAAATTTGTATTTATTTTAGCTAGGTAGTTATTAAATAGTTAATAACTATTTAATAACTATTCTACCTAGTTAAAATAAATACAAACTTGCCTGTAAAATAAAAATAAACCCTAAGCTAGATACAATGTAACTATTAGTTATATTGTAGCTATCTTAGGGTTTATTTTATAGGTAAGTATTTTGTTTTAAATAGGAATAATGTACTTAATGAAATTAATTTTATTTAGATTTATTTAAATTATATTTCAATTAGAGGGTGTTAGGGTTAGACTTAGGTTTAGGGGTTAATAAATTTAATATAGTGGCTGCGACATTGGGGGCGGCAGATTAGGGGTTAATAAGTGTAGGTAGGTTGCGGCGACATTGGGGGCGGCAGATTAGGGGTTAATAAATATAATGTAGGTGTCGGCGATGTTGGGGGCAGCAGATTAGGGGTTAATAAGCATAATGTAGGTGGCAGAGATGTCCGGATCGGCAGATTAGGGGTTAATAAGTGTAAAATTAGGGGTGTTTAGACTCTGGGTTCATGTTAGGGTGTTAGGTGTAAACATAAAATGTGTTTCCCCATAGGAATCAATGGGGCTGCATTACTGAGCTTTACACTGCTTTTTGCCAAGTGTTAGACTTTTTCTCAGCCGGCTCTCCCCATTGATGTCTATTGGGAAATCGTGCACGAGCACGTACAACCAGCTCACAGCTGACTTAAGCAGCGCTGGTATTGGAGTGAAGTGTGGAGCTCAATTTTGCTCTACGCTCACTTCTTGCCTTTTAACGCCAGGTTTGTAAAAACCTGTAATACCAGCGCTGTAGGTAAGTGAGCAGTGAGAAAAAACTGCTCGTTAGCACCGCACCCCTGTAACCGCAAAACTCATAATCTAGGCGTAAATTACTAAACCCCCTAATTTAACACCCCCAAAATTAACCCCAATTACCTAAAATAAAAAATTCTAAATAACAATTAAAATAAAAAAACCTAACTTTACTTTAAAAATAAAAAAACTAAATTTAAATTAATCTAAAAATGACAACAAATAAAAAAGTCTAACATTACAGAACATAATAAACCAAATTATCAAAATACATTTTTTTTTAACCTGAAAATAAAAAAGCCCCCCAAAAATAAAAACACCCCCTAATTTAAACTAAGCTACCAATAGCCCTTAAAAGGGCCTTTTGTAGAGCATTGCCCTAAGTTAAACAGCTCATTTACATTTAAAAAAAACTAAGTTCCCCTATTACAGCCAATAGGATTTTAGTAGTCTGATCCTATTGGATGATTTGAAAATTTCAGCCAATAGGAATGCAAGGTACCCCATATTTAAAAACAGATACCTTGAATTCAATCCTCAGTGTGCGGCGGTGATCGTACAAAGAGGATCTCCACACTCGATGGCTCCGCGGTCTCCAGTCCGGTTCCACGGTCACCTCCGCTCCGCACCAGCTTGGTCCTGGATGAAGATAGAAGAGGTCATCGGGCTGGAAGAAGATGTCGCCACCTCCAAGAAGAATTCACCGCCGCCTGGAAGAAGACCTTCTCCGCCGGACTTCAGGAACAGTGAGTACCTATTTGGGGGTTAGACTTTTTTATTTTTTTTATTTTTTTGATTAGGGCTTTTAATGGGCACTGTAAAAGAGCTGAATACCCTTTTAGGGGGAGTAAAAGAGCTGAATGCCCTTTAGGTGCAATGGATAGTTTAGGATTTTTTATTGTTAGTTTTTTTATTTTGGGGGGTTTGGTGGGTGGGGGTTTTTTACTATTAGGGGGAATTTAGTTTTTTTTAAATGTAAAAGATCAGTTTAACTTAGGGCATGCCCTACAAAAGGCCCTTTTAAGGGCTATTGGTAGTTTAGATTGGGGGTGTTTTTATTTTTATTTATGGAGTTTGTGTTATTTTTTTTTCTACATTGATCTCTATGGGTTAACTCTAGCGCAAACTACTTATTTTTTTGAACTTGTAATACCAATGCAACCTGAATAGCGTAAAAAGCTTAATGCTGGCGGTGTTTTCGCTAACCCATAAAAAAAAAAAATAGCGCACCACTTGTAATCTAGCCCACAATGTATAAAATGCTTGCAGAAACACAATATTGCTTGTGCAAAACCATTTGTGCCTCACTTATACTCTAGCCCTGTGTGTGTTAAAATATGATTTCTCCAACATTGGTGTGTCCGGTCCACGGCGTCATCCATAACTTGTGGGAATATTCTCTTCCCCAACAGGAAATGGCAAAGAGCACAGCAAAAGCTGTCCATATAGTGCCTCCTAGGCTCCGCCCACCCCAGTCATTCTCTTTGCCGCTGAACAAGCAGCATCTCCACGGAGATGGTGAAGAGTATGTGGTGATTAGTTGTAGTTTTTTATTCTACTATCAAGTGTTTGTTATTTTAAAATAGTGCTGGTATGTACTATTTACTCTGAAACAGAAAAAGATGAAGAGTTCTGTTTGTGAGAGGAATATGATTTTAGCAGCAGTAACTAAAATCGTTTGCTGTTTCCACATAGGACTGTTGAGATGAGATAACTTCAGTTGGGGGAAACAGTTGGCAGACTTTTCTGCTTAAGGTATGACTAGCCATATTTCTAACAAGACTGTGTAATGCTGGAAGGCTGTCATTTCCCCTCATGGGGACCGGTAAGCCATTTTCTTAGTCTCAAACAGAATAAAGGGCTTAATATGGGCTATAAAACTGGTAGACACTTTTATGGGCTAGATCGATTTTACAGCTTTATGTTGAAATTCACACTTTATAAACTTTGGGGAATGTTTTTTTACGTCAGGCACTGGTTTAGACACCTTCCCAGTCAGGAAGGGCCTTCTCTGTAGTAGGCAGAGCCTCATTTTCGCGCCATTACTGCGCAGTTACTTTTGAGAGCAGGACATGCAGCTGCATGTGTGTGGGTCTGAAAGTAGTTGAAAAGGTTCCTAGAAGGCTTCATTTGGTATCGTATACCCCCCTGGGTTTGGTAAAGTTGCAGCAAAGGCTGTAGCTGGGACTGTAGAGGGGTTAAAACTGTAACCGGCTCCTGTTTCCTCATTTTAAGGGTTAAAGGTCTGAAATTTGGGGTGCAATGCTTTGAATGGTGAAAATTTGGTTAAATTTGAACAATTCCTTCATAGTTTTTCACATATTCAGTAATAAAGTGTGCCCTGTTTAAAATTTAAAGAGACAGTAACGGTTTTGTTTTAAAACGGTTTTTGTACTTTATTGACAAGTTTAAGCCTGTTTAACATGTCTGTGCTAGTACTTCTAGCGCGCCAATGCTTGTTACTATGCAACAATTGACGGCAGTAATGGATAACTCCATAGCAAATATTTTATCCAAAATACCTGCATTTCAGAGAAAGCGCGATTGCTCTGTTTTAAACACTGTAGAGCAGGAGGGCGCTGATGATAATTGCTCTGTCATACCCTCACACCAATCTGAAGTGGCCATGAGGGAGGTTTTGTCAGATGGGGAAATTTCTGATTCAGGTAGAATTTCTCAACAGGCAGAACCTGATGTTGTGACATTTAAATTTAAATTAGAGCATCTCCGCGCACTGCTTAAGGAGGTGCTATCTACTCTGGATGATTGTGACAACCTGGTCATTCCAGAAAAATTGTGCAAGATGGACAAGTTCCTAGAGGTTCCGGTGCACCCCGACGCTTTTCCTATACCCAAGCGGGTGGCTGACATAGTGAATAAGGAGTGGGAGAAGCCCGGCATACCTTTTGTCCCCCCTCCTATATTTAAGAAATTATTTCCTATGGTTGACCCCAGAAAGGACTTATGGCAGACAGTCCCTAAGGTCGAGGGGGCAGTTTCTACACTAGCCAAGCGCACTACTATTCCTATCGAGGATAATTGCGCTTTCAAAGATCCTATGGATAAAAAATTGGAGGGTTTGCTTAAAAAGATTTTTGTACAACAAGGTTACCTCCTGCAACCTATTTCGTGCATTATTCCTGTCACTACAGCAGCGTGGTTCTGGTTCAAGGAACTAGAAAAGTCGCTCAGTAGAGAGACTCCGTATGAGGAGGTTATGGACATAATTCACGCACTTAAGTTAGCTAATTCCTTTATTTTATATGCCGCTTTGCAGTTAGCAAGATTAGCGGCGAAAAATTCAGGGTTTGCAATTGTGGCGTGCAGAGCGCTCTGGCTAAAGTCTTGGTCAGCGGATGTATCTTCCAAGACAAAATTGCTTAACCCCTTAATGACCACAGCACTTTTCCATTTTCTGTCCGTTTGGGACCAAGGCTATTTTTACATTTTTGCGGTGTTTGTGTTTAGCTGTAATTTTCCTCTTGCTCATTTACTGTACCCACACATATTATATACCGTTTTTCTCGCCATTAAATGGACTTTCCAGAGATACCATTATTTTCATCATATCTTATAATTTATTTTAAAAAAAAATATAAAATATGAGAAAAAAATGGAAAAAAAACACTTTTTCTAACTTTGACCCCCAAAATCTGTTACACATCTACAACCCCCAAAAAACACCCATGCTAAATATTTTCTAAATTTTGTCCTGAGTTTAGAAATACCCAATGTTTACATGTTATTTGCTTTTTTTGCAAGTTATAGGGCCATAAATACAAGTAGCACTTTGCTATTTCCAAACCATTTTATTCAAGATTAGCGCTAGTAACATTGGGACACTGATATCTTTCAGGAATCCCTGAATATCCCTTGACATGTATATATTTTTTTTTAGAAGACATCCCAAAGTATTGATCTAGGCCAATTTTGGTATATTTCATGCCGCCATTTCACCGATAAATGCGATTAAATACAAAAAATCGTTCACTTTTTCACAAACTTTCGGTTTCTCACTGAAATTATTTACAAACAGCTTGTGCAATTATGGCATAAATGGTTGTAAATTTTTCTCTGGGATCCCCTTTGTTCAGAAATAGCAGACATATATGGCTTTGGCATTGCTTTTTGGTAAATAGAAGGCCGCTAAATGCCGCTGTGCACCACACGTGTATTATGCCCAGCAGTGCAGGGGTTAATTAGGGAGCTTGTAGGGAGCTTGTAGGGTTAATTTTAGCTTTAGTGTAGTGTAGCAGACAACCCAAAGTATTGATCTAGGCCCATTTTGGTATATTGCATGCCACCATTTCACCGCCAAATGCGATCAAATAAAAAAAAAAGTTCCCTTTTTCACAAACTTTTTGTTTCTCACTGAAATTATTTACAAACAGCTTGTGCAATTATGGCATAAATGGTTGTAAATTTTTCTCTGTGATCCCCTTTGTTCAGAAATAGCAGACACATATGGCTTTGGCGTTGCTTTTTGGTACTTAGGCCGCTAAATGCGCATCACACGTATTATGGCTAGCAGTGAAGGGGTTAATTAGGTAGCTTGTAGGGAGCTTGCAGAGTTAATTTTAGCTTTAGTGTAGAGCTTAGCCTCCCACCTGAAACATCAGACCCCCTGATCCCTCCCAAACAGCTCTCTTCCCTCCCCCACCCCACAATTGTCCCCGCCATCTTAAGTACTGGCAGAAACTCTGCCAGTACTAAAATAAAAGCTATATTTGGGCTTTTTTTTTTTTAAGAAAAGGCATATTTACATATGCTGCTCTGTAGGACCCCCCTTTAGCCCCCAACCTGACTGATCCCCCACCAAACAGCTCTCTAACTCTCCCCCTCTGCCTTAATGGCCGCCATCTTGGGTACTGGCAGCTGTCTGCCAGTACCCAGTTTAGAATAAAATTGCTGATATTTTTTGTTTTCTCCCCTTTTCTGTAGTGTAGCTCCCTGCCCCACCAAAGACCAACCCCCCACCCCCTCCTAGATACTTCCGATTTATATATATATATTTAATTTAAATACCCCTTTCTCAAACTTTTGAAAGTTACAGTTTCTGTAGTGTAGCGTTCCCACCCGCTCCCGCCCCGTGCACGCGCCCGCCCGCCACCCCCCGTGCACGCGCGCGCGCCCGTGCGCGCCCCCATCGGCCCTGCCCCCGATCCCGCCCCCCTCTACATTACCCGGCCCATCGATGGCCGCCCACCCGCCTCCCAAGTCGGCTCCCACCCACCAACGATACCGGCCATCGATGTCCGGTGCAGAGAGGGCCACAGAGTGGCTCTCTCTGCATCGGATGGCCATCTAGAGTTATTGCAGGATGCCTCCATATCGAGGCATCACTGCAATAACCGGAAAGCAGCTGGAAGCGAGCAGGATCGCTTCCAGCTGCTTTCCACACCGAGGACGTGCAGGGTACGTCCTCAGGCGTTAACTGCCTTTTTTTTGAGGACGTACCCTGCACGTCCTCGGTCGTTAAGGGGTTAATATCCCTTTCAAGGGTAAAACCCTTTTTGGGCCAGAATTGAAAGAGATTATCTCAGACATCACTGGGGGTAAGGGCCACGCCCTTCCACAAGATAGGCCTTTCAAGGCCAAGAATAAGTCTAATTTTCGTTCCTTTCGCAATTTCAGGAACGGACCGGCCTCCAACTCTGCAGCCCCTAGACAAGAGGGTAATGCTTCACAAACCAAACCAGCTTGGAAACCGATGCAAGGCTGGAACAAGGGTAAGCAGGCCAAGAAGCCTGCTGCTGCTACCAAAACAGCATGAAGGAGTAGCCCCCGATCCGGGACCGGATCTAGTAGGGGGCAGACTCTCTCTCTTTGCTCAGGCTTGGGCAAGAGATGTTCAGGACCCCTGGGCACTAGAAATAGTTTCTCAGGGTTATCTTCTGGAATTCAAGGAACTACCCCCAAGGGGAAGGTTCCACATGTCTCACTTATCTTCAAACCAAAGGAAGAGACAGGCATTCTTACATTGTGTAGAAGACCTGTTAAAAATGGGAGTGATACACCCAGTTCCAACCGTGGAACAAGGAATGGGTTTTTACTCAAAAAAGGAACTTTCAGACCAATTCTGGATTTAAAGATCCTAAACAAATTTCTCAGAGTGCCATTGTTCAAAATGGAAACTATTCGAACGATTTTACCTACAATCCAGGAGGGTCAATTTATGACTACCGTGGATCTAAAGGATGCGTATCTACATATTCCTATCCACAAAGATCATCATCAGTTCCTAAGGTTCGCCTTTCTGGACAAACATTACCAGTTTGTGGCTCTCCCATTCGGGCTAGCCACTGCTCCAAGGATTTTCACAAAGGTACTCGGGTCCCTTCTAGCGGTTCTAAGACCAAGGGGCATTGCAGTGGCACCTTACTTGGACGACATTCTGATACAAGCGTCGTCTCTTTCAAAGGCAAAGGCTCACACAGACATCGTTCTGGCCTTTCTCAGATCTCACGGATGGAAAGTGAACATAGAAAAAAGTTCCCTGTCTCCGTCGACAAGAGTTCCTTTCTTGGGGACAATAATAGATTCTTTAGAAATTAAGATTTTCCTGACAGATGTCAGAAAGTCAAAACTTCTAAACGCTTGTCAAGTTCTTCACTCTGTTCCATGACCTTCCAGAGCTCAGTGCATGGAAGTAGTAGGGTTGATGGTTGCAGCAATGGACATAGTTCCTTTTGCGCGAATTCATCTAAGACCATTACAACTGTGCATGCTGAAACAGTGGAATGGGGACTATACAAACTTGTCTCCAGTGATTCAAGTAGATCAGAAGACCAGAGACTCACTCCGTTGGTGGCTAACCCAGGATCACCTGTCCAGGGAATGAGCTTCCGCAGACCAGAGTGGGTCATCGTCACGACCGACGCCAGTCTAGTGGGCTGGGGCGCGGTCTGGGACTCCCTGAAAGCTCAGGGGCTATGGTCTTGGGAAGAGTCTCTTCTCCCGATAAACATTCTGGAACTGAGAGCGATATTCAATACTCTCAGGGCTTGGCCTCAACTAGCAAAGGCCAGATTCATAAGATTCCAATCAGACAACATGACGACTGTTGCTTACATCAACCATCAGGGGGGAACAAGGAGTTCCCTGGCGATGAGAGAAGTGACCAAAATCATAAATCACTCCTGCCACCTATCTGTGATCCACATCCCAGGAGTGGAAAACTGGGAGGCGGATTATCTGAGTCGTCAGACATTCCATCCACTAGGAACTCCACCCGGAGATATTTGCCCAGTTGACTCAATTATGGGGCATTCCAGACATGGATCTGATGGCGTCTCGTCAGAACTTCAAGATTCCTTGCTACGGGTCCAGATCCAGGGATCCCAAGGCGACTCTAGTGGATGCATTAGTAGCGCCTTGGACCTTCAACCTAGCTTATGTGTTTCAACCGTTTCCTCTCATTCCCAGGCTAGTAGCCAGGATCAAGCAGGAGAGGGCCTCGGTGATCTTGATAGCTCCTGCGTGGCCACGCAGGACTTGGTATGCAGACCTGGTGAATATTTCATCGGCTCCACCATGGAAGCTACCTTTGAGACAGGATCTTCTAGTACAAGGTCCATTCGAACATCCAAATCTAGTTTCCCTCCAGCTAACGGCTTGGAAATTGAACGCTTGATTTTATCTAAGCGTGGGTTTTTGGATTCTGTAATAGATACTCTGGTACAAGCCAGAAAACCTGTAACTAGAAAAATTTACCATAAAATATGGAAAAGATATATCTGTTGGTGTGAATCCAAGGGATTCTCATGGAGTAAGATCAAAATTCCTAGGATCCTTTCCTTTCTACAAGAAGGTTTGGATAAGGGATTATCAGCGAGTTCTCTAAAGGGACAGATTTCTGCTTTATCTGTCTTGTTACACAAACGACTGGCAGCTGTGCCTGATGTTCAAGCTTTTGTTCAGGCTTTGGTCAGGATCAAGCCTGTTTACAGACCTTTGACTCCTCCCTGGAGTCTGAATTTAGTTCTTTCAGTTCTTCAAGGGGTTCCGTTTGAACCTCTACATTCCATAGATATCAAGATGTTATCTTGGAAAGTTCTGTTTTTGGTTGCTATTTCTTCTGCTAGAAGAGTTTCTGAGTTATCTGCTTTGCAGTGTAATCCGCCCTATCTGGTGTTCCATTCAGATAAGGTTGTTTTGCATACTAAACCTGGTTTCCTTCCAAAGGTTGTTTCCAACAAGAATATTAACCAGGAAATAGTTGTGCCTTCTTTGTGTCCGAATCCAGTTTCAAAGAAGGAATGTTTGTTACACAATTTAGATGTAGTTCGTGCTTTAAAGTTCTATTTAGAAGCAACAAAGGATTTCAGACAAACGTCTTCTCTGTTTGTCGTTTATTCTGGCAAGAGGAGAGGTCAAAAAGCTACTGCTACCTCTCTTTCCTTTTGGCTAAAAAGCATCATCCGATTGGCTTACGAGACTGCCGGACGGCAGCCTCCTGAACACATCACAGCTCACTCTACTAGGGCTGTGGCTTCCACATGGGCCTTCAAGAATGAGGCTTCTCTTGATCAGATATGTAAGGCAGCGACTTGGTCTTCCCTGCACACTTTTGCCAAATTCTACTAATTTGATACTTTTGCTTCTTTGGAGGCTATTTTTGGGAGAAAGGTTTTGCAAGCCGTGGTGCCTTCTGTTTAGGTAACCTGATTGGCTCCCTCCCTTCATCCGTGTCCTAAAGCTTTGGTATTGGTTCCCACAAGTTATGGATGACGCCGTGGACCGGACACACCAATGTTGGAGAAAACAGAATTTATGCTTACCTGATAAATTACTTTCTCCAACGGTGTGTCTGGTCCACGGCCCGCCCTGGTTTTTTAATCAGGTTTGATGAATTTCTTTCTTTAACTACAGTCACCACGGCACCTTATGGTTTCTCCTGTTTTTTCTCCTGTCCGTCGGTCGAATGACTGGGGTGGTCGGAGCCTAGGAGGGACTATATGGACAGCTTTTGCTGTGCTCTTTGCCATTTCCTGTTGGGGAAGAGAATATTCCCACAAGTTATGGATGACGCCGTGGACCGGACACACCGTTGGAGAAAGTAATTTATAAGGTAAGCATAAATTCTGTTTTTTAAAAACAAGACAAAAAAAACAACAAATGCACTGTCTCTCTCTCTTAGACTCTCTGAGACGAAGTATGCAGCTAAAATTCAGCTCATGGCTTTATATAGGGTAAATCAATGTGATAATATTTAGATTTTTTTGATGATTTAGTCTTTTTCTATTAGCTGCTTTTTAAGTGAATGTAAAGGCCAGTATCTAATAATAATCTTAAAAACAGGGACACTTTAATTCATTAAAGTTTACAAAGACGCTTATTTTTTTTAAAGTACTTACCTTTGCATTATGGTAAACAAAACTATTATCCTTCGTCCGCAGCTCCTGCTTTCTTTAGCAGAACGATGATGAGGATGATTCTCCAGTTGTTCTGTGCCCCATTTGGCATCCAGTTCATGGGGAAATGCAACGATTGTAGGAAGCCGGATTTGTCATCCATATGCTAATGACAGCAGGAGCTGCAGGTGGAGGTTCCCCATTATGTGTACCATAACGCAAATTTATTTTCAAAAATAAGCATCTTTGTAAACCTTAATGAATGAAAATGCCCCTGTTTTAAAGATTATTATTTGATACTGGCCTTTAATTAATTAAAGTTTACATTCACTTTAACTTTGTTCGATGAAGGCCTGGAAAACTATCACAAAAATGTCATAAAGGTCAATTACAAGCCTGTGAAAATAAACACACATACAGCAAGATTACAAGTTTTGCGGAATGGTGCGGTAAGGCTATACCACTGAAAAATTGGCCATTGCGTGTGGAATGGCAGGTCTCCTGTATTACAAGTTGCTGCAGTATAGCTATAATGCAAGCTTTTTAGCCTGTAACGCAACAATCCATTCCGCAATAAAAAAATTACGTTTTAGTGTGGGATTTCCATAGGGCCATATTACAGGTTGTGCGGTCCGTCTAAAATGCTTGCGTTATAGCCTATATCCCGCCCTGATCCCTGCCACGATCTGAAAACAGTAGTTATGGATTTTGCGAAACAAATATGTTTCACAAACTTTATAACTTAAATGTTACAAAGTACACTAACACCCATAAACTTCCTATTAACCCCTAAACCGTCACCCTCCTGCATCGCAAATACAATATTAAACTTATTAATCCCTAATCCGCTGCCCACCCACATAGCCAACACTATATAAAGCTATTAACCCCTAAAACACCAGCCCCCCACATCGCTGCTGCTAAAATAAACCCATTAACCCCTAAACTGCCGGTCCCCTACATCGCAACTACTAAACTAAACCTATTAACCCCTAAACCACATGCCCCCCACATCGCAACACACTAAATGAAACTATTAACCCCTAAACCCCCCTAATTTTAAATCAAATACAATATAACTATATTTAAATAAATAAAAACTTTCCTGCGAAATAAAAAAAAACTAAGTTTAAACTATAAAGTAACCTAACATTACCATTTTAAAACAATAAAATTAACGAAAAATTAAAAAAACTAAATTACAAATTAAAAAATCCTAACACTATGAAAAAATTTAAAAAAATTAAATTACAAAAAAATAAAAACTCTAAAATTACGAAAAATAAAAAACTCAAAGATTACAAAAAATAATAAATTAAATTATCCAAAATAATAAAAATTAAACCTAATCTAATACCCCTATAAAAACAAAAAAGCCCCCCCCTTTAAAAATGACAAAGTCCCCCCCTAAAAGTAAAACCCCCCACCAACCAACCCCCAAAATAAAAAACCTAAGTCTAAGAAAAGCCTAAGCTACCCATTGCCCCTAAAGGGACATTTGTATGGGCATTCAGCTCTTTTGTGCCCAAAGCCCTAATCTAAAGAAAAACCCACCCAAAAAAAAGAATAACCTAGGGACTTCCGGGTGGCGGCCATCTTATTGGTCACACTGAGCTTCAGCTCCTTAAAGGGACACTGAACCCAAATTTTTCTTTCATGATTTAGATAGAGCAGCATGCAGTTTTAAGCAACTTTCTAATTTACTCTATTATCAATTTTTCTTCATTCTCTTGCTATCTTTATTTGAAAAAGAAGGCATCTAAGCTAAGGAGCCAGCAAATTTTTGGTTCAGACCATGGACAGCACTTTTTTATTGGTGCTGTCCAATCAGCAAGGACAACCCAGGTTGTTCACCAAAAATGGCATCTAAAACTTACATTCTTGCGTTTCAAATAAACATACCAAGAGAATGAATAAAATTTGATAATAGGAGTAAATTAGAAAGTTGCTTAAAATTACATGCTCTATCTGAATCACAAAAGAAAAAATTTGGGTTCAGTGTCCCTTTAATCTCTCTCCAAAATTAATTAATTCTGTGAAGCAGAACTGGATATATCCTATTCAAAATAGTGGAGAAGCTTATCTATTGGCGACCTGATCTGAGATATAGGGTTTTGGATCATGACGTGCGTTAATTGCCCTCAGTACTGGACTATTAATTTTGAGGCCTTCCCCTATATCTGAAGCCTCAACACTGTCCCCACAACTAGCTGTGCCTTGAGTGCGCAGTTCGTCCTCTGAAGCCAGCGCTGTCCCTATTACTAAGAGGACTGAATAGGTGCAGCAAATTGAGGTAATCATAAAGTACACCTACGCTGTCTCCTACATGCAAAAACACCCACTGAAAATGAAGGATACCTACTTTATTACGCAATTGCAAGCAATGCTACTGGAGCATACCCAGAGACTGGAGGAAAGAATGGCTGCAATATTTTACCCTGCTCTGTACAATCCTGATAAGGTACTGCTAGACTGATTACAGGAGACCGAAACATTGGGCCCGGACCCGAAAGGCACTGTGATTGATAGAGGTGATTATCTAACAGCAGGGAAAGAAGTTTCCTCTCTGGAGATTGGCGGCTGGGAGATCCAGTACACTGAGACAGTGGATACTCCTGAGCAGCTTAGCTCCAACCGCCTAACTAGCAAAGCAAGTGAGGGAACTGAGCCTAGTATTGCCGTGAATCAGCTCCATACGGTCTCTTACCCTGAAGCCGGAGTTACAGAGCTGGATAATGGGATGTGGCAAATCAAAAGTAATCAAACCCAATAACAGAACAAATAAGCAGCAACGTGGTATGAATAAAACGTAGCTTTTATTTCAGCAACAGAATAAAAAGGTGTCCAAGGAGGAACAAGGATACAAAAGGCTAAGCTCAGTATATGCGTTTCGGCTGTACGCCGTAATCACTACTGATCCAAAATCAAAAGTAATACCTGCTTTAACGAGAGGTGGAAGAACCAGACCAGTGAACTAGCAGATGGAGAGTCCGGACTTACCTTTAAGAAAGAGCAGCTGTCAATGACTCTCACTATCCTGTCCACCTCAATCCTATGGAGGACAGACAATGTTTGCTGCAACCTTATGTTTCACGATCATCCGGTACAGGAGCGGTCTTGAAACTCCCCCTGATCTGCAGCACAACACAGGTCTTGACTAAGGACTGTAAACGCAAGGGACCTCTTGCTCAAAATTCACCCCAAACCCAGGAAGCGATACGGTCGCAAACAGAATACACTTCAGCGATACTGTTACTTCCCAAAATCTCCCGCTTTATGGAACTGCAGCTACTCCCTTGGGAACCCGGCAATCAACTCAGAATATCAGGGAGTTACGGTCCCTCAATAAAAACGGTGTGGGGTATATGTGAAACTCACTTCAAGGGACTCTTATGGATCCCATTTTTTGTTTCAAAGACGTACCTCTCCACAATCCTAGTCTGTGTTTATAAGATGTGTAACAGCCTGCTTCATTTGGATATATTTACTAAAGGGCAAGATTAGCAGCCTACTTTTTAGGGCATTATTGTTTAACTTCCCATTGCTGCCTTACATATTACTCTACACTTGCTAATCTTAAAGTGGTGCCTAGTTTTGCACATGTTTAGTTTAATATGAGAACAAATGCATGAATGTTTACTCAAAGTTCTTATTTACTGTTTTTTATGCGAACAATGTCTTTGTGGACACAGATCCTCTTATCGCTTTATGTACCTTTTGCAAGTTCAGCACTTAATCACTTTAGCTAATTATTGGATACATGGAGATCTATAATTTAACATGGTCATGTAAGCTAAGTTAACTAATACTGCTTATAATCTTGCTTTGCTATATCACTTAAACCTGCATTTTTAGAATGACAGCTACCATCATTGTACCGAATGTATCCTCTATGGTATGATGTTAGAAAACTTTAGCCTTCTATATATTTAAAAAGCTGAATACTCCTTGTTCTTATCACTCCTCCATATTTCATAGGAATTATAAGTGGGCTTCAGTGCTCATGTACTGCTTTTATGGTTTTACCTTATAAGTTTAAGAATCATCATTTAATTTGCATCTTATGGGCTCTCTAGAAGAAATCTCCCCCTATTTAGCAGTATATGTAACTCTCCTAACATATTGTTTGCTTAAATTTATCATTTAGAAAACCTATACGGCTCACTGGACATATATCTTACACAGATTGCTTATACCCCTTAGGACTAAAGACTAACTGTATTTCACTGTTACAAATGAAGAGCTCAATAGTGATTCAATGATTGCTCAATGCTCTCCCTGCTAGTTAGATAACATAATATGTTGCCCAAGAAATTTATTATACTCAAGAATATGTGCGCATAGCTAATAGACCTATGTTCAAGAAAACATACGCATAGTTATTGGACTAAAGTGTCCCGAAATCACAGATGATTTGGGTGAACAGGATTGTCTGGGGATGAAACGGTCTATTTTTATTTGTCTCCTCTCAGGATTGTCTCCAATCCTGAGAGGAGACAGGAAAGATCAGGGCAGATGCTCAGGAACTTTGTTAAAAGGGGCTATAAAAAACAGGAACTTGACTCAAAAGAAGAGAGTCTCAGTGAGAGTAGTGGTAGACGGAGGGAACTTCATACAAATAGGATGGCATTTGTTTCCACCTTTAGCACTATGAGTGATCAGGTGTATAGAATTTGTATGTTCTAAGAGAGGCATGCCCCCATATAAAACAATTTGAGCATTTCCCATGAGCTGCCTATAGGAAGGGAAATACCACCGGTAGGAGATTAGTACGGGCCTGGCAGACAGGGACTAGTGAGGATGCTACCCAGCAGTTTCTGGGCAAACCACGGAATGCCACTTTTCCATGTTTGGGGTGTGCACAGTGTAATAGCGTAATTAAAGTTGGTGAGATTTCACACACCCATACTGGGAAGCGGTATAAAATACCAGGCTATTTCACGTGCAATTCCACATACGTGATGTATGTGCTCAAGTGTACCTGTGGTCTTCTGTATATAGGGAAAACTACCCGAAAAGTAAAGGACCGTGTGTGCCAACACAAATCCAACATCAGAAATTATAAAATGGCCCATCTCCCTGTCCCCTGCCATTTTTTAGAAAAAGGCCATCAGGCCAACCAACAGGCTGAGGGGGGGGTGATAGAATTAGGGACCTATTATATAGGGAAACTAAGTGGATATGGCTTTTGGACACTATGGTCCCTAGGGATTAAATAGAGAGTTTGACCTCTTGCCCCTTATTTAAAGTGGTATACACTATGTTAATTTTTTATTTATATTTTTACAGACAGTTCAAGTTTCTAGAAAGATTAGAAGTCCCTAATTTAATGTGCTGCTTCCTATGTTTTGTCAGGGTGTTCTCTTCTCTCTTAGGCTATATAGGGTAAACCAGGAATGTTAATTGTTAAATTATGTCATGATGATCTAATTCAAGCACATGACCCTATGTAGCTGTCAGGATTGGTCACCCTGTGTATGTGTTGTGTATAAATTGTTTTATTATGTCATTATATAGTTGCTTGAGAAAGGGGCAAGTAGCCTTGAAACATTGCTCTGTCAATAAAGGTTTCCCTCCGGGAGTGCTACCTTCCTTTGTGATTTTTAGTTATTGCACTATATCATAAAGTTTAGTATTTGAATAATAGTTTGATAAGTTTATTGGCCTAATTACACAGTTTCTCTTATGTATTAAAACTGAGGTTAATCAGATAAGATCCATACGAGGTCTCCTTTGTTTTAGAGCACCTTCTGCTATACCAAATTATATATATAGGAGGTCCATAAGTGACCCCATGATCATCATAAAAGGTCTATAGTATTGTTGGCATACTGGCTAAGTTCTTTAGATTTATTTATCTGCCATTGAATATTATGAATTATTGTACTTATTTTGTTCTGTTTTTTTATTTCTTTTTCACAATGTCAATTCTCTCATTGTATGTATTCTCAATGCTGTCAGCTTTACATTGCTTTGTATGCCTTGAATTTAACCTTAATAAAAATAATTTAAAAAAAACTAAAACTAACCCCAAGAAATCTACTCACAGTTCCTGAAGTCCGGACATCCATCTTCATCCAGGAGGTTGAGAAGTCTTCATCCAGGCGGCGACATCTTTATCCATAGCGGAGCCATCTTCTATCTTCATCCCGGTGGTGCGGAGCTGAAGTGTTAGGATTTTTTTAAATTTGTAATTTAGGTTTTTTATTTTTCAGAATTTTATTGTTTTAAAATAGTAATGATAGGTTTCTTTATAGTTTAAACTTAGGTTTTTTTTAATTTCACAGGTAAGTTTTTATTTATTTAAAGATAGTTATATTTTAAATTTAATTTAAAATTAGGGGTGTGTTAGGTTTAGGGGTTAATAGTTAAATTTAGTGTGTTGCGATGTGGGGGGCTGGCGGTTTAGGGGTTAATAGGTTTATTTTATTAGTAGTGATGTCGGGGAGCGGCAGATTAGGGGGGTTTAGACTAGGGGTTAGGTTTTAACATAACTTTCTTTTCCCCATAGACATCAATGGGTTTCATTATGGCGATCGCCATTCCGCGATCGCAGGTGTTAGTTTTTTCTGACACTTTCTCCCCATTGATGTCTATGGGGAAAAGCGTGCACAAGCACGTAAAGTCAGGCTTTGCATGGTATGGAGCTTATCGCACCATACGGCACAACAAGAGAATGTTTTTCATTTACTTGTAATGGCAGTGCTATGCATACGCAGCCGGTATAGCGTAAAACTTTTAATCTTGGTGATAGTTATGTGCTTACCCAATTGCAGGCAAAATGTAAAGGCATATTAAATCATTTACATTTCTAAGGTTATTCAATGGAGAATATCAATTCAATATAATTATATAGTATTGTTCTTATTTAGAATTAAAGGAATATTTGGTGTGTTCAGAAAAAGTTTTAAGTCACAATAGGGACTGAAGTCCTATTATTTTCTGTTTTTATTCAACTTTCATTTATTCCTTCATGAAGGTTCCAAGAAGCCATTGCTGAATACGTTTGTTTCCTTTATTTTAGACTATAATAAAAACATCAATGAATACAATAGCTTTTATTTAACAATAAAGATGTTCATTAGGTTGTATATAATATAGAAACATCTGTTATTCACAAAGGAACATACATACTTAAATGTTCAAAGGATGCAGCATTGTAAAGAATTGCGTAGTTTAATTGTTGAATAACTTGTAATTATTCAAGTTATACTGAAAAGTTTCAAAATATTCTCAAGAAATATTTATTTGCACAATTAATGTAATAATATTTATACAGGAAATAATGGTGTGACTTTAGTTATGTAGAAGAGTTAAGATAATTGAATTTAATATAAAATCTTTTTAGTGTAGCATAATAATCACTCAAAGGAAGGGGATAATAGTTTGCATGGATCCATATGGCTATGGCTACTTATATAATTGCTATACTCAAACTGCATGCACACAGTCTGCCCATATGCACAGGAGCTGATTGGTAGGCACAGAGCATATTTACCTTTCAGAACCCATTTTAGCACATGGTGCCAGTCTTGGACTTAAAAAAAAAAAAAAATAGACCGTTTCATCCCCAGTAATTCGCAAGATTAAATTTAGAATTGAATCCGAGAGGCATATCTCGCATTTTCTTAGTCTCTGAAGTTTATCCCGTCCCCTTATTGGTAAGAGTTCACCTAGGTCAGTATGTTGGTCATATGTGTCAATAAAATATTGGGCAAGGCCAAGCAAGGATGAGCTTGATGGTCTATAAATGACATGACATGCAAGGGATTAAATAGATCATGTATGTAGTTGAACAAGTATTCTACAAACTGTGTATCTCATATTATTCATTACTGACAGCTACCAGAAAAACTCATGCTTAGCAGCATCTTTTGCTACCACATCTGTTATGCCAGAACCAAGACTAGATAATAACCTAAACCTATACCCCGTTTTTTTTTTTTTTAAATAACAAAAAAAAACTATTTTGTAATTAATAAAGTGCATTTACTGAAATGTTATACCTGTTTATGGCTTTTACAATTAAAAAATAGATAGGGGCCCCTGATGCCCCTGTTTCCGCGCAAACCTTCAGCCTTGCGGGAAACAGCAGTTATGAAGCAGCGGTCTTAAGACCGCTGCTCCTTAACTGGTCTGCCTGCTCTGAGGCTGCGGACATTAATCCGCCCGATCTCATACGATCGGGCTGATTGGCCGTGAATCTGCAGGGGGTGGCATTGCACAAGCAGTTCACAAGAACTGCTTGTGCAATGATAAATCCCGACAGCGTATGCTGTCAGCATTCATCAATGTCTGTCGGACATGATCTGCTGAGCAGATCGTGTCGAACAGACCATTGATAAATCGGCCCCATAGTGATGATTTCTTGAGAGGCTGCAAATAGAAAGCTACCATAGAAATGAATAGTTGTTGCTCTCAATGTTGGACTGTGGACTAATTCATGTCAGGGTTGTTGTTTTTTTTTCTATGCAACCATTGCTTAATTATACATTAGCATGACATACTGGTACTGCTTTATCTTACATTAGACACAATCCTAAACCAATCAATGCAGCTGACGGATGTTATGGGACAGCGCTAAATGTATTACAGTAAGCTGGATAAGAATGTAACTCCACTATAGTCCATGACTTTTGATAGAAAATTTCATCTAGATTACAGAACTCTTTCTGCATTAAGTATTTACCGCTTCCACTAGAGCGCTAATTGTGCTAGAAGTAATCTTTTTGAGCGCTTCTGGTTGTGTTGGTATTATGAGTTGAAAGTAAAAAAGTTATCACTCTCGCAGTAACCCGATGAGCGCAAACAGGTTACTTCTAGCGCAATCAGACTTTCATGCAAAAGCTAACCTCTTCCCACATAAAAGTCAATGTAGAAAAATAGTTTGAAAAAAACTAACACTAACCCGAACTCAAATTCCCATTGGTGCTAACCCGACATGAAAATATGAATATTTCACATTCCAATGTTCTGCATATAACAGAATATGTTCTATTTATTCAAAAATACATATCTCTACATATATCTGATGGTATTTTGGAACAATATATATTTATACCTATATATATATATATATATATATATATATATATATATATATATATATATATATATATATATATATATATATATATATATATATATATATATATATATATATATATATATACATGATTATATATAAGTATAGGTATCTCTTAGAACATATTCTGCTATGTGCAGAACATTGTAATGTGAAATATTTACAGTACATATACACTATAACACTATTACAAATGAATATTGCATAAATATGATTTTATATGTTTTTATTTACTTAACTTCAAAGGGCTTTAATACACACACACACACACACACACATATATATATATATATATATATATATATATGTACATATGTATATTTATTTGTTTATATGTGTATATATCTCTGTAAATACATATATACACATATAAATACATATTTATATATATATATATATATATATAAAAATATGTGTGTGTACATATGTATATTTATGTGTTTATATGTGTATATATCTTTAAATACATATATACACATATAAATACATATTTATACATATATATACACACAACAACATACACACATCTCCAACACTATAATAAAGTATTAACCCCTAAACTCCCAGCCCCCACATCGCAACTAATGAACTAACTTAACGCTATACATTTAATGAACTAAACCTATTGACCCCTAAGCCTCTGGCCCCCACATTGCAAAACACTAAATTAAACTATTAACCCCTAAACCTAACACCCCCCTAACTTTAAATTAAAAGTTACAATATAACGATCTTAAAATACTTACCTGTGAAATAAAAAAACTAAGATTAAACTATAAATAAACCTAACATAACTATTCTAATAAAATAAAATAAACTAAATTACATGATTAAAAAAACTAACACTACGAAAAAATTAAAACCTAAATTACAAATTTAAAGAAACCTAATACTACGGAAAAAAACAAACTCTAAAATTATTATTTTTTTTAAAAAAAAAAAACACTAGGATTACAAAAAATAATTAACAAAATTATCCAAATAATAAGAATTACACCTAATATAATAGCACTATAAAAACAAAAAGCCCCTAAAAATAAAAACACCCCCTAACCTAAAAATAAACTATCAATAGCCCTTAAAAGGGCCTTTTGTAGGGCATTGCCCTAAATTAAACAGCTCTTTTACCTGATAAAAAAAATTACATGTTAAAATCCCCACCCAACCAACCCCCCAAAATAAATAACCTAAGTCTGAAAAAATCCTAAAATACTCATTGCCCGTGAAGGGGCATTTGTATGGGCATTGCCCTTAAAAGGACATTAAGCACTTTTACTGCCCATCAAAACCCTAATCTAAAACAAAAACTCACCTAAACATTTAAAAAAAAAAAAACTAACTCTAACCCCAGGAAATCTACTCAAAGTTTCTGAAGTCCAGACATCCATCTTCATCCAGGCGGCGAAAAGTCTTCATCCAGGCGGTGACATCTTGATCCATCAAGGGGGCATCTTCTTTCTTCATTCCGATGGCGCAGAGCTGTGGAGGCGCAGAGCTGATTTGAACAGCTAATAGGATTTCAGTAGCTCTCATCCTATTGGCTGATTTGAAAATGTCAGCCCATAGGAATGCAAGGTACCCCATACTTAAACGCGTACCTTGCATTCAAGCTTCAGTGTACTGCGGTGACCGCCAGGAAAGACGATCCACAGCTCCGTTCCTCCACAGCTCCGCGTCAACAGGATGAAGAAAAAAGATGCCCCGCGATGGATCAAGATGTTGCCGCCTGGATGAAGACTTCTTGCTGCCTAAATGAAGATGGATGTCCGGACTTCAGGAACCGTAAGTAGCTTTTCTGAGGTTATTGTTAGGTTTTTTTAATTTTTTGGGGGTGGGTTTTTGTTTTAGATTAGGGTTTTGATGGGCAGTAAAAGTAATGAATGCCCTTTTAAGGGCAGTAAAAGAGCTGAATGCCCTTTAAAGGGCAATGCCCATACAAATGCCCCTTTAGGGGCAATGGGTAGTTTAGGATTTTTTTAGACTTAGTTTTTTTATTTTGGGAGTCGGTTGGGTGGGGGGTTTTACTTTTGGGGGCTTTGCAATTTTTTTATGTAAAAGAGCTGTTTAACTTAGGTCAATTCCCTACAAAAGGCCCTTTTAAGGGCTATTGGTAGTTTATTGTTAGGTAAGGGGGTGTTTTTATTTTGGGGGCTTTTTTGTTTTTATAGGGCTATTAGATTAGGTATAATTTTTATTATTTTGGATCATTTGGTTTTTTATTTTTAGTAATAGTGTTTTTTTTATTTTTCATAATTTTAGCGTTTTGTTTTGTAATGTTAGATTTAAGTATAAGGTTTATTTAAATTTGTTGTTTAGGTGTTTTCGTAGTGTTAGTTTTTTTTTTAAAATCATGTAATTTAGGATTTTTAATTGGTAGTTTATTTTATTTTATTAGAATAGTTATGTTAGGTTTATTTATAGTTTAATCTTATTTTTTTTTTATTTCACAGGAAAGTTTATATTTATTTTAAGATAGTTATATTGTAACTTTAAATTTAACGTTAGGGGGTGTTAGGTTTAGGAGTTAATAGTTTAATTTAGTGTTTTGCGATGTGGGGGGCTGTGGTTTAGGGGTTAATAGGTTTAGTTTATTAGTTGCGATGTGGGGGTGTTAGGTTTATGGGTTAATAGTTTAATTTAGTGTTTTGCGATGTGGGGGGCTGTGGTTTAGGGGTTAATAGGTTTAGTTTATTAGTTACTATGTGGGGGGCTGGTGGTTTAGAGGTTAACAGGTTCAGTTTATTAGTTGCGATGCGGGGGGCTGGCTGTTTAGGGGTTAATACTTTATTATAGTGTTCGTGATGGGGGGCTGGTGGTTTAGGGGTTAATAGGTTTATTATAGTAGTAGCGATGTGGGTGGGTGGGTGACGGATTAGGGGTTAATAGGTTTATTTATTGGTTGTGATGTGAGGGGCTGGGGGATTATGGGTTAATTATTTTATTTACGGTCAGCGATGTTGGGGGCTGAGGATTCGGGGTGTTTGGACTAGGGGTTTATGTTAGGGTTTTAAGTTTAAATGTAACTTTCTTTTCCCCATAGACATCAATGGGGTTGTGTTATGGCGATCTCCATTCCACAATCGCAGGTGTTAGTTTTTTTCTAACACTCTCTCCCTATTGATGTCTATGGGGGAAAGCGTGCATGAGCACGTAAACTCAGCCCTTGGCTTTTGTGCGGTATGGAGCTTATCGCACCATAATGCACAGCACAAGGAGTTTTTTCAGCAACTCGTAATGGCAGCGCCAGCGCTATAGAAAGTGCGATACCACTCATTTTTTGTGTTCTTTACGCACTCGGTATAGCGCAAAATGTTTAATCTTGGTGATTGTATGGTATGTTGTGCCTAATCCATTTGGAATATATATGCTTAGATATATATATATATTTATGTGTTAATATGGGTATATACACTAATTAACACATAAACATATATTATTTAATTTGCTTTATTCTCTTGGTATCCTTTGTTAAAAGGCATACCTAGATAGGCTCAGGAGCAGCAGTGCACTACTGGGAGCTAGCTGCTGATTGGTGACTGCACATATATCTCTCTTGTCAGTGACTCACTCGATATGTTCAGCTAGTTCATTGCTTTAACAAAGGATACCAAGAGAGCAATGCAAATTTCATAATAGAAGTAAAGTTTAAAATTGTATGTTCTAAGAGAGAGAAAAAAATGTTTTTTTTAAGCTAAAAGGAAGTGCTGGCGAGATAATTGATTGCATTATGTCAGAAAGAACTAATAATGGTCCATTTTAAATCATCAAATGCTACTGTATGGTATTATTGGGACTGATGAGGA
Organism: Bombina bombina; assembly: GCF_027579735.1. NCBI lineage: Eukaryota > Metazoa > Chordata > Amphibia > Anura > Bombinatoridae > Bombina > Bombina bombina. The sequence goes on from NC_069500.1 coordinate 1,303,914,385, forward strand.
TTTAGCCATGATGACCTTTACGGTAGAAGTGTTGTAATTGAATGCAATGGTTTGTGTATACAACTTGATCCTAGGGACAGATTGCTCTCTGGCAAATAAACAGAACTATGTGTATTTGTGTCCCTGAGTTTGTGTGCCTGTGAGAGTGCTTCTGTATGTGATTCTGTAGATGTCTGTGAGGAAGTCTGTGTGTCTCTCTGTATGTGAGAGTGTGTCTGTGGGTGTCTGTGTATCTAAGTGTGTTTATCTGTGTCTGTGTGTTTCTGTGAGTGTGTGTGACTGTATGTGTCTGTGAGAGTTTGTTTTTGTGAGTGTGTTTCTGTGTGTTTCACTGTGTATGTCTATACTTGTGTGTGACTGAGTGTGTTTCTGTGTGTGTGATTCTGTAGGTGTATGTGAGTGTGTGTGTTTGTGGGGTAAGTGTGTGTTTCACTATGTATAAGTGTGTGTGTGTGTGTTTCAATGTGTACGAGTGTGATTGTGTCTGAGTGAGTGTGCGTTTCACTGTTAGTGTGTGTATCTGTCTATACAAGTTTTTCTGTGTTTGTGTATGTGTAAATTGAGTTTTCTGAAATACAATGGGGGATATTTTACAAAGGTCTGTCAGACCTGACCCGACAGTGCGGATCAGGTCCGACAGACCTTGCTGAATGCGGAGAGCAATACACTCTCCATATTCAGCATTGCACCAGCAGCTCTAGTGAATTGCTGGTGCAACGCCACCCCCTGCAGACTCGCGGCCAATTGCCCGCCAGCAGGGAGGTTTCAATCAACCCGATCGTACTCGATCGGGTTGAATTCCGGCGATCACTCTGAGCAGGCGGACAGGTTATGGAGCAGCAGTCTTTAGACCGCCGATTCATAACTGCACTCCCTTTAGAAGTATACCCAAATGACAGCCCTTCAACCAGGTTTACTTATGCCTTCCGCATAATACCCATTAGTCCGGTTTCCCTTTTGGGAAGGGATTTAATGGCCAAAATGCAAATGTCTGTTACTATTGATTCTAGGGGTGGACTGCATGTTGACACTCCTTGGGACAATTTTCAGTCAATGTATGCAGCTGAATCTGAACCTGTCCTAGTAAACAACTGTACCTTGACTCTGACAGCTAACAGACTCTTGAGAAAGTGTTTGAGTATTATTACACCCTGACAAAATTGGGACACAGGATTTTCATAGACTAGGGATTACTGACAATGTTAATCAGGAAATGTGGAAAGTGACAGTTTAGGAAGTTGTACTCACACCAGATCCAGCGTACTTGCAGTCAACTGAACACTTATCCGTTTGGAAATATGGCATGGGTATTGTAAACACTCCCAAGATTATAAGATCAAAAATGGAGAAATAATTATGGCAGTGATATCCACTACCAAAAGAAAGACAGGGAATCAAGCACTCTTTTTATCTTTTTATCTTTTATATAGCTGTTGTTAATTGTAATTCAAAAATACAATTACAAAAACATGTTATAGAGACACTTCCTTACAGAAATTACTATACACCAAAACCTAGAAATAAACAGCATAAAGGTGCATGTTAACAAACTTGTAAAACCAAAAACTGGCATAAAAAAAGAAAAAAGAAAGAAGAAAAACTAATATACACTGTGTGCAGAATTATTAGGCAAGTTGTATTTTTGAGGATTAATTTTATTATTGAACAACAACCATGTTCTCAATGAACCCAAAAAACTCATTAATATCAAAGCTGAATATTTTTGGAAGTAGTTTTTAGTTTGTTTTTAGTTTTAGCTATTTTAGGGGGATATCTGTGTGTGCAGGTGACTATTACTGTGCATAATTATTAGGCAACTTAACAAAAAACAAATATATACCCATTTCAATTATTTATTTTTACCAGTGAAACCAATATAACATCTCAACATTCACAAATATACATTTCTGACATTCAAAAACAAAACAAAAACAAATCAGTGACCAATATAGCCACCTTTCTTTGCAAGGACACTCAAAAGCCTGCCATCCATGGATTCTGTCAGTGTTTTGATCTGTTCACCATCAACATTGCATGCAGCAGCAACCACAGCCTCCCAGACACTGTTCAGAGAGGTGTACTGTTTTCCCTCCTTGTAAATCTCACATTTGATGATGGACCACAGGTTCTCAATGGGGTTCAGATCAGGTGAACAAGGAGGCCATGTCATTAGATTTTCTTCTTTTATACCCTTTCTTGCCAGCCACGCTGTGGAGTACTTGGACGCGTGTGATGGAGCATTGTCCTGCATGAAAATCATGTTTTTCTTGAAGGATGCAGACTTCTTCCTGTACCACTGCTTGAAGAAGGTGTCTTCCAGAAACTGGCAGTAGGACTGGGAGTTGAGCTTGACTCCATCCTCAACCCGAAAAGGCCCCACAAGCTCATCTTTGATGATACCAGCCCAAACCAGTACTCCACCTCCACCTTGCTGACGTCTGAGTCGGACTGGAGCTCTCTGCCCTTTACCAATTCAGCCACGGGCCCATCCATCCGGCCCATCAAGACTCACTCTCATTTCATCAGTCCATAAAACCTTAGAAAAATCAGTCTTGAGATATTTCTTGGCCCAGTCTTGACGTTTCAGCTTGTGTGTCTTGTTCAGTGGTGGTCGTCTTTCAGCCTTTCTTACCTTGGCCATGTCTCTGAGTATTGCACACCTTGTGCTTTTGGGCACTCCAGTGATGTTGCAGCTCTGATATATGGCCAAACTGGTGGCAAGTGGCATCTTGGCAGCTGCACGCTTGACTTTTCTCAGTTCATGGGCAGTTATTTTGCGCCTTGGTTTTTCCACACACTTCTTGCAACCATGTTGACTATTTTGAATGAAACGCTTGATTGTTCGATGATCACGCTTCAGAAGCTTTGCAATTTTAAGAGTGCTGCAACCCTCTGCAAGATATCTCACTATTTTTGACTTTTCTGAGCCTGTCAAGTCCTTCTTTTGACCCATTTTGCCAAAGGAAAGGAAGTTGCCTAATAATTATGCACACCTGATATAGGGTGTTGATGTCATTAGACCACACCCCTTCTCATTACAGAGATGTACATCACCTAATATGCTTAATTGGTAGTAGGCTTTCGAGCCTATACAGCTTGGAGTAAGACAACATGCATAAAGAGGATGATGTGGTCAAAATACTCATTTGCCTAATAATTCTGCACTCCCTGTATATATAAGTGGCGTCACTGGGAGATCGTAATCAATGGGTTTATGAGGGACATGCAACACCTTTCCAGAGGGCAGCCCCAACTCAATGGAAGGGATATACTGTCATGGAATAATTAGGATCTATGTAAGCCCTCACTCACCCACAAATTATAGATTTAACCTGCATCAAATATGCATCTATAAAGTGCACTTGCAAATAGTGTACTGATTTAATGCAGCACTAAACAATACTATGTATATATATATATATAATGGTTGCATATGGGTAACTACCCTTCATAGCAGTGTTGAATCAAAAAGAACTTGCTTTATATAAGAGACGCTGGTGCGTTGTTTCATATATGCTAATTAGCCAGGCTTATGTTTCCATTTAAAGCAAAACCACTGAAATGAATCAATGTAGCGTTCCTATTATGCTTGCAACATTTTCCTGTTCCAGTCAATTGGCCAAGTCATGTTAAATATCAGTGTTCCTGACTTTTTGAAAAGATGCCAAGCTTGCAGTGTTAGTATTGCTTAATTAGCCAACAGACAAACAGTCCTCCACACCAGTATGCGTTCGTAAACGCTAATTCCAAATAAAACTGTGGGTGTGTAAGTGGCAGTATATGCAGAGGTTATAACGTAGCAATGGTTGTTGCAATTGCAAAGGAAACAACTTGGCTGTTCATAACAGCAATCCTTCCCCACTTCAAGAGTAATACAAAGTTCCACTCACATACCTAGGTGCTGAGTTTTGCAGAGGAATTATATTTCATCCAGAATCCTCTGTTAATAGGAGCAACCAGTATCATATGCAGGTAAACAGAACAGTTGCGGTTATACACACTAAGACATCCCCTCGCCTTGATTTACAAATGACTCGATTAGAGGAGGGAGATGTTGTTTTTGTAGATGGGTCATGTTCTAAACCTGCTGATGGTGTTTATCTTACAGGCTTTGTCGTGGTACAGTTTCCTAACACAGTGATTATGGTTGATTCCTTGCCCTTTGTTTCTTTCAAGCAGATTAATTGGTAGCCCTAGCTTAGGCATGTAGAGCATTCGCAATGAAAAAAGTGAACATTTATACTGATTGAAGGTATGCTTTTGGGGTTGTGCATGATTTTGGAGTCATTTGGCAGAATAGAGGTTTTGTTGCAGCTGATGGTTAGAATGGAAAGAGGCGCCAACATAGGGTAATATTGATGATACAAGCCAATACAGAACACAAAGTATCAGGGAAACCCTTCAGGGGGGCTACTCACAAGCGGGGCGGCACAAACGGAGTGCCTGACAGGGCGGTACGGCTGGTTGGTCCCGTACCGCCCTGTCAGGCACTCCGCTTGTGCCGGCCTGTTTTTCTCCGGTTCTCCTCTTCAGCCTGCACCAGCGCACCTCTGGGGTCCTATTACTAATCTGATGGTAAGAATATATCACACAGGAACTCTTGGGTGCAATCAAATTACCACACAAGTTAGCCATTGTTAAATGTAAAGGCCACAGTACTGACTCCACTGATGTCAGGTTAGGTAATGATTTTGCAGACACCATAGCTAAAGAAGCTGCACTTCATGGTCCAACACACTCAGACTACCTCACCACTAATACACATGAGCAGTTACACATGGTAATGATTCCTGCACTGGCCTCTGATGTTGATTTACAGGTCCTTCAATTAGGTGCAACTGAAACTGACTTACAGACTTGGGTATCTGCAGGTCTGACCAAGGGTTCTAATGGTCTATGGTCAGATGAGGAGGGGAGAGTAGGAATACCACAAATAGCTGCACCACCATTTATTAGTCATTTTCATGGTTTTGGCCATATAAATAAACAACAGACAAAGAATCCAATGGCATCCAAATATGTCATTAAATACCTTTCACAGATGATTGGTAGACAGCTGGATAGATGTCTAACTTGTGCCAGGAACAATCCTGGAGGCCTTTTACATGGTAAACATGAGAACTTGTCACCACCAGATGACCCCATGCAAGTTTTGCAGATTGATTTCACACACATGCCAACTGCTAGGGGCAGGTACAAATATATTTTAGTCTTTGTGGATCAATTCAGTAAATGGGTTGAAGCATTTCCAACCACTAGAGAAAATGCACGCACTGTAGCTAAATTAATGTGCCAAGAAATTATACCTCATTTTGGTTGTCCATTACAGATAAACAGTGATAAAAGGAACTTTTTCACCTCGCAAATTACACAAATGGTTTGTACTATGTTGTTCATTGATCGGAAGTTTCACATTCCCTATCACCCACAGTCTTCAGGGCAGGTAGAGCGAATGAACAGAACCATTAAAGATAAATTTAGGAAGGGAACTGGTGTTACATTTACTAATTGCCTGAACATTTACCTGCAGTATTGCCAGAAATCAGAATGACCCCTAGCACCACTACGGGTTATTCACCTTTTGAAATTTTGATGGGCAGACCTTTCCCAACTCTATGGTGTAAACAAAAAGGTGCTCCTGTGGTAAGGGGAGACATAAATATTGTAAGAGAAGAATATGTGACTAAATTGATTGAAACATTGAATGGCATCTATGGTGATGTTTCCTCTACCCTCCCTCAATGGACAGGTACCCCAACACACCCATTCCAGCCTGGAGATAAAGTCCTGGTGAAACAGCTCCACAAGAATAAGTTGTTGGATCCTCCTTTTGGCCTGCCAGCTACGGTGATTGCTGTGACGAGAACCGCTGTCCTCACAGAGGAAGCCCCAGTATGGATCCATGCAAGCCGGATAAAGAAAGCACCAGACGACATCAACCCTGGCTATTCGATGATTCAGTTGTGTCCCAAGCAGTATGGTACCTCTTGACAGTAGCAATCATCATGTTGACCGTCATACTTCTGTTCCTGACTCTAATTCCAGGTGCGCCCCTGCACAGGCCCAAGCTATTTCCTAGTCCTGGTGCGCGCCGGCACAGCAACAATAAAAATGTAATTGTCAATGTCACTAATCCCTTATCTGTCCCTCTCACCCATGACACAAGAGAGTTGCATGTGTCATCATGGGAAAATAACAATGCATTTGATAAAACTGCAACAAACTTATACAAGGTGGCTAATAAGACTGACTCTTGCTGGGTTGTTGGCTATGTGCCTCATGGGGAGAAATGGGGTTATCCTTATGTTGGTTTTCCTATCACTACAGTGAACTTGACACAAATAGATGATGTCGCTCCCCGACATCGTCACCACTATAAGAAAGTTATTAACCCCTAAACCGCTGTCCTCCCGCATCGCAAACACTATTTAAATATTAACCCCTATTCCGCCACTCCCCGACACCACCGCCACTATAATAAACCTATTAACCCCTAAACCGCAAGCCCCCCACAACGAAATATACTAAATTAAACTATTAACCCCTAAACCGAAAGCCCCCCACATCGCAATAAACTCATTTAAACTAGTAACCCATAAACCTAACTTTATATTAAAATTACAATTTCCCTATCTTAAATTAAATTAAAACTTACCTGTCAAATTAAAAAAACTAAGTTTAAACTAACAATTAAACTAATATAACTATTAAACTAAAATTAAACTACCAATTAAAGAAAACTAAAATACACATTAAAAAATCCTAACACTACTATAAAAATTACAAATGTATCTAATTGCAAAAAATAAAAAATACTAAATTACAGAAAATAACAAACACTAAATTACAAAAATAATAAACAAAATTATTAAAAATAAAAAAGAATTACACCTAATCTAATAGCCCTATAAAAATAAAAAAAGCCCACCCAAAATAAAAAAAAAAACCTAACATACAATAAACTACCAATAGCCCTTAAACGGGCCTTTTGTAGGGCATTACCCTAAGTTAAACAGCTCTTTTACCTGTAAAAAAAAATACAAAGACCTCACCAATATTAAAACCCACCACCCAACTAACCCCCCAAAATAACAAAACCTAACTCTAACAAAAACCTAATCTACCCATTGCCCTGAAAAGGGCATTTGTATGGGCATTGCCCTTAAAAGGGGATTTACCTCTTTTACATTGCCTTGAAAAGGGCATTACGCCCTTTTAAGAAAAGCCCAAACCCTAAACTAAAAAAAAAAAAACACCCAAAAAACTTTATAAAAACCTAACACTAACCTCTCTTTAGGTACTCACAGTTGCTGAAGTCCCACTTGAAGGATCTTCACCCCGGCAGCTCCATCTTCATCCAGGCGGCATCTTCTATCTTCATCCCAGCGGTGTGGAGCGGGTCCATCCTTAAGACATCTGGCGCAGAGCATCCTCTTCATACGGTCGCCGCAGTATACTGAATCTTCAATGCAAAACAGCCAATAGGATGAGAGCTTCTAAAATTCTATTGGCTGTTCAAATCAGCCAATAGAATTTCAATAGCTCTCATCCTATTGGCTGATTTGAACATCTGCGCCTGATATCTTCAGGATGGACCTGCTCCACGCCGCCGGGATGAAGATAGAAGACGACCCCGGGATGAAGATAGAAGATGCAGCCGGGATAAAGATAGAAGAGGCCGTCTGGATAAAGATGGAGCCACCTGGATGAAGATGGAGCCATCGGGATGAAGATCCTTCAAGCTGGACTTCAGCAACTGTGGGTACCTAAACAGTTTTTTTGGGTGGTTTTTTTTTTTTAGTTTAGGGTTTGGGCTTTTCTCAAAAGAGCTAAATTCCCTTTTCAGGGCAATGCAAAAGAGCTAAATGCCCAATTAGGGGCAATGCCCATACAAATGTATTTTTCAGGGCAATAGGTAGATTAGTTTTTTTAGATAGTTTTTTTTATTTTGTGGGTTTGGGGGGTGGGGGTTTGTAATGTTAGTGGGTCTTTGTATTTTTTTCAGGTAAAAGAGCTGTTTAACTTAAGGTAATGCCCTACAAAAGACCCTTTTAAGGGCTATTGGTAGTTTATTATAGATTAGGTTTCTTTTATTTTGGGGTGTTTTTTTTTAAATGGGTATTAGAATAGGAATAATTGTTATTATTTTGGATAATTCGTTTGTTATTTTGTGTAATGTTTGTTTTCCGTTTTGGGGTGAGTTTTTCTTTTTAAAATAGTTATTTTTTTATTTTTAATGGGCAGCAAAAGACCTGAATGTGATTTTAAGGGCCATGGGTAGATTAAGTTTTATTTTATTTTTATTTTGTGAATTTTGGGGGTTGGGGTTTGTATACTGTTAGGGGGTGTTTGTTTTTCTTTTGTAGAAAAAGAGCTGATATCTTTTAAGGGCCCTTGGTAGTTTATTATAGATTAGGGTTTTTTATTTTGGGGTGTTTTTTTTTTTTTAAAGGGTATTAGATTAGGAATAATTTTTATTGTTTTTGATAATTTTGTTTTGTTGTTTTTTTGTAGTTTTAGTATTTTTTTATTTTTTGTAATTTTAGTGTTTTTTATTTTTTGTAATGTTAGGTTTTAGTGTAAGGCTGCTTAGATTTTACTTTTATTTCACAGGTAAGTTTGTATTTATTTAAACTAGGTAGTTAGTAAATAGTTAATAACTATTTACTAACTAGTCTACCTAGTTGAAATAAATACAAACGTACCTGTGAAATAAAAATAAAACCTAAGCTAGCTTAGGTTTTATTTCACAGGTAAGTATGTATTTAGTTTAACTAGGTATTATTTACTTAAAGGACCAGTAAACACAGTAGATTTGCATGATCATCAAATGCAAGATAACAAGACAATACAATAGCATTTACTCTGAATTTCAAATGAGTAGTAGATTTTTTTCTAACAAATTTAAAAGTTATATATATTGCCGGGGAGCGGAGCCAACAGCGTACAAGAGAGGTCACAAGTTTTCAGAGCTCCGGAATAGTTTTTGCTAATAAGGATCTAAGATTGGATTTTAACCCACTACTAGTGTTTATTTTAAGTAGATTGCCTTTCTAAAGCCTCATCTGATATTTGGAGGACGCTCGTTTTGGCTGCTGGAGCCTTAATTGTGTACTAGCTCTGAGAGACTTTCCCAAAAACCTCACAAGTGGTGGCCATTTTATCTCCCTCGTGGGAGCACAGTTGTTACGATGGATACCCGCTTGATACTTGCCGAAATTAGAAGACTCCTATTCTATCATAGAAAAACATTCTTTGCAACTTCAAATAGCACCATTGATCTGGAGGAGGAATGCGGACTTGCGAAGGAGAGGTTTCTGGTGAACATTACTGAGGAGGATGCTTTGGGGCCCCAGCATCCCCCAGGTACTCCTAGCTGTACACCGGCTGAGACGGAGACACATCCTAAGACTGAGGTGAACACCACTGAGACCACAGTACCTGAAGCGATCTCCAAAAGTCGAACAAGAGCGGACTTCACTCACATAGATCACGGGTCTCAGGAAACCCTCAAGTGTTTTGATGTTTCTAGCACCGCTTACCATCAGGTCGCCTTCAATACCACTCTAATGGCTTTACACTTCAGGATGGCAGCGCTTCAACTCCCTCCTACTCACAGTCAAAGCTGTCTACCTTATTCTTTCTGGCATCTCGCCCTTGAGATGCATGCTGTAAAGGTACATTTTGAGATCGGGACACAGATGGCTTGGATGGGTATCGGGTAGGAAAGACAGGCTACCTTACATGCTGACAGACTTGGCAGCATTACGGCAGTCCCTAAATGAACTTTTATACCTGACAGCTTTCCCATACACCTCTTCTAAGCTTTTTATGTGCCCATCCCGGCTAGGATATCGGACTTCATGCCTACATATACCGCAGACTTCTATAACGGTTCACACAGGTTCTGAGTAGTGGGTTGCTAGTTTCCACAATGACAAAGTGCAAGCGAGGACCATCATATCCAGTTAGAATACATAGGTGACACGCTGTTTATACTATTGATCCCAGGAATGGCAAAGTTAGAAATTTATACTCTTCCTCTATAAATGCCAGACCTGCTAAATAAGATTAGTCTCTCATGTAATTAGACACTACTGAGCACATTGATAATAGGCTTGATATTACTTAGTTTATTTACTTATATGTTGCTCAATTTGTTTTCTATAATGCTGTTGATTATTGATCAGATGTGTAACTACACGTTCAATTTTGTATTGGAAACTTTAAGTAGCTATATTGTTCATTATAAGTTAGACTGGATCTAAACCATGTTGAAATGATATTCCTTTTATGTGTTGAAATACTGTTTGTTCTGTTGCACCTAACTAGTACCCAGAAAACCTGGGAAAGCTTATTCTCTCTTATCAAATATGCCATTGATTAGGTAGGCTGAAGGCTAGAGTAAGTTGGTGAAGACCATGTTGCCTAAAAACACTCTCAGTCTCCAGTTAGATTTCGGAGCTAGACACATACATTCCTTCATAAGTTAAAATAAATCACCTTGCCTACCCACCAATATGTCAATATGTGAATAATCACTCCTCCCCCCCCCCCCCCCATATAATGTGCCTTCCAGTTATGGAGGACTACCCAAGCGGTTTACCTCTCTCAAACCGCAACCTTAATAGTAGCATATCCATTTCTAGTGCCCAGAATCAGGTGGCTTGAGTTCTAAATTGTAAGCCACATATTCCTGCTAGTTTATTATGTTCTCTGGGCTTTAGTATGACATTCTGTTATTATATTTCCCTATGTGACTCCTATACAAATAATCAGGCCCAAGAGGTCTTAAATGCTCTTTAGGGGGAATATTTCTAAGAAAAATGAGAAAACTTGAGGTTCATCTTTTTAATATTCAGCTGTGTGTGTACTGCGCTAGATTTGATTGTTAAAGTTTATGTTTATTTTGAATACACACTGCAAATTGTTGTTTTGTAGTGTTATGTCTTATAGCATGCTGATGATACTTGTTTGTTTGTTCTTATGAGAACCTCAATAAAGATTATTTTATTTAAAAAAAGTTATATATATTGCCACTCCCCCTGTACCATGTGATAGCAATCAGCCAATCACAAATGCATATACGTATAGTCTGTAAATTCTTGCACATGCTCAGTAGGAACTGGTGACTCAAAAAGTGTAAATATAAAAGACTGTGCACATTTTTTTTTAATGGAAGTAAATTGGAAAGTTGTTTAAAATTACATGCTGTATCTGAATCATGAAACTTTAATTTGACCTGAGTGTCCCTTTAATAATTGTAACTTTAATTTAGCTCTTTTTTAATTATGTTAAAGTTGGGGGGGGGGTGTGTTAAGGTTATGGTTACGGTTAGGGGTAAATAGAGTTTAATTTAGGTTGTTGCGATGTGGGGGCTGGCGGTTTAGGGGTTAATAGGTTTATTTAGTGGCGGCGATGTCGGGGAGCGGCGGAATAGGGGTTAATAGATTTATTATAGTGTGGGTGATGTTGGGATGCAGGGGAATAGGGGTTAATAACTTTAGTATAGTGGCGGCAATATCGGGTAGCGGTCGATTAGGGGTTTAATAGTTTTATTTTAGGTGGCAGCGATATCGGGAGCGGCAGATTGGGGATTGATAACATTATGTAGGTGGCGGCGATGTTGGGAGCAGCAGATTAGGGGTGTTTAGACATAGAGTTTATGTTAGGGTGTTTAAACGTAACTTTTTTCCCCCATAGGCATCAATGGGGCTGAGTTACGGAGCTTTTCATTCCACAATCGCAGGTGTTAGGTTTTTTCTAACCCGCTCCCCCGTATTGATGTCTATGGGGAAAGCTTGCACGAGCACGTCAAAACAAAGCTTGTATTTTGTGCGGTATGGAGCTCAACGCAACCATATTGCACGCACAAGCCGGCTGTTTCAAAACTTGTAATTGCAGCGCTATGAAGGGTGAAATAATGCAACTTTTGTTGCGTTTGTTAAAGACCCTCTAGCGCACATAACTGGTAGTCTACCTGAAAGCTTCTTGTCATCATTATCTATTCCACAATGCAACTCTTCAGCAGGATATTTCTAAGGTTATCTACATTCACTAATTGTAATAGTATGTTATTCTGCTTGAATAAAAGGGTGGAATGTAAGAATATATATATATATATATATATATATATATATAAACACAGAAGAAGGTAAAGCACTCCAGGTGAAAGTTTTCAAGGCTTAATCCGCCTGTAGTGCCCAGGTTGCACTTCAATGTGTAATACAGAATCAAAGAAAGAAGGCACTCACTTATCCATCAATATTACTTTTAAATTGTGACTTTTTGGGTTACCCCCGTTTTCAAACATACATGTTTGTTTTAAAACGGGGGTAACCCCGAAACATCACAAATTAAAAGTAATATTGACGTATAAGACCCAGTGAGTGCCTTCTTTCTTTGATGCTATATATATATATATATATATATATATATATATATATATATATATATATATATATATATAACAATACTAACACCATTTTGTCTCTACTCATAAATTTTGTTAGACTCCATTTTAAGGCCTAGATTTGGAGTTCGGCGTTAGCCGTGAAAACCAGCGTTAGAGGCTCCTAACGCTGGTTTCTTACGCACTCCGGTATTTAGAGTTTATTTACCGCGACTCAAAATACACCTAACGCTCACCTTTCTACCGCCACCTCAGACCCAGTAGTAAACATATACCGACAAAAACAACATCCACGAATCACAAAACAAATATTACACAAAGTACACTTACACTCATACAAACACTACACTATCTTTATTTTTCATATTTATTTTGTTTTCGGTAAAATACAAAGGATTAAAGTTGCGAGATCTCGGGTGTTTGAAAAAAATCCACAAAAATCCATTTTCCCATTGACTTACATGGACATACGGGAAAAGACCCTCATATACCTATATCTAACTAATAACATTATCACAAACATACACTCATCGATGCATACAAACAATATACACCACATGACATACACAAAATATTTATTTATTACAAAAAGAACACGATTTAGTGACTTTTTCACACAAGCTCATGACGTCACTCACTTTACGAGGAAAACCAGTCTTAGAAAAAAAAATTAGAAATCTTTAGAGCCTCCATTGACTTCTATTGGGAAGACGTGCTCGTGCACGCGAAACCCTCATTTCCCTAACGCACGCAAATAGCGTAGACTGAAAAACTCCAAATACCAGCGCTAGAAAATACATGATTTCATGCGTTAGACACAGCTATGATAAATAGATCAAGAAATGACTATTTCCCTATGGTGGACTTATGGTTTTTAATTATTAAATATTCACAACACCATAAATTTGTTTCACACTTTTAGATGACATCAACTACAAATCCACATCACTAGTAACACATTATTATTTCAATAAAATTACATTTAAAATTAAAATAAAATTCAATACACATTTCTGGATTCACAAACACTACACAATGGGAAACACCTCTCATTTACCTTTATTATTGCATTTCAGTTATTCAACTCATATGCTTGCAGCAACTGCATATTTACATAGGCTTAACACATAATCACTCATGGATGCACATATATTACTTTTAACATTCACTCATACATGTGCATTCAAATGATGGTGGACAAACACATTACATTCTCTACAGGAATCACAAAACACAACATATGGATTTGACGGTACTTGTAACATCATTATTCCATCACAATAAACCATTAGGAATTACCTACAAAAAATACATCATTACACCAGATTACAGATGTCACTTTATGGGAAGGAACAACAATGCCAGACCGCTATATAGAAGTCAGCATATGTGGGACACAATCACAATATATACGTACATGTACATAACACGTATCACCCATCACGCAACCACAAAGCACACATTTAGATTTTATTCAGCACACAATAACAATGTAGCACAATACAACAACACAATGAGGATTTCACAACTACATAGGCAGGTTAATAATATCATGACGTCATTAGAAGATTCAACCATACACATCACAGATTCACCACTGTACCGCCCCTTTAGGAACTTTAACACTCAATACTACAATACAACATATACGTAAACCACACTTTTGAACAGCATTATTATGGAGATTTCAATGGGACAATTAAGAAATATTGTCAGATCGCAAATCACTTATATATACAATACTACAGATGGCAGCCGGAAGTTATTCAGTATTAGTGCCATTTTTATGGCACGCATACAATATTGTCAGATCTAAAATCACTTATATATACAATACTACAGATGGCAGACGGGAAGTTCTGAATTATTATTGCGATTTGAAAGGGACGCATACAATATTGACAGCTCGGAAATCACTTATATATACAATACTACAGATGACAGCCGGAAGTTATTCAGTATTATTGCGATTTTAATGGGACGCATACAATATTGACAGCTCGGCAATCACTTATATATACAATACTACAGATGACAGCCGGAAGTTATTCAGTATTAGTGCCATTTTAATGGGACGCATACAATATTGACAGCTCGGCAATCACTTATATACACAATACTACAGATGGCAGATGGGAAGTTCGGAATTATTATTGCGATTTGAATGGGACGCATACAATATTGACAGCTCGGCAATCACTTATATATACAATACTACAGATGACAGCCGGAAGTTATTCAGTATTATTGCGATTTTAAAGGGACGCGATTTTAAAGGGACGCATACAATATTGACAGCTCGGCAATCACTTATATACAATACTACAGATGGCAGACGGGAAGTTCTGAATTATTATTGCGATTTGAAAGGGACGCATACAATATTGACAGCTCGGCAATCACTTATATATACAATACTACAGATGGCAGATGTTACTTTATCGTTTACAAACAATGTTGCAGCAACATTGATCGATCACATTCGATGCACATTATACACAACTATGCACTTTCATTCATGTTAGCCTGGACGTGTGCTTGTTACTATAAGATCGCGTTTCATAAATATTGATTACGCATATGAACAAACATTACAAACATGCACTGTATGTGTGATATTTGACACTTTCACATTGAGATTTATTTGCGGAAAACAACATTTCAGCCAAAAAATACAACGCCCACTTTGAAAGCATTCGCGCCGCTCACATACAAACAAGTGAATACAATCAGCAATCATTACAAACTCAATACCATTGGACTAATCGTACTATAAATCCCCCAAACAACATGGCCAATGCATCACTTGTGATCCACATCAGATCAAGTGCTTACCTTGTTACGCTGTTTTGAAAGATGGATGACGATGACATGGTAGACGCTGCTGGTGCTGCTATTGGCGAACTAGCTGTTGGTCGAATCAGGCAGCCTCGGCGGCTCAGACCGAGACGAAGGGGTCGTCTGGTTCGAGGTCCTCGTGTCTACAGGGTGAGACCCACCTTGGAAAACATGAGCGACTTTGAGGTTTTTGATAAGTATCGGCTCGATCGCGAACAGCTCATTGGCCTTTACGATCTTCTTAAACCTCATTTGGAGCCACGTATACAAATAAGGACTGCTGTTCCCCCCATGAGTAAGATGCTAAGCTGTCTATACGTCCTGGCCTCCGGGAGTTTTCAATCCGGAGAACTGTACATGCATGGCCTGGCTCAAGGTACATTCTCTGTGGTGTTTGATAACTTTCTGGACGCCATGGTACGTATCAGTAAGCAATACATAGGATTCCCACAGAATGATGGTGATTGGAGGCGCCTGAAGCGGGAATTCTTTGATATTGCTCAATTGCCCAATGTCTTGGGAGCCATAGATTGTACCCACATTGCGCTGCGTGCTCCAATTGATGACTTGCCCTTCAGAAATCGCAAACATTTTCATAGCCTCAACGTGCAGTATGTTTGTGACACACGGATGAGGATTATGCATGTGTATGCGAATTTTGGAGGGGCTTGTCATGATGCCCGCATCCTCTCTCTGTCGTCCCTGTGGAGCCAGTTTGAGGAAAGACAAATGCCCCCTGGTTATCTCGTTGGTGAGTATTTGTGCTCAACATGGTTAATAATTTTGACAATTGGCCCTGTATTTTTTAACTGTTAGCGTCATGTTCAGCTATAGGATTAAATTTAACCATTTGTTATTTACCGACGCTAATGTCTATTTTTATTTAAATGCAGATATGTAGCATGTCTTACCTTAAGTGTTCAGATAGAGAATGCAATGTAACCATGTAGTTAGCATTTTACACAAGGTTTGTTTTCAGAACAATACGCATATGTAGCATGTCTTAGCTGAAATGGGAAGCTATTATCTCATGCAATTTAACCCTGTCATTGTCTCTTTCTGCTAATGTCTAGTTTTATTTAAATGCAGATATGTAGCATGTCTTACCTTAAGTGTTCAGATAGAGAATGCAATGTAACCATGTAGTTAGCATTTTACACAAGGTTTTTTTTCAGAACAATACGCATATGTAGCATGTCTTAGCTGAAATGGGAAGCTATTATCTCATGCAATTTAACCCTGTCATTGTCTCTTTCTGCTAATGTCTAGTTTTATTTAAATGCAGATATGTAGCATGTCTTACCTTAAGTGTTCAGATAGAGAATGCAATGTAACCATGTAGTTAGCATTTTACACAAGGTTTGTTTTCAGAACAATACGCATATGTAGCATGTCTTAGCTGAAATGGGAAGCTATTATCTCATGCAATTTAACCCTGTCATTGTCTCTTTCTGCTAATGTCTAGTTTTATTTAAATGCAGATATGTAGCATGTCTTACCTTAAGTGTTCAGATAGAGAATGCAATGTAACCATGTAGTTAGCATTTTACACAAGGTTTGTTTTCAGAACAATACGCATATGTAGCATGTCTTAGCTGAAATGGGAAGCTATTATCTCATGCAATTTAACCCTGTCATTGTCTCTTTCTGCTAATGTCTAGTTTTATTTAAATGCAGATATGTAGCATGTCTTACCTTAAGTGTTCAGATAGAGAATGCAATGTAACCATGTAGTTAGCATTTTACACAAGGTTTGTTTTCAGAACAATACGCATATGTAGCATGTCTTAGCTGAAATGGGAAGCTATTATCTCATGCAATTTAACCCTGTCATTGTCTCTTTCTGCTAATGTCTAGTTTTATTTAAATGCAGATATGTAGCATGTCTTACCTTAAGTGTTCAGATAGAGAATGCAATGTAACCATGTAGTTAGCATTTTACACAAGGTTTGTTTTCAGAACAATACGCATATGTAGCATGTCTTAGCTGAAATGGGAAGATACAGAATAATATAGAAATTTTATTTTTTGGATGTTTCTGACAAGTTTTAATATGGATTATGGTTTTTAACTAAAAAAAATTTATACAACAATATACTAGTTTAAGTATTCTGTTTGAATTATGTTCTGTTCAAAATTTATAGGTGATTCTGGGTACATGAGCCGGCCTTGGCTCATTACCCCCTTGCGTAGCCCGACTGATGTGTCTGAGGAGCGCTACAATAGGGCTCATAAGAGAACCAGGGCGGTGGTTGAAAGGATGTTCGGGCTCCTGAAGATGAGATTCAGGTGCCTGGACCGTTCTGGAGGAGCACTCCAGTACAACCCAAAGAAGGTGGCTAAGATCGTTGTAGCCTGTAGCGTCCTGCATAATATTGCACAGCGGGCTGGGATGCTGCAGGCCGTCCCGGTGGACAGAGACCTCCTCAGAGATGAGGAGGATGATCCTGTTCTAGAGGGGGAATTCCAGGACGAGGGACTTGATGTCAGAGCAGACGTCATCAACCGCCACTTTAGACGGTAAAGAATAGAAGTTAGACTGTAGTATTTTCAATAGATGTGAACTCTAGGGAAATGACAAGTAGAGAATTGTGCAAACATGTTAGTATTGATCAAATGTTAGAATAATTTTTAATTTTCATAATATAGGTGATGCTCTGGGCATTGGGTCCTATAGCGAGTCTTTGCCACCTGGTTTTTAAAGAGGACATCAGATGGTAAGTAGAAATGTATGGACTGTTGCTGGCATGATTTGTACACAAATACATCATATGGCATACATTTTAAAAAATAGATTTTTGTTTACACATTACTTAAAATGTACATAATCAGAAAGGGATACTCTAGAATGACTATGGTTCAATGTCACACAGAGGTTTTTTATGCTCAATATGACTCATCTTCACACTTGATAGAAAATAACACAGGTTCATACACAGGCTTAGTAAGCTAGTGACAGATATTTATTATGAAATGGGGGGTGGGAGAGGGGTACAGAACTGATTCACACACTTGTATGAATTTTTTTTTTTAAATTTATTACATTAGGGAGATGACTTAATCTAAAGACTGAAAGGGAACAGTTTGAAGCCTGACGGTCAAGATTGCCCAGACTGACAGTGGGGAAAAAGCCAAGATTGAAATTGAAGTATACCAATGGGATCATGTCTGGCATTATCTTTCAATTCTGCTGACCTTGAAAACCATATAAAGACATGTTCACATGGTAAGTGCAAACTATTTGATAGAATAAGGCTGTGGAGACATCCTATTGGAGACACTTAGATGATTTTCTATTTTGTAGATGGTATTTCCCAGTCCTCTATTTAATGAACTGATGAATAAGACACCTATTGAAGATCAACTGTTTACCCCTGAATTGACTTTCAAAGACCATGCATTATCCAGGTTGGTGCATGCTAGTTAAGAATCACATGAAGAATGTTGATTATTGTTAGCTTACATACATTAGTCATACTTATTTCATCATTAGATATTTAGGGATCACAATCAGAAAAAGGAATACATATTATAGTTGATATAGAGGTATTTGAATGGACATGAAATATTAGATTTATGTTCAGCATACATATATTGTTGAAATGTGATATACATTATTATGTATAATTTGAATTTTGGATATTTAAATAGAATTTTTAATCAACAATATAATGGTGTATGTATTTCATTAATTTTAAATCAATTTAATGATTATCTTTAAAAAATGTTGATCAAAGTTAGAGCATAGACACCATATGATTTTAAATGTATTTTATGAATATTTGACAACGTGTGTATTAACTTTGTTCCATTTTTATTATTTTTCATTTCAGATTGGCATCTGATGACTTCCAGGAATATTTAATTATTTTCTATTAAACATATTTTGACATGTTAATACTAAACATTTTATTATTAAATACATTATTTTGAACAGATTCTACTAAATATCAATATAATCTGTAAATAAATCAAACTTGGACTCCCATGACTGGTAGTTGGCTATTTGACAAGCACATGCATAAGATAAAATAATGCATTAATATTAGAAAATAAAATGCTTCCGAGAATATTAAAATATATTTTATAACATTAATTGGGGAGTCAGATTCTTCAATGCTTTTATATTGAAAATGTATATATTAAAATTATTTAGGATATGTAGTAAAATTTTTATTTTTTTAACATTTAATAAGGTGAAGTGGTTCAATTACATGAAAGTGACAGTGTTGTTGAATGTAAAAATAATTGTATAAGATCATGTATCTTCCTTAGGTATCTCAAAAAATTAATTTAAAAATTATTTAAATTATTACATTTATAAATGTTAGGTCATTTAACTTGATATTTTTTAAAAATTAGTTATTGGATGCCAGGTTAATCTATGTAATTTTCTAGTGGAGTCATTTAACTATACTTAGTAATATTATGTATTTATTACAATCTTACCTCTTGGGTTAGACATCAAATATCTATATAGAATGTAAATTCCCCTTTTGTTTATTTTGTCAATGTTAAATCAAAATACAAAATGTTTGGGTCCTTAAAGGGACATTCACAAAGTATATTTTGTATAGATTTTTAAAAATATCATACAAGAATTTAAACATATTTAGAAAGTACTATAGAATTACATTCAGTCTTTAAATATACTTGTTAAAATAAAAAAAACAATGCACATATCTTAGTCAATGATATAAGGCATCTATATGCAAACAACAATCAGCATCAAAATAGCCTATGTAGAGATGTATTTAATCCAAGAATATATATAATTACAATATAATGATTGAATAACAAAACATATTAAGTTGTTCAAATATAAGAATATTATACAAAATGCATACATAACATATAGCTTAATGTCCCTCTACGCTGAAGGCTAAAAAAGACCTCATTTAATAAATATATTTCAGTCAGTGTGTAAAACAATCTAGAATTTAATCTAAATTTGCTTTACTCATATGTTAGACTCATTTAGCAAAAGGAAGGTGCCTAGGTTTATGATATTTTAAGCATTATTGTGAAATGTTTATTTAAAGGGACATGAACTCAAAATATACTTAAAGGTAGACAGTTAAAAAATTAATGATTTATACATTCTGAATGAGTATTCTATTGGAATCAACTTTAAAACTTGTCTCATATTATGAATGCTCATTGTGATGTTGCTATCATTACTTTAAAAATAAGGCAGTAAATAGCTAATTTATTTGCTTCAGTACTCTGGACAGAACTTGATTGTTTGGAATAATTGATGCAACAATCGTCAAGGACAACCCAGGTTTTTATAAAACAATTGTCCGTAATATAAAATATCATTATTGATTTGCAAAGAAACATAACAAGATAACTGTTAACATTTGATAATCTGATTAAAGAATAAAGTTGATTAACATTTCATGCTCAATCACCAATGCTAAATTTGTTTGGACAGTGTCCCTTTAAGAGATTTAAAGAGTGTATTTACTTATCTTGCTATCTTGACATACTTTGCTTGAAAAGCATATCGAGATCGGCTCAGTAGATGAAGATTGGTGGATGCACAGAGATGCCTTATGTGATTGTCTCAACCATGTGCATTTAAATTTCTTCTGTTGAGGATATATAAATACTAATGGAAAATGATTCACATTTTAAAGTCTAAACAATCTTCTATCTCTACAGATCATTTGATACAATTGTTTGTAATGTCTCTTTAAAACTAAAGACGCCATTGCACAATAACATATATGAGCACTTCAGACAAATACAAGCTCGAGGTTTATTTGCGAATAACAAAGCTGTAGTTTAATATTTATAAACAGATTATCCAAGTTACTGACATTCTAACCTGAATTTTAACATTAATAAATATTGCGTGGGAAACGCATCTTGAAACACCAGATTAGCATCTTTAAACATTAGAGTCTAATGTCACGCAATAGCACACAATCAATGTGCATTATAAAGACATTTAATAGAGCAATGTCAATACTTCACAATAAATGTATTTAAAGAACAATAAAGACATACAATATGAAATGTGTATTTGTATTAAAGAAACAGACCGTTATTAAACCGAGAAATGTCGACAACATTAATAATGTGACAGTATTAGATTTTAAAGAGTATTTAATAATTAATATTTAACGGATCACGGATATTAAATCTGCGTCACACATATCCGCATGACAGGCCCATGAGTTACAAATAAGTCTACATGAAAAATGAAGTTACAGCACCACCATGAGGTATGTGTAAGGAAGTTACTAAGATATGAAACATTAAGGAACGGCCAATCAGAGTTCATCACACAAACACAACTTGAGTCAGGATGGTCTCACAGACATTATAACAATATTTCAAACTTTTATCCAATCAGATGTACAGATAAATTGTCCCATGGTGCATCTCATGTTTACTTCACCATATAAAAGTCCATTACACGTTGCCATCTTTGTCAGTTCTCTAATGCCTGCAGGCAATATATATTATTATTATTATAATTATACAACCCAGCAGGCATGTCAGTTCCCAGGTTCACCAAGGAGGAGAGCGCTGCACTGGTCCACACCGTCAAGGACTTTTATCCCCAGCTGTTTGGGAACAAGAGGAGTTCGACAGATGCGCCTGTTAAGAAGGCCCTCTGGGAGTCTATCACCAATGCGGTTAGATTGGTGTGTGACGTCCAGAGGACCCAGGATCAGATCATGAGGAGATTCGGAGATATGAGGTTGCGTTTATCGAAAAAAGTAAACCTCATAAGGGACTGGGTACAAGCCCGTAAAAGAGGGGGCCAAAGAAAGGCCCCGCGGAAACTGTACCTACTCCCTTATGAGGTGACTTTATGCGAGCTCCTCAATCTCCGGGTCCCCAAAAGATTTAGATCCTCGCCATCCTCGGCCTCCTCTTCTTCCCTCCCAGCTGCGGGATCTGAAAGTCCTGACGCGGGGGACAGGGCAGATGCTTCTCCGTCCGGTGGCCTGGGAGGAGATGATAGAGAATCTGAACCAGGTAATTATCCAACTTCATATAATATATATATTTTTTTTTTTTATAATCAAAATATGTGTATATAGTCAGATACTAAACCTATACAGATCTCACAACATACACTACATATGATGTTTAGATATCTGATTTTAGATTATTGACACATGAAATAGGAATGATGTTTCTTGCGCTCTACAGAATATGCGTCACAGAGCGGAAATGTAATTTCTCATCCACGTTAACATGGGTTTGCGGAAAGTGGCATTGCTTTATACATGTTGTTCAAATGACGGATGCGTAATTCCGCTTGGAATCATTGCGCAATGATCGCGAAAATGGCATTTCTCATCCACGTTAACATGGGTTTGCGGAAAGTGGCATTGCTTTATACATGTTGTTAAAAATTAAATGGGAATTCTTAGATTAGTGAAGAATACAGTATTCTTATTTTCAATATTATAGCTAATAAAAAACGAATAATACAAAACAATTATAACATATGGCCATCAATTGATGATTATGTAATAACAAGCAGATATTCTTAAAGATACAGTAAACAACACAACTGATTGAAAATAAGAGTCCAGGATATATTTTTAATTAATTTAATTGAGGAAACTATTAACTCATGGGACTACCAAAGGATTAATATTTTTCAATTGATTTGTTATTAATGTAAATTTTTTAAACATGGCATGATTAGTATTAATGATATGCAATCCTCATTTAATGTATTACAGATATGGATGTGGCTGCTGGATCCTCAAGCCAGGGCTTGTCACAGTATGGTATGTCTCTTTTTAATTGACATTTGTCTTAGAAACATGGACTGAACATTACATACTAAATACACATTGTTCAATATTTATATGTAATGTCTATTTAATAGATGAAAATTAAATAATTATTCGGATATCCTTAAATAACATATTACATTTTAATTGCATGCTCAATACCATTCATGACATCAACATATGGAGTAGATAATTCATTAACAACAACATTGTGGAATCAATTTAATTTTACATTAAAGGGATACTGAGCTACAATTATTAATATTGTCATTCAGATACAGTATGCAATATTAATAAACATAAAAATATAATACTATCATCATATGTGACATATTCTATTGCTAAATGTATTGTAAAATAAAGAAAGTACGTTTATGTGCATCTAAATTTTGGTTGACCAACCTGGGTTTTTATTGATGATTGGTGGATACCTTCAACAAACAATATTTATTGAATCCAATATTCCTTATCTGCCTTTAAGATTAATATCGAGCAACATTCTAATTATAATAGGAGTCAATGTTAAATCATTTTTTACAGTTTGAACATAGAAATCAATTATTTAAATTAATCATGTCAGTGTCCCTTTAAGACAAAATAGATTCATTCATCTTTACATTCTTTTTATTAAAAACTATTGATATATAAATCACATTCTCTGTTGGAGTTACTTTATAGATATCTGCATACTCTAACAGCACCATGATTACATATTTGTAATAATCAATTTTGTTTTGTATTGTGATAAATATGTGTTGTGTCCTAAACAAGATTACTGTACATTGTAAAAATGGCTCGATGTGACACATGTGTTTGTTTAGATTTGTCAACAGATGCTACTCAATATGTGGTTTGTGTGTATTCTTGTAACTTCTTAAGGACATATGACGGAATTATTCCGTCATAAAACAATTGAGCAAAGTGAAAGCCGTGTCCTTAAAGGGTTAAGAACATTGATCATTGGGTATATTTAGATATGCAATAGCAGCATCTGAGATGAATTTGATGTCTAATGTAGTCTGACATTAAACATATGTTCAATACAGATATTTTTACAGAATCCCCTTGATTCAATCAAGCATTTTCTGGTGTAATGACTGCTCTATTCTTCACATTTTAAAGTTGATTAATGTTAAAATTCTAGACAGATGTGATTTAGTGATATCCCAAATGTGTTTAATAATATATATCTATATCATTCATAGAGAGAGTTGGTGTGGTGAG
Source organism: Bombina bombina (assembly GCF_027579735.1). Taxonomy (NCBI): domain Eukaryota; kingdom Metazoa; phylum Chordata; class Amphibia; order Anura; family Bombinatoridae; genus Bombina; species Bombina bombina. Next base: position 1,303,938,628 of record NC_069500.1, read on the forward strand.
CCCACAGGAATCCAGCAGTGACATAGAGACGCCTTTGCGGTCTCCTGGTAAGTCCATTGACTCATTTATATGTAATTGAAGGTGTATTGCTAATCAATATTATGATCATGATTCTGATGAAGCATAACATTATAAAAATTCAAAATATTTATCTTCTGATTATATATTAATTTATTTTTCATATTGAACGATTAATAATTTCTACTTTATTAGTCTACACATTTGTTATTCATAAGATGTATAACATATGTTTGTTTCCATTAGATTTTTTGACAACAGTCATCAAGTGATACACACATGAGAAATCTTAAATGTTCTATGTACTATGCTTTTATGAATTTAACATTAATACAAACAATACATTAAAATTAATATTCATTGACAATAACAAATCTATTGTCATTTGTATGCTCCATCAAAATGATGTAAATCATAACTTTGTGTGTGTATATCTTTAATGCAACATTGATGTGCGTATTTGAGCAACAGTAACATATGTTATAATATCTGATCTTAACGTGTACACAACATGTTATGTTTTACAGAGATTGCTGTCACATGTGGGACGGAGGAGGAAGAGGCTGCCTTGGAGTCTGATGGTATGTGAAATATATCTATCATGTTTCCAACATGTTTCTTTTTTGGAAATCATTTTATTGAAGACATTAAAAGTCTACAGCTTTTGCCCTTTAAAAAGGAATATTATTTGTCTGTTCAAATACACTACTGCCCCCTTTCTATATCAGGCAGCATGAAATTCTGCTTGTATATTTATTTTTAAAAATTTATAATTCATGCCATCATTATGTCACATGCATATTCCATGCCAAAACACAATAATAAGGTTCAAATTGTACAGACAGTCATTGATATTCATCTGAGTGCCTATATACATACCATATCCTCATTTCAGAATTGTTTAAAAATTCAAACACACTTCGAAGTATATTGAAAACATAATCAATTTGAAATGCGTTGATTTGATGTCAGGATGTATGAGATGTTAATATATTTTCTTTACATTTTCAGATGGATCCACCACTTCTGGTCATCTGGTTTCCGCCCCTGCCCAGTCACAGACCCCTCCCCATGCACACACCCATGACCATGGCCACACCCCTGCACAGACCCAGAGCCCTTCCCATGACCAAACTCATGACCATGCCCAGACGACTGCCAGCCCTTCCCATATTTCATATCCTGTCCCTCCCAAAAAACGCCCATACACCCCCCTTCGCCGCTCTCCCCGTATTCTGGCCTGTACAGCTGCCCAGACCCAAACTCCCCACTCCCCAGCTGTACGGCCTACCCCGGAGCGGCAGCTCACCCCTCCCCAAGCCATTCACATCCCTCCCCAAGCCAATCCCATCCCTCCCCCCTGTCTCAACCTTCATTGTCCTGGGTGTCAGATTGTCCTTCCCAGGCACAGCTGTAAGTATCATTCTAAATACACTTTATAAGATACTTAAAGGTACAGTGAAGTTAAATTCGTTAAATTGTGATTCAAATCCAGCATGCAATGTTAATCAAATTTATAATTTAATACTCTTATTAATTATTCGTCATTCTCTTGATATATTTTTAAAAAAAAAGTAATTCCTATAATTAGTTTAAACAATAAAATAAATCTGGCCATCATTTCTTTATTGTTGGATGAATGTATCCATCAACCAGCATGCACAAACAAAGTTGATAAACAAATATTGGCTTCCATAAAAAGCAACATTCTTGCTTTCAAAATATAGCTTGAGAATTAAAACATATAATGAATATGTGTAATTTATAAAGATTTGTCATGTCATGCTCTATCTGAATGAGTCCATTAAATATTTAGGTTCAGTGTCCCTTTAATTGGATATCGCTACATATACCAAACACCACTACTTGGATCCAAAATTTTATGTACAAATGTGGATACATTATCTCTTGTCTAACCCAGTGGGAATGTAATTTCTTCTGGTTGCTATGTTTACACAGCTTGTCCTCAATGCAAAAATGTTTAAGGATAGGTGTGCCTACCACAGTCTAAATTTAATTTTTAAATTGCTGATGTAAGTACAATGTAAATCCTTTAACAAGATTTGATACACTCAAGCTGTATAAGTGGATCATCTAAAACCAATTAAAGGGGACAACATGTTTGAGTAACATGTCCCTTTAATGATTTCTGTCTGTCTGAATAACCTAATTCATGTGTAAAGAATAAATGTAAACTAATTAATGTAAATAATTATTTGTCTTTATGATGACAATGTATGTATTCAAATTTTTTAGTCTGTTGTGTAATTATCCTTAATATTTAATTTTTTTTTATTTTAGGCTGTGACTCAGCATGGCTCATGCTAGAAGGGATAGCAAGAGTAGAGCAGGCCGTGTTGAGGAACGCAGCTGTCCTGAGAGGGATGAACGACACCATGCAGGCCCAGCTCCGGGTTCAGGACTTGACTCTGCGTGAAATTATGCGATTACGTTCAAGGCCTGAATCTGGAGCTGGACATGCACAGGACAATGAAGAGGATGACCAGTAAGTGGAGGATCTGGATATGCTCCATGGTGGCAGATAAGAATCCTCCGTCCACATGTTGAATTTTTATTTTTAGTGTTGCCATTTGGCCTTTTTTTCTGTTTATTGTTGTGCCTGTTGCACTCTTTTACCTTGTCATATGTCTCCAATGGGGCTATGCTGGCCCTTGGCAACTCTCTTAATGGACTGTGATGCACTGTGTTACCTTGTCATATGTCTCCAATGGGGCTATGCTGGCCCTTGGCAACTCTCTTCATGGACTGTGATGCACTGTGTTACCTTGTCATATGTCTCCAATGGGGCTATGCTGGCCCTTGGCAACTCTCTTAAGGGACTGTGATGCACTGTGTTACCTTGTCATATGTCTCCAATGGGGCTATGCTGGCCCTTGGCAACTCTCTTCATGGACTGTGATGCACTGTGTTACCTTGTCATATGTCTCCAATGGGGCTATGCTGGCCCTTGGCAACTCTCTTAATGGACTGTGATGCACTGTGTTACCTTGTCATATGTCTCCAATGGGGCTATGCTGGCCCTTGGCAACTCTCTTCATGGACTGTGATGCACTGTGTTACCTTGTCATATGTCTCCAATGGGGCTATGCTGGCCCTTGGCAACTCTCTTTATGGACTGTGATGCACTGTGTTACCTTGTCATATGTCTCCAATGGGGCTATGCTGGCCCTTGGCAACTCTCTTCATGGACTGTGATGCACTGTGTTACCTTGTCATATGTCTCCAATGGGGCTATGCTGGCCCTTGGCAACTCTCTTAATGGACTGTGATGCACTGTGTTACCTTGTCATATGTCTCCAATGGGGCTATGCTGGCCCTTGGCAACTCTCTTCATGGACTGTGATGCACTGTGTTACCTTGTCATATGTCTCCAATGGGGCTATGCTGGCCCTTGGCAACTCTCTTAATGGACTGTGATGCACTGTGTTACCTTGTCATATGTCTCCAATGGGGCTATGCTGGCCCTTGGCAACTCTCTTCATGGACTGTGATGCACTGTGTTACCTTGTCATATGTCTCCAATGGGGCTATGCTGGCCCTTGGCAACTCTCTTCATGGACTGTGATGCACTGTGTTACCTTGTCATATGTCTCCAATGGGGCTATGCTGGCCCTTGGCAACTCTCTTCATGGACTGTGATGCACTGTGTTACCTTGTCATATGTCTCCAATGGGGCTATGCTGGCCCTTGGCAACTCTCTTCATGGACTGTGATGCACTGTGTTACCTTGTCATATGTCTCCAATGGGGCTATGCTGGCCCTTGGCAACTCTCTTCATGGACTGTGATGCACTGTGTTACCTTGTCATATGGCTCATATATTCCTTATTTTTACAAGATTATTTATAAACGTTGTGTATGTTTTCTTACATACTAATAAAATACATTTTATTTCACAAATAATTGTCCTCATTCTTCCTGTTATTTTTTGAAAGCTCTAGTTTATGTTGTTGATCCTTAAAGGGACCTACCAAATATATTTGTTATACTGAAATCATATATGTAAGACAATAGTAAATGACTTTAAGATTAACATCTCCAATGTAATCTTATTATTTGTCTTTATATTATTTTCTCTTAGCTCTATCATTGCCTGATTATGATTAGCAGAGTAATTTCTTTATATATGTATATATAGATTGGTATTTGTGTATATATGTATATTTAAATGTTCAGATCCATGTGTGTATTTAGAAAGTCTGCATGAATTGATGCACCTTTACCAAATGATCTGAGTATTGATAAAATGATATAATCCCTGTAAAGTCTTCATTTTATTGAAATAGTATTGACTATGTGTATGCTCTTTTTAAAAACAAAATAATGTCCCTTTAAGTGATGTTGATCACAATTGTTAATGAATGTATTTCCATTTGTAAAGCGTTTTTGTCCTTTTTACAAGAACAAAGACATATAATTTTATTAATAAACAATCTTATTGTAATGTTGACAGCACCTGTATTTCATTTTCAAATCTATATTAGTGTAAAAGTGTAACCAAATAAATCTCTGTGTGTAATGCAAATAATTTAGATGATGAATATTAGTTAACTAATATGTTAACAAAATACATCTCCTCCCATATATGGCTATAGGTAGGCTGACAATAATTAAACCTGAATAAATGACACGTTTAATCAATACATGTATAACTATTGTTATTCAACAACAATCCAAACATATCTTAAAACATCAATGGCATATGTATTTCTCATGTGTATCTTTTAAATGTTAAAGATATACACCATAGCTATAGTTCAAGGGACAGTCAAGTCCGAAAAGATGATTCAGGATTTGTTGTCATTCCTAGATAGCAATCTACACACATACTAGTTCCTAAAATATAAATACGTTTCTTAGTGATATGCCAAGATGTCACTGAGTCCTTGTATTGTCTGCGGTTTTTCAGCGATCTCGGATGCGCCATGTTGCTTAAGACGTCACCTGCCAGGCTGTCCAATGATTCCTTGTATTGACTGACGTTCTTACGTGATCAGGAATATGCCTTTTATTGGATTGCGTTTTGACGCGATCAAGGATGCGCCTTTTTTTTGGGGCGTTCTTACGTGATCAATAATGTGCCTTTCATTGGATGGCATTCTTACGTGATCAAGGAAGCGCCATGTTAAGACGGCACATGTAAAGGTAAAAAAACGTCTGATTGGATTACGTAGTCCCGCAATATTTGTGCACGTTAAAAACGTTTGTGACTGCATCCAATTTTAAAAAGCTTGCGAATATGTATTATTTGCATCATGTTACATTGTTGACCCGTAGCTGATAAAGACCACCACATTCTCTTTTGCTGTATGTCTGGTTGAATCAACGAACGAAAGAAAAATGTTTTCATGCATAGGATATTTCTAGGCAAGTGCAAATCTCTACAGTCCATGTTTAATATGTTTGTCAACAATATGTTCCTTTTTCTGAAAAAATTAATGTTGTGTTTAATGTTGAATATATCTAATTAATAAATAAGCGCTATTGTGTTTGAATAAAGTAATCAATATGCATTTATCTTTATCATATGCTAAATATATGATGCCGACTTCTTCTAAATGTAATTTCGTTGTATATTTTATTAAAGGTTCATTAGACACTCACATTATAAATCAAAAGCTTGGATTTTGTCTCTAGTTAGATAGTCCATTGTTTAACCAATACGTTTATTTTTCCTTCTGTTCTAAGAAAATGTAAGTAATTTTCTTACTCCTCGCAAAGCCTCTGAGTTTCATGTGAGTACATTCTCCAGCTTTCTCCAGTTTGTGTAAAGGGTCTTTTCATATGTTAATGATGGGGTATTGTGTTGTTTTACGGTTGTAATGGGGGTTTCGTCTATATTTTCAATATAGCTAACCCTATTTTATTTTCAAGTGTTTGAAGCTTTTTAATATTGATATCAGTATATGTTAATCTTGTTGTTTGTAGTAGTGTCTATTACATACAGTTATGTTAAAAATATAGGATACTGTCCCTTGAATGCAAATGTTGTTTTTTGTATCATGTATGAGATCCACATAGTTTAATCTTCAAATATATTATTGTTAGCATATTTTCACCCCCCCCCCCCCACTCCTAAAAGGACTTTAAACCATATTCATTGTTAAATAAAAATGTCTTTACAATAAAATATTAACACAATAATGTCTCTTAAAGAAAATAGACTTTATTTAACACGTCAATATAAATGTGATTTCAAATTTTTTTTATTTGACAAAGTACATGTAGATATACCAACAAGCTTAAAATATGTGTTAGCATATGTAATGTTGTTAAAGGGACAGTTTAGAAAAAATATAATGTTTGTCATTATTCTAAAAGTCAATTCTGTAATATCAAGGATATCAAATGTTTCTCAACAATTGAACATTTGTCTGGGTTTATTTAAATTTGCTATCTAAACTTATGAGGTTGGTGTGCTCATTTCTTCGATCTTGAAGAGTGCTTGTAATCATTATACCATTTGAGCACTAGAGGGCATTTTGATAGCATTTGTATATGTAAAACCTTGTGCTCATACAGCATATTATTGACCATGTATTGATCATTGATATATAAAATGTTGTTATGTCAGAACAACAAATAAGTGGTCATTTTTCATAGTCATAGATACAAGGGTAAGCACATAAGTCACACATGTATTTCTCCATGTTTTGTTGTTTCAAAATTTATAATGCGTAATACAGTGTTTTCTTTGTAATCAATAATTTTCTGACTGTCCCTTTAAGCTGTGTTATTGGCATTCAAACAGTAATATGCCATCATGGAAAATTGTTATGGTAATTTAGTTAGCGATTCGGGAAACAGTTTGGACATCACATCACAGAAACCAATCAATATCATGAACAAGGATAGGTATGTGATGATGTGGTTTTCACACACTTATAACCCACACTCTGCAAACAATCTGCCTCCATGGACCCGGTCCCATAGAAGTCGATTATATACAGAGTGTGGTCCACAAGTGTATGAAAACCACATCATCACATACCTATCCATTACACATTAAATTAAAAAAAGCAGTGAAGATGAAAAAAATACTTACTTCCTCTTCCTTCCCCTCTTCCCACGGGGCTGAGGCTCTGGGAGAGGCAACTGCCGACTCCGAAGAGTCCTCCTTGGAGCTGTTGTGGGAGGAGTGGAAGGAAGAGTACTGGGACGACCAAGGTGAGGAGTAGATGGCTGGGGAGGAGAAGATGGATGAGGAGGAGAAGATGGCTGAGGAGGATGAGTAGATGGCTGAGGAGGAGGAGGAGTAGATGGCTGAGGAGGAGGAGTAGATGGCTGAGGAGGATGAGATGGGCCGGCAGGAGGAGATGGCCCAGCAGCAAGAGGCCCAGCAACAAGAGGCACAGCAACAGGAGGTAGACCAGCATGCGCCTCCCGGAAAAAAGTGAACATTTCTTGATGAAGCTGAAATATTCTTGTTTGGCCTTCTTCTATTCGATTCAGTATGTTGATGATTTCATTTTGTCCTTGAATAATCTGATTTTGGCCATCAAGTATTCTGTGTCGTCCTTCTATATTTTCTATCCGGGAGGTACGCATCTGGTCTATGTACTCCAGTAGAACCGGCACCTCCGCTATTTCCTCTTGTTGTGCATGTTGAACCCGTGCACGGCGGGGTGCCCGTGCATGGCGGAGTGCGGGTCTTTGAGGGACCTCGGGTTCCGCGGGTTCCGCGGGTTCCTCCTGTGCTTCCGGGGCCTCTTCATCATCTCCCGTGCGCTGTTCGTCACGGGGGGCCTCTTCCCTCCGAAGTGGAAATTCCTCACCACCACTCTCATCCCGGGGAGATGCAGGAGGCTGTGCTGCCTCGTCCCCAGACTCTGTATATAAAAAAAAAAAAAAAAAAATGTATATATTAGCATATTTGCAAATAAAGGTTTAAATGACTTAGCTTACGATACAATTACAAATGCAGAATCATTAATCCACTTTGAAATCTAACAAACAATCAATACTATTTCCGCTTTTTCTAAACCGTGTTTGTGATATCTGTGGTCAATGTGAATGTTTTTGCGTTTTTTTTCAGTCTGTTTAAATGCACACCTAACCTATAGCCTAGATACTGATGTAACCGCAAAGTAATAGAATGCGTGTAAACAACGTTATAGCATTAATCTGATCCTTAACACATGAAACCCAATGTTTTATCTTTCATGATTTAGAAGCATACATTTTGTATCAACTTTCGAATGTACTTTTCTTATCTAATTCGCTTAATTCTCTGGATATTCTTTGCTGAAAAGCATATCTAAATATGCTTATAAGATGCTGATTGTTAGCTGAATATAGCTGCCTCCTGTGATTGTTTCACCGTGTGCATGGCTATTTCTTCATTAAAATATATCTCAAGAATGAATCAAATTAGGTAATATAAGTACATTTGAATGTTTTGTCAAATTGTATTCGCTACCTCAATCATGAAAGTAAATGTTTGCGTATAGTGTCCCTTGAAATACATTTGTATGTGAAATTATTGTTCAATAAGCTTACCATCAGATGAGAGTGGCAGGTTCCCGGTATCGATTCCTCCGATACCGACTACTTCCACCTCGGAGATGCTGGGCCGCAACATTTCCTCCCATCGGCAGTACTCCATTTCAATGGCAGGGCCGCCACCGGTCCCTGCGGCATGTCGGGCCTCCAGGCTTAACTTTTTTTTCAGTTCAAGTTTACAGTCCCGGTACCGATGTTTGATAGAATCCATATCGCGGTTCCGGCCACCCACTGCATTGACTGCATTCCTGATCTCGTTCCAGAGCCTCCTCCTGTCAGTCGGGGTGGTCTTTTGGTGCTGCAGCATCCTATGCCTGGCCATATAGGCCTCTACGAGGGCCTCCTTCTCCTCCATCGAAAACCTCGCCTCCCTAGTCGCCTTGGCCTTCCCCTGTGATGATGCCCTCTGTTTCCCGGACTGTGAAGCCCTACTCTGACCGCCACTGGGCCCAGCCACTTGGTCATCTTGAACCAAGTGGCTGGGTCCACCCACCGCTTCCACCCCCGCTTCCTGCCCCCCTTCCTGCCCTGTTCCTCTCCCCCTCCCTCTACTCCCCCCTCTACCTGTCCCCTGCCTGGCCTCCATCTCTTCCCTAAACTAAACCCCAAATAATCAAACAAAAAGTGAGTGTGATGAAATTAAAGGGGGTCAAAATAAAGAACTAAAAAGACAAAAAAGGTGCTTAAAGTGTGAGAGGGATGTAAAAAACAAAGAGGGTAAGGAGTATTTAAATAAACAAAAAGAATAAGACTAAAAGGAGGATATGTAAACTAAATGTAACTAGGGGATGGGTATGGGATGGGTATGGGGTATGGGATAAGAGTAAATGGGATGAAAGGGAATGGGACTACAAGGAATGGGGTATGGAGTGTAGTATGAGGGGGTAGGGGGTATGGAGTGTATGTAGTGTTATTGATAAGTGTATGTATGTATTGAATGTGTTTGCGTGTAAATGTGTTAAGTGTACAGAAAAATCACTCGCTCGCTAACTCACACTACTTCTAATTCTCACTAACAAACACTCCCACTAACGCTCACTAACTACCACTAACTGACGCTCCCACTAACAACTCTCACTAATAACTCCCACTAACTCACTCACGCTCCCACTAACAGACTCTCTCCCACTCCCACTAACTACCACTAACTCACTCACTCTCTCACGCTAACACTACCAACTGACTCTCTCACGCTAACACTAACTCTCAAAAATTCTCAAACTCTCTATTCTTAAACCTCCAATCTCCAAAGACCCAACAGCAACACAGTCAAAGAAGCCATGCTTGTGTGGTGCTTATATACCCTGTGTAAATGTTTAATGATGTACCTATTTGCGTTGTAAATAGTGTTCAGGTGTGCTTTATTAGCAATTAATATTAGTGCAATGTGTATTAGGTGTGTGAATTTGCGCATGCTCATTTTGAGTTGGTATTTGTGGAATGTGTAGAATGCGATGATGTCATAGTGGTCGTTTTCTCTAACATTGTCCAATAGTATTCTTTTTAAATGTGATTTTGCGATGGTGTGTTCTTTGTGAAGTGTTGTATATGTATGTTTGTCATAATATATAGTGATATTGAATGCGATTTTGTTTCGAGTGTATGTATATCATTTTTAATCCTTGTTGTTATTTAGCGATTTTCCGCATCTTAAAGTATATGCGTATTCCCCGTATAAAATTTTATTAAAACATCCCCCGCTTGTGAATGTGTAATGCTTGTGTGCTTTGTTGATTGATTGTTGTTGTGACATTTGCGGCGTGTTATTGTTGTGCATGATGTGGTATGCGTCATATGACCGAGCTGTACGTATTCTCGCGAGATCGAGTGTTAGGTGAAAAAAGCAATTTTTTGCCTTTCCCATTGATCTCTATGGGAGACTGTCTTACGCGGGCAGTATTACGCGTGTGACATACACGCGTTAGGAGCATCGTTAGATGGTCTTATTTTAACTCTAAATACCGGAGTCAAACAATGACGTGCGTTAGACATAAACACGCGTGGCGTTAACAGCCCTTTTACTGCCGAACTCCAAATCTAGGCCTAAGAATGGTTTATTATAGTTCATTATAACATAGCTTATTATGCTGTGAGAAAAAAATATGTTAAGCTGAACACTTTATCTCAATAATTTGTCCGATGGCCTTGCTATGTGTTGGGCAAAGCTCCCAGGTATATTTTTATTTAAAGGGACATTCAACACTGCCCACAACATTAATCTATGTTTCAAAACTAAATAAAAGGATAAAGCTGCAAGGTGCCCCCTTTCTCTTACTTACCACCTTCACTGTTGAATCGTCTTTCGCATCTTCCAAATTGTTGTCCTAATATGTCTTCCTAACTCCCCCCACCGTGACGTCTTCGCCTTCTTTCTCAAACTAGCAGCCAATGAGACCCCATTCCCCGGACTGAAATCCAAGCGCGTTCACGGCCGTTAGCGCATGCGCAATATACTAGGAACTCTAAAAGCGGAACCAAAATAATAGAAGTTGTTTCCGTTACGCTGATATTACTTACAGTACTCTATTACGTTATTGGGTTATTATGGTTCCGCTTTTAAGGTTCCTATTGTATCGCGCATGCGCTAACACCCGTGAACGCGCTGGGATTGAAGTAGGAGAAATGGGACAGAACTGCCGGCTAGTTTGAAGAAGACGAGCTGTACGTCACAGTGGGGGGAGTTAAGCAGCCATATTAGGAGACAAATTTTGACGATATCGATGAGGATTGAACAGTGAAGGCAGTAAATAAGAGAAAGGGGGAACGTTGAAGCTTGCTCTTTAGACTTAGTTTAGAAACATAGATTAATGTTGTGGGCAGTGTTGAATGTCCCTTTAACACACCTCACTCATTAAAAATATTCCATTTTATTCCTTATTATTACTATGAAGTTCTTTGTTCCATAGAATAAAGATGCGGAAACCCAGAGGCTCCTATTTGCTACAATTGGGTGAACAAAGCCGTATTTTCCGTCCAATACACTATGGTGCAAACAAATGTCACAAACATTTATCTGTATGTAAGGGTTGTTGCTGTCTGGGGGAGCTACCTGTATTAGGATAAAGCCTTAAGTCTGCTAGCCCTTCGCCCTCTTACCATCCTTCCTTCAACACGGGCAGTTATACTGCCTCTCCAAGTGTCCGCGGTATTCTCCAATGAGGCTGGCGTCCCTGTAGATTTTCGTATTATGGCTCCTCCTACAAGGGTGTGATGGCTCCTATCCAATCCCAAACCAGTATCAAAACGACCCGCTCCGGACCTCAATGCAGGCAAGGGGTTTAGCGAATCAGCTGGTCGAAGTCAGGAGGCAAAGAAAAAGAGAAGGATTCACCAAACTATAAAAAATATCAACTTTAATAGAAAAATATGGATAAAACAATCCAAGAGGATACTGTACTGTAACACGGTAAAGAACATGCAAGTATACAAAGTGGCGTAGCACTGGTCGGCTTACGCATTTTGGCTTACACAGCCGTAGTCATAGCCTATAGTGCTGAGATTAACATACTCTTAAAATAACCCAAATGGTTACTGATTTGTTAAAACTAACAACGCCCATTTATGTCATGTCCTACTATATATCAACCCGATATAAACAACAGCTGATGAATAAACAGAACAAAAGAAACTCTGTATCTGTATAATTGTGTTTGACTGTGTGCACTTTTTTCAAAAGTATATAACAGATGACAAAAACTAAATATAAAATATATATAAAAAATATATATAAAAAGTAGCCAAATAGGCATAGCAAAATACAGATACGGAAGCATTCCCAGACCTGAAAGAGAAAATAATAATATAATAACACTTTGACACTGTTCTCAAACGCTAAATAGCATGTACAATAATTATTGGCAATGTACTTAAGATAAAATCTGTATATGCTAATTCTAGATCTATTGATTACATATAGAGCTATACAAAATCGAATGGACCGGTCTGACATTATTCACAAACGCTTAAGTGACATATTGGAATATTGGAGATACACACATACATACTCTATAATGCCTTGTAACAGAGCCTAAAATGTATTGCATATGATGTTTTATCAGAAATTTGACATTAGACAACTATTAATGTAAACATTTAAAAACAATTACCAAGATGCTAATAGTCTGAATGAGAGTATGGATGAGTATCTGGGGTTCCATATGTAACAAGCAAACTCTCTAGAGGGTACAGAGAAACTGAATTTAACTGGAGACTATATATAAATATCTATGAAAATGCCTACTCCTTGATGCTTAATACAAAGCCTTGGCTTTATTATATATTATACATCATCACAGCAAATATACAAATGATCTTTCATGGTAGGTAAGCATTATGTACAACAACAGATGTACTTATAATTTCAATATATGAAAATATTAACAATCAGACTTTCTAGATGGTGCAGTGGAATTGAATTTAACTGGCCTGATATAAATAAGATACCCTAAAGTAACCCTAACACAATGTCCTAGGGCGAAACAAAAATCCCATGGGCTATACGTAGGGACGATAATCCCACACAAAAGTGTGAACATATAAAAGGAGTGTGCTTTATATAAAATAATAACAAGGTAATAATAACCACACTCGGGTGTTAGGAAAGGTAAAGCAAAATTTGACAACTAATTATGACAGATACATTCTCTGGTTACTCCCAATGATTCATAAGGTCATATCTTGAATTAAGACCCATATGTATTCTAGTTCCCAAAGTAAAAATCCAGTATGGTTTTTGCTAGGAAGCGATCTATATCCCCACCTCTCTTAGGTCTCTAGATTTTCTCTATGGCACACCACAGAAAGTATTGAGACTGCCCTTATGATGGATCCCAAAATGTTGGACTATTGGGGTAGTTGATCGAGTGGTTTTGAAAGAGGAGAAATGCTCCCTCATCCATGTATTCACATCTCGAGAAGTAAGTCCTACATACTGTATTCCACATTGGGTACATTCAGGTGCAATTCAAACAGGCACCAATATTATAAACCTTGTTGGTCACATAGCTTTTGAAAGTTCTAGTCACCTTAACAAAATCGCACGGCTTACATTTGTGGTGACCACATTTGAACATACCCAAGTGTCTAAGCCAGGAGCTATCGAAATTCTTATTACTGGGGAGAAGAGTTGGAGATAACAAAGACCCCAAAGTTGGACTCCTTCTATAGGTGCATCTAAGGCCCTTCTTGACAGTATCTATGAGCTTGTCATCTGCATTCAACAAAGAAAAATGTTTACGTACAATGTCACAGATATAAGTGTAATGATTGTAACACCATCAAATTTGTTCTTATTCAGTTGTTTTTGCTCTAATAGGTAATCTCTAGATTTGGTTGATAAAGACAGTTTTGCTTTCTGTATAGCTTTGCAAAGGTATTTTCTATCTCTGTTCTAAATCATTGGAAAGTCTTTTGAAACCTTCTGGATCAGAGCAATTTCTTTTGAGTCTGGTATATTCACCTTTGGCAATAGCCAGGAGTACATGTTTTGGATGGCAACTAGTACCATATAGAACTGAGTAGCCCTAAATGGGCTTAAGATAAACTATAGATTTAATAGACCCATTGTCACGCTTGGCCACTGGGAAGCTCCAGCTGTCCTCTCTGTGTGCTTGATTGACAGGTAGTCTGAGCCGCCCCTTCCTGATGATGTCACTACCAGGCTTTTTATTCCGGGCTTCCTGTTTCTTCAGTGCCCGTTTGTTTGTTACTCTTTGTGGCTCCTGTGAGGACTTCGCTGTGGAATCTCTCTATCTGCCAGACTGTGCAAAGACTGACTATCCTAGGTTAATCCTCTAACTTCCTGATAACCTGTTGCCGAACATTGCAAGTACTAATTATTCTGTGAATCTCTCAATCTACTTGTTTACCTGTTGCCAAAACTCTGCAAATATTGTTTACTCAGTGTAAACCTTCAAACTGCTTGATATCCTGTTGCCAATCATTGCAAAGACTGTTTATTCTGTGAAACTCTCAAACTGCATGTTTACCTGTTGCCAAAACTCTGCAAATATTGTTTACTCAGTGTAAACCTTCTAACTGCTTGATATCCTGTTGCCAAACATTGCGAAGACTGTCTATTCTGTGAAACTCTCAAACTGCATGACAACCTGTTGCCAATCCCTGCAAGTACTGATTAATCTGTATTAACCCTCAAACTACCTGTTATCCTGTTATCTAACTCTGCATGTACTGACTGTTCAGTATAAACCTACAAACTGCCTGATAACCTGTTGCCAAACTCTTCAAGGACTGACTACACAGTATTAACCCTCAAACTGCCTGATAACAAGTTACCTACTCCTGCATTATTAACTGTTTCTTGTTTACCCTTCCTCTGTCTGAGTATAAGTGACTATCCCTGCTCTCCTGATTCTGTGGAAGACTTTTCCTGTAACCAGTTCCTTACTCAGAAGTCTATTTGGCTGATATCTTGAATTACTTTGGACTCAGGCTAACCCTGCTCCATATCGTAAGTACATTGTTTTTTAGAGGTTGTCGTGGGGTCATGTCCTGGATTAAACTCAGAGTGCAAGGGTGTTGTTTAAGTTCGCCCTAGCATTTGGGTCTTCTTCTGGACATTTCCTAACCTGACACCGATTTTTTTGTCCAACTAGAGTAAGATCCAGGTAATTGATTTGTACTGAATTCTGCTCAAAAGTAAACCTGAGGCCAATTTCATTCTTATTTAAATGATCCAGAAACATATCAATCACCTCTTCAGGACCAGTCCAAATAAACAGCAGATCATCTATATACCGTTTATACAGCGATATATGATGTCTGTAGGGGTTACTATCTCCAAAGATATGGAAGAACCCCCAACAGCCTAAAAGTTAGCATAAAAGGAAGAAAATTTTGCTCCCATGGCTGTTCTACATCTTTGGAGGTAGTACACCCCTTCGAATTGGAAAAAAATATGAGTAAGCAAGAAACCCACTATTTTAATGATGTAAATATTAAACTCATCTGAGAAGTCAGTGAAATTGTCCAGATAAAAACAAATGGCCTCCAGAACCCTGTCATGGGGGATACTGGAGTAAAGAGACACAGCATCTACTGTAAGCTATCTGGATTCCTCTGTCCACCTCATGTCCTTAATAAGCTGAAGCACAGGTTTATTGTCCCTAAAATATAAAGGGAGGGTGGTGACCAGGGACTGGAAAATAGCATCAACCCATTCTGACAAATTGCCAAGAAGCGAATCGATACCACTTACAATAGGGTGCCCTTTGATATTTTCAATGGATTTATAGCCTTTCGGGAAATGATGGAACAGGGAAATCCTAGGATGGTGTGGTAATAAGTATTCTGCAGTCGCTTTATCAAGGAACCCCTGTTTCAATCCCTCGGCCAAAATATTTTTTAATTCCTGTCAAAAAATCAAAGTAGGGTGTGCCCTTAGAAGGGAATATTCCTTAGGGTTCGTGTGTTGTCGTAAACCCTCTGACAGATATTGTTCACTGTCCATGATGCCCACCATCCCTCCTTTATCTGCTTTCCGTATGGTTATCTCAGTATTGTATTTTAATTCCTTTAGGGCTTTTCTCTCACTAGAACTCAGATTGTGTTTATGATGTTTAGTTTTCTCCTTAAAGGGACACTGTACCCAAATTTTTTCTTTCGTGATTCAGATAGATCATGGGATTTTAAGCAACTTTCTAATTTACTCCTATTATCAAATTTTCTTCATTCTCTTGGTATCTTTATTTGAAATGCAAGAAAGTAAGTTTAGATGCCGGCCCATTTTTGGTGATTAACCTGGGTTGTTCTTGCTGATTGGTGGATAAACTCATCCACCAATAAAAAAGTGCTGTCCAGAGTTCTGAATAAAAAAAAAGCTTAGATGTATTCTTTTTAAAATAAAGATAGCAATAGAATGAAGAAAAATTGATAATATGAATAAATTAGAAAGTGGCTTAAAATTGCATGCTCTATCTGAATCATGAAAGAAAAAATTTGGGTTCAGTGTCCCTTTAAGGGCCACCAGATCTTTCTCAACCCTATTGTAAAAATGTGCTATGATATTTCCCCTATTCTGAATAGGATAAAAAGTCAGTTTGCTTAATATGATCAGGCTCTAATTTGGTGGAAGTAGTGCTCTCTAAAAAAAAAACTTTTTCAATGTAATAGTTCTAATCAGTTTATTTAAATCAATCATAGTTTGAAAAACATTAAAATCTTTGGAAGGGAAAAAACTTAAACCAAGACTAAGAACTTTAACTTGGTCATTGCTCAGGGAAAAGGATGAGATATTTGTTTATTTGGACTGGTCCTGAAGAGGTGATTGATATGTTTCTGGATCATTTAAATAAGAATGAAATTGGCCTCAGCTTTACTTTTGAGCAGAATTCAGTACAAATCAATTTCCTGGATCTTACTCTAGTTGGACAAAAAATGGGTCTATTAAATCTGTAGTTTATCGTAAGCCTATTTTGGGCAACTTAGTCCTATAGTATATGGTACTAGTTGCCATCCAAAACATGTACTCCTGGCTATTGCCAAAGGCGAATATACCAGACTAAAAAGAAATTGCTCTGATCCAGAGGATTTCAAAAGACTTTACAATGATTTAGAACAGAGATTCAAAGATAGAAAATACCCTCGCAAAGCAATACAGAAAGCAAAACTGTCTTTATCAACCAAATCTAGAGATTACCTATTAGAGCAAAAACAACTGAATAAGAACAAATTTGATAATGTTACATTCGTTACAGGGCATGGTGCTCAATACACTTATATCTGTGATATTGTACGTAGACATTCTTCTTTATTGAATGCAGATGACAAGTTAATAGATACTGTCAAGAAGGGCCTATAGAAGGAGTCCAAATTTGGGGTCTTTGTTATCTCCAACTCTTCTCCCCAGTAATAAGAATTCCGATAGCTCCTGGCTTAGACACTTGGGTATGTTCAAATGTGGTCACCACAAATGATAGCTGTGCAATTTTGTTAAGGTGACTAGAACTTTCAAAAGCTATGTGAATTGCACCTCTAAATATGTGGTGTACCTAATTGAATGTACCCAATGTGGAATACAGTATGTAGGACTTACTTCTCGAGATGTGAATACATGGATCAGGGAGCATTTCTCCTCTTTCAAAACCACTCAATCAACTACCCCAATAGTCCAACATTTTAGGATCCATCATAAGGGCAGTCTCAATACTTTTGCGTGGTGTGCCATAGAGAAAATCCAGAGACCTAAGAGAGGTGGGGATATAGATCGCCTCCTAGCAAAAAGGGAGGCATACTGGATTTTTACTCTGAGAACTAGAATACCTATGGGTCTTAATTTAAGATATGACCTTATGAATCATTGGGAGTAACCAGAGAATGTATCTGTCATAATTAGTTGTCAAATTTTGCTTTACTTTTCCTAACACCCGAGTGTGGTTATTATTACATAATTACCTTGTTATTATTTTACATATCCTGTATATAAAGCAAACTCCTTATATGTTTACACTTTTGTGAGGGATTATCTTCCCTATGTATAGCCCATGGGATTTTTGTTTCGCCCTAGGACATTGTGTTAGGGATACTTTAGGGTAGCTTATTTATATCAGGCCAGTTAAATTCAATTCCCCTGCACCATCTAGAAAGTCTGCTTGTTAATATTTTCATATATTGTATATAAGACACTTATCTATATTCCCACTGAAATTATAAGTACATCTGTTGTTGTACATAATGCTTACCTACCATGAAAGATCATTTGTATATTTGCTGTGACGATGTATAATATATAATACATCCAAGGATTTGTATTAAGCATCAAGGTGTAGGCATTTACATAGATATTTATATATTGTCTCAAGTTAAATTCAGTTTCTCTGTACCCTCTAGAGAGTTTGCTTGTTACATATGGAACCCCAGAATACTCATCCATACTCTCATTCAGACTATTAGCATCTTGGTATCTGCTTTAAATGTTTACATTAATTGTTGTCTAATGTCTAATTTCTAATAAAGCATCATATGCAATGCATTGTAGGCTCTGTTACAAGGCATTATAGAGTATGTATGTGTGTATCTCCAATATGTCACTTAAGTGTTTGTGAATAATATCAGACCGATCCATTCGGTTTTGTATAGCTCTATATGTAATCAATAGATCTAGAATTAGCATATACAGATTTTATCTTAAGTACATTGCCAATAATTATTGTACATGCTATCTAGCGTTTGAGAACAGTGTCAAAGTGTTATTATATTATTATCTTCTCTTTCAGGTCTGGGAATGTTTCCGTTCCGTATCTGTATTTTGCTATGCCTATTTGGCTACTTTTTATATATATATTTTATATTTTATATTTTATATTTAGTTTTTGTCAACTGTTATATACTTTTGAAAAAAATGCACACAGTCAAATACCATTATACAGATACAGAGTTTCTTTTGTTCTGTTTATTCATCATCTGTTGTTTATATCGGGTTGATCTATAGTAGGACATGACATAAATGGACGCTGTTAGTTTTAACCAATCAGTAACCATTTGGGTTGTTTTAAGTGTATGTGAATCTCAGCACTATAGGCTACGGCTGTGTAAGCTGAAATGCGTAAGCCGACCAGTGCTACGCCACTTTGTATGCTTGCATGTTCTTTACCATGTTGAAGTACCCTCTTGGATTGTTTTATCCATAATTTTCTATTAAAGTTGATATGTTTTTAAAGTTTGGCGAATCCTTCTCTTGTTCTTTGTTCCATGCATACTGTGTAAGACGATGTGACTGATTAGTCATTGTTTAACCCCATATGCTGTATTCATTGTCTATAAAAGTCTGTGATGTCTTATAATAAACAGAACAGTGATTATACTTGATAGCTGTCTGACTGAGATATCTCGCAAAGGTGACCCATTCAGTTCCAGGTGAGGTTGTAGAATACTGCTAAGTGTCAAGTGATATCCCTGGTTATAAGATAACGCCTAACAACGACATAATTCAAAAATGCATTTCAGAATGTACTTTTAATACAAAATTGTAATGCATATTATTAAGGCAATTTTTTATACATATCTTGCTTACTATTTATACATTGTACTTTTAATACGATTTTATACTGCTAATATTATTGAGCACTATTTTGTTATGAATCTGTCTTTCCTTTGCATATAGAAATAAATATAAGGTAATGCCCCTTAGCGAGATACACAGTACTGAAGGTAAAAATAACCCTCCTGGAATCTTATACAACTTACATTTTTTAGCTAATCTCACCTGAGCAGAGAACTTAAAGGAACAGTTTAGTCAAAATGCACCCTCAGGATGAAATCATGGAAGTATACAGTATTTATGCACAGGTCAACAAACGTCATAATGGTGGTTTAGAATTTGCTGCCTTGTGGGACTATGTGCATTAGCATTGTGGGCCTATGTGTTACTCCCACATGCTCCTGCTATTTTTAAGTCAGCTTGGGGGCAGAAACACTTCTCAGTAGGCTTTGCAACACCCTCTAGCACAGGCCTCTCAGGAGTTTGCTAGAACGCATTATAATACTTTTGTAAAGCTTTCCAAAATATACCAAGCATAACAAATATAAATTGATTCTATTTATGCTGATTGTGGTTATCTGCTGTTTTTTGTCTTCCAATACACCTTATTTAACATCGGAGACATCACAATAGATTTGCAATTGAAGAAGAATTTAATGTCATATTTCCTACTACTATACACTAGTGGCCTCCAGAATGCTATTGTTAGCTGTCTTTATCCTAAAAAAATGAATTCAGTATGCAATTTACCTCTTATGATTTTTAGATCCAAAAAGGCCAATTCTTTCTCACTAGTTTTATAGGTCAGAATAATTTTCCTCTCATTCCTATTTAGATTTGAGACAAAATGCTTAAATGTATCAAGTGGACCATCCCACAGTGCTAGAATGTCGTCCACATATCAGACCTAAAGCTGTACATATTGGTCTAAAATATCACCATATTGTTCAAAGACAATTCCCATGCTCCTTAATGTAAACAAGCATAAGTGGAGGCACATACAGCCTCCTGAGCCATACGTTCATACCAGGAATTTGTCTAACAGAGTGATTTCTGTTCATGCTGCTGTAAGGCACGCTGTACCCGTAAGGAGGCCTAGAAGATCAATTAATTGTGGTACTCTTTATAAGCTCTCTGTTTGCAGCATGATGTTGCTTGTGTATTGAGTCTGTGACTACTTCTTACTCTGGCAGTTTGATTTTGGCTTCATCTGATTTCTGTATTACCCCTTGGTTTGGACTGACTTGGTATTCAACTTTTGCTTGTTTTTGGGCTCTGCATTTGTTTAATGATTCTATACTGCTTTTCTCTATGAGGGATTGACCCGGAATGTCTGGCTTTGAATTACTTTATTACTTTAGATTCCTCTGCTATCTGGTGATTTGCATTTTAGTCACCTTTGCAAGCTTGTATTTTTCTGGATAGTGAGACTAAGCTTTTACTAAGGTATGTTTTCCTTTAGTATTTAGATTTATAAACTTAGTTACATTCTAGTACTTATTCATTCTTTTGCTTTGTAGATGCTGATTAAAATACTAAAGAGGGTTTAGCAACTAAGTTTAGTCTCATTGCTCTCTTACCTCTAGCTCCTGTTAATTTACTGTGTTTAACTTGCAACGTCCCAGTAAGGGTTTGTGGTGAGTTGGGCCTCTCAGCAATTGATTCCAACTTGTTTAATTCTATATATAGTCCAGGGGGGAGATCTGGATAGAATCCTAAGTAAAAGGGAAATATATTGGATTTTCCATTTAAAGACACACACACACCATATGGATTCAATTCCAGATTTGACCTCATTAATTTTTGGGAATAAATACATTCATTATTATTCACATGAACACTCATCATTTGATGTTCTTAATGACAGATATTATGGATTCAGTTATTTATTTGTTAATGTAATTCAACATATTATAGTTGATCAGTCAAATAGTTATAATTGCATTCATCCGAACTCACAATGTTTAATATATGTCATTTGGTAGGGTCAATAAAAATGAGTGTAAGTCATCTTTGTCATAATTAAAAGTGTGTTACCCCTGGCTATACATTAAGCCACATACAGAGTAATAGGAGTACACACTATTTTATGTTCAAGTGGGGCACCATTATAGATTCCAAGAACAGCCACACATATTAGCACCACACACACACTTTATCCGGTATGTATGATACCAAGAAACTAAAGGGTTAAAGTGGATCTCCAATTCAGGCAAATGTAATTTTAATTAACCAATCATCAATGCATATAAATATTTAGCTGTTGCAACATCAGATCAGAGGTTTATGACTACGGCTCTTGCGGGCTGAAATGTGTAAGACCTGATCTGTCGCCTTTTTTGGACTACCCACAAGTTGTGAGACTAATGCTTTTAATGATCTATTGATAGAAATAAAGACTTTTTCTTTTACTGCCAACTCACGACTGGATCCTTGTTCTTTTCATTGTAATTCCATATATACACACACAGGTCAACAAATGGCATTATGATACCTTGAGTGACTATGTGCACTAGCATTGTGAGCATATGTGTTTACCCCATGTTCCTGCTATCTTGCAGTAAGCTTGAGGCCAGAAACACCTCTCAATTGGCTCTGCAACACTAGATGGTCACTCTCAGTAGTCTGCTAGAACACATTATAATACTTTTGTAAAACTTTACAAAATATACCAAGCATAACAATATTAGTTGATTACAATAATGCTAATTGTGGTTAGAAGCCGCAGATAATTTTTGTCTTCCTTATTTAACATCAGAGACATCACAATCCAAACGATAGCACCATTTTCATATTGGAAAAAGATCAGATTGGAAATTGGAAAAATCACCCATACAATGCAATGACATAATCTACCTGACCAAAATATATCAACTAAATATTGACAACAAAATGAATACTTCATATTCATCTGCCAAAGGCACTTGAAATAGTGCAAAACTGGCCCTTTTGACATATTTGTGAGCATAGTAAGACAATCTGGAATAATTATATTATATTTTTGCATTCTAAAAAGGCCACTGGCACCATTTTAGATGTATATATATATATATATATATAGTCTAGATTCCCTAAACCTATATTTAACACTATTGTATTGTCCATCAGTAAACTAACATACTTTATGTATATGCATTTTATAGACATATACGTAACATCTTGGACAGCTACTGACAAAATGCAAGAAAATAAAAATCATGACCACAACATCTAGAAATGTCAATTATGAATCCTGTTCTTACAATCATTCTTTTTTTCATACTTGTATTTTCATGATTGTAAATTACATTACAAACAGGATTTATATCTGCAAGCTTGTTTTTGTCATCGGGATTTAACTGTTTGCCGTTTCATCTTCTGTATTGGCAATCAAGGTTGTTGCACAGTTTTTTACAGTGAATATAAAAAAAAATACATGTTTTGAATAAACGCAATTTACAATGTTTAGAACCTTGTGTCATCATCTTCTCACAGTATTAGATATTTTCCAAAGACAAACTTGTTCTGTACAGTGAAGTTTGGAACTTTTGACAATATTTTAAACCTTGTAACTTAGCGGCTTCATGATTTACATTATGAGATCAGGTAAAATCCCATTACGGAAGCTAAGTTGAGACCACTCTTTTTCTTCTGGAAATTAATTTCAAGCATTTTTCTTCTTGATTTTAGATAAAAACATAAACAAGGATTTCTTAATGAATGAAACATTAAAAAAAAATCCAATAAATAAATTTAAAATATTAAAAAAAAAACAGCAAACATTCTAGTATACCCATCATGCCCATATACAAATGGCATTCAGATTGTTTAACAATTATAAAACCACTCTATCCAATTTTAACACACACATAGGGGCCTATTTATCAAGCCGTCAACCACAAATACGCTGGAATTCCGCAACGTAATTGTGGCAAGCCTGATTCCCCTTATTTATCAAACCCTACAGACCGGTAAAAGTAGAATTTTGTGACGTAACATACGATCCGCCGGTCAAAGTCCGACACAGATCGATGCTTACGTCATTACTGCCGTCCCCAATGTCGCCATCACTATATATAAATTTATTAACCCCTAAGCCTAAGTCTAACCCTAACACCCCCTAACTTAAATCTAATTTAAATAAATATAAATAAAATTACTGTCATTAACTACATTATTCCTATTTAAAACTAAATACTTACCTATAAAATAAACCCTAAGATAGCTACAATATAACTAATAGTTACATTGTAGCTATCTTAGGATTTATTTTTATTTTACAGGCAAGTTTGTATTTATTTTAACTAGGTAGAATAGTTATTAAATAGTTATTAACTATTTAATAACTACCTAGCTAAAATAAATACAAAAGTACCTGTAAAATAAAACCTAACCCAAGTTACAATTACACCTAACACTATACTATAATTAAATAAATTAACTAAATTAAATACACTTAACTAAAATAAATACAATAACCTAAATTAAATTATCTAAAGTACAAAACTAAACTAATTACACCTAATCTAATAGCCCTATCAAAATAAAAAAGCCCCCCCAAAATAGAAAAAAAACCTATCCTAAAGTAAACTACCAATAGCCCTTAAAAGGGCCTTTTGTGGGGCATTGCCCCAAAGCAATCAGCTCTTTTACCTGTAAAGAAAAATACAAACAACCCCCCCAACAGTAAAACCCACCACCCACGCAACCAACCCCCCAAAAAAATACTAACTAAAAAAACCTAAGCTCCCCATTGCCCTGAAAAGGGCATTTGGATGGGCATTGCCCTTAAAAGGGCAGTTAGCTCTTTTGCAGCTCAAAGCCCTAACCTAAAAATAAAACCCACCCAATACACCCTTAAAAAAACCTAACACTAACAACTTGAAGATCGACTTACCGGGAGACATCTTCATCCAAGCCGGGCAGAAGTGGTCCTCCAGACGGCATCTTCATCCAGACGGCATCTTCTATCTTCATCCATCCGGCGTGGAGCGGGTCCATCTTAAGACATCCAACGCGGAGCATCCTCTTCGGCCTACGACTACCCGACGAATGAAGATTTCTTTAAGTGACGTCATCCCAGATGGCATCACTTAGATTCCAATTGGCTGATAGAATTCTATCAGCCAATCAGCATTAAGGTAGAAAAAATATACTATTGGCTGATGCAATCAGCCAATAGGATTGAACTTCAATCCTATTGGCTGATTGGAACAGCCAATAGAATGTGAGCTCAATCCTATTGGCTGTTCCAATCAGCCAATAGGATTGAACTTCAATCCTATTGGCTGATTGAATCAGCCAATAGGATTTTTTCTACCACAATTCCGATTGGCTGATAGAATTCTATCAGCCAATCGGAATCTAAGGGACACCATCTTGGATGACATCACTTAAATGAACCTTCATTCGTCGCGTAGTCGTCGTCGGATGTCTTGAAGATGGACCCGCTCCATCTAACAGAAAATTAGGGTTTGACTAATAAAATAAAAATTAAGTAATTTAATTACTAGAAAAAATTATAAAATAGTATTATAGCACTATCTATATAGTATTGTTGTCTTCTGACTGTCTCTTTTTTCCTTACGATCTTAAGCAGCTTGTATAAAGAGAACCTTTTGTTGTATTATATCCAAGTGCTAGTATAATGAAAATCTGTGGTTGAGTAAAATAACTTTCTCAAATTAGCTACTTTGTGTGTTGTCAAGAGCAGTCACGTAGGCAGTACTAAGTTTTATTTACTAGCGCCTAGATTTAGAGTTTTGCGGCCAAAGGGGTGCGTTAGCTACGCGTGCTTTTTTCTGGCCACACCTTTTAAATACAGCTGGTATTTAGAGTTCACAGAATGGCTGGGTTTTCAGTGCGTTAGGCTCCAAAAAGTGAGCGTAGAGCATAATTTAACGCCACTGCAACTCTCGATACCAGCGGTGCTTACGGACGCGGCCAGCTTCAAAAACGTGCTCGTGCACGATTCCCCCATAGAAAACAATGGGGCTGTTTGAGCTGAAAAAAAACCTAGCAACTGCAAAAAAGCCGCGTTCAGCTCCTAACGCAGCCCCATTGTTTTCTATGGGGAAACACTTCCTACGTCTGCACCTAACACTCTAACATGTACCCCGAGTCTAAACACCCCTAACCTTACACTTATTAACCCCTAATCTGCCACCCCCGCTATCGCTGACACCTGCATATTTTTTTTAACCCCTAATCTGCGGCTCCGTAAACCGCCGCTACTTACATTATCCCTATGTACCCCTAATCTGCTGCCCCTAACACCGCCGACCCCTATATTATATTAATTAACCCCTAATCTGCCCCCCACAACGTCGCCTCCACCTGCCTACACTTATTAACCCATAATCTGCCGACCGGACCGCGCCGCTATTATAATAAAGTTATTAACCCCTAATCCGCCTCACTCCCGCCTCAATAACCCTATAATAAATAGTATTAACCCCTAATCTGCCCTCCCTAACATCGCTGACACCTAACTTCAAACATTAACCCCTAATCTGCCGACTGGAGCTCACCGCTATTCTAATAAATGTATTAACCCCTAAAGCTAATTCTAACCCTAACCCTAACACCCCCCTAAGTTAAATATAATTTTTATCTAACGAAATAAATTAACTATTATTAAATAACTTATTCCTATTTAAAGCTAAATACTTACCTGTAAAATAAACCCTAATATAGCTACAATATAAATTATAATTATATTGTAGCTATTTTAGGATTAATATTTATTTTCCAGGCAACTTTGTAATTATATTAACCAGGTACAATAGCTATTAAATAGTTAAGAACTATTTAATAGTTACCTAGTTAAAATAATTACAAAATTACCTGTAAAATAAATCCTAACCTAAGTTACAATTAAACCTAACACTACACTATCAATAAATTATTTAAATACAATACCTACAAATAACTACAATTAAATAAACTAACTAAAGTACAAAAAATAAAAAAGACCTAAGTTACAAAAAATAAAAAAATATTTAAAAACATTAGAAAAATATTACAACAATTTTAAACTAATTACACCTACTCTAAGCCCCCTAATAAAATAACAAAGCCCCCCAAAATAAAAAAATGCCCTACCCTATTCTAAATTAAAAAAGTTCAAAGCTCTTTTACCTTACCAGCCCTGAACAGGGCCCTTTGCGGGGCATGCCCCAAAGAATTCAGCTCTTTTGCCTGTAAAAAAAAAACATACAATACCCCCCCAACATTACAACCCACCACCCACATACCCCTAATCTAACCCAAACCCCCCTTAAATAAACCTAACACTAAGCCCCTGAAGATCTTCCTACCTTGTCTTCACCATGCCAGGTATCACCGATCGTTCCAGGCTCCGAAATCTTAATTCAAGCCCAAGCGGGGGCTAGACATCCATCATCCGGCGGCTGAAGAGGTCCAGAAGAGGCTCCAAAGTCTTCATCCTATCTGGGAAGAAGAGGCGATCAGGACCGGCAACCATCTTGATCCAAGCGGCATCTTCTATCTTCATCCGATGACGACCGGCTCCATCTTGAAGACCTCCACCGCGGACCCATCTTCTTCTTCCGACGACTTCCCGACGAATGACGGTTCCTTTAAGGGACGTCATCCAAGATGGCGTCCCTCGAATTCCGATTGGCTGATAGGATTCTATCAGCCAATCGGAATTAAGGTAGGAAAATTCTGATTGGCTGATGGAATCAGCCAATAGAATGCGAGCTCAATCTGATTGGCTGATTGAATCAGCCAATTGGATTGAACTTGATTCTGATTGGCTGATGAAGACTTTGAAACCTCTTCTGGACCTCTTCAGCCGCCGGATGATGGATGTCTAGCCCCCGCTTGGGCTTGGATGAAGATTTCGGAGCCTGGAACGATCGGTGATACCTGGCATGGTGAAGACAAGGTAGGAAGATCTTCAGGGGCTTAGTGTTAGGTTTATTTAAGGGGGGTTTGGGTTAGATTAGGGGTATGTGGGTGGTGGGTTGTAATGTTGGTGGGGGGGTATTGTATGTTTTTTTTCCAGGCAAAAGAGCTGAATTCTTTGGGGCATGCCCCACAAAAGGTCCTTTTAAGGGCTGGTAAGGTAAAAGAGCTTTGAACTTTTGTAATTTAGAATAGGGTAGGGCATTTTTTTATTTTGGGGGTCTTTGTTATTTTATTAGGGGGCTTAGAGTAGGTGTAATTAGTTTAAAATTGTTGTAATTTTTTTCTAATGTTTGTAAATATTTTTTATTTTTTGTAACTTAGTTCTTTTTTATTTTTTGTACTTTAGTTAGTTTATTTAATTGTATTTATTTGTAAGAATTGTATTTAATTTATTTATTGATAGTGTAGTGTTAGGTTTAATTGTAGATAATTGTAGGTAGTTTATTTAATTTATTTATTGATAGTGTAGAGTTAGGTTTAATTGTAACTTAGGTTAGGATTTATTTTACAGGTAATTTTGTAATTATTTTAACTATTTTAGCTATTAAATAGTTATTAACTATTTAATAGCTATTGTACCTGGTTAAAATAAATACAAAGTTACCTGTAAAATAAATATAAATATTAAAATAGCTATAATATAATTATAATTTATATTGTAGCTATATTAGGGTTTATTTTACAGGTAAGTATTTAGCTTTAAATAGGAATAATTTATTTAATAAGAGTTAATTTATTTCGTTAGATTAGGGGTTAATAAATATAATATAGGGGTCGGCGGTGTTAGGGGCAGCAGATTAGGGGTACATAAGGATAACGTAGGTGGCGGCGCTTTGCGGTTGGCAGATTAGGGGTTAATTATTGTAGGTAGCTGGCGGCGACGTTGTGGGGAGCAGGTTAGGGGTTAATAAATATAATATAGGGGTTGGCGGTGTTAGGGGCAGCAGATTAGGGGTACATAAGTATAACGTAGGTTGCGGTCGGCAGATTAGGGGTTAAAAAAATTTAATCGAGTGGCGGCGATGTGGGGGGACCTCGGTTTAGGGGTACATAGGTAGTTTATGGGTGTTAGTGTACTTTAGAGCACAGTAGTTAAGAGCTTTATAAACCGGCGTTAGCCCAGAAAGCTCTTAACTACTGACTTTTTTCTGCGGCTGGAGTTTTGTCTTCAGATTTCTAATGCTCACTTCAGCCACGACTCTAAATACCAGCGTTAGAAAGATCCCATTGAAAAGATAGGATACGCAAATGACGTAAGGGGATCTGCGGTATGGATAAGTCGCGGCTGGAAAGTGAGCGTTAGACCCTTTCCTGACTGACTCCAAATACCGGCGGTAGCCCAAAACCAGCGTTAGGAGCCTCTAACGCTGGTTTTCACGGCTACCGCCCAACTCTAAATCTAGGCCTTAGATTTGCATGGTATGCTTGTGAGGATACAGATGTAATATTTTTTAGCATACATACTAATATTCTGAATAAGTTACCATTTCTGTGTACTCGCAACAAAAGGTAGCACTCTAAGTTGCTAGCTGTATCGTTTGTTGAAAGATAAGGTTGTAATTATATGAAACATCTCTGGATTTGAGCCAAAATATTAAATATACAAATCCTATCTAAATTATAATAGCTATAGCTAGCTATTATATTAGTAAGAAAGTTTGAGTAGACTTGTCATATTACTATAACATCGTTGTATTAGCACAGAGATTAAAGATATTAAATACTTTATAATTTCTATTGCTTTTGCTATTTAGATCGATATTTTTGCTGGAGACAATGGACCATTACTAAGAAAATGCTTGTGTTCACTTTGAAATAAAGCTAAGTAGCCATGACCCAGCGGTTATAATACCCCACTTATGGTTTGTTATACCGGCTTATCAGCTGTGCAACCACATCCACAACAATTATGCCTCTGTTATGAATATACTAAAGGCTTATTTTTAACCACCATTATATATTTTTTAAAGTTGAATATTATTTAACAACATAAAGGAGAGCTAGTTAAAAAGATAGGAACCCTGACACGGCGTTTCACATACGCTTCCTCAGAGGGGGTTACACAGCAAAAAATCATTCTTTTATTGGTTTAATGCTCACGCCTTCTTCAATTTGGATTGGACAAGGGGATCCAAATATCATTGGTTAAGGAAGGTGTCAATCTGACCGGCTGCTGTTTCCACGTATAGGATATCAATGTTTATATTATAGTATTCATTCTTAAGCATCTTATGAGATGATTCTTCTGTTCTATTTTGGATACTTACGGCGAGATTACGAGTTTGGCGTTAGCCTTAAAAAGCAGCATTGAGAGGTCCCAACGTTGCTTTTTATCTAACGCTGGTATTACGAGTCAGGCAGGAAAGGGTCTACCGCTCACTTTTCTTCCGCGACTCGAGGCTACCGCAAATCCCCTTACGTAAATTGCGTATTCTATCTTTTCCATGGGATTTGCCTAATGCTGGTATTACGAAAATTTTACCCCTAATCTGCCGACCGGACATCGCCACCACCTACATTATACTTATGAACCCCTAATCTGCTGTCCCTAACATCGCCAACACCTACATTATAGTTATTAACCCCTAATCTGCTGACCAGACATCGCCGCCACTTTAATAAATGTATTAACCCCTAAACCAATGCACTCCGCCTCGCAAACACTAGTTAATTTTTATTAACCCCTAATCTGCCTGCCCTAACATCGCCGACACCTACTTACATTTATTAACCCCTAATCTGCCACCTCCAATGTCACTGCTACTATATTAAATGTATTAACCCCTAAACCTAAGTCTAAACCTAACCCTAACCCCCCCAACTTAAATATAATTTAAATTAAACGAAATAAATTAAAAACATTTTTTTTAATTATTCCTATTTAAAACTAAATACTTACCTGTAAAATAAACCATAAGATAGCTACAATATAACTAATAGTTACATTGTAGCTAGCTTAGGATTTATATTTATTTCACAGGCAAGTTTGTATTTATTTTAACTAGGTACAATAGTTATTAAATAGTTAGTAACTATTTAATAGCTACCTAGCTAAAATAAGTACAAAATTACCTGTAAAATAAATCCTAACCTAAGTTACAATTACATCTAACACTACACTATCATTAAACTAATTACCTAAACTATCTACAATTAATTACAATTAAATTCAATAAACTAAAATACGAAAAAAAAACTACACTAAATTACTGGGGGGGAAAAACACTAAATTACAGAGAAAAAAAATTACAAGACGTTTAAACTAATTACACCTAATCTAAGCCCCCTAATAAAATAAAAAAGGCCCCAAAAATAATAAAATGCCCTACCCTATACTAAATTACAAATAGCCCTTAAAAGGGCTTTTTGCGGGGCATTGCCCCAAAGTAATCAGCTCTTTTACCTGTAAAAAAAAGAATACAATACCCCCCCTAACATTACAACCCACCACCCACACACACCTACTCTAAAAGCCACCCAATACCCCCTTAAAAAACCTAACACTACCCCATTGAAGATCACCCTACCTTGAGCCGTCTTCACCCTGCCGGGCACAAGTGGTCATCCAATCCGTCCAGTAGTCTTCATCCGATGGGGCAGAAGAGGACATCCAGACTGGCAGAAGTCTTTATCCTATCCGGGCAGAAGAGGACATCCTGACCGGGAGAAGGCTTCATCCTTCCAGCATGACGACTAACGATGAATGATGGTTCCTTTAAATGACGTCATCCAAGATGGCGTCCCTCGAATTCCGATTGGCTGATAGGATTCTATCAGCCAATCGGAATTAAGGTAGGAAAAATCGATTGGCTGATGCAATCAGCCAATCGGATTGAAGTTCAATCCGATTGGCTGATTAGATCAGCCAATAGAATGCAAGATCAATTCTATTGGCTGATCCAATTATTCAGAAACACACAAATTAGTATAATGTTTTTTATTTCCAATTTTAGGTCAATAACGATGACCGTATGATATCACAGTTGTTAACACTTTATAATTTAGTTTTGTCTGTATACTTTCTAACTCACACA
This sequence comes from Bombina bombina, assembly GCF_027579735.1. Taxonomy (NCBI): domain Eukaryota; kingdom Metazoa; phylum Chordata; class Amphibia; order Anura; family Bombinatoridae; genus Bombina; species Bombina bombina. The sequence continues at coordinate 1,303,970,112 of NC_069500.1, forward strand.
AAGTTAATTTAAGCACTGTTTCACTTAGCATACAATGATATTTTATCAACAGTACAGTTTAATTAATGTTTTAAAATGAAGCACAACTAAAGCTATTTATTGTATAGATGCATATAACCATTTTTTCAAACTATAAGTACCTAAATCGAACAGTAAAATAATCTCTTAAAAAACTGTATAATGACAAACTGTTTAAATACTAACGGCTAGATTTAGAGTTTTGCGGCCAAAGGGGTGCGTTAGCTACGCTTGTTTTTTTTCCCCTGCACCTTTTAAATACAGCTGGTATTTAGGGGGCGGAGTTAACCGCTGATATGGTCGGACGCACTAGTTAAGAGCTCCAGGCACTTTTATTAACAAAAACCACTTTAAAACTCATTTTAGCTGCCTAAACTCTGTTTTGTACGAGGCACCCTAACTATCAACCATCTGGGCACCCCTTGCTAGCCTGGGTAACAGAAACAGTGCTTTTAAAGCAAACGGAAAATCCTGGTCTTCATCGCACCTGACGGCGTGTTTCTAGCCGCTGCTCTACATCTGGCTCTGGAGGGCTGGGGCTCCGCTCCGGAGCTAAGTGGCCTACACACGGACCTTTGAGCTGAAAGAGGCTACGTGGTTGAGATCTGCCTACCCAGACCGAGAATCGACAACTCTCCTTACCCGAACGCTACAGCCGCAATTCGGTGCAGACCGGAGCTTGAGACACCAGCTCCCGCTAGACCAGGCACACTGGGAGGGTAGGAGGAGGAAGGTGCTGGTCGATATCCCGGTCAGAGGTAACGGAGAAAAGTCGGAGGTCCGGACACACACGCCAGCTCCATTTGGCGCGAAACACGGCCATCTTGGGAGACACAGACCGGACCGGAGGCTCTGGAAACTGCAACTGTGTCAGAGCCGTACTCACCTCACAACGAAGAAGCTGTGCCCAAATCCCTCAGACACTAGGAATCTGTCTGTCTCCCTGTGAGCTCTGGGGTGGAGGTCTGGTGCAAAGTTGGATCCCCTTGGCAAGACAGGCTTGACACTAAAAGAACTACAGGCCCAGATCAGTGCTGCAGGCAGCCACGAGGAGACGGGTGAGACCTAACCATTTTTATATCTTAAATGCTCCCCATGCAGACTGCACATAATCCCTATTAGAGGCCTGTTGTATCCCCACTCCTTAGCCTATCACATCATAATCTTTGGGGTCACATTTAAGCATGTACTAAGTGCTATTTGAGGAGTGATTTCAGGCCTTATTATAATCCATCTTTCACTGGGAGCCATAACAAGACTTTTTGTTTTCATTTCATCCCTGAGCAGCCCTGTAGACCTAAACACAGGGCCCTTTTGGTCTCACCCCTCTTACATTTGGAACTGGAGACAGGGCCCTACACTCAGTCACTCTGCCCTTTTTTCTTAGAGGGAGTCACCTCAAAGCAGCAAGGAGACCCAAGTAGCAGGGTTGACAAAAAGGACTTATAAACTACCTAGTAATCACAAACATTTGTCCCCTGTAATTTGTAACAGGACACCAGCCTCTACACATGAGATTACTCTGACCACGAATTACTTTCTCTGCTGTTATTCAGTTCTGCCAGCAGGGTTAGGATCTGGGTGCTACAGTCAAGCATAGTAAATCCTATACAAATAATACACTAGATTCCTCCTATACACAGCTGCACTTTGGAACCCAGAAGGACAAAGTACTGCAACACAGGCAGCATCACAGCTTAAAGCAGCCCCACAGAATCTCACACAACCACTATACTGGTTACAATACAGCCTTACATTACCTGGAACACAGAATCTCTCAGTGCCTTCTCCCCCTCCCTTTCCTGCCATCCTAAACAGGTGGCAGGTCATACCCCCTATACCTTTTCCCGTGATCGTCCTGTGAGGACAACCACCCTGGGGAGAAGGACTTTCTCTGAAAGCAAGGCCCTCTGGAGAAAGGGAACAGGAGGAAAAGCCACACCAGCTCAGAAGCCTCTACATATCTTTCATACTGTTCCTATAAATAAAGGGCGCTACATGTTTGTACTTTACTCAGTTGTTTGTGCTTTAACCATTGACATGTAATCCATATGATAACCTCACAAGAGAGGGTCCATCTAGCACAGTAAGGCATGGAGGAAGTGTAGTCCTTTGATCCTATGAGATGTTAATATCCATTTGTCCTCCATAACAATGCAACATTGCCACAAGTAAAGGTCCAGACAATCAAGATACTGAACACGACTTCCCATAGGTGGGAATATACCACCCATTACAACAGAATTGTACACGCCTCTCAATTACACAATGTCTTCGAGAAGGGTGACAAAAGGTGATAAACAGGCCTCTAAACCCTCTACAGTATCGTCCTTCTTTAAATCATCACAACCAGCTAAACCCAATAAAGACATGGAGGAAGAGGAGGATTCAGATCTTGATTCCATACAACCACCAGAGGATAACACCCCACTAACTAAGGCAGACCTACAGACCTTAGTTTCAAAAAAAGACATCACCGACAACTTTGAGAAACTCTGGGAGAAAATCGACTCCATCCACTCTTCGGTCACTAGCAGTCTCTCAGAGATTAAATCAGACCTCACAGATATGGGGAATAGGATAGACACGCTCGAAGACCAGAAAGATGCTATGGTTGAGAATGTAGATGAAATATCTCAAGCGGTCTCATCACAACAACAACAACTTCTAGAATTCCAGGATAAACTAGATGACCTGGAAAACAGGAGCAGAAGAAACAATCTCAGACTGAAGGGAGTCCCAGAGGAAATAACAGGAGGGGAACTTTTGGCCTACCTTACACAGCTTTTCACTCAGATCACAAATTCTCCCTCTGACTACACCTTCCATGTCGAAAGAGCTCATAGAGCATTGAAAGCTAAACCGAAGGTGGGCCTTCCTCCCAGAGATGTCGTGATCAAAATGACCTTCTTTCCAGATAAAGAAAAGATTCTCCAGGCTGCTAGAAAACAACCCACTTTCAAATTCCAAGGCAATGTGATCCAATTCTATCAAGATCTAAGCCTTCGGACCTTGCAGAGGCGAAGCGCCCTACGTCCACTTACCTCCTTGCTGAGACAAAAGCAGATCCCATACAGATGGGGCTTCCCCTTCGCATTACTCATAACAAAAGACACTAAAGTCATAACTATCAAGGAACCAGAAGATATCCCCGAAGTATGTGAGGTGCTAGGCCTGGATACACCTTCACTACCTGAGAGAGAATCAACCCTAATATCCAAACCACCATCTATGCGGACAGAGGACCAATCTAAATGGCACACATCAAAATACAAGAAACGGAGGACAAAGTAACTCAGAGATAAAGAACTTTGACAATGATCTCAGCTTTCAACCTTATGAGACAAAGAATTTTGAAGCATAACACTTAAAAGAGGGACAGCAAAACTCTTTCTGGGCATCTCCTGCAACAGGATGCCTAAGTGACAGAAGTAGCTGACAAAAGTACAGGCTATGTATCATTCATGTTTGACATTTTAAAAAGTTACAAGAAAAGCTATGCAAAGTTGTAGGACCCAAGAGACACTAGTGTTATGTTAATGTTATTGTTCAAGATCTATTGTTTTGTAATACCTTCCCTCTCTTTTCTTTAATTAATAAGATAAAACTGATATGTCTAGATGGGCCCTCCCAGCCCTTCCCTCTAATTGAGAAATAAACAGGGAACTCACAACAGTTAACCAGCTATTTATATCAAATGTTCAATCCCAAAGTTAGGGATAAAGTTTTAGTTATTGCTCCCAATAATGGGACTTGTTTCTCACCCTTGTTGTTTTTTCTCCTCCTAGTGACACCTCCGTGGCGCACTCCTGTGGACCCCCAGCTCCGAAACAAAACATCACTGCAAGTAAGACTTTACATCTGAAGGTAATCATAGACACGCATGACACTTTCAGGGCACAGATAGGGGACAAGGGAATTCATAATGTCTTCTAATATACATATAGTTTCACATAATGTCAGAGGGCTTAACACTGATACCAAAAGAAAGGTAGCCATGTCCCAATATACACGTCTAAAGGCCAATATCTTGTTTCTTCAGGAAACACACTTCCTCAAAACCAATATCCCAAAATACTGGTCAAAACATTTCTGCACCCACTTTCACGCCACTGCAGCCGCTAAAAAAAGAGGCGTTTCAATCCATATACATTCCTCTATTGACTTTACCCTCGAAAGTATCTCGGCAGACCCGGAGGGCCGATACCTAATAGTCAGAGGAAAGATGATAGATACTGAGGTTACATTATGTAACATTTACGCTCCCAACGAAAACCAACATGATTTCTTCAGACACGTTTCCAATCTCTTAACCCAATGGTCCCAAACTAAAATTATACTAGCGGGGGATTTTAATATCTCTATGGCCCCACTAGTGGGAACTAAACACATTCCCTTATCCAACAAACAACACAGACACAATAGATTAGTTAAATCGATACAGGATTCTCTCACACCACACTCCCTGATGGACTCTTGGCACACGCTATACGGAGCAACAAATGACACCACTTTTTTCTCCACGGCTCATAAAACCTATACAAGATTGGATTACATCTATGTTAGTCAGGCGCTCCACCCGTTGCTGCAGAGCTCAACTATTCACTCATGTGTTTGGTCAGACCACTCTATTCTATTATTAGAGTTAAGTGGGATGATAGATAGCAATAGAAAAAGATCGTGGACTTTTGATCCGACTCTTATGAAACACCCGCAGAGATATGACAAGGTTCTGCAGTCGCTGGTGGAGTACTGGGGATTAAATATAGACACCACAAATAACCCTATAAACACATGGGCAGCACACAAGGCAGTGGTCAGGGGACTACTGATACAAGAGAAAGCCAGAATAAATCACCAAAATAGGCATCTATTAGAACAATTACAAAAGGAGATAGAAACTTTGGAGAGACAACATAAATTAACAGGGAAGAAGACAACATTGCAGACCCTCCAAACCAAGAAAACAATGTTAGCAAAAATTTTAAATTCCCAAGCTGCAAGAGCAATCCAAAAATTGAAGGCACATTATTTCATCTATGCCAACAAACCAGATACATTTATGGCACACAAGATTAGGGAAAGAGGCAAAGCTACATTCATTCCTACGATAGAAACGGAACAGGGAACATTGACTTCGAACCCACAAGAAATAGTTGACACATTCGCCACCTTCTATAGCAAATTGTATGATGGGAAAAAAGTCTTACATAACACGGAGACGGATAAACATACTGACGCATTCTTAGCAAACTGCCCATTAAAAGTTCTTACTAAAGAGCAAAAGGATACCCTAAATGCCCCAATAACTGCCTTAGAAGTGGTGAAAGCAGTAAAAGACCTTAAGCCTGGTAAAGCGGCAGGCCCCGATGGTTTCACAGGGGAATATTATAAATTGTTCCGCGGCACTCTAATACCACACCTAACCAAAGTCTGTAACTATATTTTAGAAGGGAATTCTATCCCGAGTGAGCTGCTCCTAGCCAAAATAGTGGTGATCCCCAAGCCCAAAAGAGATCACAAAAGATGTAAGAACTACCGCCCAATCTCGTTGATAAACCAGGATCTGAAACTATTTACTAAGATATTAGCGAATCGCCTTAAGGAGATTCTCCCCAATTTGGTCCACCCAGACCAGGTGGGATTCGTGAAAGATAGGGAAGCCCCAGATAATCTACGCAGAATTACTAATATTATTTACCATCTAGAAAGACAGAGGACGCCTTCTCTGCTATTATCGCTGGATGCGGAGAAGGCGTTCGACAGGATTGACTGGCAGTATATGACCAAGGTTTTACTGAGAATGGGCTTTGAGGGCACATTCATGACAGCTATCCAGGCTATCTACTCGCAGCCCCAAGCCCAGGTGACTGCGGGAGGATACAGATCTGCTATATTCCCCATACTTAATGGCACGAGACAGGGGTGCCCCCTGTCACCCCTGCTTTTCGCGCTCTGTATTGAACCTCTGGCAGCAAGTATTAGAGCACACCCAGACATAGAAGGAGTTAAGATAGCACAATCAGAATACAAACTGACCCTATTCGCAGACGACATCCTATTGACCATTACAAAACCCCTCATCTCCTTACCCAACCTATATGCAGTTTTAACATCCTTTTCGACTATCTCAGGTTATAAAATTAATTCGGACAAGTGTGAGGTCCTCCCTATTGCTATTCCTCACCAGACTAAGAAGCTACTGGAGCTAAACTTTGATTTTCGATGGGTTAAGCACACACTTAAGTACTTAGGGATTTATCTTTCACAACAAACACAACACCTATATAAACACAACTACCTACCTCTGTTTCAAAAAATCAGACAAGATATAGCAAAATGGCGTAAATATAACTTCTCTTGGATGGGAAGACTGGCTGCCGTCAAAATGACCATATTACCCCGAGTGCTCTACCTATTTAGAGCGCTACCAATAAAGATTGTCAAAGCAGACATCGAAAGACTACAGACAGATCTCTCAGCCTTCATAAGAGGTACTAAAATGGCAAGAATTTCTAGACACCTAATACATAGGCATAGATCACTAGGAGGGGTCGGGGGACCTAATCTAATGGACTACTATAGAGAGAGATTAGCACAAGATGCAATGATACTGAAAAGAGAGGGAGAAGCTGTTTGGATTAAACTAGAAGCGGAACTAGAGGGGAGACCATACCCAGACTCCATTCTGTGGGCCACACAACAGAATAAGGTTGATAGCTACCATTCAGACTCACATACAAGAAACCTTACCATTAAGGTTTGGTCAACAACTAGGAAAAGAGAGGACATCTTCCCTAAAAACTCATTGCTAATGCCAATTAGATACCTATTGCAGGGAGATACACATAAACATCTAGAAAAATGGGAAAACAAAGGTCTCTACAGGGTAGCGGACATTATAGAGAAGAACACACTGATACCTTTCTCTCACCTACAATAGAAGATCGCCCCCCTCAAGCTACAATGGTTCATTTATTTACAACTGCAATCTTCTCTCCGAGAATTCCTCAAAAATGCACCTAGTAAGGTATCCACTACGTTAGAAATCTCTAGACTCAAACGCTCAATATCCAAGCTATATGTATCTATCCAATCCCCCCCTTCTGAACCAAAAACACAAGTAATGCTAGCATGGGAGAAGGAGCTGGATATAGTAAAACATAAACAGGAGTGGGAGTTAATTTTTCAATCGGGAGATAAGGGGTTACTAAGCGTTGACTTAAAAGAGAACACACTAAAAACAGCCTTCAGGTGGTATTTGACCCCAGTTAGGTCGGCACACTTCAAGCCCCAGGGGAGTAACTTGTGTTACAGAGGATGTGGACAAAAAAGCACATACAGACACATGTGGTGGGATTGCATATCTGTGCAAGAAATATGGAATAAATTATCTTCGTTTATAGGCCAGTTGATAGATGAGAAGGTGACCCTCACCATACAACAAGCACTACTACATGAGGCCATAGAGACTTATCACAGACACCTGAACACCTTCATTAGAATTCTATGCACAATCACAAGAATATGTATCGCAAGATACTGGAAAGTAGGCGCACCAACATGGACAGAAATATATAATAAAATACAATTTACCTACACCATGTACGAGGAAGCAGCAGGAATTCTAAACAATAGGGAAACAGTACAAAAAGTATGGCTATATTGGATAGGTAGACAGGAACAGAGGTCTAAGGTCTGAAACTCACATGAGCTGATATGGGGTTGACGGGAGTGCGCCATGGGAAGAAGTGTATCCAACCCTCAGGTACTATACTATTCTTAGAAAGAGACACTGTTTTATATATGAATGGAGGGAGAAATTGTTTGAATTGTTTGGTTTGTTTACAACTAGTACTTTACTAATTGACTTTACTATGTTTGCAACGAATACTACTCATCCCACAATTACGTGACCCATCTTTTTGGTTATATAAGATGGGTTAAGATCAAAGGGAAAATTTACTAAGGAATGTTAGCCCAAGCTAGAGATTTGCACTCTGTTTAGTGGTAAGGTATACAGGTGGGCACAAAGACAGTTGATTGGCCCCAAATACATATATACCAGTAGGGATGAGAATGTCATGATAAAAGTACTTCTTTCTTTGTATGTTTCTTACAAAAATGTTCAATAAAAAGTATTTTAAAATAAATACAGCTGGTATTTAGAGTTCTCTGAAGGGCTGCGTTAGGCTCCAAAAAGGGAGCATAGAGCATAATTTACCGCCACTTCAACTCTAAATACCAGCGTTGCTTACGGACGCGGCCAGCTTAAAAAACGTGCTCGTGCACGATTTCCCTATAGGAAACAATGGGGCAGTTTGAGCTGAAAAAAAACCTAACACCTGCAAAAAAGCAGCGTTAAGCTCCTAACGCAGCCCCATTGTTTCCTATGGGAAAACACTTCCTAAGTCTGCACCTAACACTCTAACATGTACCCCGAGTTTAAACACCCCTAACCTTACACTTATTAACCCCTAATCTGCCGACCCCGCTATCGCTGACCCCTGCATATTATTATTAACCCCTAATCTGCCGCTCCGGACACCGCCGCAACCTACATTATCCCTATGTACCCCTAATCTGCTGCCTACAACATCGCCGACACCTATATTATATTTATTAACCCTTAATCTGTCCCCCCCAACATCACCGATACCTTACCTACACTTATTAACCCCTAATCTGCTGACCGGACCTCGCCGCTACTCTAATAAATGTATTAACCCCTAAAGCTAAGTCTAACCCTAACACTAACACCCCCCTAAGTTAAATATATTTTTTATCTAACGAAATAAATGAACTCTTATTAAATAAATTATTCCTATTTAAAACTAAATACTTGGGGGGCGGAGCCGGCCGTTGTGTGGAATGGCCGCACATTAGAGTGAGCTCTGGTTACCGATGCCCATATTCGCCTGAACTGCAGGACAATCAACATCCCAAAGCCGATGTCTTGCCCCTAACTGCGCACAGGACAAGTGCCGGTCCCGGTGGTGACCAATAAAGTAAGCTGCGCCCGACATCTAGACACGCTCCGTGTTGCGGCCTACACTGCTGACGCCATCTTTACAACCTAACAGTGAGTAACACGGAGCTGCACATACACGGACATAGCCAGCACATATATCCAGCTGAAGTGGCTGTTAGCCACACGTAACACTTAACTTGAGCTCCGGTTTAGGCTTTGGCAACTCTCAGCTGACAAGTATACTGAGAGAAAGCTACGCAGCTATATTTCTACTACAGGGCCAGGACTTGCTAAGTGATCGGTGTGATACTGGGCAATTGAAGGTCAATGGGCAAAGGGAAAATAAAATCATGCCAGTGTTTATTACACACATAAATGTGTAGCTACCATCCCTAATCCCTATATGTTTTAGGTGAAACATAACAAAGGATCTTTTGTGGCGCAGATGTCACATTGCTCGCTATAAAGACAGAACTATATCATAGCAAACAAAGGTCATACATATAATATTACTCTGGTGATAAGAGGAGTTGTTCATCACAGGAAAGCACAGATTTGCTGCACATTCTTTGTCAAATCCAGGACAGTAAAACATTACAATCTACACTGTAGATATGTCACCAAAAAAACTTCTAAAAGCAGGAAAGGAGGCTAGGAAGTCAGCAGTGAATCGGCCAACTGTCATCTCCTTTTTTAAATTATCAGAAAACCTGCAACCAGCTACACCTGACTCTATCAAGCCACAACAGGCTGAAATGTCTCCATCAGGTAGTGAGGACAGTGACATAGAAGAATCTATTCAGCTTTCCAAGGCTTTTCTAGCCTCAATCCCGTCTAAACTTGATCTGGATGATATAGTAGTTAAAGTGCGAGAATGCATCAAGGAGGAAATGGCTGGTCTGAAAAGAGATATTACAGAAATTGGTAATAGTGTTGAGGCGTTGGAGGAGGATAATGACTTTAACCAAAATGAGATATCTACTTTGCAAACCACAGCTCAATCCCATGATCTACAAATTATACAGCTACAAGACAAGTTGGAGGACTTGGAAAACAGGGAACGCCGCCAAAACCTCCGAATTAGGGGGATTCCAGAGACAGTTCTGCCAAACACCATTCCTGAGTTTCTCAAGGGCCTTTTTTGTTTCCTTCTGGGGCCTTCATCAACCATGAACTTATCTATGGACAGAGCCCACAGGGCTCTCCGGCCAAAACCCCCAGACCAAGCGCCTCCACGTGACATTGTTTTAAAACTCAAAGAATACCAAACCAAAGAAGAAATTCTCAAAGCTGCCAGACGTCTTAAAGACATCTCCTTTCAAAATTACCGCCTGCAAATCTTTGCTGATATAGCACCTCGCACTCTTCAGAGACGGAGAGAATTTCAACCATTGACATCTCTGATTAGATCAAAGGAGATTCCTTACCGTTGGGGTTTCCCCTGCTCCCTGAACATCATTTATAAAGGCACGAAACACATATGTAAGACCTCGAATGACATCGCAGATACTTGTGCCGCCTTGGGACTGGCTCCTCCATCTGCCACAGCTACAGAAGAAGTTCCTGATCTTCCTGCCAGCTTCATCCCAACTAGACCACCCAGATCTCCGTGGCAGCAACACAAGAACAAGAAAACTAAGAAGGTGCAGGATACCCCAAAGGACAGTACTACCTGACCCAGCTCATCAGATGGGTGAGATAACTCTGTGTTTTAGTTCAGGAGGGGAGATGTGATGAACGTTTAACCCTTCTTTTATATCCGGGCTCTGCAAAGGTTGAGACTGAACTATTTATATATTTATTGCAATACAGCCCTATTTTGATTGTCAGTTTAAATTTGAAAATTTGTCCTCTAAATGTTTTACTATCGAATTTATATTGGGATAGGCTATTCTTCCCTACTGTGTGTGTGACATTTTATGTCAAATTGTTTGTTTGAATTCATGTTATTGTTCTATTGTTTGCATGTTGTTTATTTTTTTCAACCACAGATAATTGCCGCACAGTTCGAGAACAGGTATGATATTACCACAATACTGTTTGATATACTTCTATGTATTTATATTTGTGATAAGCTTAGAAATAATGGGTTCCCAGTCTTACCCAACATATATCGACCTCTAACTTGGTGTGAGTAATGACAGCTCAGAAACAGATTACATTCATGACACAAAATGTCAGGGGTTTTAACAACCCTCATAAGAGACGAGTTGCTTTTGCTGATATTGTCCATAAGCATATTGGAATTTTATTTTTACAGGAGACACATTATTTAAAAGATCAAGAGCTTAAGTTTTTCACAACCTCATACCCCATTCATTATCATAGCAGCCACTCAGACAAAAAGATCTCGGGGGTTAGCATCCTAATCCACAAGTCCTTAACATTCCATGTACAGCATGTAGAAAGAGATAATGAAGGGAGATTTCTAGCTATACTGGGATTACTGTATGGTAAACCTGTTACATTAGTCAACATTTACGCCCCCAACACCCGTCAGGCATCCTTTATTCACAATATTACCACTGACATTCTAGCTTTTTACAAGGGGTCATTAATCATTGGAGGGGACTTTAACACACCATTGAACCCATCACTAGATAGCTCCACTACACAATCCCAACTTTCGAAAAAAGCGTTTAAATCCATTAAAGATAACCTGACACTTTTAGGAGTACATGATCCATGGCGTATCCAACACCCCAGGGGGAGAGACTTTACCTTTTATTCCGCATCTAAAAGTTCCCACTCACGCATTGACTATATCCTCATAGACCACATAACTATCTCATCGGTCGTACACACTGATATCTGCCCCACGGCCTGGTCAGACCATTCAGCAGTCATCTGCACCACCCACTGGACATCCCTTCCTTTCAAACCCTACCAATGGCGCTTTGATGACACCTTACTTAACGATACCCTTATTTTGCAACAAATAGAAACATCGATAAGTGAGTACTTCTCAATTAATACCACTCCAGATATGGCCCCATGTACTATTTGGGAAGCTCACAAGTGCTTCGTAAGAGGCGAGTTGATAAAGATTAAGGCAACACAATTCAAAAACCATAAAATGCACCACCAAGACCTTACAGACAAATTTCAGCAGCTTGACAGGTCCTATAAACAGAACCCCCAAGATAACTCACTGAAGTCTCAAAGAGAATAGGCTAAAAACAAATTGACAACATTCTTGGAACACTCAGCCCACACACAAGCTATGAGGTTAAAACAGAGTTTTTTTTGTTGAGGGCAATAAACCTGGCAGGCTGTTAGCCAGAGCGCTTAAAGTTAGACAAGCGATACATTTTATTAGCACGCTACAAGACTCAAATAGAGAAAACACTGTAGAATCCCATAGAATGGCTGAAATATTTAGAGATTATTATTCTACTCTTTATAATTTGATTCCTAATAGAAACATAGAGGAACATCAAGCACACTGTCTCCGATATTTGGAGCAGGTGACTGTGCCTTCTATCCCATCAGATGACCTAGAAACCCTTACCTCACCAATCAGCTCAGAGGAGATTAGCGCAGCTATACACTCTCTAAATATAGGGAAAAGTCCAGGCTCAGATGGGCTTACAAGCTCTTACTATAAAAAGTTTAAACATTTACTAATACCGCAAATGCTTGCAGTTTTCAATCCGGTTGACCGAATGTCTGCGTTCCCACCCTCTATGCTTGAAGCGATAGTAACGGTTATACCAAAACCAGGTAAGGATCCTACAGTCCCTTCGAACTACCGCCCGATCTCGCTTCTAAATGTAGATGTGAAGATCTATGCAAAGATCTTAGCTACTAGGCTCAATAAACTTTTGCCTTTACTCATCCACTCAGACCAGGTGGGTTTTGTGCCGCAGAGAGAAGCAGAAGATAACACCGTAAAGGTCCTTCATCTAATGCAATATGCTATAAATCATGACATATCCTCCGTTTTACTCTCGACTGACGCTGAGAAAGCCTTTGACAGACTAGACTGGACTTTTTTGAAATTGACCTTAAAGAAATTCGGCTTCCCTGACAGTTTTATCTCAAATATTTTTGCCCTTTATTCAAAACCGACAGCTAAAGTTAAGGTAAATGGGATACTACCCACCCCATTTCCAATTCTAAATGGCACTAGACAAGGCTGCCCATTGTCCCCTCTACTATTTGTTTTGTCTATGGAAATCCTGGCAATAACTTTACGAAATGACCCTAACATTCACGGACTCACCATAAGCTCCACTCCTCATAAGCTTGCGTTATACGCTGATGACTTGTTGTTAATTTTGACGTGTCCAAATACTTCTCTCTCTGCGGTGCAAAGCTCCCTGGAAGCATTTGGCCATTGTTCCAATTATTCGGTAAACCAAAATAAGTCAGAGATTCTCCCCATCAACTTAAATAGCACTGATATACAAAACCTTAGATCACAAGTACCCTACCAAATACAGCAATCTGCTTTAAAATATTTAGGCATTTATATTACGGATGATAAACAGAAGTTAATCAACCTAAATTATGAAGCCCAAATGACCAAGGTTTGTGGAGATACCTCCCTATGGTTACATAAGCAAATATCCTGGCTTGGTAGAATTGGAGTAACCAAAATGACTATCCTCCCTAAGATACTTTATATGTTCCAAACCCTCCCCATACCCCTCCCGGAAGCATATATTTCTAAACTGCAGAAGGTGCTGAACTCCTATATCTGGAGAAAGCGCCCACCCAGAGTGGCTAGATCTACCCTCTACTTACCAAAAAAATTTGGAGGCTTGGGGGTTCCAGACTTATCCAGATACCGTAATGCAATATTTTTAAGAAGAGTGATAGATTGGTGCACACTCCCCATAAATCATAATAGACTCTGGGTGATGCTGGAGCATGACCTCACCAATTCAGCACAGTTAGGAACATATTGTTGGCAGCCTAAGGGAAGCCAACCAACACTAGTTAAAGATTATCCAATCATAAAAGAAACATTTGATACTTGGTATAGCATTCTACTTAGATATCCACATATATCCATGATCCCTTTCCCCTTGACAACTGTGTTATCAAATTCTGACTTTCCCATAGGGTTACCATTGACACCAAAAGTACCAGGTGGATTGGATGGCCTAATCCCATTATACTCTCTACTTGAAGAGGGTAAACTGATCTCGAAACAGCATCTAGAGGAATTGGAGGTCACACAATTCACGCACTGGTTCAGATACCTCCAACTCAGTCACTTTATTGACTCTCACAAATTCAAACATCAAATCACAAGAGAGCGTACCACACTTGAGAAACTTTGCATTCAGGACTCCCCACAGACACACACCATATCCCTCCTATATCAACTCCTAATCACCCCCCCTGAGACTTTACACACTTCAACAGTCAATTCCTGGCACAAAGAACTCCCCTACAATCTTACAGAGCAAGAATGGCTAAAGATCTTTCAGAATACAGCTAAATCCGCCCATTCAGCAGCCCTACTGGAAACAAATTACAAATTCCTACTCCGTTGGTACCTTACCCCTCACAGGTTGAAATTTATATTCCCCGAAGCATCTGATTGATGTTGGAGAAAATGTGCAGGAAAAGGAACCCCTTTCCACATTTGGTGGGAATGCCCCAAGATAGCAGATTACTGGAAGAACATTAACATAGAGATGAGTAAGTTGCTGAAGTTTAACATTCCATTAGACCCCTTGGTATACCTGTTTCATTTAATCCCTAAATTCCCCTTCAAGCAATACACGTCACTTCTCCAATTAGCCATATGTAGTGCAAAGCAGGTCATCCCTAGACTTTGGAAATCAGATACAGAACCCACAGTAACTATGTGGACAACGCAGATGCAAACTAATTTATCATTAGAAAGATTCTATTATTACACGGTAGGTAGATTGAATTACTTTGCAGAAATGATGTTCCTCTGGGACTCTTACTACCATCCTAAAGCCAAGGAGGGGGAGGACCTACGGGATTAAGCTTGAGTACTAGTGTAGGGTAAATGCAGAGCGGCCAAATATCTACCCATATTGAAATTATTCTTGCAGAACTAATTGTCTCACTGATAAAGACAAGAAAACTGTAGATAAACAATCTTGTAAGCAACTTGTTGACGTAATATTCTGAGTGTATTGCTCCATGACTGTCTATTAATATTGTTATGTGGTATTATACCTTGATGCTACAAAAAAATTCTGGGAAATTTGAACTCTGGAGGTAAAAACAAACTGATGGACTTGAACAGAAATGTGAACTTGACAAAGCAACAATTTTATATTCTGTGGAAATTTTTTTAAATGTTTTGAAATTTTTCGGTTGTTTGTAATTTTCCTTTTGTTTCTTTATTGTTAAATCATTTTTTGAAACATCTCAATAAAGAAAAGATTAAACTAAAACTAAATACTTACCTGTAAAATAAACCCTAATATAACTACAATATAACGAATAATTATATTGTAGCTATTTTAGGATTTATATTTATTTTACAGGCAACTTTGTATTTATTTTAACTAGGTACAATATCTATTAAATAGTTAATAACTATTTAATAGCTCTAGGTGGGGGTGGGGAGCGCTCAAAGGAGCTGTGAGTTGGACTGTGACTGTGAAGTTTATATATTTAATTATTTCATAAATGATTCAAAGTGTTCCCATAAAATTATTTTCAATGGATGATATGCATATGCATATTGTTATATAAATTGTGAATACGTAAAAATTGCTGTAAAAAATACTGTAAAAATACTTAAAAATGCTTAATGCGTGAAATGTTTTTACACAATGCTTTCCTCGTGTTATAAAAATAAACTGGTAAGGAAAAAATATATATAAAAAATATATATTATAGTATTTGTTCTCCTGGTGGCAACGATAAGATTATCTAGTTTCAGTGTAATTGTAAAGTGGATGCAACAATTTAGTTTTTTTGTTGCAGTAAAAAATGTGAAGTGAAGTGAGCGTGTACATATATACAGTCTTGATAAAGGCGCCTTATGCAGCGCTGAAACACGTAGAATATCGACATCGAGTGTGGATACTATTGGCTCCAGCTGAGGAACTACAGGAAATACTCCCCCCATGATCCGGTTACCTGATAGGTCCTCCGTGTACTACGTCAGACGGACACCACACACTCCTGGGTAGGAAGTAGTTGTGGAGGATTTCAAACGGCAACCCGCCGATTGGAGAAACAGCCAACAAAGTTTGCTAAACAGAGGCACTCTTCCCAGAACCCACGGAGCTACGAGGAGGCTCACATCACGGAGGTAAGGAATATCGGAGGTCCGGTTAGGGGGAGTCAAATTACCATTTTTTTCACACTTTGGGATTTTAACTATTAAAGGACATTTGTGATATCAAAGTTGTGGCCACAACTTAAGAACAACCTTATCAGATATACATCATAGATGAATATTTAATATCTGGACTTCACACCGTGCTCTAATATGTATGCTTATGTAAATATCTACAGAATATGATATAATTTTATATATGCTTATAATATCAGAATCTAGTTTTTAATCAAGTTTTTTAGTAAAAGATAATTCATACAGGGAGTGCAGAATTATTAGGCAAATGAGTATTTTGACCACATCATCCTCTTTATGCATGTTGTCTTACTCCAAGCTGTATAGGCTCGAAAGCCTACTACCAATTAAGCATATTAGGTGATGTGCATCTCTGTAATGAGAAGGGGTGTGGTCTAATGACATCAACACCCTATATCAGGTGTGCATAATTATTAGGCAACTTCCTTTCCTTTGGCAAAATGGGTCAAAAGAAGGACTTGACAGGTTTAGAAAAGTCAAAAATAGTGAGATATCTTGCAGAGGGATGCAGCACTCTTAAAATTGCAAAGCTTCTGAAGCGTGATCATCGAACAATCAAGCGTTTCATTCAAAATAGTCAACAGGGTCGCAAGAAGCGTGTGGAAAAACCAAGGCGCAAAATAACTGCCCATGAACTGAGAAAAGTCAAGCGTGCAGCTGCCAAGATGCCACTTGCCACCAGTTTGGCCATATTTCAGAGCTGCAACATCACTGGAGTGCCCAAAAGCACAAGGTGTGCAATACTCAGAGACATGGCCAAGGTAAGAAAGGCTGAAAGACGACCACCACTGAACAAGACACACAAGCTGAAACATCAAGACTGGGCCAAGAAATATCTCAAGACTGATTTTTCTAAGGTTTTATGGACTGATGAAATGAGAGTGAGTCTTGATGGGCCCGTGGCTGGATTGGTAAAGGGCAGAGAGCTCCAGTCCGACTCAGACGCCAGCAAGGTGGAGGTGGAGTACTGGTTTGGGCGGGTATCATCAAAGATGAGCTTGTGGGGCCTTTTCGGGTTGAGGATGGAGTCAAGCTCAACTCCCAGTCCTACTGCCAGTTTCTGGAAGACACCTTCTTCAAGCAGTGGTACAGGAAGAAGTCTGCATCCTTCAAGAAAAACCTGATTTTCATACAGGACAATGCTCCATCACACGCGTCCAAGTACTCCACAGCGTGGCTGGCAAGAAAGGGTATAAAAGAAGAAAATCTAATGACATGACCTCCTTGTTCACCTGATCTGAACCCCATTGAGAACCTGTGGTCCATCATCAAATGTGAGATTTACAAGGAGGGAAAACAGTACACCTCTCTGAACAGTGTCTGGGAGGCTGTGGTTGCTGCTGCACGCAATGTTGATGGTGAACAGATCAAAACACTGACAGAATCCATGGATGGCAGGCTTTTGAGTGTCCTTGCAAAGAAAGGTGGCTATATTGGTCACTGATTTGTTTTTGTTTTGTTTTTGAATGTCAGAAATGTATATTTGTGAATGTTGAGATGTTATATTGGTTTCACTGGTATAAATAAATAATTGAAATGGGTATATATTTGTTTTTTGTTAAGTTGCCTAATAATTATGCACAGTAATAGTCACCTGCACACACAGATATCCCCCTAAAATAGCTATAACTAAAAACAACTAAAAACTACTTCCAAAACTACTCAGCTTTGATATTAATGAGTTTTTGGGGTTCATTGAGAACATGGTTGTTGTTCAATAATAAAATTAATCCTCAAAAATACAACTTGCCTAATAATTCTGCACTCCCTGTATAATCGTCTACCTTTTATTTCACCCAGTATTGTACAAAGTATATTTTATACAACTGTCTAAATACCATAGATATCACGCTTCTAATCCACTATTTATTGCAAATCTAAATTAGAAATTGTGCGAATGGATTAAAACCTACATATATATGTACACGCTCACTTCACTTCACATTTTTTTACTGCAACAAAAAAACAAAATTGTTGCATCCACTTTACAATTACAGATGGCCCTCGGTTTACAACGGTTCAATTTACACCGTTTCAGAATAACAACCTTTTTTTCCAGTCATGTGACTGCTATTGAAAAGCATTGAGAAGCAGTGCATTGATTAAAATAGCCCGTAGGTGGAGCTGTCCGCTTGTGTTGCAGCAAAGCCAAGCAAGCTGAAATTAATCAGTTTAACCAGACCTGATTTATCGAGCAGATTTCATAGGAACAAGATCTTCCTGTCTATAAATCAGTCCAAATTGGAATGCATAGAAAGAACTGTTCACAGAAAAATGCAATTGAAGTCTGTGTTGTGTGATTATTTTATTAGGTTTATAATGCTGTTTAGCAAATGTTTTTGTTCATTTAACTTAGTTTAATTATATATTCTGTGTTGTGTGATTATTTTATTAGGTTTATAATGCTGTTTAGCATTTAAAGTCTTCATTTCAAAGCTTTAAAAATAATGTATTAGGTGTTATTTGGAGAGGGGCCTGGAACCTAAATCCCTCACTTCCCATTGACTTACATTATAAACTGGGTTTCAATTTACAACGGTTTCGATTTACAACCATTCCTTCTGGAACCTAACCCCGGCGTAAACTGAGGGCTACCTGTACACTGAAACTAGATAAACTTATCGTTGCCACCAGGAGAACAAATACTATAATATATATTTTTTATATATTTTTTATATATATTTTTTCCTTACCAGTTTATTTTTATAACACGAGGAAAGCATTGTGTAAAAACATTTCACGCATTAAGCATTTTTAAGTATTTTTACAGTATTTTTTACAGCAATTTTTACGTATTCACAATTTATATAACAATATGCATATACATATCATCCATTGAAAATTATTTTATGGGAACACTTTGAATCATTTATGAAATAATTAAATATATAAACTTCACAGTCACAGTCCAACTCACAGCTCGCTTTGAGCGCTCCCCACCCCCACCTAGATCATTTTTTACACTATCTGATATTGGGAGCATATCAGACTTGGGGAAGCAAGCTGAGTCTGATCTAGCATCACTCCACTTTCTCAAACTATTTAATAGCTACCTAGTTAAAATAATTACAAAATTACCTGTAAAATAAATCCTAACCTAAGTTACAATTAAACCTAACACTAAACTATCAATAAATAAACTAAACTACCTACAATTACCTACAATTAAATCAACTAAACTAAATTACAAAAAAAACCACTAAATTACAAAACATAAAAAAAAATTACAAGAATTTTAAACTAATTACACCTACTCTAAGCCCCCTAAAAAAATAACAAAGCCCCCCAAAATAATAAAATGCCCTACCCTATTCTAAAATAAAAAGTTAACAGCTCTATTACCTTACCATCCCTTAAAAGGGCCTTTTGCGGGGCATGCCCCAAAGAAATCAGCTCTTTTGCCTGTAAAAAAAAAACATACAATACCCCCCCCCCCCAACATTACAACCCACCACCCACATACCCCTAATCTAACCCACCCAAACCCCCCTTAAAAAACCTAACACTAAGCCCCCGAAGATCTTCCTACCTTATCTTCACCCAGCCGGGTATCACCGATCCGTCCAGAAGAGGGTCCGAAGTCTTCATCCTATCCGGGCAGAAGAGCTCCTCCAGAGGGTCCGAAGTCTTCATCCTATCCGGGCAGAAGAGGACATCTGGACCGGCAGACATCTTCTTCAACGACGGACTAACGACGAATGAAGGTTCCTTTAAATGACGTCATCCAAGATGGCGTCCCTTGAATTCCGATTGGCTGATAGGATTCTATCAGCCAATCGGAATTAAGGTAGGAAAAATCTGATTGGCTGATTGAATCAGCCAATCAGATTCAAGTTCAATCCGATTGGCTGATTGGATCAGCCAATCAGATTGAGCTTGCATTCTATTGGCTGATCGGAACATTGTTTCCAATGCAGCAAAGGATTCTGGGTAAGATATGCAAATTAAGTACACAATGACACACCTTTTAATGAACAGCGATACTTTGGCGTAAAGGGAACCTGCTGAAAAGCAGACTGAAGTAAAAAGGTGTGTCATTGTGTACTTAATTTGCATATCTTACCCAGAATCCTTTGCTGCATTGGAAACAATGTAATTCAGAGGTTTTCTGTGGGAAAAACAAGCCTCTGGGCCTGTCTATATTTGTTAATGAACTACACAATGAGTTATTTTTTCTATATTTTGTGCGTAGTGGAGGATTTTAAACTCGCCTTTTATCTCCCCCTAATTTAAAATGTTGTTGTATTCTGCCTGGAATCAACTTCACCCAGCAGTGATTCTAACCTTCTCCCAGCTGATGAGTGACAAAAACCACGAAACAGTCTGTCCTGGGATGGTTATGAATCACTGCACTAACCCTAGCTAAGTTTACAAGCTGTGTGAACAGCGATACTTTGGCGTAAAGGGAACCTGCTGAAAAGCAGACTGAAGTAAAAAGGTGTGTCATTGTGTACTTAATTTGTATATCTTACCCAGAATCCTTTGCTGCATTGGAAACAATGTAATTCAGAGGTTTTCTGTGGGAAAACAAGCATCTGGGCCTGTCTAGATTTGTTAATGAACTACACAATGAGTTATTTTTTGTATATTATAATTTAGATCAGTGATTTTTAACCTTTTTTTTGCCGTGGCACACCACCATCCCAAATTTTTTAAAAAAATCACACATTGTAGCCTAATACAGCATATATATATACACATACACACAAACAAACACATACTGTATGTATTGTGTTGTTATGCCATGCCTCCTACAAACTACCCCTGCACTGGGAGTAAAAAACAAGCAAAGTTTAAAAAATATGTCACACTGTTGTCAGTCTGCCGTGGCACACCTGAGGATCTCTCATGGCACACTAGTGTGCCACGGCACACTGGTTGAAAAACACTGATTTAGATAGGATTTGTAAATTTAATATTTTGGCTCAAATCCAGAGATGTTTCAGACATAATTACAACCTTATCTTTCAACAAATGATACAGCTAGCAACTTAGAGTGCTACTTTTTGTTGCGAGTACACAGAAATGGTAACTTATTCAGAATATTAGTATGTATGCTAAAAATTATTACATCTGTATCCTCACAAGCATACCATACAAATCTATGGCCTAGATTTGGAGTTTGGAGGTAGCCGTGAAAACCAGCGTTAGAGGCTCCTAACGCTGGTTTTAGGCTACCTCCGGTATTTGGAGTCAGTCAAAAAAGGGTCTAACGCTCACTTTTCAGCCGTGACTTTTCTATACCGCAGATCCCCTTACATCAATTGCGTATCCTATCTTTTCAATTATATTTTTCTAACTCCGGTGTTTAGAGTCGTGTCTGAAGTGAGCGTTAGAATTCTAACGACAAAACTCCAGCCGCAGAAAAAAGTCAGTAGTTAAGAGCTTTCTGGGCTAACGCCGGTTCATAAAGCTCTTAACTACTGTACTCTAAAGTACACTAACACCCATAAACTACCTATGTACCCCTAAACCGAGGCCCCCCCACATCGCCGCCACTCAATTAAATTTTTTTAATCTGCCGACCGCCACCTACGTTATCCTTATGTACCCCTAATCTGCTGCCCTCAACGTCGCCTCCACCTGCCTACACTTATTAACCCCTAATCTGCCGACTGGAGCTCACCGCTATTCTAATAAATGTATTAACCCCTAAAGCTAAATCTAACCCTAACACTAACACCCCCCTAAGTTAAATATAATTTTAATCTAACGAAATTAATTAACTCTTATTAAATAAATTATTCCTATTTAAAACTAAATACTTACCTGTAAAATAAATCCTAATATAGCTACAATATAAATTATAATTACATTGTAGCTATTTTAGGATTAATATTTATTTTACAGGCAACTTTGTAATTATTTTAACCATGTACAATAGCTATTAAATAGTTAAGAACTATTTAATAGTTACCTAGTTAAAATAATTACAAAATTACCTGTAAAATAAATCCTAACCTAAGTTATAATTAAACCTAACACTACACTATCATTAAATTAATTAAATACAATATCTACAATTATCTACAATTAAACCTAACACTACACTATCAATACATTAATTAAATACAATATCTACAAATAACTACAATGAAATAAACTAACTAAAGTACAAAAAATAAAAAAATATTTACAAACATAAGAAAAATATTACAACAATTTTAAACTAATTACACCTACTCTAAGCCCCCTAATAAAATAACAAAGCCCCCCAACATAAAAAAATGCCCTACCCTATTCTAAATTACTAAAGTTCAAAGCTCTTTTACCTTACCAGCCCTGAACAGGGCCCTTTGCGGGGCATGCCCCAAGAAGTTCAGCTCTTTTGCCTGTAAAAAAAAACCATACAATACCCCCCCCAACATTACAACCCACCACCCACATACCCCTAATCTAACCCAAACCCCCCTTAAATAAACCTAACACTAAGCCCCTGAAGATCATCCTACCTTGTCTTCACCATACCAGGTTCACCGATCCGTCCGGGCTCCAAAATCTTCATCCAACCCAAGCGGGGGCTGGCGATCCATCATCCGGTGGCTGAAGAGGTCCAGAAGAGGCTCCAAAGTCTTCATCCTATCCGGGAAGAAAAGTAGATCCGGACCGGCAACCATCATCTTCCAAGCGGCATCTTCTATCTTCATCCGATGAGGACCGGCTCCATCCTGAAGACCTCCAACGCGGACCCATCTTCATCCGGCGACATCCAACTGAAGAATGACGGTTCCTTTAAGGGACGTCATCCAAGATGGAGTCCCTCGAATTCCGATTGGCTGATAGGATTCTATCAGCCAATCGGAATTAAGGTAGGAATATTCTGATTGGCTGATGGAATCCAATCAGCCAATCAGATTGAGCTTGCATTCTATTGGCGTTTATTTCATTGTAGTTATTTGTAGGTATTGTATTTAATTAATGTATTGATAGTGTAGTGTTAGGTTTAATTGTAGGTAATTGTAGGTATTTTATTTAATTAATTTAATGATAGTATAGTGTTAGGTTTAATTGTAACTTAGGTTAGGATTTATTTTACAGGTAATTTTGTAATTATTTTAACTATTTTAGCTATTAAATAGTTCTTAACTATTTAATAGCTATTGTACCTGGTTAAAATAAATACAAAGTTACCTGTAAAATAAATATAAATCCTAAAATAGCTATAATATAATTATAATTTATATTGTAGCTATAATAGGGTTTATTTTACAGGTAAGTATTTAGCTTTAAATAGGAATAATTTATTTAATAAGAGTTAATTAATTTCGTTAGATTTAAATTATATTTAAGTTAGGGGCGTGTTAGGGTTAGACTTAGCTTTAGGGGTTAATACATTTATTAGAATAGCGGTGAGCTCCAGTCGGCAGATTAGGGGTTAATGTTTGAAGTTAGGTGTCGGCGATGTTAGGGAGGGCAGATTAGGGGTTAAAACTATTTATTATAGGGTTAGTGAGGCGGATTAGGGGTTAATAACTTTATTATGATAGGGGTGCGGTCCGCTCGGCAGATTAGGGGTTAATAAGTGTAGGCAGGTGGAGGCGACGTTGTGGGGGGAAGATTAGGGGTTAATAAATATAATATAGGGGTCGGCGGTGTTAGGGGCAGCAGATTAGGGGTACATAAGGATAATGTAAGTAGCGGCGGTTTACGGAGCGGCAGATTAGGGGTTAAAAATAATATGCAGGGGTCAGCGATAGCGGGGGCGGCAGATTAGGGGTTAATATGTGTAAGGTTAGGGGTGTTTAGACTCGGGGTACATGTTAGGGTGTTAGATGCAGACGTAGGAAGTGTTTCCCCATAGCAAACAATGGGGCTGCGTTAGGAGCTGAACGCGGCTTTTTTGCAGGTGTTAGGTTTTTTTTCAGCTCAAACAGCCCCATTATTTCCTATGGGGGAATCGTGCACGAGCACGTTTTTGAGGCTGGCTGCGTCCGTAAGCAACTCTGGTATCGAGAGTTGCATTTGCGTTAAATTATGCTCTACGCTCCTTTTTCGGAGCCTAACGCTGACATTATATGGACTCTCAATACCAGAGTTATTTTAAAGGAGCGGCCAGAAAAAAGCCAGCGTTAGCTACGCGGGTCATTACCGACAAAACTCTAAATCTAGCCGTATGTAAATAAAAAAAGTACTGTCTATGTGACTGCTCTTGACAACACGCAAAGTAGCTAATTTTGAGAAAATTATTTTACTCAACCACAGAGTTGATTTCCATTATAGTAGCACTTGGATATAATACAACAAAAGGTTCTCTTTATACAAGCTGCCTAAAGGGACAGTAAACCCAAATTATTTCTTTCATGATTCAGATAGAGAATACAATTTTAAACAACTTTCCAATTTACTTCTATTATCTAATATGCTTCATGTTTTAGATATCCTTTGTTGAAGAAAGAGCAATGCACATGGGAGAGACAATCACAGGAGGCATCTATGTGCAGCAACCAATCAGCAGCTACTGAGCCTATTTAGATATGCTTTTTAGCTAAGAATATCAAGAGAATGAAGCAAATTAGATAATAGAAGTAAATTAGAAAGTTGTTTAAAACTGCACGCTCTTTCTAAATCATGAAAGAAAAAATTTAGGTTTCATGTCCCTTTAAGATCGTAAGGAAAAAAGAGACAGTCAGAAGACAACAATACTATATAGATAGTGCTATAATACTATTTAATAATTTTTTATAGTAATTAAATTACTTAATTTTTATTTTATTAGTCAAACCCTAATTTTCTGTTACTATTATAACAGTGTATACACTAAGGCCTAGATTTGGAGTTTGGCGTTAGCCGTGAAAACCAGCGTTAGAGGCTCCTAAGGCTGGTTTTAGGCTAACTCTGGTATTTGGAGTCACTCAAAAAAGGGTCTAACGCTCACTTTTCAGCCGCGACTTTTCCATACCGCAGATCCCCTTACGTCAATTGCGTATCCTATCTTTTCAATGGGATTTTTCTAACTCCGGTATTTAGAGTCGTGGCTGAAGTGAGCGTTAGAACTCTAACGACAAAACTCCAGCCGCAGGAAAAAAGTCAGTAGTTAAAAGCTTTCTGGGCTAACGCCGGTTCATAAAGCTCTTAACTACTGTACTCTAAAGTACACTAACACCCATAAACTACCTATGTACCCCTAAACCGAGGTCCCCCCACATCACCGCCACTCGATTAAATTTTTTTAACCCCTAATCTGCCGACCGCCAACTACGTTATCCTTATGTACCCCTAATCTGCTGCCCCTAACACCGCCGACCCCTATATTATATTTATTAACCCCTAATCTGCCCCCCACAACGTCGCCTCCACCTGCCTACACTTATTAACCCCTAATCTGCCGAGCGGACCTGAGCGCTACTATAATAAAGTTATTAACCCCTAATCCGCCTCACTAACCCTATAATAAATAGTATTAACCCCTAATCTGCCCTCCCTAACATCGCCGACACCTAACTTCAATTATTAACCCCTAATCTGCCGACCGGAGCTCACCGCTATTCTAATAAATGTATTAACCCCTAAAGCTAAGTCTAACCCTAACACTAACACCCCCATAAATTAAATATAATTTACATCTAACGGAATTAATTAACTCTTATTAAATAAATTATTCCTATTTAAAGCTAAATACTTACCTGTAAAATAAATCCTAATATAGCTACAATATAAATTATAATTACATTGTAGCTATTTTAGGATTAATATTTATTTTACAGGCAACTTTGTAATTATTTTAACCAGGTACAATAGCTATTAAATAATTAAGAACTATTTAATAGTTACCTAGTTAAAATAATTACAAAATTACCTGTCAAATAAATCCTAACCTAAGTTACAATTAAACCTAACACTATACTATCATTAAATTAATTAAATAAAATACCTACAATTACCTACAATTAAACCTAACACTACACTATCAATACATTAATTAAATACAATACCTACAAATAACTACAATGAAATAAACTAACTAAAGTACAAAAAATAAAAAAGAACTAAGTTACAAAAAATAAAAAAAATCTACAAACATAAGAAAAATATTACAACAATTTTAAACTAATTACACCTACTCTAAGCCCCCTAATAAAACAACAAAGCCCCCCCAAATAAAAAATGCCCTACCCTATTCTAAATTACTAAAGTTAAAAGCTCTTTTACCTTACCAGCCCTGAACAGGGCCCTTTGCGGGGCATGCCCCAAGAAGTTCAGCTCTTTTGCCTGTAAAAAAAACATACAATACCCCCCCCCCCAACATTACAACCCACCACCAACATACCCCTAATCTAACCCAAACCCCCCTTAAATAAACCTAACACTAAGCCCCTGAAGATCTTCCTACCTTGTCTTCACCATACCAGGTTCACCGATCGGTCCTGAAGAGCTCCTCCGATGTCCTGATCCAAGCCCAAGCGGGGGGCTGAAGATGTCCATGATCCGGTAGAAGTCTTCATCCAAGCGGGGCAGAAGAGGTCTTCCATCCGATTGAAGTCTTCATCCATCCTGGCCGACGACTGAACGACGAATGACGGTTCCTTTAAATGACGTCATCCAAGATGGCGTCCCTCAAATTCCGATTGGCTGATAGGATTCTATCAGCCAATCGGAATTAAGGTAGGAATATTCTGATTGGCTGATGGAATCAGCCAATCAGATTTAGCTCGCATTCTATTGGCTGATCGGAACAGCCAATAGAATGCAAGCTCAATCTGATTGGCTGATTGGATCAGCCAATCGGATTGAACTTGATTCTGATTGGCTGATTCCATCAGCCAATCAGAATATTCCTACCTTAATTCCGATTGGCTGATAGAATCCTATCAGCCAATCGGAATTCGAGGGACGCCATCTTGGATGACGTCATTTAAAGGAACCGTCATTCGTCGTTCAGTCGTCGGAGGTCTTCAGGATGCTGCCGCTCCGTTCCAGATGGATGTCGATAGAAGATGCCGCCTGGATGAAGACTTCAATCGGATGGAAGACCTCTTCTGCCCCGCTTGGATGAAGACTTCAATCGGATGGAAGACCTCTTCTGCCCCGCTTGGATGAAGACTTCTACCGGATCATGGACATCTTCAGCCCCCCACTTGGGCTTGGATCAGGACATCGGACGAGCTCTTCAGGACCGATCGGTGAACCTGGTATGGTGAAGACAAGGTAGGAAGATCTTCAGGGGCTTAGTGTTAGGTTTATTTAAGGGGGTTTGGGTTAGATTAGGGGTATGTTAGTGGTGGGTTGTAATGTTGGGTGGGGGGGGTATTGTATGTTTTTTTTACAGGCAAAAGAGCTGAACTTCTTGGGGCATGCCCCGCAAAGGGCCCTGTTCAGGGCTGGTAAGGTAAAAGAGCTTTTAACTTTAGTAATTTAGAATAGGGTAGGGCATTTTTTATTTGGGGGGGCTTTGTTGTTTTATTAGGGGGCTTAGAGTAGGTGTAATTAGTTTAAAATTGTTGTAATATTTTTCTTATGTTTGTAGATATTTTTTTATTTTTTGTAACTTAGTTCTTTTTTATTTTTTGTACTTTAGTTAGTTTATTTCATTGTAGTTATTTGTAGGTATTGTATTTAATTAATGTATTGATAGTATAGTGTTAGGTTTAATTGTAGGTAATTGTAGGTATTTTATTTAATTAATTTAATGATAGTATAGTGTTAGGTTTAATTGTAACTTAGGTTAGGATTTATTTGACAGGTAATTTTGTAATTATTTTAACTAGGTAACTATTAAATAGTTCTTAACTATTTAATAGCTATTGTACCTGGTTAAAATAATTACAAAGTTGCCTGTAAAATAAATATTAATCCTAAAATAGCTACAATGTAATTATAATTTATATTGTAGCTATATTAGGATTTATTTTACAGGTAAGTATTTAGCTTTAAATAGGAATAATTTATTTAATAAGAGTTAATTAATTTCGTTAGATGTAAATTATATTTAACTTAGGGGGGTGTTAGTGTTAGGGTTAGACTTAGCTTTAGGGGTTAATACATTTATTAGAATAGCGGTGAGCTCCGGTCGGCAGATTAGGGGTTAATAATTGAAGTTAGGTGTCGGCGATGTTAGGGAGGGCAGATTAGGGGTTAATACTATTTATTATAGGGTTAGTGAGGAGGATTAGGGGTTAATAACTTTATTATAGTAGCGCTCAGGTCCGCTCGGCAGATTAGGGGTTAATAAGTGTAGGCAGGTGGAGGCGACGTTGTGGGGGCAGATTAGGGGTTAATAAATATAATATAGGGGTCGGCGATGTTAGGGCAGCAGATTAGGGGTACATAGGGATAATGTAAGTAGCGACGGTGTCCGGAGCGGTAGATTAGGGGTTAATAATAATATGCAGGGGTCAGCGATAGCGGGGGCGGCAGAATAGGGGTTAATAAGTGTAAGGTTAGGGGTGTTTAGACTCCGGGTACATGTTAGAGTGTTAGGTGCAGACGTAGGAAGTGTTTCCGCATAGCAAACAATGGGGCTGCGTTAGGAGCTGAACGCAGCTTTTTTGCAGGTGTTAGGTTTTTTTCAGCTCAAACAGCCCCATTGTTTCCTATGGGGGAATCGTGCACGAGCACGTTTTTTAGGCTGGCCGCTTGCGCAAGCAACTCTGGTATCGAGAGTTGAAGCTGCGTTAAATATGCTCTACGCTCCTTTTTTGTAGCCTAACGCAGCCTTTATGTGGACTCTCAATACCAGAGTTATTTTTATGGTGCGGCCAGAAAAAAGCCGGCGTTAGCTACGCGGGTCCTTACCGACAAAACTCTAAATTTAGGCCTAAAATAGTGACTGTGAGAAATATTTTGGGTGATTAAACCCTGCAATCTAATTTATATTGCCAATAATTTTTTATTCTTCAAGCAAGCCATACATAAGGCTAAGATATAATAAGCAGATAATACAAATATTAACCCCTTAATGACCACAATGTACCCTGTATGTCACTGGTCGCTAAGGGTTTTTTCAGGACATAATAGAACAAGTCTAGCAAGAACACGCTATTAATGCCCTCCCTCCAGCAGGCTTTGTGGAATAGAGCAGTCTCAACACTGGTAGCAAGACCGCACTGTAAAAAAATCAAGTCCCAAAAAAGGCCAGTGACATACAGGGTACGTCGCTGGTCCTTAAGGGGTTAAATATAAGGCAATATAATTTAATCTTACAGATCCTATTTTTGGATAACCACCCAATGTACAAGGTACAATTTATCTCTAGCTAAAGGAGAAGTGTTTTTAACCCTTTGAGAGGACAGCAGATCATCACGACTTAAATGCTGTCTTTTTATTTAAAACTATTAAAAGTTATATTTTATTATTCCTTCTGCTAATATTCGGCTAGATTTAGAGTTTGGCGTTAGCCGTCAAAACCAGCGTTAGAGGCTCCTAACGCTGGTTTTGGGCTACCGCTGTTATTTAGAGTCTTGTAGGTAAGGGTCTAACGCTCACTTTGCAGCCGCGACTTTTCCATACCGCAGATACCCTTACGTCAATTGCGTATCCTATCTTTTCAATGGGATCTTTCTAACGCCGTTATTTAGAGTTGTGGCTGAAGTGAGCGTTAGAAATTTAACGACAAAACTCCAGCCGCAGAAAAAAGTCAGTAGTTAAGAGCTTTCTGGGCTAACGCCGGTTTATAAAGCTCTTAACTACTGTGCTCTAAAGTACACTAACACCCATAAACTACCTATGTACCCCTAAACCGAGGCCCCCCCCCCACATCGCCGTCACTCTATTAAAAAATTTTAACCCCTAATCTGCCAACCGCACACCGCCGCAACCTACGTTATCCCTATGTACCCCTAATCTGCCGCCCCTAACACCGCCGACCCCTATATTATATTTATTAACCCCTAATCTGCCGCCCCAACGTCGCCTCCACCTACCTACAATTATTAACCCCTAATCTGCCGACCGTACCTCACCGCCACTATAATAAATGTATTAACCCCTAATCTGCCCTCCCTAACATCGCCGACACTTAACTTCAAGTATTAACCCCTAATCTGCCGACCAGACCTCGCCGCTACTCTAATAAATGTATTAACCCCTAAAGTTAAGTCTAACCCTAACACCCCCCTAAGTTAAATATAATTTAAATCTAACGAAATAAATTAACTCTTATTAAATAAATTATTCCTATTTAAAGCTAAATACTTACCTGTAAAATAAACCCTAATATAGCTACAATATAAATAATAATTATATTGTAGCTATTTTAGGATTCATATTTATTTTACAGGCAACTTTCTATTTATTTTAACTAGGTACAATAGCTATTAAATAGTTAATAACTATTTAATAGCTAACTAGTTAAAATAATTACAAAATTACCTGTAAAATAAATCCTAACCTAAGTTACAATTAAACCTAACACTACACTATCATTAAATAAATTAAATAAAATACCTACAAAAAAATACAATTAAATAAACTAACTAAAGTACAAAAAATAAAAAAAGCTAAGTTACAAAAAATAAAAACATATTTACAAACATAATAAAAATATTACAACAATTTTTAGCTAATTACACCTACTCTAAGCCCCCTAATAAAATAACAAAGCCCCCCAAAATAAAAAAATGTCCTACCCTATTCTAAAATTAAAATAGAAAAGCTCTTTTACCTTACCATCCCTTAAAAGGGCCCTTTGCGGGGCATGCCCCAAAGAATTCAGCTCTTTTGCCTGTAAAAAAAAAACATACAATACCCCCTCCCAACATTACAACCCACCACCCACATACCCCTAATCTAACCCAAACCCCCCTTAAATAAACATAACACTAAGCCCGTGAAGATCTTCCTACCTTGTCTTCACCATGCCAGGTATCACGATCGCTCCAGGCTCCGAAGTCTTCATCCAAGCCCAAGCGGGGGCTGGCGATCCATCATCCGGCTGAAGTCTTCTATCAAGCGACTGCTGAAGAGGTCCAGAAGAGGCTCCAAAGTCTTCCTCCTATCCGGGCAGAAGAGTAGATCTGGACCGGCAACCATCGTCTTCCAAGCGGTCACAAGTGGCTCCATGTTGAAGACCTCCGTCGCGGATCCATCCTCTTCTTGCGACGTCCTAAGTCCGAATGAAGGTTCCTTTAAATGACGTCATCCAAGATGGCGTCCCTCGAATTCCGATTGGCTGATAGGATTCTATCAGCCAATCGGAATTAAGGTAGGGAAAATCTGATTGGCTGATTGAATCAGCCAATCAGATTGAGCTCGCATCCTATTGGCTGTTCAGATCAGCCAATAGAATGTGAGCTCAATCTGATTGGCTGATTGGATCAGCCAATCAGATTGAACTTGAATCTGATTGGCTGATTCCATCAGCCAATCAGATTTTTCCTACCTTAATTCCGATTGGCTGATAGAATCCTATAGCTTGATAGAAGACTTCAGCCGGATGATGGATCGCCAGCCCCCGCTTGGGCTTGGATGAAGACTTCGGAGCCTGGAGCGATCGGTGATACCTGGCATGGTGAAGACAAGGTAGGAAGATCTTCAGGGGCTTAGTGTTAGGTTTATTTAAGGGGGGTTTGGGTTAGATTAGGGGTATGTGGGTGGTGGGTTGTAATGTTGGGGGGGGTATTGTATGGTTTTTTTTACAGGCAAAATAGCTGAATTCTTTGGGGCATGCCCCGCAAAGGGCCCTTTTCAGGGCTGGTAAGGTAAAATAGCTTTTCTATTTTAATTTTAGAATAGGGTAGGGCATTTTTTTATTTTGGGGGGCTTTGTAATTTTATTAGGGGGCTTAGAGTAGGTGTAATTAGTTTAAAATTGTTGTAATATTTTTCTAATGTTTTTAAAAAAAAATTTATTTTTTGTAACTTAGTTCTTTTTTATTTTTTGTACTTTAGTTAGTTTATTTAATTGTATTTATTTGTAGGTATTGTATTTAATTAATTTATTGATAGTGTAGTGTTAGGTTTAATTGTAGATAATTGTAGGTATTTTATTTAATTAATTTAATGATAGTGTAGTGTTAGGTTTAATTGTAACTTAGGTTAGGATTTATTTTACAGGTAATTTTGTAATTATTTTAACTAGGTAGCTATTAAATAGTTAATAACTATTTAATAGCTATTGTACCTGGTTAAAATAAATACAAAGTTGCCTGTAAAATAAATATTAATCCTAAAATAGCTACAATATAATTATAATTTATATTGTAGCTATATTAGGGTTTATTTTACAGGTAAGTATTTAGCTTTAAATAGGAATAATTTATTTGATAAGAGTTAATTTATTTTGTTAGATTTAAATTATATTTAACTTAGGGGGGTGATAGTGTTAGGGTTAGACTTAGCTTTAGGGGTTAATACATTTATTAGAATAGCGTTGTGGTCCGGTCGGCAGATTAGGGGTTAATTATTGTCGGTAGGTGGCGGCGACGTTGGGGGCGGCAGATTAGGGGTTAATAAATATAATATAGGGGTCAGCGGTGTTAGGGGCAGCAGATTAGGGGTACATAGGGATAACGTAGGTTGTGGCGGTGTACGGAGCGGCAGATTAGGGGTTAATAATAATATGCAAGGGTCAGCGATAGCGGGGACGGCAGATTAGGGGTTAATAAGTGTAAGGTTAGGGGTGTTTAGACTCGGGGTACATGTTAGAGTGTTAGGTGCAGACATAGGAAGTGTTTCCCCATAGGAAACAATAGGGCTGCGTTAGGAGCTGAACGCTGCTTTTTTGCAGGTGTTAGGTTTTTTTTTCAGCCCCATTGTTTCCTATGGGGGAATCGTGCATGAGCACGTTTTTTAAGCTGGCCGCGTCCGTAAGCACCGCTGGTATCGAGAGTTGCAGTGGCGATAAATTATGCTCTACACTCCCTTTTTGGAGCCTAACGCACTGAAAACGCAGCCATTCTGTGAACTCTAAATACCAGCGGTATTTAAAAGGTGCGGGGGAAAAAAAGCCAGCGTTAGCTACGCGGGTTGTTACCGACAAAACTCTAAATCTAGCCGATTGTTATTGAAACCTATAATAACATTAAGTGCAGAAAAGCATACTTTATGAAATAACCCACTAACCTGTGGTTTATGCTTTTTTAGTATTAAATAATTTACTTCAATGCTTAAGCACTACTCCTGAAGGTAACCTATTAATCAATATATACTCCAAGGTACCCCCGGAGAAAAGAAGTTCAAATAACACAAAAAAAATTATACTTTTTGTTTTTTTGTTCCAAATCATTTGATAATTTTTTAAGAGTGTATTGGGTGGGTTTTATTTTTAGGTTCGGGCTTTGGGCTGCAAAAGAGCTAACTGCCCAATTAAGGGCAATGCCTATCCAAATGCCCTTTTCAGGGCAATGGGGAGCTTAGGTTTTTTAGTTAGTATTTTTTTTGGGGGGTTGGTTGTGTGGGTGGTGGGTTTTACTGTTGAGGGGGTTGTTTGTATTTTTTTTTTACAGGTAAAAGAGCTGATTACCTTGGGGCAATGCCCCACAAAAGGCCCTTTTACGGGCTATTGGTAGTTTAGTTTAGGCTAGGGTTTTTTTTATTGGGGGGGGGCTTTTTTATTTTGATAGGGCTATTAGATTAGGTGTAATTAGTTTCAATTTCTGTAATTTGTTTATTATTTTCTGTAATATAGTGTTTGTTTGTTTTTGTACTTTAGATAATTTAATTTAGGTTATTGTATTTCATTTAGTTAATCGTATTTAATTTAGTTAACCCCTTGAGTGCTAACGACGGCTCAAGGGGTTAAAAGTGAATTTCCCACTCTGGTGCTAACGATGGTTCAGAGACGTCGCTAGCACTCTCACACCTTGAGGGAGATGTGAGGGCTCCCACCCGCTCCTACCCTGGCGATCAGGCCTGCATAGTGACAGGCATCGCCGGGGGTTCACGTTTTGCATGGTAACTTCACGCGCAACTTTATTAAAAATGTATAATACAAAGTATAGGGAAAGGGGGCATGCTGCTTAGACGCCTGTATACCTTTCCAATAGTGTAAGTCTTGGGGATCTTGAAAAAATGAAAAAAGGGTGGGAAAGTGCTTAGCACTGAAAGGGTTAATTTATTTAATTATAGTGTAGTGTTAGGTGTAATTGCAACTTAGGTTAGGTTTTATTTTACAGGTACTTTTGTATTTATTTTAGCTAGGTAGTTATTAAATAGTTAATAACTATTTAATAACTATTCTACCTAGTTAAAATAAATACAAACTTGCCTGTAAAATAAAAATAAATCCTAAGCTAGCTACCGTTAATGATAGTAATTGTATTTATATTTATTTAAATTAGATTTAAGTTAGGGGGTGTTAGGGTTAGGTTTAGGAGTTAATAAAGGTAATATAGTGTCGGCGACGTTGGGGACGGCAGATTAGGGGTTAATAAGTGTTATGTAGGTGGCGGCGGTGTAGACGGCGACAGATTAGGGATTAATAAGTATAATGTAGGTGGCGGCGGTGAAGGGGCAGATTAGGGGTTAATAACATAATGTAGGTGGCGGCGATATATAGGGGGCGGCAGATTAGGGGTTAATAAGTATAATGTAGGTGGCGGCGGTGTGAGGGGGAAGATTAGGGGTTAATAACATAATGTAGGTGGCGGCGGTGTAGGGGGCGGCAGATTATGGTTTAATAAGTATAATGTAGGTGGCGGCAGTGTAGGTGGCAGATTAGGGGTCAATAACATAATGTAGGTTGCGGCGGTGTAGGGGGCGGCAGATTAGGGGTTAATAAGTATAATGTAGGTGGCGGCGGTGTAGGGGGGGCAGATTAGGGGTCAATTACATAATGTAGGCGGCGGTGTAGGGGGCGGCAGATTAGGGGTTAATAAGTATAATGTAGGTGGCGGTGGGCTCCGGGAGCGGCGGTTTAGGGGTTAATAACTTTATTTAGTTGCGGCAGGGTCCGGGAGCGGCGGTATAGGGGTAAAACAGTATAGTGTGGGTGTTTAGTGACAGTATACCAATAAAGCTGGGAAAAAGCCGAAGAGCAGCGAGATGGATGACTGTTAGTTAACAACAGTGCACTGCTCATCGCCCCGTACTTGGTGCGCGGTTTTTTGACAGCTTTTTTGGTGGCTTTGGAGAACATATTCTGGTCCGCGGCAGCGATGTTAGGCGATCTTAGGCAAGCGTATTGGTGCCTGCAAATGCAAGTAAGTTGACGGGTTGATAAATAGGGGCCATGGACTCTATTAAACCAATTAATACATTTCAATTTTTAGTTATCGACAGCTATTATGAGCTGTTTAAGGCATAGAAAGGTCAAAATTAAAATGACAATGGCTGTATTTTTATTTTAAATTGAAGCATTTTTTCCAATAAAATTTCATCAGCAAGCATTCTAGTAAAAGTTATTATTCTTTTTCAGCGGCATTCGCACATATGCTGTGAGGGCCCTTGCACCAGTATTCAAACACGAGACCTCAGAGTCTGCAGTGGCTTGTATGACACAAATCTTCACAGACACAATGCACACCACTGCTAGCTCTCTGAGCTGGAATACTGGTGCGTGTGCCCTCACAGCATATGTGCATATACCAATGAAAAACAGTATTACATTGTACTTAAGCATTTTTGCTAGTGGATGTATATTATAATAAAAATTGAACTTTCTATCCCTTTAACTAATGCCATTATGGGGAAATGGAGATAAATACCATGGAAATGATCAACCTTGACTATGTTTGATTCTGAATGTTTGTGATAGTTTTGATCAAAAATAATAAAAGCAGCCAATCCATTTTTTTTATATTGAACATGAATGGAAAGATTGGAAATGACCCCATAGTTTAAATAAAAACGGAAGAGAAGAAAAGTAGAACTAGACAACTCTTTTATTACTGGAAACACTTTTAACCATTTAATTTTTATTATAGGTAGAAAACCCTTTATGCAAACTGCTTGGGCCGGAAAAGATTTGGATTTTGGAATATTTGCATCTGTAAAATGGGACAGTTTGGAGAGTGGTTGGAACCAAGTGTCAACAACAATATCTCATGTCATTTAGGCAATATTTACTGTAATCAGAAAGATAATATTATTTGCTTTTTACAACATTAAACACAAATACATACAGAAAAAGAAGCGCACTCTCAGGAATGAACACCAGCTCAATAACTTAGCTTGTTCTATGGCGATCTACCACCTGGGTGCAGCTTCTTTTAACCCAATGATGCTTTTCAGTCTTATCCCGCCTAGTAAGGCCAGTCCAGCCCCGAAATACCAGGCAATGCCTCTCATATTCCTTACATGGCAAACCCAGACGCCTTTGTTGGGCCTCGCCAGTGATATGAAAAGCACAATTGGAGTAAAAGAGGCTGATCCTAGGAGGCAACTAGCCATAGAACAAGCCACTGAGCTGTTCCTGGTAGATCGCTTCTCTTTCTGTATGTAAAAATCAAACCCAAGACACAAGCAGAGAAGATTATAACATTTTGATCATTTTATTTTAAAAAAAAAATAAAAAAAATATATTAATTAAAAAGTTTGCATTTCAGAAATAGTTTGGATTTTAGAATTCCGGCTATGGGGATTTGTACCTGTATTACCTAACCTCTTCTCTCCTAGTTTTTCATTACTATCCCCCACCCATAATTCTACACGCTCAGTCAAGCAACCCCAATACATTTTGTCTAACCCATCCCTTACCTCTATATTGTAAGCAGTGTTAAAGGGACAGTCTACCATAGAATTGTTTATTGTTTTAAAAGATAGATAATCCCTTTATTACCCATTCCCCAGTTTTGCATAACCAACACAGTTATATGAATATACTTTTTACCTTTGTGATTACCTTGTATCTAGGAACCTTCTTCCAGCCCCCTGATCACATGACCGTGACTGTTTATTATCTATTGTCTTGCAGTTAGCATTGTATTGTGCTAAATCTTAAATAACTCCCTGTGCCTGTACACAGTGTAATCTATATGGCCCACATGTACTTTCTGTCTCTGTGTGTTGAAAAGAGATTTAAAAAGCATGTGATAAGAGGCAGCCCACAAAGGCTTAGAAATTAGCATATGAGCCTACCTAGGTTTAGTTTAAACTAAGAATACCAAGAGAAAAAAGCAAATTTGATGATAAAAGTTAATTGGAAAGTTGATTAAAATTAAAAGTCCTATATGAATAATGAAAGTTTAATTTATACCAGACTGTCCCTTTAATTTTGACGGCAAATTGCGATTTAGTCTTAGTTTTATTCTTTTGACTAAAATAAAATTTTAGTTTTAGTCGTATTTTTGTCCTCTGAATTGTTTTAGTTTTAGTCTTGTTTTATTCGACTAAATCTCCAGTAGATGCATTAGTGTAATGCCTTATTTAAGCATTTCTCTATAATTTCCAAACTCATGTTATTATTTATGATATTATGGTTTAAACGTGCAATACAGACACAGATTTAGCCGTTGTGATATATAACGTCTTTATTAAACTTGAAATAAAATAAACAAACATAGGTGCAACTTTAAAATATAAAATAACAAACTGTATTGGCTGTTGCCCATATTACCCAATATAAAAAACTTTAACAGTTTTCTGTTAATAATTAAAACAAGTATCAAGTAACTCAGCACAACAAAAGTTTTCTGCAGCTAGCAAAGGCAGAGCATAACTTAAACCCATATTTGTGAGTTATTCTTATTTCTATAGGAAGAATCAATTGATTGTTCACAGATTCGAAAAACTTTTGGCAAATAAATAAACACTGCTCTAGAACTTCCAAGCTCATTATATACTTTTTTTTTTCTTTTCAAAAGAGCAGTAATTAGATATAGATTGATTATAACACCTTGCATAACGACAGCAAATTTTTATTTAGTTTCAGTCATAGGCATGTATTTATCAAGCCGTCAACCGCAAATACGCTGGAATTCCGCAGCGTATTTGTGGCGAGCCTGATTCGCCTTAGTTATCAAACCCTAAAAACCGGCAAAAGTAGAATTTGGTGATGTAAGATACGATCCGCCGGTCTCAGTCCGACACAGATCGATGCTTACGTCACCACAGATGTTCCAAACGCATGTTCGGCACAATCTGACTACTTTTGGAAGTTATCAAATAACTACCAGATACGCTCGGCACTATTCCAGCCCAGCGTACCTGGAGGCTGCGGATGCCATAGGAATCAATGGAGTCGGAAAGCAGCGAGAGCTCATGTTCGCTGCTGCCCGATATCCCATTGATTCCTATGGGAACGTGTACACCTAATAGCCTAACATGTACCCCGAGTCTAAACACCCCTAATCTGCCACCTTTATTATACTTATTAACCCCTAATCTGCAGTCCCGCCACTGCCGCCACCTAAATAAAACTTATTAACCCCTATCCCGCCGCTCCTGGACCCCGTCGCAACTAAATAAACTTATAACCCCCTAAACCGCTGCTCCCGGAGCCCACCGCCACCTACATTATACTTATTAACCCCTAATCTTCCACCCCCTACACCACCGCCACCTATATTATATTTATTAACCCCTAATCTGCCCCCCCAACACCGCCGCCACCTACCTACATTTATTAACCCCTA
The DNA here is from genome assembly GCF_027579735.1 of Bombina bombina. NCBI lineage: Eukaryota > Metazoa > Chordata > Amphibia > Anura > Bombinatoridae > Bombina > Bombina bombina. Next base: position 1,304,008,869 of record NC_069500.1, read on the forward strand.
ATCTGCCGCCCCCAACGTCGCCGCCACTATATTACATTTATTAACCCATAAACCTAAGTCTAACCCTAACACCCCCTAACTAAATATAATTTAAATATATCTAAATAAATATTACTATTATTACCTAAATAATTCCTATTTAAAACTAAATACCTATAAAATAAACCCTAAGATAGCTACAATATAACTAATAGTTACATTGTATCTAGCTTAGGGTTTATATTTATTTTACAGGCAACTTTGTATTTATTTTAACTAGGTACAATAGTTATTAAATAGTTATTAACTATTTAATAACTTCCTAGTTTTAGTCTTTTGACTAAAATGCAATTTTTTAACTTTGGAGAACGTATTCAGGTCCGTGGCAGTGATGTTAGGCGATCTTAGGCTAACATATTGGTGCTGCCGAATGCAAAAAAGTTGACGCTTTGATAAATAGATGCCATAGTCTTTTGACTAATATGTCATTTTAGTTTTAGTCGTATTTTAGTCATCCGAATTTCTTTAGTTTTATGCTCATTTTAATCTAGTATTAGTTGACGAAATTAACACTGATTGTAAGGTCTATAGATCAACTTCCTCCTCCTGTAACAAATACATTGTCAAGGCTAATTGTATTGTATGTATACCCTAATGACCATGTATTCAGTGCTGCAAATAAATAATAAAATAAATAAATACTCTCCCTTCCCCCATAATATAGGATGAGAGCTCACAACACAGGTAGGGACAAAGGATAACTTTTTCATTGATCGATGGATAGACATGATCAAAGGTTGTTTGAAGTAGAAGGAAACAACAGCTGTACAGATTGAAGAGCTGAAAGATATAAGTGCAGAAAAAATGAATCAGAGCTAGAGGCTGTGGGGTGTTCTGGCAAGTGGTAGATGGAGGAGTGGGGTTGAACATATATTTCCTCAACTTTGGCTAAAAACTAGGATTTCAGAGGGGACAGCTGCATTAGAATGCAGAGAAGGGAGATGGAACATTGACAATGCTTTTGAAAACATAGGGCTAAATTATGAAAAGAGCACTATTTATCACTACAGCTCTAGCTGCGCTTGACCTCAGCTTTTTGTGTGCATTGGGTAGCAAGCATAGTACAAATTGAAAGTAAAACATTTTCAATCATGCGCTAACCTGACGCATGCAAAAAAGCCAAAGTTACAATATCACGACCGCATTAAGTATTCTTCCATAGACTTCAATAGAGCATGAAAAATGAGAAGAAAAAAAAAAGAACACCCTTACTCGTGCACAAACCTGATCGCATTTTCTCAAGTGCGCTAACCTGACTCAAAATATTAATATTTCACATTCCAATGTTCTTTACATAGAAGAATAACATGTTCTATTTATTCATACATATATATTTCTGGATAAGTGAAAGGGTCACATATCTCATAATGTGGCCTTGTCAGATATTTTCATCCACATTTTTACTGGAGATTATACAGTTGTTACCTTACTCTCTCTCTCTCTCTCTCTCTCTCTCTCTCTCTGTCTCCCTCTATAACTGTTTGATTTCTAACTGCTTGATTTCTAACTGTATATCCCAGTTGCAGTTATCCCATACCTCACAACATTTGCGGCTGGGTATCAGGATGCTGATGGAACACTGTTTTGTGGAAGGAGTTGTGTTGGGAGGAGGTGGGGTAGTGGGTGGGATTATGGCTGGATGCTCAGTAGGTGTGTCTGGGTAGTTTGTGGTTGTGTCTGGGTACTCTGTGGGTGGGGCTTAGGGAAATTCTGCAAATAAGAACATAGACAGAGCTACTGTCCCTCTCAAATAGGGACAGTTGGAGGTCTGGTTACCACGCAAATAGTAGACAAAGTTCTCAACTGTACAACAATTTGCAGGTTAGTCCCCTTTTATGAGCTCTCCCCTGTGTTTCACTTAATAGATGCATTTCAAAATGCAGTACATTTTTGTTGACAAATAGAGGTTCCATTGCTGAATAAACCAATGGATTATATCAGCATTAGTTCAAAGGCCACGGCTAATATTGTGGTTTCAATTTAAAGTTAAACATATTTCAGCTAACATTTGTTCAAGCAAAACCTTTTCTCAGCATTTTTAGATGATCCTCCTTCATATGCATGAAGGATTATGTGAAAACACATTAGGCTTAGTTTTATCACTTTCAAATATTTAGTGAGTACATATAACATTACTTACTTAAAGAAGATTTGTACATTTGACATCATAAAATATTACAAGGTGCATATGGAAAATATGCATTTTATTTTCTCTATCTTTTTTGAATGATTATGCATTAGATGTGAGGCAAACGTGGTCTGTTCTGACTACATGCATATGTAAACATCTTCTTAAGTTTTTACTGTCACAGACAGTATAAATACAGTATATAAAATATATACACACACACATACCTAACATTGTACTTATAGCTCTTAACTATTATATATATTTCAGGTGTGTTCATAACAGTGTTATAGAGTTGTGAATAAAAAGCCAGGGAGTCTCATTCTATTACTTATAGCTCTTAACTATTATATATATTTCAGGTGTGTTCATAACAGTGTTATAGAGTTGTGAATAAAAAGCCAGGGAGTCTCATTCTATTATGAAGAGTAAAAGCAGGAATGTTTCAGCTTTAGGACTGTAGAGTAGGACCAGTCGAATTGGGGCACCTTGAAAGTGGTGACTGGCTAAGCAGAGTTCCCAATATTATTTAAAAAAGAATAGTTGTCTCTTGATGTATATGCAGGCAATTTTTTGCAGCAGTAAAAAATATGTTGTGCTTTGGAAAATGGATGTGCGCTGATACCTCTTTGTTTGTGTAATTACTGGGTCATATTAGCAGCACTCCCAGATGTGGATTTAAACTTTTTGTAAGGTGTGCTAAAAAAACAAATTTTGTATTTGTATTTAAAATTACCAGGGAGACTGACCATCTCCCATTGGTTTAAGCACCCCACCCAAGTTCAGGTGTGCTCATAACAGTGTTATAGAGTTGTGAATAAAAAGCCAGGGAGTCTCATTCTATTATGAAGAGTAAAAGCAGGAATGTTTCAGCCCTCTGTGGCAAAAAGGACTGTAGAGTAGGACCAGTCGAATTGGGGCACCTTGAAAGTGGTGACTGGCTAAGCAGAATATGGCCATATTGTGTGACTAAGTTCCCAATATTATTTAAAAAAGAATAGTTGTCTCTTGATGTATTTGCAGGCAATTTTTTGCAGCAGTAAAAAATATGTTGTGCTTTGGAAAATGGATGTGCGCTGATACCTCTTTGTTTATATATATATATATATATATATATATATACACACATACACACACTCACTGGCCACTTTATTAGGTACCCCTAGCTAGTACCGGGTTGGACCCCCTTTTGTCTTCAGAACTGACTTTATTATTCATGGCATAGATTCAACAAGGTGTTGGAAACATTCATCAGTTGCTGAGATTTGTCAGCTGCACATACGTGATGTGATTCTTCTGTTGCACTACATCCCAAAGGTGCTCTATTGGATTGAGATTTGATGACTGTGGAGGCCATTGGAGTACAGTGAACTCATTGCCATGTTCAAGAAACCAGTTTGAGATGATTTGAGCTTTGTGACGTGGTGCAATATCCTGCTGGAAGTAGCCATCAAAAGATGGGTACACTTTAATCATAAAGGGATGGACATGGTCAGCAACAATACTCAGGTAGGTCGTGGCATTTAAACTATGCTCAATTGGTACTAAGGGGCCCAAAGTATGCCAAGACAATATCCCCCACACCATAACACCACCACCGCCAGCCTGAACCGTTGATACAAAGCAGGATGGATCCATACTTTCATGTTGTTTACGCCAAATTCTGAAATAATACTGATTAGTAATGCGCTAGGCCTCTGATATCACACTCCTCTAAAAGATACAACTCCTTCCCTATTGTATCAAACTATGTAAAAAAAAAAAGAGAGAAGAAAAAAGAGAGTGCTAAACAGCTTAAGATATCTAAAAAACACTATTTTATTCCTATTAAAACACGATAATTTTCTTAGGTATGTCTCCCTTTTGATCAATATTCCATAAAACGTATAGCTAAAACACAATAAGTAAAATCAGTTTTATAAATCAATTGAGAATATGCCACCAAGAAACAAGGTACTGTATAAAGTGAGAAAACCGTATTGCTTTACAGCTGATTTGTTTCTGATACAATGTTAATATGGTAACGATATTGTATCCTTATGTTATCCTGTTTAAACCCACACTTAATGCTCAATGCACGCAGGCAACAATTACAAAGTATATGATGAAGTTCTGTCCATAACCTGGGTTATAAAATCCACAAGATGCGGGGCTGTAGTGTATATTTATCATACACATCACCAACACAGCGAAAAACTAATTGACGCATTTCACCCTACTAGAGGGCTTTATCAATAATCACAAACAAAACAGTGCACAGCTCCCAGGTAGACTCAGATGTAAGTGGAGTGAGGGACTGTCAAACCTCTGTAGATGCAGAAAACAAGAAATTCCACAGCACCTTCCTTTTCAACAAATTTTATTAAACTTCTTCTCCCATGGAGGTACAAACAGGTTGTGGCAACGTTTCGGGAAATTATCCCTTAATCATAACCTTATCTTGATAAAGCCCTCTAGTAGGGTGAAACCCGTAGATTAGTTTTGGCTGCTTTGGTGATGTGTATGATAAATATACACTACTGCATCAACCAAATTAACATTGTATCAGAAACTAACACTCTTGGAATCTGAACCAATTAGAGTAGCAGCACTGGTCTGACATCTAATGCTGAGCGGAATCTTCAACGGGAAGGTCATGTGAGTACAGACTGCTTGTCTGAGATGAACGCTGTCTAACATCGGAAGGCTCAAACACGCTGTTAACTTGTAGGTAAAAGCCTAAGAGTATACAAAACTTATATGTGGCTATAAACTGCCATTATCTGTACATGTGTACAAGGATATAACTAAAGACTGAATTGTGGGTACTTTTTCAATCAGTAATTGGCTATAATACATAAGATCTGGAGTCCCAGGTATATTTGTTGTTGTTTTACGGACACATGAATTAACTTTTGCTACATACTGCTGTTCAAGGTGTTAACACACAAGGACTCAATAATAGCCATTAAGCAATATGGTTTTCTCACTTTTAACAGTACCTTGTTTCTTGGTGGTATATGCTCAATTGATTTATAAAACTGATTTTATTTATTGTGTTTTAGCTATAAATTTTATGGAATATTGATCAACAGGGAGAGGTCCCTAAAAAATTATCTTGTGTTTTAATAGGAATAAAATACTGTGTTTTTTTAGATATCTTAAGTTGTTTAGCACCCTCTTTTTACTTTTTTTTACGCCAAATTCTGACCCAACCATCTGAATGGAGCAGCTGAAATCTAGATTCATCAGACCAGGCAATGTTTTTCCAATCTTCTATTGTCCATTTTTGGTGAGCCTGTGTGAATTGTAGCCTCAGTTTCCTGTTCTTAGCTGACAGAAGTAGCACCCGGTGTGGTCTTCTGCTGCTGTAGCCCATCTGCTTTAAGGTTTGACGTGTTGTGCGTTCAGAGATGGTATACTGCATACCTTGGTTGTAACAAGTGGTTATTTGAGTTACTGTTGACTTTCTATCATCTTGAACCAGTCTGCCCATTATCCTCTGACCTCTGAAATCAACAAGGCATTTTGGTCCACACAACTGTCGCTCACTGGATATTTTCTCTTTTTTGGACCATTCTTTGTAAACCCTAGAAATGGTTGTGCGTGAAAATCCCTGTAGATCAGCAGTTTTTTAAATACTCAGACTAGCTCGTCTGAGTATTTAAATTCCTGCTGTGATTATACACATACACACACTAATATATGATGCATTCTTTTCAGACTGTGGCCCTTTGGACATTGCTAAAAATGAGGATGCTAAGGCAATTCAAATGCTTTTTCTAGACATAATTTCATTGTTTCATAAAGCTTATATAAAGCATATATTTTTATATGGCTCAAGAGAAATTTTACTGGACAATCTCTAGCTTCATCTTAGGCATGTATTTAAGTTGGAAGAACATATACAATACAGATAGATAGACATGGATGTGGCTAAATGCCAGAAGATTCAAGTAACCTGCATCTACTGTATATATGCAGGGGGTTTATATCTGGCCTTTTCCCCTCAGCTATTTATTTTTTTTTAAACGAAGTTTCACTGTTGGTGTCCTATTTATTCATTTCCCTATATAGTTCCCATTTAGGTCATTCTGAATGTTGCATTCTCTCCAATCAGAAGTCTTAATTATTTGTGAGTATAAGATAATCACCCATTGCCAGGAAAAGCAAAATCCTGAGCACTCGGAGGGAAAGTAAAAAAACAAACTTTATTAGGAGACAATTAAAAAGTCTATATACATGCAGGAATACAATGAGTACTGTCCTGACGCGTTTCAAGCCCTCAGTGGTGCTTAATCATAGGAACCCATTGCCACCTGTTGCCACACAGTCATTTAATAGCTATGAAGGCCAACAAACATATCAGTATTTTAGAGAGTGGATTCTTTACATTCAAATAAGTGAGAAGGGACCTGGTATTAATGAATGTATTTTAAGTAAAATGATGTCCCTGTTAGACAATAGTGCACTCTTTACTACTTTAATTCTGACTGCCAGGTAGACAATTATGTGGAGCCGCCAATGTCACCCAAAACAATGTTTCCTACTATGGCAGCTTTGTTAGATATAGTTTTACCTTTTGTGGGGTTTACCTTTACAGGCATGGACAGGCCTGGATTGGCCATAGGATATACAGGGCAAATGCCTGGTGGGTCGGGCTCTTATGTGGGCCTTGCTGCTATATACCACCCTCTCTTTATATGGGTAACAATAGTAAAGCTTACAGTCTTCTTATTTTGTAAAACAGAAAGTACATTTTCAGTCTGGATGAGGTGCTGCATGACAAGAGATCTGGTCTATTATAGCTACCTATCTAAAAGAAGTCTAACTAATATGGGCTACTCCATCTTTAAATGTTCAAGCATATTTTTGGTCCCAGTCCTAGGTATGGCTCTTGTCTTTTGCTCATATTATACATTTTTCTTCATTATCTTGCTATCTTTATTTGAAAAAGCAGGAATGTATGGTTAGAAGCCGGCCCATATTTGGTTCAGCACCTGGGTAGTAATTGTTGATTGGTGGCTACCTTTAGCCACCAATCAGCAAATGCTACCCAGGTGCTGAAGCAAAAATGGGCTGGCTCTTAATCTTACATTCCTGCTTTTTCAAATAACTATAGCAAAAGAATGAAAAAATGATAATAGGAGTAAATTAGAAAGTTGCTTAAAACTGCATGCTCTATCTGAATCATGAAAGGAAAAATTGGGTTTAGTGTCTCTTTAATAAACATTGATCACAGATTTTTGGAGTTTCTACCTGCCCCAGGAAGACACACAACCATATACCAACCAATACTTATATATATATATATATATATATATATATATATATATATTATAGATAAAATAATCTGAGTTTATTGTAATGTTTTTTAAACATAAATATTTAATCAACACAAAAGGTTGTTGTTTTATTGTTAAATAATTAAATTCCTATGAACCAACCAGTAAAATATTTCATTGCTAAACGTAAAGTGATTTCTTAACTTATATTCAGCCATTACTATTGAACTTAAAATGTGGGTTACCTAAATTGAAATCTAAAATCACGATTAAAACATTGTTTATTAAAATAAATTCAATATGTGTATTGCACTGTAATAAAAAAAGTTAAATGAACAAAATATCTTTTACATTAATTAATTTACTCAATTTCAGTCTTTTTTTAGGTTTTTAGTAATATTATATATAGTGACTCATTACAACCAACAGAAACATTGTAATAACAGGTTTAGGACAGAAGATCTCTAATGAAAGGAGAAAAACGTATAAATATGTACTAACCAACAATTAAGAGTGAATGGCTTTTATAAATGAACAATGGTCAATTCATGCTCTAAACCTGCCCTTTGACAAAATGCACATGCAATCATGCAACATATATATTTTTGTAGGATTAAAATGTAGATACTTAATGGCAGTCATTAACTTTATCTGTGTTATATGCCTTTAAAAAATATTATTAATAATAAAAGTATGATTATAGCGCACCTACCTGCAGTAGTGTATGCACAGCATGTGTGACAGGAAATATCCCTTCAGTTATTGACAAACACTCGGAATAGCCAATATAATATCCGATTTTAAAGGAATCCAAAATAAGAGTGATCACAGCAAATAAAGTGATACCACCTTACAAGAAAGGAAAATAAATATTTAAGCATAACATATTGAGATTTACAACCATTTAATAAAATGAGGGTTATGTTTATCTAAATTTTTTTTATTATTTTTTTTAAAAAGGAAACCATATTAGTAAAAAAAAGTTATTTTTTTTAAGATGTCTGAGAAAATATGATATTTATGTATATAAATAACACTTTACCATATGTTTAAAGAAGGTAGTTAGCAAACTTGTATAAAAAAGGCTGAGAGTGACTGTCTACTGTAAAATTCAAATGAAATTCACTATTTCATTAGAACATATTTTTAAACAAATTCAATTTCTTCCCTATAAATTTAACCCCTGCAAAGATTAACCATTTTTTGGCATGTTTGTTTTCTAATATTTTAACATATTGCTTTGATTCTTGTCAGCGGTAGCTCGGAAAAACAGTCATTAAATACGTAATAAAGATGACAAGGGACAGTTGTAGATTTTAAGATAGCAGTTAGGACAAAGTCATCATTATTGCTATCTGACTAATTTCAGAGATATGAAAGTAATTAGTTCTATAAATAGAGAGAAAGAAAAAGAAGAGGGAGGGAGAGAAATACAGAGAGGAAAATAACTAAAGAACGAAAGATAACAATATAACAAAAAAGAGGTGGAAGAGAGAGAGAGATTCATAGTATAAGATACCAATTTAGCAATAACAATGAAGATTGTTCTTATATAAAATTTAAATTAAAATAATTTATTAAACTCATTTTGTTTTGAAACTTTTGCATTATTTTGCAGTTCAGGGACATACCCCTTTCCATTAAGCATGTTTATTTATCTTGTTTCCTGTGCTCATTTGAATCAATCCAGCATTCACTCGCACATTACAGTCATATTTGCAGATTTCCTGCAACCTCACCAGGGAGACCAGTGGATAAACATAGGAAAAATGAACGAAAACTAAATAAAACTACATTATAACATTTTTTTTTACAATCAATTTTAATGCAGTATTAAAATTTGGACTTTAATGTCCCATTTAATATATTTATTTACTTTTGCTCCAGTTCACTAACAATAATTTGTTTGCCCTTTCAAAACAAATATTGAAACTGCTTAAATAATAAATACAACTGTGAGCATTCACTCTGTAAAACCAAGCACCAATAACACATGATAATGCTGTGATTATGTGAATCTAAGGCATTAAAAAGAACTAACGTAAAAACAAAAATATACATTTAACATAAGCTATGTGTACTTTTTCCAATTCCTTTGAGAAATGAAAATACAAGCTTCAGGTTTTAAAAGCCTAACCCTCAAACATTCTACACTGTGATTGTTTGATTACATAATTTATATATTTCCTCAAATAATTACACCACAGAACATAAGAGGCTTTTAAAATGGTATGTTCCTAGATTGCAAAACTATGCAAATTTTTATCACAAAATCGCAGCTTTTAAATCATTGATTTCATACGAAGATTTTTTGTTTGAGATGTGTATATTAGTTTTAGCATCTTCCTTTAAAGGGACACTGAACCCAAATGTTTTCTTTCGTGATTCAGATAGAGCATTACATTTTAAGCAACTTTCTAATTTACTCCTATTATCAAATTGTCTTCATTCTCTTGGTATCTTTATTTGAAATGCAAGAATGTAAGTTTAGATGCCAGCCCATTTTTGTTGAACAACCTGGGTTGTTCTTGCTGATAGGTGGAAAAATGTATCCACCAATAAAAAGTGCTGTCCAGAATTCTGAACCAAAAAAAAAGCTTAGATTCCTTCTTTTTCAAATAAAGATAGCAAGAGAACGAAGAAAAATTGATAATAGGAGTAAATTAGAAAGTTGCTTAAAATTGCATGCTCTATCTGAATCATGAAAGTAAAAATTTGGGCTCAGTGTCCCTTTAATCTTTATTACATCAGACCACAGTCGGTGATGCTTTTCAAAACCTAGTGAATGAATACACAGCCCTTTAGATAACAGCGTTTATAGATAAGACTAAAAAACCCCTTAACCCCTTAATGACCACAATATACCCTGTATATCACTGGTCGTTAAGGGTTTTTTCCGGACATAATAGCACAAGTCTAGCAAGAACACGCTATTAATGCCCTCCCTCCAGAAGGCTTTGTGGAATAGAGCAGTCTCAACGCTGGTGGCAAGACCACGGTATAAAACAATCAAGTCCCAAAAAAAGGCCAGCGACATACAGGGTACGTCGCTGGTCCTTAAGGGGTTAAAGGACCAGTCAACACATTAGATTTGCATAATCAACAAATACAAGATAACAATACAATGCAATAGCACTTACAGGCCCATTTATCAAGCTCCGTATGGAGCTTGAAGGGCCGTGTTTCTGGCGAGTCTTCAGACTCGCCAGAAACACAAGTTATGAAGCAGCGGTCTAAAGACCGCTGCTTCATAACCCTGTCCGCCTGCTCTGAGCAGGCGGACAGGAACCGCCGGAAATCAACCCGATCGAATACGATCGGGTTGATTGATAGCTCCTTGCTGGCGGCCGATTGGCCGCGAGTCAGCAGGGGGCGGCGTTGCACCAGCAGCTCTTGTGAGCTGCTGGTGCAATGTTAAATGTGGAGAGCGTATTGCTCTCCGCATTTAGCGAGGTCTTGCGGACCTGATCCGCAGTGTCGGATCAGGTCCGCAAGCCCTTTGATAAATGGGCCCCTTAGTCTGAACTTCAAATGAGTAGTAGATTTTTTTATAACAAATTTCAAAGTTATGTATATTTCCACTCCCCTTGTACCATGTGATAGCAATCAGCCAATCACAAATGCATATACGTATAGTCTGTGAATTCTTGCACATGCTCAGTAGGATCTGGTGACTCAAAAAGTATAAATATAAAAGACTGTGCACATTCTTTTTAATGGAAGTAAATTGGAAAGTTGTTTAAAATTACATGCTGTATCTGAATCATAAAAATTTAATTTAACCTAAGTGTCCCTTTAACACAAGCTAAACAATAAACGGTAGGGGGATCACTTAAAAAAAATACAAATTAAATATCCTCAAGTAAACATTTTATAAAAACAATTTGTATTTATTTATATTTTACTGGTAGGGTGTTACTTTAAAGGGAAATAACAGTCAATATTAAAATGTATGAGTACATTTCAGTTTTGAATACAAACATTATTGCAATACACATGTATTAGCAAACATAAAGTACAAGGGTGAACACAAAAGTGTGGGTTGAGAATATTTCCAGAAACGGAACCTGTCCTCTCGCATTCGCGGAATCTAATGCAGCATCCGCCAGACTTAAAGGGCCACTAAACCCAAAATCTTTCTTTCATGATTCAGATAGAACATACAAATTTAAACAACATTACAATTTACTTCTATTATTTATTTTGCTTCATTTTTTAGATATCCTTATTTGAAGAAAAAGCAATGCACATGGGTGAGCCAATCACATGAGGCTTCTATGTGCAGCAACCAATCAGCAGCTACTGAGCATATCTAGATATGCTTTTCAGCAAAGAATATCAAGAGAATAAAACAAATTAGATAATAGAAGTAAATTAGAAAGATGTTTAAAAATGCATTCTCTTTCTAAATCATGAAAGAAAAAATGTGGGTATCATGGCCCTTTAACACTGCAAGAATTTTCTTGTGCAACTCCACCCCCTGCCATCTAGCAACCAATCGCGTGAGAGCAGGGCTTATTAATCATCCCGGGCATATGAGTCACAATCTTTTACTTAGCGATCTCTGAGGTTGCAGACACTTTAAGAAGCAGCTGTTTTAAAACCAAATCTTCTGAAACTGTGGTTGCGAACCTTCACCTCAAGAGCTCGAAGCTGCATTCAAAGCTTTAAAAAGGAGCGAACAATATGTACACATGATCCATCCACCTGTTTTTAAACTCTGCACATACTGAGACGATTGGAGGTGTCTTATTTTGCAGATTAATTGCTGATGCAATGTACTGTACCATCAGCTCTCAGAGCAGGCTCGGTGGCTGAATGCAGGTGCACGGAGCATATGCACATATGTTGAGTCTACATGCACAGTAAAAGCTTTTAATGAAACAGAGGTAGCTTTTTATTAGAGGTATTATTGTTAATACACATGCATTGCAAACATTCTTTCTTTCAAAGCCATATTGCATGTGTTTTAAAGGGACAGTCTAGGTCAAAATAAACTTTCATGATTCAGATAGAGCATGTAATTTTAAACAATTTTCCAATTTACTTTTATCACCAATTTTGCTTTGTTCTCTTGGTATTCTTAGTTGAAAGCTTAACCTAGGAGGTTCATATGCTAATTTCTTAGATCTTGAAGCCCACCTCTTTCAGATTGCATTTTAACAGTTTTTCACCACTAGAGGGTGTTAGTTCACATATTTCATATAGATAACACTGTGCTTGTGCACGTGAAGTAATCTGGGAGCAGGCACTGATTGGCTAGACTGCAAGTCTGTCAAAAGAACTGAAAAAGGGGCAGTTTGCAGAGGCTTAGATACAAGATAATCACAGAGGTTAAAAGTATATTATTATAACTGTGTTGGTTATGCAAAACTGCGGAATGGGTAATAAAGGGATTATCTATCTTTTAAAACAATAAAAATTCTGGTGTAGACTGTCCCTTTAATTTGTCCCATTTAGCAATAAAACAAATATATTAGCACATTGTTGCTTGAAATTAATACTACCAGAAGGTTAATCATATATCACATGTCACAACTTCAAATGCATGAAATAATATTTAAGTATGTGATTAAATGCCATATATTAAGTGGAAAATGGAAGTTCTAAAAGATAGATAGATAGATAGATAGATAGATAGATAGATAGATAGATAGATAGATAGATAGGATAAATATTGAAGCATTCCCTCATTAAAGGGACATGAAACATCAAATTGTCCTTTCATGATTCAGATAGAGGAAACAATTTTAAAAAATGTTTCCAATTTCCTTCTATTATCAAATTTGCTTAGTTCTCATGTTATTCTTTGTTGAAGAGATACCTTGGTAGGTAGCAAGCACATGCCTGAAGCACTTCCATATAGTGATACAGACACGTGCACTCTCCTGAACTTGCCTCTCTGCTTTTCACTAAAGGATAGCAAGAAAACGAAGAAAAAAATTGGTAATAGAAATAAATTGGAAAGTTGCATAAAATTGTATGTTCTCTCTGAAGCAAGACAGAAAAAAATTGGGTTCCCTGTCCCTTTAAAGACTAAATTAAATATATATAAAATAAATAAATATTGAGTGATATAAGTTGTAAAAAAGAGACCTCAGGGGTACTTACATCTTAACCATCTTGCACCAGCATCAGTATCTTTCTCTTTGATTGACCTTCTTGGTGAATAACTTCTAAAAATGTACCAAAGCATCCAAATCAGCTGAATCAGCATAAGGGTAATTAGGTAGGAGAGCAGATCTCTGTCCGTTATCCCCACAGCATGTATAGCCCAGGCAAACATCAGCAGCAGCCCAGCCAGGAAGATATTGAAGCCATATTGACTGCTCAGGACCTCTGCGTTTTTCTGGGGATAGTTTTGAATTAAATTCAGTTGGCATTTCTTTTCTTCTAGCTTCTGCTGCTGGTTATTAGTATTAGACAGAGCATCTACAGTATTTTCTTCTGACATTCTCTTTAGTTATCTGAAATGCAATGAACACCAATGAAAAGCTTTAATGGCCTTTTAATTGACATTATTTTTAAATCAATAGAGTAGCATGGTTAAAGGCACATTGTATTCAAAATGCTTTTATTATTTGTATGAAAGAGCAGTTGTCAAATGTTTAAAAATATTGTTTAAATGTCAAAAAGTTAAGTAAAATCTGTTTAAATGTAAAAAGTAACTAACAGGAAGTACGTGTTTGTGATACCTAGGTATCTACTGCTCACTGGCCGAAAAAGTTGGTTAATTTATCAAATCTTTTAAAAAAAAATAGAGTAATACATTTTGAAAATTTTAAATAAGAGAGAACAGTTTTGAGTCCCTTTAATAAAGGTTTATTAGAAACCAGCTTTTAATTTACAGGTTAAAATATATACACTATATACATATATATACACACACACACAGGCATATATACATTAAAATAAATTATCCACAGACATGCTATATTACATACAAGTATTATTGATGTTCTTGCAAGCTATTAAGGTAGCAAAATCAGAATTCTAAACTGATATGCCACAAACTTCCTTTAATAAAAAAAAATATATAAAAAATTAACGTCTATGTATAGTAAGTTATTAGATCTACGATTAAAATAAAGCAGTCTCTGTGCATCTTACCACAGGTATTTTTAGGCTTTCAGGAGTGTTGCTCAGTCCTACAACAGCAAGAAGAAAACCTGTTGTGTTTTATTTCCACATGGGTTTTTTCTTTTTCCTTTTTGTCTCGAGCCTTTTCTTTGATCAGTCTTATAGGACTGCTCTTGCTGCAGACGTCAGTAGGATCCAGCCTGCAGCTGGTTAGGATTTCAGCAGTAACACCTCTATGAGGTAGACAGAGGAGGAATTCTATTAACCAGTCTAGCTGAAAGACCGCACACACACACACTAAATATTGTTCTGGGGAGTTGGTATTATAGTTTTAAATAAAAATTAAGATGTGACATAATGATAATCATACACACTCATTATCAGAAGTGGCTTAAAAATATCAAGTAGAAATAATAGTTAAAGGTACATGAAACACACGTTTGTTCTTTTAGGATTTAGATAGAACATACACTTTTTTTTTAATGAAAAAAAGTTTTTTATTGATTTTTCAACATTTTACAAATATAAAATCAGACCAACCGTGTTACAATTTCAATTGATTTACAATTCTTTGTGTTACTAAATAATATGATTAAAGGTATATAACAAAAAGACCACCGCATAGCAGACAATAAGTAATAAGTAGATGTGCTTAACGCGACCGTTAGTTGACAGTCCTGTCCCCAGAGGACTCTTTAATGCTCCATTTAGACCCTCTCAGGAGGAGGACCCGGCTCAGCATTCATGACCTTAAGTTGTTACCAAAATTTCTAGCCCCTTACCACAGGAAAATTGGATTCAACTCTTAAAGAGGGGAGAGGGGGATGTGTTGTGACCCACCCAGACTAGCTGGGCAGGAGCGGAAGTGGCAGGGGCCAGACTCATATCTCCTTTCCCAGCCTCACTTAGCTCTTCTATCTATTTCTAGCCTCTGTATACATTATCCAGGGCTCCCACATTAGTAGAAACTGTTCTTTTCTATCTAGAATATCTGCGGAGGCGCTGCTCATTTGGTAATAATAGTCAACTTTATTCTTGATTATCAAAAAAGAGGGTACTGTGGTCTTCCAATATCTTGCTATAGTTAGCCTGGTTACCGTGCAAATCAGCGCTACTAATTTGTTTGCATTTCTGGATAGATTTGATATAGGCTCGTGTAACAGTGCCTGGGAAGGAGTTAAGTTAATTTGCCTATCTAGGATTTCACTTAGGAGCTCTGATGTTAGGGACCATATGCGTGATACATGACAGCAGTTCCACCACATATGTGCATATGTGCCGCTTTCATTACAGCCACGTAAACAACTTGTGTTCGCGTGCGCTGCGTGGATTCTCGATGGGTGGAAGTACCATCTGTAAGCTACCTTGAGAAAGTTTTCCTTCAAATGCGCACAAATAGAGAAGGAAGTACCAGATTTCAAAATATCGCACCACTTTTCAGCGGTCCATATAATATTGAACTCTGTCTCCCATTTTATCATAAATGGTAGTTTATTAAGTTTGGATGGGGTATTAAATAGGATATATAAGTTAGAGATCGCCCCTCTCATTCGTTCAGTGGCCAAACAGAGTCTCTCTAAATAAGAACTAACAGTTAGCTGATTTTGTCCTATAACTTCATCTACTCTCGCTCTTAGTTGCAGGTAATGAAACCAACTCTCTCTTCCTTGTTTATTTAAATCGGCATATTGTTGGAATGTGAATAGCTTGGTGCCTTCCAGGGCATCTGCAATGCGGTACAGGCCCTTGTTAGCCCACTTTTCCTGTGTAGTTAGGTCATAATGGGTAGATAATGTCACTAGGGGGGTCGCCTTCGACCCTTTGGGTATCAAAGTGTATTTGGTTGTTAGTGTTTCCCACAGTGCCAGTGTGTGTGTTATAGTAATAAAGCTTCTCCATTTAGGGGGCCTATCTTTTTTAGCAGTCCACAACAATTTATAAATGGGGTGTATCTTCATCATATCTGATTCTATTTGAACCCATTGAATTCTATCTAGGTGGTTATGCCACAGAGAGGACTGTGCCAACCTGGCCGCGTAATAGTACGCCGCCAGGTCTGGCATTCCCATCCCCCCTCCTGTTTTATGTCTGAGAAGTGTTTGTTTATTAACTCTGGATCTTCGGTATTTCCAAATGAACGCTACCATGTCTTTTTGTGTTTTCCGTAACACAGTGGTGGAAACGTTTATAGGTAGTGAACGAAAGAGATACAAAATTTTGGGTAGAACCGTCATCTTAATTGATGTCAACCTGCCATATAAAGAGATGTTTAGTTTGTTCCACCTTGATAGTAAAGTTTTAATATGAGTGAACATAGGTGTGTAGTTCAGTTTGTAAAGATGGTCCAGGTTGTTCGGGATTATGATACCCAAATACTTTATGCCCTTGTCAGCCCAATTAAAATCAAAATTCAGGATCAATAATTTTTTGGTATGTTCTGGGAGATGTGTACTGATTGCCTCGCACTTATCATTGTTAATCTTGTATCCCGAGATGTTAGCGAATCTATTAATCGTGGAGTATACTAGAGGGAGGGAGATCATGGGCTTAGTAATTGACAAAATTACGTCATCTGCGAATAGACTGATCTTATGTTCCCTGTCGCCTATCTTAATGCCATTAATATCTACATTTTGCCTGATGCTTGTTGCCAGCGGTTCAATGCATAGGGCGAACAGCAATGGTGATAATGGGCACCCCTGTCTGGTTCCATTAAGAATTTTTATAGGTGAGGATTTATAGCCCGCTATTCTGATGAAGGCGGAAGGGTGGGAGTATATTGCCGAAATTGCTGTACAAAAATTTCCCCTAAAGCCCATATTTTTTAGCACTGCGGCGAGGTAATCCCAATTTACACGATCAAATGCCTTCTCTGCGTCCAATGAAAGAAACAGAGAAGGCACATTTTGTTTGGAAGCATAGTCCACAAGATCGATAATTTTCCGAATGTTATCTGGGGCCTCTCTATTACGGATAAAGCCCACCTGATCTTGATGGATGAGCTTTGGAAGAATGTCATTTAGTCTAGTTGCTAAGATTTTTGTAAATAACTTAATATCTAGATTAATCAGGGAGATAGGCCTATAATTTTTACAGTGTTGTTTACATTTCCCAGGTTTAGGGATTACCGATATACGAGCCTCAAGAAGTTCCTTGGGTATAGTCCCCCCCTCTAGTATATGGTTGAAACTCTCAACTAATATGGGGCCAAGATCCTGTGCAAACGTTTTATAGAAAATACCTGAGTACCCATCGGGGCCTGGCGCCTTACCCATCTTTAAATTTCGTATCGCTAAATTCACTTCATGGATAGTTATTGGCGAATTTAGCTTATCTAGGTCTTCTGTTGCTATTTTGGGTAAGTTACAATCCTGTAGGAATGCATTCGTATCCCTATCTAGTGTGATAGGATTTTTGGATGGGGGCAGGGCATAACGTTTCTGGTAATACTGGGCAAAAGTGTCAGCAATGATCTGTGGATGGTTTGAGATCTGCCCATTTGCCAGTTGAATTTGTGGTACTGTGGATGTCCTAGTCATTTCTTTTAATTTAAATGCTAACAGTTTATCAGGTTTGTTGGCTTGTATGAAGTATTGAGTATCAATCAGTTTTAGGGACCTGGTAGCCTCCTTTGTTATCAGCTGATCCAGAGCATTTTCTTTGTCTCTCAGTAGCTTTAATGTTTTGTCATCTAGTGATAGCTGGTGCTGTGATTGCAGGTGTTTAATCTCGCTTCTAGTACTTTCTAGCTGAGTCAAATACGCTTTATTCTGTTTGTTAGATTCTTTTATTAGAATTCCCCTGGCAAAGGCTTTTAAAGCTCCCCAAATATACAAGGGGTTAGATACTGAGTTTTGATTAAGTGTTAAAAAGTGAGAAATTTCTGTCTGCAAATTTTGCGTAAATAATTTATCTCTGAGTAAAGTTGGGTTTATAGTCCAGCTTCTGCCCCTATAAGGGTCAATTAAGCCACTTAATTTTGTTAGTACTACGTTGTGATCCGACCATGTGTTTGGTATAATATCTGAGGCTAATATCAAAGGGGACATAGTCTGGCTAACCAGAATATAGTCTATTCTTGAGTAAACATTGTGTGAGGTGGAGTAGAATGAATAATCTCTTGTTTTTGGGTTTATATATCTCCAGCTATCTACAAGATTATGGTCAAGAATAAAATCAAACAGAAGCTTCTTGGAACTTTGAGATGGAGATGTGCGTGGGATCGCTGACTTGTCTAGTTCAATATTGGCTACTAAATTGAAGTCTCCCCCTATGATTAAGCGAGATTTTTTCCATGTGGTTAGCATCATTCCTAACTTAGACAAAAATGGGGCCTGAGATTCATTAGGGGCATATATATTTCCCAATATAACATGTGTGTCGTGTATCCTGCCCTTAACTATAATGTATCTCCCAGCCTTGTCAATAATTACCTCGTCCTCCTTAAAATTTAGCTCTGAATGGACCAGAATGGAAACACCGCATTTCTTGGATTGGCAGGTGGCATGAAATTGTGTGGGGTAATTTCTATCCCAATTTTTAGGGGTTTTTATTTTTGTAAAATGGGTTTCCTGCAATAGAATGATGTGGGCTTTCATAGATTTATATGTGTCTAAGGCTTTACGTCTCTTGATGTGGGAGTGTAACCCTCGAACATTATGTGTGACTATATTTAAAGACATTTCCTACCTACGTGTACAGTGAGAGAGTGAGTAAAGAAAAATAAAGAAGACTCCTGAAACACAGGTAAAGAAGCTTACCACTCGTTGGCTGGCCGGGACCCCCTCCCTGTATGAAAGTAGAGCTGTCAAGTCTGTCTCGTGGAACACATAGCTGCTGTAACATACCTCTATGTAATATATGACATGCTAAGATGAGAAAATATGTAACGGTTAGTCTGAACAATAACAAATCAATGAACAACTGACCTTGTTCGGTCCGAACTTGGATCTTTGATCCAGGAATGCAATATGACATAGCAATAACAAATAAAATAAAGAAACTAGCAAACATAAATAACTAATACAACAAAAGAAACTTTGGGCATACATTATTGGCATATTGAATGCCTATTACCTCGGTGATATAACCAAAACAACTTTGACGCTGGATAAGGGTGAGCCCTATGATTCTGGACTTATAACAATAATCTAACTATTTAGAAACATTAAGTCCAGGTCAAGAGTCATTTCATTTCTTTCGGGCTTGTTCTCAGAATTTAAGCCCCCCTTAGTGGTGATATTTCCCTTTAGGGAACGTGCAGAATTATAGTCATAGCTTGGGAATTATTTCTGCATGTCAGGTCGGGCTCTCCGGTTCTTGATTTCTCTTCTTAGCCTTCCCATTTTTAAGCACCGGTGTCCAGGTGTGGCTCAAAGCTTTCCTTTGCGGCTTGGGAGACTGTGATGGTGACTGTGATGATTTCTCAATATGGAGCTTGTTTAAAATTGATTGTCCCTCATCAATTGTGGCACAAGAGTATGTTGTTTTGTCCACTGTAAAGGATAACTTGAAGGGGAATCCCCATCTGTATTTAATTTGGGCGTTAGCCAGGGCTGCTACTATCGGCTTGAATTCTCTTCTCTTCTTCAGAGTGATAGGGGAGAGATCCGCAAATATTTGAATTTTATGGTCCTCATAAGTGATCTCTGGAACTCCCCGCACTGCTTGCATAATTCTATCTTTAATATGGTAATAGTGAAGTTTTGTTATCACATCTCTGTGGGCCCCTGGTGTTGGAGGCTTAACTAAGGCTCGGTGAACTCTGTCCATAAGAAGGAAAGATGCATCTTCCTCTGGTAATATTTGTTGGAAGATTTGTGTAATAACGTCTTGAAGGTTATTATATTTTTCAGGTAAGTTGCGTATGCGAATGTTCAATCTCCGAGATCGGTTTTCCAGATCTTCCAGGTGGTCCTCCAGTTTTTGTATTTGCGCTTGTTGTGCGCTCACTGTTGCTTGTAACTCTGGGATCTCCTCTATTAAGTCATCGACTTTATCCTCAATTGCTGAAGTTCTCTCACCAATGTCAGCAATCTCTTGTGTTAATTCTGAAAGGGCCGCTCTCATTTCTTCATGAAACATTTGTTTTATCTGCTTTAAGAGGGCCTCATTGGAGGAGGTTGATTTCTGGGATACAATGGGGGGGTCCTCCGTGTCTTCTTCTTGTTCCATCCGTTGAGATAGGTCTAGCATAGCCTGTTTCTTTTTCTGTTGTGACTTGGAAAGGCACTCTTTAACCGATTGCGTGCGGCTTTTCATCTTCTAGATGTATCTTCCCAAAGCAGGGAGTGTTGGTTGGTGCTGAGGTTTCCGTGCTTTTGAGAACCTATCGCTCTGATAGCTACGTAGCAGCCCTGGGAGCCTTAATCTTTCAGAGAGCCACTCTGCCCCTTGACTTTACACAGACATGCCCGAAGTAATCTTCATCTAGATCATTTAAGCATTTATTATATCCATTAGTGCTTGAGAGTAGGGGGAGTTTGGCATATAAAAAACAATCTTTCCTGATAGGGTGAGATGAGTTTGGGCCTGCAGTAATCACCTCTCTTGTTTTCCCTGTCGCCTCAGTTGCTGTGGGCTAAAGGATGAGAGAGCAGCGGGTGGAATCAGCCCTTATAAGTAATAAATCACCCTATCCAGAGTCCATTTATGTGATGTAGATCATCCAGGAAAGAGTATAGAAAGTCTCTATTTTCTGGGTTCAGTTAATTTTCAGTTAGCACTCACCTCCCCTGGGGAGTCTGTCCTCACAGGACCATCACGGGCAAGGGATTTTGGATATGACCCACCAGCAGGCTAACTGGCAGGAAAGGGGTGAGGAGGGAGTGCTATTTTTTCACAAGTAATTAACAGTGTAATGTAGCTGGTGAAGGCAGGTAAAATGTATGTGGTATGCTGCAGACTTGTGAGGCGTTTTCAGGTCTCTCTCTTTGCTTAATTGCAGCTGAATGTAATGTCTTACATACCCCCAACAAGTCTCTTATAATGTCCCAGATGTCCAGAAAGTATTTGTGTGTTAAGATGTCAGAGAGTGCTTAGATGCGTACCTTGAAAATGGCGGTTCGCGCCAAATTCCGTTTTTTCCCTGCTTTCCTTTTACATTGATTGCAGCAGTTCCTGTTGATTAATTGGGGGTAATTGTTCACTGTGTATCTTAGTCGTGGCCGGTATTATGGCCTCAGTGATGTTTGAAGGCCTCCGGTGCAACTTTCCGGTCCGGAGTAGGCCGCAGCCCCGGACTCTCCTAGTTTTCTTCTGGAGCTCAGGTCCGGATCGGATTCCGACTTCCAAAATTTTGCGGTTTGCAAGCTGAGTTCGAGTGTCCAGGCTGAGGGTACTACTCTGTGCTTAGTAATAGCCTTTCAGGTCTATATAGATCACTTTTTGTCAGTTTAAAAAACTTTTTCTCTCAGGAGCTCTTCAAAAGCACTGCTGCATCGATGGCTGGCTCTAGAACATACACTTTTAAACAACTTTGCCATTTACTTCTGTTATGACATTTGCTTCATTCTCTTTATATCCTTTGCTGAAGGAGCAGCAGTGAACTAATGGGAGCTAACTGATCACATGTGTTGGTTGTGCAAAGCTGGGGAATGGGTAGTAAAGGCGTTATATATCTTTGTAAATAATAACAATTTTAGTGTTGACTGTCCCTTTAAAAAACATATTAATGATCTGCATTAAAATTTTTATTAAAACGTGTAACAAAATGTGAATTGAAAATAAGCAGAAAAATTATTTAACCCTTTAAGGACCTGGCATTTTAGGCTAAAACATTCCCAAAATTCCACAGCATTTTTAGCATTTTTGCCATTACTTCATTTAACCCTTTGAGTGCTAATGGCGGCTCTGAGCCGTCACAGAGTTTCCCACTCTGGTGCTAATGACGGCTCAGAGCCGTCATGAGCACTCTCCCACCTTGAGGGAGATCTGGGGGCTCCCACCCGATCCTACCCCGGCGATCGTGACGTCACACACAATAACGTGAAGAAGTCACAGCGCAACTTTATTTATACTTAACAATGTTAAGTATAGGAGCAGGGGGCATGCTGCTTAGAAGCCTGTATCTCAGGCATCTAAGCAGCTACAGAACCCCAAGACCCACCATTGGAAAGGTAGTCGCCTAACCTTTCTAAAAGTGTAAGTCTGAAAAACATTAAAAAAAAAAAAAAATTGTTAAAAAAAAAATAAACCCACCCAGGTGGGAAAGTGCTTAGCACTCAAAGGGTTAAACAGAAATAGAGCCTTGTTTTTTTTAATTTATCTGTCAAAAATATATATATATTTTTTAGTAGACAACCCAAGGTATTGATCTAGGGTCATTTTTGTATATTTAATGCCACTGTTTCACTGCAAAATGGGATCATATTACATTTTTTGTAACTTTTTTTCACAAACGGCGTTCCCACTGAAATTATTTACATACCGCTTGTGCAGGCATAACACAAAATTATGTAAAAGCTTCTCTGGGATCCCCTTTTGTTAAGAAACAGCAGGCATACTTAGCTTTGCCATTGCTTTCCGGTAATTAGAAGGCTGCTAATTGCAGCACCACACTTTTAATTATTCTCGGCAGTGAAGTGGTTAATCAGGTTGCTTGTAAGGTAAATTTTTGCTTTAGTGTAGAGATTACCCTCCCACCTGACACTTTCCACCCCTTGATCCCTACCTGATCCCTCCAAACAGCTCTCTTCCCTCTCTCACCCCCATCTTAGGTACTGGCAGACAGTTCCCAGCATTCTTATTTGTACATAATGCAGGTCCAGTCCTGCCCTATCTCTCACTGCCTTGCTGTGCCTGTGAGCCAGGTCATGGCCAATCCCACCCCTGTGAAAGCTTCAGACAGCCTCACACCTGGGTAATTAAGGAGCATGCATGGCTTATTGATGATCAAATAAAAATAGCACTATTCTTGGACAAAACTGCAGGGGTCTCAGAAGTCTTGATTGAGACTGAGCCCACAGATCTAAGGGTCCCCTCTGGCCCTCAGTAAGTAGTCCCATTCTTACAGGGGTGGCCCAGTGGTGCCTGGATCCACCTTCATTATATCTAGACCCTCTGTGTGCCTGAAGGTGAACGTATTAAACTTTTAATCAGGAACAAGCATTTGTGACCGTGAGTTTAATAATGTATGCACTTTTATGAATGAATTTGGACTTATTGTGCATAGTGGCTGTGATGAGAGTATTGTGATGTATTGTTATGCTCTGCAATAAAATAGAGTTGTACCATCATTGCTGTGTCCTGCATATGTCCTGCATCTCATGACATGGTGTCAGAAGTTCTGGACTGCGCTTCTGTTCCTGATCGATTGCAATGTCAAAGTTTACCCCACCTGAGCCTTTTGACTTTTCTCAGCCTGCAGCTTGGCCCACATGGCGTCAGCGGTTTCAGCGCTTCAGGATTGCATCCAAACTGAACAAGGAGAGTGGTGAAGTACAAGTTAATTCCCTTTTATACTCCATGGGGAAAGATGTAGAGCCAGTGTTCAATGCTTTTACTTTCCAAGAAGGGGAAGAAGTTAACTTTGATATAGTTATGGATAAACTCAGTGCCCACTTTGTGCCCAAAAGAAATGTGATTCATGAGAGAGCTTGTTTTCACAAACGTAATCAGCGTGTGGGAGAATCTGTGGAGTCATTTGTGCGCAGCCTGTATGAATTAGCTGAATTCTGTGAGTTTGGTGTTGCTAAAGAAGAGCAAATCAGAGACAGAATAGTTATTGGAATTGCAGATGCTGAAGTCTCCCTGAAGCTGCAGTTAGAGCCTGATTTAACGTTAGACGGGGCTATTAGGATGGCCCGCCAGAGTGAACTGGTGAAAAAGCAAAGTGCTGATCTGAGGTCTGAGAGTATTGTGGATGAAGTGCAACAGTCTAGGAAAATTACTAGTGAAAGGCACAGTGTGAGCGGTAGATCTAAAGTACTGGAAAGGCCTAGAAGTGGATGGGCGCAACATGGCCGATGCACACGGTGCTGCCGGGCTCATGATCAGAGTGCTATATGCCCGGCCAGAGATAAAAGATGCAGAAAATGTAACAGAATAGGCCATTTTGAAGTGGTGTGTAAAACTGAATACATTAAGGAGATGCAGGTGGACAGTGACCAGGAGGGTCAGGAAGTGTCTTTTGTGGGGTCTGTTGTGGAACGGACAAGTTCAGAGGAAGATTGGAAAGTTACTTTTACTGTAATGGGAGCCAAAGTTGATTTTAAGATTGACACAGGAGCAGATATCACTGTAATGTCTTTTGCTGAATTTATGAAACTGCCTCGACAGCCCCAGCTGGCGAAGGTTACTACAAATGTCCATAGTCCTGGTGGCCGCATTGATTGTGTGGGGAAATTTCTTGCCAGCTGTGAGTACAAACAGAGGAAGTTCACCATGTGGGTGCATGTGATCCGAGGTCAGTGTGTTAACAGTTTATTGAGCAGAAAAGCAGCCTGTGACTTGGGCCTCGTGGCCAGAGTGAATGAGATCTCTGAAGATATGTTTGGCGAGTTGGGCCTACTGAACTGCAAACCTGTCCGTATAGCACTTAAAAGTGACGCAGTCCCATACAGTATTTCTACTCCTCGTAGAATTCCGTTCCCGCTCATGCCTCAAGTGGAGAAAGAGCTCATGCGCATGAAATCTATGGGGGTTATTGAAGAGGTTGTTGAAGCAACTGATTGGTGTGCCCCCATTGTTCCAGTTGCAAAGAAAAACGGAAAGGTGCGCATCTGTGTGGACCTGAAAAGGTTGAATGAGGCAGTGAAGAGGGAGAGATTTGTGCTGCCGACATTGGAAGATATAGCCCCGAAGTTGGCTGGGGCGAAGTTCTTTTCCACATTAGACGCTTCTAGCGGCTTTTGGCAGATCCCCCTGGATCCAAAGTGCCGCAAACTGACTACCTTTATCACACCGGTAGGTCGGTTCTGCTTCTGCAGACTCCCCTTTGGGATATCCTCCGCTCCTTAAATCTTTCAAAGGGAAATGAGTTCTCTCCTGAGTGGCCACGTGGGCACAGCGGTCGTCATGGACGACATTCTAGTGTATGGGTCTACAGTGGAGGAGCATGATCAGCGTTTGAGTTGTGTGCTGCAGGCTATCAAAGAGTCTGGGCTGAAGCTGAATAAAGAAAAATGTCATTTTAGGAAAACTGAATTATGCTACTTTGGGCATATCATCAACGGGGATGGCATCAAGCCGGACCCCGAGAAAATTCGAGCTATTGAACAGATGAAAAGCCCTTCTGATGTACATGAGCTGAGACAGATATTGGGCCTTGTAAATTACGTGGGCAAGTTTCTTCCAGATTTATCTACAGTTTTACACCCTATCACAGAGTTGCTTAAGAAAGATGTTAAGTGTGAGAGAGATTCACTCTTAAGAAAGATGTTGCCTGGGTCTGGGGACCCTCACAGGAAAAAGCGTTCCTGCATGCCAAGTCACTGCTGGGGTCTGCCCCAGTGCTGGGGTTCTACGACCCTTCAAAAAAGACTGTGGTTAGTGCTGATGCAAGCAGTTATGGGTTGGGGGCTGCACTCCTGCAGCTGAATGACAACAAACTACAGCCCATCGCCTACTGTTCCCGCACACTGACGGCTGCGGAGTCAAAATACGCTCAAATTGAGAAAGAGTGCCTGGCTGCAGTTTGGGCCTGTGAGCGCTTTCAGCGTTATCTAGTGGGTTT
Organism: Bombina bombina; assembly: GCF_027579735.1. Classification (NCBI taxonomy): domain Eukaryota; kingdom Metazoa; phylum Chordata; class Amphibia; order Anura; family Bombinatoridae; genus Bombina; species Bombina bombina. The sequence continues at coordinate 1,304,035,054 of NC_069500.1, forward strand.
GGAGAAATTTAGTCTGGAAACTGACCACAAACCGCTAGTCCCTCTAATCAATTCTTATGACATTGACAAAACACCCTTGAGATGCCAGAGACTTTTAATGAGACTGCTCAGGTTCAATGTTCAGGCAGTGCATGTGCCGGGGAAACAACTGGTTGTGGCAGATACACTATCCAGGCTCCCGCTGGCTGCTGCTGAAGAATCCTCCACGGAATCGGATGTGAAAGTGTATGTTGATTCAGTTCTGGCCTCTAAGTCCATTTCTTCAAGGAAACTGGAAGAGATAAAGAAAGAGACATATTTGGACACAGATCTGCAAGAAGTTATAAGGTACATAAAAGATGGCTGGCCCGAGAGCCGGGCAGCCTGGATGTCTTTAAATGCTTACCAGCCAGAGAGGTCGCAGCTCACGGAGCTGGAGGGGTTGGTGCTGTTCCAAGACCGCATTGTAATTCCTGTCAGCATGAGGAAGGAGATGTTAAACAGGATTCACGATGGCCACTTAGGCATTACAAAGTGCAGAGAAAGGGCAGCTACAGCTGTGTGGTGGCCTGGGATCAGCTCCGACATTGCAAATCACGTGTCTAAATGTGCCTTTTGCCGGGAACGCCGGCCTACTCAGAGAAGGGAGCCCTTAATGTCTACTCCGCTGCCTGCAGGGCCGTGGCAGAAAATAGCTGCTGATTTGTGTGAACTGCACGGGAAAAAGATTCTTGTTGTGATCGACTACTATTCCAGGTATTTGGAAATTGCACCCCTGAATGATATCACAAGTCAGGCCGTTATCATTCGCCTGAAGAGCTTGTTCGCCCGCTGGGGCATTCCAATGGAGCTGGTGAGTGATAATGGTATGCAGTTCGCTTCTACAGAGTTCAGTGCTTTCAGCAGGGAATATGATTTTGTACATTCCACGTCAAGTCCACATTATCCGCAGGCCAACGGAATGGCTGAAAGGGCAGTTCAAACAACAAAATTCATTCTAAAGCAATCTGAGCCGTACCTAGCCCTCTTGTCATACAGGGCGACGCCCATTCAAGCCACCGGGTTTAGCCCGGCACAGCTGATGCTAGGACGCCAGATTCGCACCACTTTACCCTCAGTGGGTGTCTTCAAGCCGCCTGGCCCTGTTCCTCGGGACGAAGTCCTTAGGAGGGATGAAGAGGCCAAAAAGGGTTATCGTTTTTTCTACGACAGGAGACATTCTGTCAGGCCTTTACAGGAACTGAAAGCGGGCCAAAGTGTCAGAATTAAACTGGATGATGAGAAGAAATGGAAGACGCCTGCTACGGTAGTGGGCCGCTCTCCAGAACCAAGGTCTTACACAGTCCTTACAGAGGGAGGGACGGTTACACGCCGTAACCGAAGACATCTTCAGCCTGTACCTGAGAGTCTGGAACCGGATACCTCAGTACCACCGCCGGTGGGATCCCCTGTTCTAAGAGAGGTGCCTTCCCCTCAGCAAGATCACAGCGGGGATATATCTTTGCCTCCAGCAGACTCTTGTTCACCATCTTCTGTATCAGAGAACAGTTCATGCAAAGTTACATCAAGCGGAAGAGTGGTGAAACTTCCGGCCCGATACAGGGACTGACTTTAGCTAGAACAGTGACCGGAAGTATGGGCAGAATAATCCCATGGTCACTGTGGACTAGGGTAGTCTACCCCGATGTCCAAGTCAGGATGTAATTTATTTGTTCATGTTTTCTAATCTATCTGTTTTTATAATGTTCAAAAACAAAAATGTTGTTGTATACCCTGTTGGTGTACCTTGTTATTTATTATATGCAAATGTACGCTTTGCCTTTGAAAAAGGGGAAGATGTGATGAGAGTAGGATGTGATGTCACTAGTATGTGGGCGGGGCTTAGGTCCGGTGTCTGTGTCGCAGTTAGTTTAGTACAATCAACCTGACTAGATGTGTATTGTTATGCTCTGCAATAAAATAGAGTTGTACCATCATTGCTGTGTCCTGCATATGTCCTGCATCTCATGACAGTGGCTCATCCCTATAAAAACCTGTTTGCAATTGTGCAATCTCATTAAGGGTCTCTTAGAAAGATACAAAGCAGCAAGGCAGCGGGGTCACAGTTTTAAAGTTAAAATCACGTTAAAAAAATAGAAATTCTTATCCACCATCTTGTTTACAGTTCATGCCAAAATGGAACCAGCCTTTAACAAACAAGAGAAATGAATATAGTTTAAAAGAATATTTATGATAGCAGTAGAAAATGAGTGCACAGTCTGCCTATCCTGATAACTTAAAAGATGTATTTAGATTGACTAGCAGCGGTGCGGATGGAAATGCAACGCAGTAAGTTGTGCCTAAGTGATCTCTGTTCAAAACCCAATTTTCACATAAACACACATACATATTTACTTTTGAGCCCTTCCCAGTCTATCATCTTGTCACATACCATATCCCTTTAAATATTATTATTATTAAATGGTACTAGGACCTGCCAAGAGTTGCCAACTGTTGTAGATCACCTTACATGAAGTTAAGCTACAGGAAAGCTGCATTCATAGGCTTACATCCTAAGAGGGTTCAAGGGGATGACATAGGAAGGAAATAAACTGAGGAAAGGTTAGTATAAACATCCCTAAAGAGTAGAGCACTTGAAATTTGTAAAATAGGGGAGAGTATTGTGGAGTGAGGAAGAGATTGCCACAAGATTGGGGCAATACTAAAGAAGTACTGTAGAGAAAGTTGGCATGAGCTGTGGGAAAGGGATGAGTGGGAGAGTATCTGGAGACAAGGTCAGATATATGGGGGTAGCAGTGTTATTGCGGGACTTATATGCTACGGTTAGGAGGCTAGAGGAAGCAAGTAAAGGGAGTGGCAAAGAGGTGCAGCAGATGAGGAGTGATATGTAAGAAAGATTAGCACGGTAGAGGCACTCATTATGGAGTGTAAGGGGCAAAGACAGCAGCTAGGAAGACCAGAGAGAATAGAGTAGCAAAAGTAAAGGTGGGAACTGCTGATTCAAATCATAGTTGTGTCTTGTGTGAGAAAGTTGGTCATTTTTCAAGTGTTTTAAGGTGGAAATGGCAATAGTTGGCCAAACACTGGATGTGAGGAGTGAATGATAGGTCTGAGTTAAGTGTGCCCCCAGGCACTAAGCATAAGAGGTTGGGCTAATGATGTTATTATCAACAGTTATACAAGGTTTGGGGGTTGAGATTATGGATGAAGGGGGAAAAAGGAGCTCAGTTTTAGAGATATTATGCTTAAGGTAGAAGGAGGCCATCTAGGATGAAATATTAGAAAGACAATGATACAAATTAGCAAGGAAGGGGATAGCTTTGGCACAGAGAGGTAGATTTCAGTGTTGCCAGAATACAAATGATACTGAAAGTCATAAGAGTTTATTAAGAAACTTAAGGATGAATTATAGATTTAAAAGAGCAGTATCAAAGGCTGCAGACAGATTGAGAAGGAGTAATGGAGTGAAATGGCCTTTAGATTTTGATATAAGTAGGTCATTAGTAACCTTAATGATTACAGTCTCTGTGGAGTGCTTGGGCAAAATCCAGATTGCAATGGATCAAGGTAGGAGTTTAATGTGAGGAAATGGGATAGACGTGTATATACTTCCCTTTCCAGCAGTTCTGAGGCTGGGGGAGTTGGGAAATAGAGCGTTTGGAGGGGGAGGTTGGATCAAGAGAAGGTTTTTTAAAGATGAGTGTGACTAATGCATGTTTAAGGAATGAGGGAAAAAATTTCAGTGCTGACGGAAAGACTGAAGATATGTGATTAACAGCAGGGAGATCAGTAGTTGTGAGGGGATTGTATTTTTGTTTTTGTTTTGTTTTTTAATGCACTTAAAAAAAATCAAGCAAGAAAAAAATAAAGCTGAGACAACTTTTTTGCACCTGTAGTGAAAAAGAAGCCCCCTGAATAATGAACTGATGATCCAGTCAGCAAGCCAGATATAGAAAAATATTTTGAGATAGCTGAGTATGATCCCTGCACCACTGACAAAGCAAACAAACTTGAAGAGGCCTCATGTAAAAATGAGCAAATGGAATTACATTTGAAGCTGTAATCATGAGACCCAAAACTTCCTTACAAGATCAACAGAGGTAAAAGAGAGAAATAAAGAGTTATCAATTGAAAATATGCATACCAAAACACATTAAAATATATTAAAGTAGTTTGCTTATAGTTATACATATTTTTCATGTTTATTAGTGGAAAAAATAATAATACTGAATTATGGTATGTCAATTGAGTCCCTGCACAATATCCAGCACTAGTCAGTGATTTCTAGGGCTATTCTTCTCTGTGTAACTCTATTATGTTATTTGAATATATATTTCAAGTATTTACTGTGCAGCAATTCAGTTTTTTTAATATCTTTCTAATTGCTATGTGACTTTCAAGTCTTGTCAATACTTGTCCTTAATTTATTAGATTATTAATGGCATATGTTGAGATATAGGGGTAGATTTACCATTGTCTGTCTGACAGACATCGCTAGTGAACTGCTTGTGCAATGCCGCCCCCTGCAGATTTGTGGCCAATCCACCACTAGCAGGGGGTGTCAATCAGCCCGATCGTATAGGATCTCTCTCTCTCTCTCTCTCTCTCTCTCTCTCTCTCTCTCTCTCTCTCTCTCTCTCTCTCTCTCTCTCTCTCTCTCTCATAGTTGTGTCTTGTGTGAGAAAGTTGGTCATTTTTCAAGTGTTTTAAGGTGGAAATGGCAATAGTTGGCCAAACACTGGATGTGAGGAGTGAATGATAGGTCTGAGTCTGAGAGAGAGAGAGAGAGAGAGAGAGAGAGAGAGAGAGAGAGAGAGAGAGAGAGAGAGAGAGAGAGAGAGAGAGAGAGAGAGAGAGAGAGAGAGAGAGACGTAAGCGGCGGATCCCATAGGAATCAATGGGAGTCTGACCATAGCGAAAGTTCATGTTCGCTGCTGCCCAACATCCCATTGATTCCTATGGGAAATGTCTGCACCTAACACCCTAACATGTACCCCGAGTCTAAACACCCCTAATCTGCCCCCCCCCTACACCGCTGCAACTAAATAAATGTATTACCCCCTAAACTGCCGCTCCCAGACCCCGCCACAACTATAATAAACATGTTAACACCTAAACCGCCGCTCCCGGAGCCCACCGCCACTCTAATAAACTGATTAACCCCTAAACCGCCACTCCAGGACCCCGCCGCCACCTACATAATACCTATTAACCCCTATCCTGCCCCCTATACCGCCGCCACCTATAATAAATTTATTAACCCCTATCCTGATGATCCCGTTCCCCGCCGCAACTAAATAAATTGTTTAACCCCTAAACCGCCGCTCCCGGACCCCGCCGCCACCTATATTAAACTTATTAACCCCTAATCTGACCCCCCTACACCGTCACCACCTATAATAAATTTATTAACCCCTATCCTGCCCCCCCTATACCGCCACAATCTATATTAAACTAATTAACCCCTAAACCTAAGTCTAACCCTAACCCTAATACCCCCCTAACTTAAATATTATTTTAATAAATCTAAATAAAATTACTCTTATTAACTAAATTAATCCTATTTAAAACTAAATTCTTACCTATAAAATAAACCCTAATATAGCTACAATATTACTAATAATTATATTGTAGCTATTTTAGGATTTATTTTTATTTTACAGGCAAATTTAAATTTATTTTAACTAGGTACAATAGCTATTAAATAGTTATTAACTATTTAATAGCTACCTAGTTAAAATAAAGACAAATTTACCTGTAAAATAAAAACTAACCTAAGTTACAATTACACCTAACACTACACTATCATTAACTAAATTATTCCTATTTAAAACAAAATACTTACCTGTAAAATAAACCCTAATATAGCTACAATGTAATTAATAATTACATTGTAGCTATTTTAGGATTTATATTTATTTTACAGGTAACTTTGTATTTATTTTAACTAGGTAGAATAGTTATTAAATAGTTATTAACTATTTAATAACTACCTAGCTAAAAGAAATACAAAATTACCTGTAAAATAAATCCTAACCTAAGTTACAATTAAACCTAACACTACACTATCATTTAATAAAATAAATTAATTAACTACAAATACCTACAATTAAATACAATTAAATAAACTAACTAAAGTACAAAAAATAAAAAAACTAAGTTACAAAAAATAAAAAAATATTACAAGATTTTTAAGCTAATTACACCTAATCTAAGCCACCTAATAAAATAACAAAGCCCCCCAAAATAAAAAAAATGCCCTACCCTAGTCTAAATTACGAAAGTTAACAGCTCTATTACCTTACCAGCCCTTAAAAGGGCCTTTTGCGGGGCATGCCCTAAAGAAATCAGCTCTTTTGCATGTTAAAAAAAAATACAACACCCCCCAACATTAAAACCCACCACCCACATTCCCCTACTCTAACCCACCCAATCCCCCCTTAAAAAAAACTAACACTACCCCCCTGAAGATCATCCTACCTTTAGTCGTCTTCAGCCAGCCGACCACCGATGGAACAGAAGAGGACATCCGCAGCGGCCAAAGTCTTCATCCAAGGGGTGCTGAAGAGGTTTTCCATCCGATATAAGTCTTCATCCAGGTGGGGTCTTCAATCTTCATCCATCCGGAGCGGAGCGGAGCCATCTTCAAAGCAGCCGACGCGGAGCCATCTTCATCCACCGACGCCTACTCGCCGAATGAATATTCCTTTAAGTGACGTCATCCAAGATGGCGTCCCTCAAATTCCGATTGGCTGATAGGATTCTATCAGCCAATCGGAATTAAGGTAGGAAAAATCTGTTTGGCTGATCCAATTAGCCAATCAGATTCAAGTTCAATCCGATTGGCTGATCCAATCAGCCAATCAGATTGAGCTTGCATTCTATTGGCTGATCGGTATTTTGTTATTTGCTATTTTATTAGGGGGCTTAGATTAGGTGTAATTAGCTTAAAAATCTTGTAATATTTTTTTATTTTTTGTAACAGTTTTTTTTAATTTTTTGTACTTTAGTTAGTTTATTTAATTGTATCTAATTGTAGGTATTTGTAGTTAATTAATTTATTTTATTAAATGATAGTGTAGTGTTAGGTTTAATTGTAATTTTGTATTTCTTTTAGCTAGGTAGTTATTAAATAGCTAATAACTATTTAATAACTATTCTACCTAGTTAAAATAAATACAAAGTTACCTGTAAAATAAATATAAATCCTAAAATAGCTACAATGTAATTATTAATTACATTGTAGCTATATTAGGGTTTATTTTACAGGTAAGTATTTTGTTTTAAATAGGAATAATTTAGTTAATGATAGTGTAGTGTTAGGTGTAATTGTAACTTAGGTTAGTTTTTATTTTACAGGTAAATTTGTCTTTATTTTAACTAGGTAGCTATTAAATAGTTAATAACTATTTAATAGCTATTGTACCTAGTTAAAATAAATTTAAATTTGCCTGTAAAATAAAAATAAATCCTAAAATAGCTACAATATAATTATTAGTAATATTGTAGCTATATTAGGGTTTATTTTATAGGTAAGTATTTACTTTTAAATAGGATTAATTTAGTTAATAAGAGTAATTTTATTTAGAATTATTAAAATAATATTTAAGTTAGGGGGGTGTTAGGGTTAGGGTTAGACTTAGGTTTAGGGGTTAATTAGTTTAATATAGATGGCGGCAGTATAGGGGGGGCAGGATAGGGATTAATAAATTTATTATAGGTGGCGACGGTGTAGGGGGGTCAGATTAGGGGTTAATAAGTTTAATATAGGTGGCGGCGGGGTCCGGGAGCGGCGGTTTAGGGGTTAAACAATTTATTTAGTTGCGGCGGGGTACGGGATCGGCAGGATAGGGGTTAATAAATTTATTATAGGTGGAGGCGGTATAGGAGGGCAGGATAGGGGTTAATAGGTAATATGTAGGTGGCGGCGGGGTCCGGGAGTGGCAGATTAGGGGTTAATCAGATTATTAGAGTGGCGGTGGGCTCAGGGAGCAGCGGTTTAGGGGTTAATACATTTATTATAGTTGCGGCGGGGTCTAGGAGCGGCGGTTTAGGGGTTAATAACTTTATTTAGTTGCGGGGGACTCCGGGGGCGCCGGTATAGGGTGTAGAACAGTGTAGTTTAGTGTGGGTGCTTAGTGACAGCTTATCAATAAAGCTGTAGAAAAGCCGAAGAGTAGCAAGATCGGATGAGTGATAACTATCACAGTCCGCGGCTCATCGCCCCGTACTTGGTACGTGGCTTTTTGACAACTTTTTTGATAACTTTGGCCAGCTTATTCAGGTCCGCGGCGGCGATGGTAGGCGAGCTTAGGCGGGCGTATTGGGACAGCGAAGGCAGGTAAGTAGACACGTTGATAACTAGAGGCCACTATATTATACGTGCAGAGACAGCCATTACAGCACTGAGAAATGCTGGAGAAACATTAAGTGACGGATTGTTGATTGCAATGATTTTGAAAGGTTTGCCTGAATCATTTAAACCATTTGCCATCCACATTACACAGGGTGATGGAAAAGTAACTATTGCAGAGTTTAAAACACAGTTGAGAAGTTTTGAGGATACTGAAAATTACTGCACTAGTGCAAATGAAGATAATGTGTTAAAAGTGAGTAACACAACTTCAAGATTTAAAGTGAGAAATAACTTTAACATACAGCTAGATTACGAGTTTGGTGTTATGAGTGAAAAAGCAGCGTTATGGCCCATAACGCTTCATTTTCCCTAACGCTGCTATTACAAGTCTTGTCGGTATAGGTGTACCGCACACCTTTTAGCCAGTCACACAACGTTAGCAATCCTTTTTCAATGGGACTCTCATAGCGCCGGTATTACAAGTTTGCCTGGGAGGCCAAAAAGTGAGCGGTACACTCTATAACCACAAGAACTGTAACGCCATCTAAAGTCAGTAGTTATGTTACAAAGCTGTAACATAAAACTCATAACTAAAGTGTTACAAAGTACACTAACACCCATAAACTGCCTATTAACCCCTATACCGAGGCCCTCCCACATCGCAAACACTATAATAAATGTATTAACCCCTAATCTGCTGCTCCAGACATTGCCGCCATTATTAAAATGTATTAACCCCTATTCCGCCAATCCCCGACATCGTCGCCACACCACCGCTATAATAAACCTATTAACCCCTAAACCCCCCACAACGAAATATACTTAAATAAATTATTAACCCCTAAACCGAAAGCCCCCCACAACAAAATATACTTAAATAAACTATTAACCCCTAAACCGAAAGCCCCCATGATGAAATATACTAAAATAAACTATTAACCCCTAAACCTAATGCCCCCCTAACTTTATATTAAAATTACAATTTACCTATCTTAATTAAATTAAAACTTACCTGTCAAATTAAATAAATTAATTTTAAACTAACAATTAAATTAAGATAATTATTGAACTCCGATTAAACTAACTACCAATTAAGTTAAACTACACATTAAAAAAATCCAAATAATTTTTATTACAAAAAAAAACTAAATTACAAAAAAAACACTAAATTCCGAAAAATAAGAAACAAATTATCAAAAATGAAAAAGAATTACACCTACTCTAACCTGATTGGAACAGCCAATAGGATTTTAGCAGTTCTAATCCCTTCAGCCAATAGGAAAGCAAGGGACGCCATCTTGGATGATGTCACTTGCATTGAAGTTCCAATGTACAGCGGAGACCGTATGAAGAGGATGCTCCACGCCGGATGTCTTCAGGATGGACCCGCTCAGCGCTGGATGGATGAAGATAGAAGATGCCGTCTGGATGAAGACTTCTTGCCGCCTGGATGAGGACTTCACTGGCTGGATGAAGATGGAAGAGGCCTTCCGGATGAAGACTTCTTGCCGCATGGATGAAGACTTCACCGGCTGGATGGATCCTTCAAGCGGGACTTAAAGAACTGTAAGTGTATCATCAGGGGTTAGTGTTTTTTAGGTGGGTTTTATTTTTAGATTAGGGTCTGGGCATGTAAAAGAGCTAAATGCCCTTTTAAGGGCAATGCCCATACAAATGCCCTTTTCAGGGCAATGGGGAGCTTAGTTTTTTTAGATAGTTATTTTATTTGGCGGGTTGGTTGTGGGGGTGGTGGGTTTAACTGTTGGGGGGTTGTTCGTATTTTTTTACAGGTAAAAGAGATGTTATCTTTGGGGCAATGCCCCACAAAAGGCTCTTTTAAGGGCCATTGGTAGTTTATTGTAGGCTAGTGTTTTTATTATTTTGGGGGGGCTTTTTTATTTTGATAGGGCTATTAGATTAGGTGTAATTCTTTTTATTTTTGAAAATTTGTTTCTTATTTTTTGTAATTTAGTGTTTGTTTTTTTTAATGTAATTTAGTTATTTTTATTTTTAGTAATTTTAGTGTTTATTTTATTTTGTAATGCTAGGTTTTAGTGTAAGGCAGGTTAGGTTTTATTTCACAGGTAAGTTTGTATTTATTTAACTAGGTAGTTAGTAAATAGTTAATAACTATTTACTATCTAGTCTACCTAGTTAAAATAAATACAAACTTACCTGTGAAATAAAAATAAAACCTAAGCTAGCTACAATATAACTATTAGTTATATTGTAGCTATCTTAGGTTTTATTTTACAAGTAAGTTTTGTATTTAGTTTTAAATAGTTATTATTTAGTTAATAATTGTAACTTTAGTATAGCTGTATTTTTATTATGTTAAAGTTAGGGGTGTTAGGCTTAGGGTTACGTTAGGTTTAGGAATACGTTAAGGTTAGGTTTTGGGGTTAATGGATTTATTTAGTGGTAGTGATGTGGGAGGCCAGAGGTTTAGGGGTTAATAACTATAGTATAGTGGTGTGACATTGGGAGTGGCAGATTAGGGGTTAATAGTTTTATGTAGGTGGCAGCGATGTTGGGGGTGGCAGATTAGGGGTTAATAACTGTATGTAGGTGGTGGTGATGTCGGGGCAGCAGATTAGGGGTGTTTAGACTCAGGGTTTATGTTAGGGTGTTAGGTTTAAACGTAACTTTTTATTTCTCCATAGACATCAATGGGGCTGCGTTACAGAGCTTTTCATTCCGCGATCGCAGGTGTTAGGCTTTTTTTTGCCTGCTCTCCCCATTGATGTCTATGGGGAAATCATGCTTGAGCGCTTGTTTTTGGTGCTGTATGGAGCTCAACGCAACAATTTCGCCTGCACAGGCCTGCTTTTTTAAAACTCGTAATACCAGCGCTACAGGGAGGTGAAATAACGTTGCTTTTGTGGCGGTCGTTAAAATCCCTATAGTGCTCAAAACTCGTAATCTAGCTGATTGTTTGTTACAATTGTGGCAAAAAGTGACACAGAGCCAGAGAGTGTTCAAACAATACAAATAAAGGTCAATCACTGTGGTGTAGCTACAGGTATTGCAAGAGCTCAACACACAAAGATGCAAATTGCAGGAGCAAAAAGAGAGACAATGGGGCAGTTATGAAGCAGCGGTCACAAAGACCGCTGCTCCATAACCTGTCCGCCTGCTCTGAGCAGGTGGACAGACATCGCCAGAAATCAACCCGATCAAGTACGATCGGGTTGATTGACACCCCCCTGCTGGCGGCCCATTGGCCGTGAGTCTGCAGGGGGCGGCGTTGCACCAGCAACTCTTGTGAGCTGCTGGTGGAATGATGAATACGGCGAGCGTATTGCTCGCCGTATTCAGCGAGGTCTGGCGGACCTGATCCGCACTGTCGGATCAGGTCCGCCAGACTTTCTTAAATAGGGGCCAATGTCAGACAAGCAACAGATGACGCAGAAGATAGACACTCATTTGCTTTCAAAATGAAAGATAACCAACTAGATGGGATAATACCAAAAGGACTAATGGTTGATACAGGAGCAACATCCCATATAATTACTGACATCAGAAAGTTTAAGAACTAAAATGTTTAAACTGGAGAAACATTCAATGGAGCTCGCAGATGGGAAAAAGACAACAGGCGTGGCACTGGGAAGAGGCGATGCAGAGGTTTGTCTACTTGACAGCAAGGGGAACCAAATGATGATGACACTGGAGAATGCGTTGTACATACCTACATACCCTCAAGACATCTACTCTGTAGAGACAGCAACAAACAGTGGAGCATCAGTTAACTGCCAGCAAGGCAGGAATTAACTCATTCATAAGAATGGTACCAAATTCACAATCCAGAAATACAGTAGACTTTACTATCTGAATACTTTTGTTGAAAATTATGACAGTTGTCATGGATGTTATGATATTCAAATGTGGCATGAAATCCTAGGTCACTGTAATTATGATGATATTGCAAAACTAAAAAAAAATGTGGTAGAAGGAATGACAATTAAAGGTAAGATTGATAAGCCTAGTCTAAATTGTGAAGTTTGAAAATTTGTTCAGAATAGGAATAGAGAACCTGATACCCGAGCCACAGCTACATTACAACTAGTACATATTGATGTAGCAGGTCCTATAGAACCACATGCTAGAGAATGCTTCAGATACACAATATCATTCACTGATGATTACTCTGGTGCAGTATTTGTATATTTTCTGAAAAACAAGAGTGATGCAGTGGTAGCCACTGAAAGGTTTATTGCTGACACAGCCCCTTATGGAGTCTTAAAATGTATAAGATCTGACAATGGTACTGAGTTCATGGCAAATAGTTTTAAGTCACTGTAAAAAACGAGGCATAAGGCATGAGACCTCAGCACCTTACTCACCCCATCAGAATGGGACTGCTGAGAGGAATTGGAGAACGCTTTTTGAAATGGCAAGATGTCTGTTAGTTGAGAGTAAATTGCCAAGAGTTATGGACATATGCAGTAATGACTGATGCTCATATCCGAAACAGGTGCTTTAATAACTGCTTACCACAAACCCCTTATTACCTTTTGACAGGTAAAAAAACCTAACCTTTCTAAGATGAGAGTTTTTGGGTCAGAATGTTATGCATACAAATATGACAGAAGGAAACTAGATTCAAAATGTGAGATGGATTTTTATTGGACATGACAAAAACAGCCTCTCTTATCTAGGCCCTTCTATGAAAAGATTCTAATTTTCTATCCAAAGGGTCTTTAAAAGAAGTACTGCCTTCCAAAGCAATAGTAGTACGCTTAGCCAGAGAAGAAATAGCCCCATCAACCTTAGGAACAGTTTCCTACAATTCAACATTAGCAGCAGGTGAAGGATATAACTTTTTAAACCTTGCAAAAGAATTAAATAAATTACCTGGCTTAGGCCATTGCCTAGAAATCATGTCAGAGACAGCATCAGGAATAGAAAATACCTCAGCTTAACAACTGTCTTAAAAACTGAATTTAAACGATTGCAAGGCTTATCCCCAGAAACCTTAGAATCTTTAACCCCTAAAGTAAGTGAAACCTCTTTCAAAAGAGGAATAGTTAGATTAAATATCAGAGGAAGACTACTCTTTTTAAAAACTTACAGGTACAATGTATGCTATGCCAAACTGCAAAACAGGGCAGGAGACATATAAACTTCACATCCGAAGCCTAGATAATGCACAGCAATATGAAATAACACACACAAAAAACCAGACAGTAATAAGGAAATTTAGTGTGCCAAAGCCCAACGTGCGCAAGACCGAGGACAAACATGCACTAACCCGACATATGTAATCCCACGAAAAAGTATAACCGAACTAAATAGACAAGCGCAGTCCTGATGAGCGTTAAACCGGCGTGTACTAACCTGCAAACTAAGCATGTAAAAAATCAAGATGAGTGCAAAACATCTAGGGGAATAACTAATAAATTCTATCGCAGGGCCATATATATCAATATATATATATATATATATATTTATATTTATATATATATATATATAAATGCCCATAATAAGGCTATAGAGTGTCTAAATGTTAAAAAATATATACTTACCTATAGACATTCATCCACCAGTAAACAACCAGTAGACAGTTAAACCAGCCAAATCAGCCGAAAAGTTTCCCTGTACGGTGGCCACTCCCCCTGTCAGACTGATCTCTTGTACCGTACTGGCTCCATTCGGCATGTCGTGTGGGCGTGGATGGAGATCTTTAATTCTATCGGGTCCCATCGTCCAAGTAGAGAGGGTCAGCTTTATGTCTGTTCGGTTTATGGCCGGACTTGGATTATTAGCAAATGCTACAGTTTTGTCTGTGTTTATGTGTTTATTAAACTGGAGCGGATTAACACCAGTGGACAGAGCAATTGCATCCTAGTATTCACTATATTTATCACTTGATTTTTCATTTATTCACATATCAACATTATTTATCATTGGTATGTTTACATTTTGCAGACATGCTCACTATGCTTTATTTGGCACACTGATTTTTAATTGCTTTTAGGGTGGGCCTAACAGGCCTATATATGTTTGTATTTCTCATTGTTTAATTGTCAGAAGAAGGGGTTTCTTTACCCCAAAATGTCACTCTAATAAATTCCTTTTGCACAGTTGATTGAAGTCTGGCAAATGCTTTATACTGTTTTATTATTGACATCCAGACAGCACCTTGGCGGATGTAATACTTTGTTTGGATTTCCCAGTGAAGTGCACCCACAGAGAGGCTGCCCAAGCTCTGTTTTGGCCCTTCCCTTCAGTGTGCATGTCTGATGGAAAATACAATGGCAGGAAATGAGTCTGTAGGTGGGAACCCACCTTCCAATACCATGATGACTACATGTGATGAACCATATGAAGATATTTTCACCTTTACAGAGGAGGACACCGAAAGTATCAGATTTGGATCAGTTGAGGAACAGACAATAGAAGAAACTACATAATTACTTTTCAACTCTCTAGTGAAGCTTAAACAGAGGGAAGTTGACCTTAACTTACATGGGACTTAAATTTCGGACTACCATAAAAAACGGATAATTCCGAGGGGTTTCAGGATTAAAAATATTCCTATGATTGGGCGCTCCAACAACGACTTTTGTCTTAACTGGTGTAGAATCTTGAACAAATTTTCATTTGACTTAATGCTTCTTGTCATCAGAGAAGTGGGACGCCTCTTAGGCAAAGTTAGAGTGGAAATTCAGAAGTTTGAAAGTGAACACTTAAATCAACTTAGATATGATACCACCAACAATTGGTTGGATAAATTATCCACCCAAATTAAAGCATACAAACAAGAATTGATAGCATTCAAAAATAGAAAACTTCAGACTGTAACACTACACGCGAAAAAGTGTATATAGTTGGACATTGACTCCAGAAGAACGCAGGAGCTATAGGTCTAGAAGAGATAGGAGATACAGCAAGAGGGCACTCAACACTGTAGAGTCCAGTTCGGGTGAGAGCTCTTACCCTGAAGCACACTTAGGTACTGACAGCAACAATCCAGAATATAGAGGCATCACTACCCGTCCAAGGGGTAATTAAGGGAACCAATCCTGGAATAGCCAAGCCGCCAATTTATCGGCTTTACCACCATCTGGTACATTCTCCTCTACATCTTCTTTTTTAGGTGGAGGCTGAGGCCGCAGACACAGCAGGGGGGCACAGCCCACTGCCGCCCCCCCACCAGAGAAGATAGATGACATTGTCTTTATCATCAGCTACAGAACACTCACAGCATCTGAAAAGTTCCTTCTGAACCAGGGTTTGTCGTTTGTTCCATCGTCAGGTATGAACTCCTTTAATACCTATGTTGATGTACAAAGATTTGGGAGAAACATTTGATTGAAAGAATTCTTCCAGACCAATGACCCAGAGATGTCTATGTCTCCCTTTAGAGTTAAATGTACATTCAACCCTAAAACTAAGAACCCCTCTATCACCACAGTGGAGGGATCCAACCTTGATATACAAAGCAGAAATTGATCACCAGCTTACCATATGGAAAAATCATGCTCTAATTACAGGACATGAATTCAAATTTCTGAAACAGGACCACCCCATAACACCCTTGCTATAAACGTTACCAAAGATACACAAAGATGCCTCTAAACCCCCTGGGAGACCCATAGTCTCAGCCAGGCGGACTTTAATACAACCGTTGGCCCAGTTTGTAGATTTTCACCTACAACCTTGCAATCCTACATCCAGGACTCATAATCTTTCATTAGATGTATCACTCAGCTCTCTAACATCGAACCATCAGACCTTCTGGTGACCCTTGACATTTCTAGTTGATATACTGTGATCCCACAAGTATTTGGGATCACTGCTGTTAAGAAATGTCTTAGACGCACCCGTATGTGGGACCCACTGAAGAAGTGTTAACTGAATTGTTGAGACAATCTATTTGTCTAATAATTATTTCCTCTTCGAGAAGTCCTTCTACTTGCAGACAGCCAGCAACCACGATGGGGTCCAATGTGGCCCCATCTCTGGCTAATCTCTACATGGCGGAATACGAAACAGAAATGATGCAAATCTATACCAATAGACATGTTAAATTTTACTGCAGGTACATTGATGACCTGTTCCTGATATGGGATGGGGATGCTGAATCACTTTCATCATGGGTGACCCATCTGAATGAGCTCGAGAATACCATCAGATTCCAATATAATGTCCACAATGACACCATTGATTATCTGGATGTCAGAGTTTTTAAATGCCACAAAGGTTTGGGTACTACCCTGTACAGAAACACTGACACTAACTCCATACTCCGAGCTGACAGCTGTCACACAGACAGAGAACGGTGCAGAACACAACTGGATGAGATGACTAAGAGATTCAGACACAGGGGCTATAGGATGTAATTACTGATGGAATGCAAACAAAGTGCTCTGGAACATATTGATGTTACTACCGATGATGCACAAAAGAGATTGACCTTTGTCACAGAATACTCTCCTGATAAGAATAGAATCGTTAAAGCTATGAGAGACTAATGGAAGCTGATTCAGTCAGATCCCACACTACCTTTCCAACATTTGATGGTACCAAGAGTGGCATATAAAAGAGGAAGAAGTCTCAGAGATCTACTGGTCAAGACCGATATTCAAGATGAGAATGAATCGCACTCCTGGCTAAAGAAGAAAAAGGGTTGCTTTTGTTGCATGAGCTGCGTCACCTGCAACGGAATGATGACGGGCTCAAGTTTT
The DNA here is from genome assembly GCF_027579735.1 of Bombina bombina. NCBI lineage: Eukaryota > Metazoa > Chordata > Amphibia > Anura > Bombinatoridae > Bombina > Bombina bombina. The sequence continues at coordinate 1,304,052,079 of NC_069500.1, forward strand.
CAATACCCTGAGAAAAAGAAGTATCAAATCAGTACATTTCTCCCTTGCACAACATATTGTGTATCTTCTGCATTGTCCGTGTGGGAAATTCTATACCCGAAAGACCAGTGACGATGCCAGGACAAGAATGGCCAACCATCGCTTAGCCCTTCAATAAGGCAAGGTAGACAAACCAGTGGCACGCCACTTTCTTGAGGCGAAACACTCTGTTAAAGACATCAGATTCCGCATCATTGATCATGCCCCACCGCTCAGGAGAGGCAGGGACAGAGACAAACTATTGGATTATTAGCAAATGATACGGTTTTGTCTGTGTTTATTTGTTTATTAAACTGGGGCGGATTAACACCAATGGACAGAGCAATTGCATCCTAGTATTCACTATATTTATCACTTCATTGTTCATTTATTCACATATCAACATTATCATTGGTATGTTTACATTTTGCAGACATGCTCAGTATGCTTTATTTTGCACACGGTGCTCACTGATTTGTTAATTGCTTTTAGGGTGGTGTCAGGGTTTTTTCCCTGCTTTGTTTGCCATGTGCTGCTGGCAGCCATTTTACTCACCTCTCTTGCTGACTCTGGTGCATAGTGTGTGATGCTGCTCATTTCCTGCATGCCCTTTTATGGCCAGACTAGTGTACATCATCCATGTGAGACAGGTTACAGTCTCAGAAATGTGATGTCATCACTTATTATTTAAAGGGCCTCTGTTCAGTATGCTTTGCCTTTGCGTTGTCTCAGACCTGTTTGTGAGTTACAGTTCTTGTGTATTACCTGGCTGTCTGACATCCCTCCTGGTTCCTGATCCCTGGCTTGTTCCTGACTCTGCTGTTCTCCTTGTTCCTGATTCTGGCTCGTCTGACTACTTGCTTTGGCTCCTGACTCGGCTCGTCTGACTATTCGCTTTGGCCCCTGACTCGGCTCGTCTGACTACCAGTTCTGGTTTTGACTCCTGGCTTGTTATTTGACTTGTGGACAATTTATTATTTTTTGCTATTAATAAAGGTGTGATTATTTTTGCACTTCTCATCTCAGTCTTATTCCTGGCACCCTGACATTACGCAAGGGCCATGAATCCTGATGGTGCTAATAATCCACCTTTACCTACCATAATTGCCAGTTTGGATGAACAGGATCACCGCTTGGATCAATTTGCACTAGCACTGCAAACCCTGCTGACTCGCACTGCACATTTGGACCAAAGTGTCCTGCAAGTTATGGCTGCTCCTGTTTCCACTGCTGCACCTAGTCCTACCAGGAGCATGTCCGGTTCTGCACCTCTACTTCAGCGATATGGAGGTGATCCTATACAGTGCAGAGGATTTTTGAACCAGGTGGGCATTTACTTTGAGATGTTACCTCAGGCTTTTCCCTCTGACAGAGTTAAGGTGAGATTTCTCATCTCGTTACTCTCTGACACAGCTCTTGCCTGGGCTAACCCCTTGTGGGAAATAAACCTGTGATTTCAAATTACCTTAAATTTGTAGCCTCTTTTCGTAGGGTATTTGATGCTCTGGCTCACTACTCCTCTGCTGCTAAACAACTCATGTCCATTCAGCAAGGTACAAGATCTGTTGCTCAGTATGCCATTGAGTTCCATATGCTTGCCGCAGAGGTAGGTTGGAACAATGAAGCCCTTGTTGCCGCCTTCTTTCATGGGCTCTCTGATGTGATTGAAGATGAAGTTGCTGCCAGAGATTTACCAGAGGATCTCGAGGCATTGGTGTCTTTTTTTATCCTAAGTGACATCAGACTCAGAGAGAGGCCCTCTTTCAAGGAGTGCTTGCGGAAGCCTCCTGTCCCGTTGTCTCCTACATGTTCGTTCCCACCCATGCCTCCCTCTCCTCCCATGCCTCCTGGTCCCGAGTCACCAGGTACTGCTGAGCCGATGCAGTTGGGATTCACGCATCTCTCCACGGTGGAGAGGGCCTTTAGGAGGACGGAGGGGCTCTGCCTCTATTGTGGGTTACAGGGCCACCTTTTGAAGTCTTGTCCTATATGGCCGGGAAACGCTCACACCTAAGGTCCTGTCGGGGGCAGACCTTTGGTGGTTTATCCTCGTCCCCGGAACTGCTAAAGGAGAAACCTTTGGTCATGGTTGTCCTTTCCTGGGTGGACTCCTCCATAGTCACCCAGTCTCTTGTTGACTCGGGTGCTGCGGGCTATTTCATTGACAGTGCTTTTGTATCAAAGCACTATATTCCTGTTTTGCCTCGGCCCATTCCGCTTGCTATTGAGGCCATTGATGGCAGGCCCCTTCAGCCCGCCCTCGTTACTCATGAAACCGCTCCGTTATCCATGGCTTTTGGGGCTCTCCATTTTGAAACCCTCCAGTTCCAGGTGATAAATTCTCTGCATTTTCCAGTTGTTCTGGTTTATCCCTGGCTCCAAAAGCACAATCCCAGTCTTGACTGGCGCAGGTCCGAAATTTTGTTGTGGTCTCCGCAATGTATTTCCACTTGTCTTCGGAAAACCAGTCAAAGTCTTGTGCACTTCTTCTGTATCTCAATTGCCAGAGGAGTACTGAGAGTTCCTAGAAGTTTTTGACAAGGTGCATGCCGGTACGTTGCCTCCTCAAAGGTCTTACAATTGTGCCATAGACCTGCAACCCGGAGCCATTCCTCCTCGGGGCCGGGTTTACCCTCTGTCTGTTGCGAAGAATTGTGCTATGGAGGAGTATGTTGCTGATGCTCTGTCACGGGGGATTATCTGCAAATCCTGCTCTCCTGCAGGAGCTGGCTTCTTCTTTGTGAAGAAAAAGGGTGGCGAGTTAAGACCATGCACCGATTATAGGGGTCTTAATCGTCTTACCATTAAGAATGCTTAACCTATTCCGCTCATTACGGAACTCTTTGACCGCCTCAAGGGAGCTATGGTCTTTTCTAAACTTGATTTGAGAGGAGCGTACAATCTCGTTAGGATCAAGGAAGGCCATGAATGGAAAACAGCATTTAACACCAGGAGCGGGCATTATGAGTATCTTGTAATGCCCTTTGGCCTATGTAATGCTCCTGCTGTTTTACAGGAATTTATTAATGATGTCCTACGAGATATGTTGCAACAATGTGTTGTGGTGTATTTAGACGACATCCTCATACACTCACCCACACTTAGAGGCTCATCATTCTGATGTTACACGGGTTCTTCAGAGACTACATGAGAACGGCCTGTTTTGTAAACTCGAGAAATGTGAGTTCCATCAGACTCAAGTAACTTCCTAGGTTATGTTATCTCCGTTGCAGGGTTCTCCATGGATTCTGAGAAGTTGTCTGCAGTTCTGCAGTGGCCTCGCCCAGTTGGTCTTCGGTCTATTCAACGTTTTTTGGGGTTCGCCAATTACTATAGAAAGTTTATTAAAAACTTTTCTTCTTTGGTCAAACCTATCACAGACATGACCCGTAAATAGAATGATCCACTCCATTGGTCACCTACTGCCATTAAGGCCTTTAATAGTTTTAAGACTGCCTTTGCTGCCGCTCCAGTTCTGGCTCATCCTAACCCTGTCCTGCCTTTCATTCTTGAGGTCGATGCATCTGAGACTTGAGTAGGTGTCCTCTTGTCTCAACTTACTATGCCTGATGGTTCCTTGCATCCGTGCGGTTTCTTCTCTAAGAAATTGTCTCAGGCGAAGTGCAATTATGAAATTGGTGACAGGGAATTACTGGCCATATTTTTGTCACTCAAGGAATGGAGGCATCTTCTCGAGGGTACTAGCGTACCAGTGCTCATTCTTACTGACCACAAGAATTTAACTTATCTATCTGAAGCAAAACGTTTGTCGCCCCGACAGGCCAGATGGATGCTATTTTTGTCTCGGTTTAATTATGTGGTCTCTTACCTGCCTGGTAGTAAGAATGTTAGGGCTGATGCCCTCTCTAGATAATTTTTGCCTCTGTCCAAGGAGGAGTTTGTACAGTTATACCTCCTGACCATATTTCGGCTACCATACGTACTAATTTGACTTCTCCCTTGGGGGAGGAGATCCTGGCTGCACAAGTCAATGCACCTCCTGAGAAACCTAGTGGTAAGTGTTTTGTTCCTGAGAATCTTCGAACTAAACATTTGCACACTTACCACTATCCTAAAGCCGCAGGTCACCCAGGCAAGAACCAAATTATTTGGTCTGTCACTCGACAATTCTGGTGGCCAGGTCTTCGTTCTGATGTTGCTGCGTATGCTGCCTCCTGCTCAGTTTGTGCACAGAATAAGACTCCTCGACGTCTTCCTGTGGGTCTTCTTCAACCTATTGCTAATGGTGAGCATCCTTGGTGGACTTCATTGTCGTGCTCCCTGTTTCCAATGGCAATACTGTTATCCTTATGGTGGTTGACCATTTTTCTAAAATGTCACATTGCATTCCCTTGTAGAAGCTGCCTACCGTTCAGGAGCTTGCTTCAATTTTTGCCCGGGAGGTCTTCCGTTTACATGGGCTACCCAAGGAGATAGTGTCGGACTGGGGTAGCCAGTTTGTCTCCAGATTTTGGCATTCCTTTTGTGCTTAAATGGGGATCCAGCTTTCCTTCTCCTCGGCATATCACCCTCAATCCAATGGGGCTGTGGAACGGTCTAACAAAGCTCTGGAACAGTTTCTCCATTGCTATGTCTCAGATCACCACAATAATTGGTCTGAACTGTTACCTTGGGCAGAGTTTGCTTGTAATAGTGCTATTAATGCTTCCTACAAGTTATCCCCATTAATGGCAAATTATGGGTTTCAACCATCCTTGTTGCTCGATTCATTCATGTCTCAGGGTATTCCAGCTTTGGAGGAGCATCTCCGGCAACTCCGTTCCATGTGAGTGCAGATTCAGGTTTGCCTTCATCATTCTATGCAGCGCCAAAAGTTCCAGGCTGATCATCTTCCCATGCCTTCCTACCAGGTTGGTGAGAGGGTTTGGCTGTCCTCCCGCAACTTGAACCTTCATGTGCCTTCCAATAAACTGGCTCCCCGTTATGTTGGTCCTTTTCGAATACTCTAACGGGTCAATTCTGTGGCCTACGCTCTTGACCTTCCTCCTGCAATGCGCATCTCCAATGTTTTTCATGTCTCCCTCTTGAAACCATTGGTTTGTAATCGGTTTACCACTGTGTTGCCTCATCCCCTTCCTATCTTTGTTGACAACCATGAAGAATATGAGGTCAGCAGCATTATTGACTCTTGTATGTCCAGGGGTCGCGTACAGTATTTGATTTACTGGAGGGGTTACGGTCCAGAGGAGCCTTCATGAGTTCCCTCCTCTGATGTTCATGCTATCGCCCTCCTCTGTGCCTTCCATGCCCGTTTCCCTAATAAGCCTTTTGTCCTCCCATGGGAGAGGGGTCGTTGAGGGGAGGGTACTGTCAGAGTTTTTTCCCTGCTTTGTTTGCCATGTGCTGCTGGCAGCCATTTTACTCACCTCTCTTGCTGAATCTGGTGCATAGTGTGTGATGCTGCTCATTTCCTGCACGCCCTTTTATGGACAGACTGGTATACATCAACCATGTGAGACAGGTTGCAGTCTCAGAATTGTGATGTCATCACTTATTATTTAAAGGGCTTCTGTTCAGTATTCTTTGCCCTTGCGTTGTCTCAGACCTGTTTGTGAGTTCCAGTTCCTGTGTATTACCTGACTGTCTGAAGTTCCACCTGGTTCCTGATCCCTGGCTTGTTCCTGACTCTCCTGTTCTCCTTGCTCCTGATTCCGGCTCGTCTGTCTACTTGCTTTGGCTCCTGACTCGGCTCGTCAGACTATTCGCTTTGGCTCCTGACTCAGCTCGTCTGACTACCAGCTCTTGTTTTGACTCCTGGCTTGTTATTTGACTTGTGGACTTTTTATTATTTTTTGCTATTAATAAAGGTGTGATTATTTTTGCACTTCTCGTCTCAGTCTGATTCCTGGCACCCTGACAGGTGGGCCTAACAGGCCTAAATATGTTTGTATTTCACATTGTTAAATTGTCAGAAGAAGGGATTTCTTTACCCCAAAACGTCACTCTAATAAATTCCTTTTGCACAGTTGACTGAAGTCCGGCGAGTGCTTTATACTCTTTTATTATATATATGTGTGTGATTATATGTGTGTACATATGTATTTATACTGTAGGTGTATATATGTATTTACAGACATATATGCACATATAAACACATAAGTACATATGTACACAGGTATAGACATATGTATAAGTGCATTAAAGCCATTTGCCATCAAGTAGCTGAAAACATGTACAAGCATATTTATGCTATATTCATATTTAATAGAGTATTTAACTGTGTATGTACTGTAAATATTTCACATTCCAATGTTCTTCATATAGGGAACTAAGGCCTAGATTTGGAGTTTGGCGGTAGAAGGGCTGTTAACGCTCCGCGGGCTTTTTTCTGGCCGCACCATTAAATTAACTCTGGTATCGAGAGTTCAAACAAATGCTGCGTTAGGCTCCAAAAAAGGAGCGTAGAGCATTTTTACCGCAAATGCAACTCTCGATACCAGAGTTGCTTACGGACGCGGCCAGCCTCAAAAACGTGCTCGTGCACGATTCCCCCATAGGAAACAATGGGGCTGTTTGAGCTGAAAAAAAACCTAACACCTGCAAAAAAGCAGCGTTCAGCTCCTAACGCAGCCCCATTGTTTCCTATGGGGAAACACTTCCTACGTCTGCACCTAACACTCTAACATGAACCCCGAGTCTAAACACCCCTAACCTTACACTTATTAACCCCTAATCTGCCGCCCCCGCTATCGCTGACCCCTGCATATTATTATTAACCCCTAATCTGCCGCTCCGTACACCGCCGCAACCTACGTTATCCCTATGTACCCCTAATCTGCTGCCCCTAACACCGCCGACCCCTATATTATATTTCTTAACCCCTAATCTGCCCCCCACAACGTCGCCGACACCTGCCTACACTTATTAACCCCTAATCTGCCGAGCGGACCGCACCGCTACTATAATAAAGTAATTAACCCCTAATCCGCCTCACTAACCCTATCATAAATAGTATTAACCCCTAATCTGCCCTCCCTAACATCTGTGATATCCCTTTAAATCTGAACCTGCATAAGCACTTCCTTCCTATTTAAGGAAGTGCTTACCCCTCAATCAGGGCCTGAAAATTGAAGCTGTTTATCACTTCTCCTTGCTCCTCTGTGGAGCTACTACCACATTGTGCTATTGTTTCTTTAACCTTCAGGTCTTTGACATCGCCTTCGATACCCGCTGGGTATCTACAGTTACCTCTTTTCTGACCGGGATCATCTTCCGGATTCATCCGCCAATCGGAACTTCTTTCACCACGCCGAAGTCGCGCTCACACCAAACAGACGCTGAACCTAAGAGCTGCAACTTACCTCTCAGCCTTTATTTCTAAAAGGCATTACCGCTCTCCACGCTTCTTTCCACCGCTACTGTTAAGATAAGTACCGCTCTCCACGCTACAAATTATTCATTCTCAAAGGTTAAACCTTAAACACCATTGTTTGTTATTGGAGTCATCTATAACCTTTATTGTGATTTTCATCTGACTCAGTATATTGCGGTTTGGGATTCAAGCTAGTATGTCTGGACTGTGTATATATTTTATTGCGTGAAAGTGTGAGTGCGTGAAGAAATTACCTTTACTTTATCAAGCAGTCTAAACCTTTGCTTTGCTTAATCTGCTTTAATCAGCATTAACTGTTGCATTATTTTGTAACTCATATGACTTACTCTGAACTTAAATCTCAGTTACTCAAAATCTTTCCTGAATATTTATATATTCATATCTTAGTGAAGTTTCATAATATTCTATCAATTACAAAATTAATGACTCACCTTAAATAAGTAAGTTTAATAAATCATTTTCTCTTGCTTATTTTAAGAAAAGAGCAACAAAACCTTTATTTTTCATATTCTAATTAATACACTATTAGATAACTTTTGGTTATCACAGAATTTTCAGGCCTATAAGGTTATAACCTGTAGAATATAGGATGGATCCTAGTGAAATAAAAAATGAATTCACCAACATTCATCAAAAATTAGAATATCTAGCCAGGGCCTTAACTGAGGTACAATCAGAAAATAAAGCACTTAAAACTCTAGTCAAAGAATGTTTACCAGCCAAGAGCTCAGAAGTCCCTGAACCTCACATTAACTATCCTCAACCCTTTTCTGGTAAACGAAGTGAATATAGAGACTTTAAAAATGCTTGCAAATTACTTTTTTCATTAAGGCCTAAAACTTATCACTCTGAGAGAATCAAGGTTTGTACTACCATCTCCTTCCTCCAGGGGGAGCCTCGCTCATGGGCTAATAGATATTTTGAGAATAACCATCCAATCTTAGATTCCCTGGAAGAATTTTTTTTAGCCATGACATCCTTATATGAGGACTCTCATTCCCAGATGACGGCAGAAACGAAATTGAGATCCCTAAAACAGGGTAAGAGGAATATAGAAGACTATATTACTGAATTCCAAATGTGGATAGATGATTCCAAATGGAATGAAATTAGTTTGAAGAACCAGTTCAGACTGGGCCTTTCAGAATTGTTAAAAGATGAGTTGTCCCGTTTGGAGATGCCCGAAACCCTGAATGGACTGATGAAATTAAGTACTACCCTGGATCGGCGGTTACGTGAAAGGAAGGCTGAGAGAGCTACCTATGACGTACCACCTAGACGTCCATATCTTTACACACCCAACCAGGAAAAGGGTACGTCAAATCAAACCCCAATGGAGATTGGTGCCATAAAAGGACCTTTAACACCTGAAGAAAAGGCCAGACGCAGATCTGAGAATCTTTGCTTATATTGTGGGCAAAAAGAACACTCAGTTAATAATTGCCCAATTCTTCAAAAGCAGAAGAAGGGTAAGATTCATTCAAAACATAATATTTTATACTTCACTCAAAACCCTCAACTGACTCTTAACCTTTCTTTACAGTGGGATCAGAAAAACGTGCAGTCTAATGCATTGATCGATTCTGGGGCAGCCGGAAATTATATCGATATTTCTTTTGTTGAATTAAATAAAATTCCTATTGTTTGTAAGGCACAACCAGTCTCTGTTAAACTCATTGATGGTTCCCTCATACAACATGGTCCCATTACCCATCAAACGATACCTTTACTAGTGACAACTGACAATGGACATACTGAATATCTTACTTTTGACTTAATTTCCATCCACATGCATACACTTATTTTTGGCTTTACATGGTTAAAAAAACATAACCCCAGCATTGACTGGTCCACTCCACAGGTATCATTAGCATCACCATTCTGTTTAAAAACATGTTATCCATATCAGTTAATCTCTGCTATTGAACCCGAATTACCAAAAATTTATCAGGATCTGGCAGAGGTGTTTGATCTAAAAGAGGCAGAAAACCTCCCCCCTCATAGGGAGTTTGATTGTCCAATTGATTTGATACCGGGCTCTCAAATTCCTCACGGAAAAATATATCCACTTTCACAAGAGGAACTTACTTACTTACGTTCCTATTTAGACGACAATCTCCGAAAAGGTTTTATATCCCACTCAACATCTCCAGCTGCTGCTGGAATGTTCTTAGTACGTAATAAGGACGGTACAATAAGACCCATTATTGATTATAGAGCTTTAAATGAAATTACTGTTAAAAACAGGTATCCTCTACCCCTCATACCCGAATTATTGGAACGTTTAAACGAAGCTACAATTTATTCAAAACTTGATCTTAAGGGGGCTTACAATCTTATCTGTATGAAAGAAGGTCACGAGTGGAAAACCGCCTTTAGAACCCGTTATGGGCTTTTTCAATATAATGTAATGCCCTTCGGCTTAAGCAATGCTCCTGCAACATTCCAGCATTTTATTAATGAAATATTCCACGACCTTATGGACATCTGTGTTATAATTTACTTAGATGATATTCTAATATACTCCAAAACACCCTCTGATCACGAAAAGCATGTAAGATGGGTACTCACCCGTCTCAAGGAGCACAAATTATATGCTAAATTAGAAAAATGTGTATTCCATGTCTCTAAGATAAAATTTTTAGGTTATATAATAACTCCTAACCATGTACAAATGGATCCTGACAAAGTGTCCGCCATTAAAGATTGGCCAGCTCCCACTACTGTAAAAGCGTTACAACGCTTTATCGGTTTCGCTAATTTTTATCGAAAGTTTATTAAAAACTTTTCTTCAATAGTAAGACCACTGACACAACTGACTAGTGTTAATCAAAAATTTAAATGGTCTCAAAAAGCTCAAGAAACCTTCGAAAAACTTAAAGAGTTATTTTCTACAGCCCCAATCTTATCACTACCCAACTTTGATCTCCAATTCCAACTTGAAGTAGATGCCTCTAATACTGGCATAGGAGCAGTACTCTCCCAACAACAAGTTGAGAATGGGGAAATTCACCCCATTGCGTTTTATTCAAGAACCTTAACTAGTGCAGAAAGTAATTATAGTGTGGGGGACAAAGAATTGTTAGCAATAAAGAGTGCCCTTGAACAATGGAGACACCTCCTAGAAGGTTCTAAACTTCCATTCATTATTTTTACTGACCATAAGAATCTTGAATATTTAAAAAAGAACAAGACTTTGACAGCCAGACAAGCGAGATGGTCTTTATTTTTAGACCGTTTTAACTTTCTAATTACCTACAAACCAGGCAGTCAAAATACTAAGGCTGATGCTTTATCACGTATAAACGAAAGCTTAACTCATGAACCACCTAATTTTACTATCCCTCCTGAAAAAATCATAGGAGTCCTGACACCTATAGAACAAGAGGTTCATAAGGCTTTAAAACAAGATTCAATACCCCACCAAACTTGTGTTAAAGACTCTCAATCTGGATTGTACTATCATAACAGTCAATTGTATATACCCAAGAGCATGAGATCTTCAATACTCACACACACTCATGATGATACAATGTCTGGTCATCCTGGAATTAAAAAGACCATTGAACTAACCCGACGTAATTTCTGGTGGCCTGGCATGAACAAATATATTTATGACTATGTATCAGGATGTGAAAATTGTGCCCGAAATAAATTAGTTCATAAAAGACCAATTGGTCTACTTACACCTCTGCCTATCCCAGATAAACCATGGAGTACCATAGCCATGGATTTTATTGTTGAACTCCCACTCACTCAACAATATAATACTATCATGGTAATAATTGACCATTTAACCAGACTAGCTCATTTTATCCCACTTAAGGGATTACCCTCAGCTATGACTACGGCTAAGGTATTTATCGACCACATAGTCAGACTACATGGTTTACCTACCAACATAATTACAGATAGGGGAACGCAATTTACCTCATCCTTCTGGAGATCTCTGTGTAAATTGCTAAAGATTGACCACCTTTATACCACTGCTTTCCATCCCCAGACTAATGGACTCACAGAGAGACTTAATCAGACCATAGAACAATTCTTACGATGTTACATATCACATCTCCAAGATGATTGGACAGTTTTTCTTCCCATGGCCGAATTCACATATAACAATTCCATAAATACTTCTATCAAAACTTCCCCCTTTTTTGCAACATATGGTTACCACCCAAACACTATATCTCTTTCTAACAAATCTGTAAACTCTCCCACAGCAACTGAATTTACATCTAACCTCCACGAAAGGTTAATTGTCCTGAAAAGACATCTATATGAAGCCAAACAATATCAAAAATCATATTATGACTTAAAACATCGTAAGGGTCCTGATTATAAGGCTGGGGACTTAGTACTTCTCTCAACAAAAAATCTTAAACTCAAAGTTCCTAGCAAGAAACTTGCGAATCAATTCTTGGGTCCATTTCCAATAGAACATGTGATAAATTCCAATGTGGTTAGACTTAAACTGCCAAAAGACTACAAAATACATCCTTCTTTCCATATCTCATTGTTGAAACCATTCCCAACCAAAAACTATCCTTCTTCTATTCCGCCACCACCTGTTATGGTTGATCATCAAGAAGAATTCGAGGTTGAATCCATATTGGATTCTAGGATACACAGAAATAAACTGGAATATCTCATTAAATGGAAGGGTTACGGCCCTGAAGAAAACTCCTGGCTCATTCATTCTGAAGTCCATTCGCCCCGATTGATCAGGTTCTTCCATAAGAAATATCCACTTAAACCTCACGCAGAATCCCCAGGGGTGATTCCCTGAGGAGGGGGGCATGTGATATCCCTTTAAATCTGAACCTGCATAAGCACTTCCTTCCTATTTAAGGAAGTGCTTACCCCTCAATCAGGGCCTGAAAATTGAAGCTGTTTATCACTTCTCCTTGCTCCTCTGTGGAGCTACTACCACATTGTGCTATTGTTTCTTTAACCTTCAGGTCTTTGACATCGCCTTCGATACCCGCTGGGTATCTACAGTTACCTCTTTTCTGACCGGGATCATCTTCCGGATTCATCCGCCAATCGGAACTTCTTTCACCACGCCGAAGTCGCGCTCACACCAAACAGATGCTGAACCTAAGAGCTGCAACTTACCTCTCAGCCTTTATTTCTAAAAGGCATTACCGCTCTCCACGCTTCTTTCCACCGCTACTGTTAAGATAAGTACCGCTCTCCACGCTACAAATTATTCATTCTCAAAGGTTAAACCTTAAACACCATTGTTTGTTATTGGAGTCATCTATAACCTTTATTGTGATTTTCATCTGACTCAGTATATTGCGGTTTGGGATTCAAGCTAGTATGTCTGGACTGTGTATATATTTTATTGCGTGAAAGTGTGAGTGCGTGAAGAAATTACCTTTACTTTATCAAGCAGTCTAAACCTTTGCTTTGCTTAATCTGCTTTAATCAGCATTAAATGTTGCATTATTTTGTAACTCATATGACTTACTCTGAACTTAAATCTCAGTTACTCAAAATCTTTCCTGAATATTTATATATTCATATCTTAGTGAAGTTTCATAATATTCTATCAATTACAAAATTAATGACTCACCTTAAATAAGTAAGTTTAATAAATCATTTTCTCTTGCTTATTTTAAGAAAAGAGCAACAAAACCTTTATTTTTCATATTCTAATTAATACACTATTAGATAACTTTTGGTTATCACAACATCGCCGACACCTAACTTCAATTATTAACCCCTAATCTGCCGACCGGACCTCACCGCTATTCTAATAAATGTATTAACCCCTAAAGCTAAGTCTAACACTAACACTAACACCCCCCTAACTTAAATATAATTTACATCTAACGAAATTAATTAACTCTTATTAAATAACTTATTCCTATTTAAAGCTAAATACTTACCTGTAAAATAAATCCTAATATAGCTACAATATAATTATAATTATATTATAGCTATTTTAGGATTAATATTTATTTTACAGGCAACTTTGTAATTATTTTAACCAGGTACAATAGCTATTAAATAGTTAAGAACTATTTAATAGTTACCTAGTTAAAATAATAACAAATTTACCTGTAAAATAAATCCTAACCTAAGTTATAATTAAACCTAACACTACCCTATCAATAAATTAATTAAATAAAATACCTACAATTACCTACAATTAACCTAACACTACACTATCAATAAATAAATTAAATACAATTGCTACAAATAACTACAATTACATAAACTAACTAAAGTACAAAAAATAAAAAAATATTTACAAACATAAGAAAAATATTACAACAATTTTAAACTAATTACACCTACTCTAAGCCCCCTAATAAAATAACAAAGACCCCCAAAATAACAAAATGCCCTACCCTATTCTAAATTAATAAATGTAAAAGCTCTTTTACCTTACCAGCCCTGAACAGGGCCCTTTGCGGGGCATGCCCCAAGAAAATCAGCTCTTTTGCCTGTAAAAAAAAACATACAATACCCCCCCCCCACATTACAACCCACCACCCACATACCCCTAATCTAACCCAAACCCCCCTTAAATAAACCTAACACTAAGCCCCTGAAGATCTTCCTACCTTGTCTTCACCATCCAGGTATCACCGATCCGTCCTGGCTCCAAAATCTTCATCCAACCCAAGCGGGGGTTGGCGATCCATCATCCGGTGGCTGAAGAGGTCCAGAAGAGGCTCCAAAGTCTTCCTCCTATCCGGCAAGAAGAGGACATCCGGACCGGCAAACATCTTCTCCAAGCGGCATCTTCGATCTTCTTGCATCCGGTGCGGAGCGGGTCCATCTTGAAGCAGGCGACGCGGATCCATCCTCTTCTTCCGATAAAAGTGTATATCCTGCGCAGATAACAGAAGGGAAAGGGGATATGAAATACCTCTGGCTCTCCTCAGCGGGTCCCTAGTGTACCCAATATGAAAGTAGAAAATAGATGGGGGTGGAGGTGAGCGCCAAAAAAGGCTGAGGTAGGGAATGGGGACACCTGTTAGACTGATAGAGCGGTGTCCACAATGTAGGTTCTCTTGTTGACGTTGGTGGAATCGATGTACAAATAGTATAATAACTATAAATTAGTTGTAAACTTTAAGAATGTATATCAATGTTTAATCCACACAAAAATGTTAAAATATCTCAGATCTACTTAAAAACATACACAGTCCTAAAAATAGAAATAAAAATAACAATCATATAAAATCATGGATCCATGTTACAATAAAATAAATGCAAAAAATGGGAATGCACAATAAAAACCTTTTTGCAATAATTGATCTTATAGACCAAGTATCCTAATTAGGCCACGTGTCCTAATTGGAGTAGTTTATTTAGAAACAGTCCAGATGGTGGTAAATGTTCTTATGGTTATATTTGTCCAATTAAATCACAATATGGCAAAAAAAAATTAGTGTCTCTGTCCGTGACCAATTCTGAAATAATTCCAAAGCAGTGTGTGTCCTGTGCCTGAAATGGTGAGAAAATGGAAAATCCAAAAATGTGTGATCACTTAATGTGAAAAAAAGGGGAAAAAAATGTAGAAAAAATGTAGAAAAAATGTAGAAAAAATGTGTAACCTTGCAAAAAATGTGAGAATCCTCCAGTTTATGTGGCAAAAAGTGAGTATTCAAGGTGATTAAAAAAGTGTCCAATGTGATATAGTGATTTCTGTGCAATGAAGTTGTAGCTCAGTATGATCCAATCAAAAACCAAATAACATTGTGCAAAAACCTGTAAAGAAAACAAACAATACTATAATATATACAAACTGTTAAGTGGGTATATCAGTATTATGCTTACTCAAATCAGTCGACGCGTTTCGGCCATGTACTCCTGGCCTTTATCAAGACTCCGTTGTCTCCCGACGAATGACGGTTCCTTTAAGGGACGTCATCCAAGATGGCGTCCCTTGAATTCCGATTGGCTGATAGGATTCTATCAGCCAATCGGAATTAAGGTAGGAATATTCTGATTGGCTGATGGAATCAGCCAATCAGAATCAAGTTCAATCCGATTGGCTGATCCAATCAGCCAATCAGATTGAGCTCGCATTCTATTGGCTGTTCCGATCAGCCAATAGAATGCGAGCTCAATCTGATTGGCTGATTGGATCAGCCAATAGGATTGAACTTGATTCTGATTGGCTGATTCCATCAGCCAATCAGAATTTTCCTACCTTAATTCCGATTGGCTGATAGAATCCTATCAGCCAATCGGAATTCAAGGGACGCCATCTTGGATGAGGTCCCTTAAAGGAACATTTATTAGAATAGCGGTGAGGTCCGGTCGGCAGATTTAGGCAAGTTAGGTGTCGGCGATGTTAGGGAGGGCAGATTAGGGGTTAATACTATTTATGATAGGGTTAGTGAGGCGGATTAGGGGTTAATTACTTTATTATAGTAGCGGTGCGGTCCGCTCGGCAGATTAGGGGTTAATAAGTGTAGGCAGGTGTCGGCGACGTTGAGGGGGGCAGATTAGGGGTTAATAAATATAATATAGGGGTCGGCGGTGTTAGGGGCAGCAGATTAGGGGTACATAAGGATAACGTAGGTGGCGGCGCTTTGCGGTCGGCAGATTAGGGGTTAATTATTGTAAGTAGCTGGCGGCGACGTTGTGGGGGGCAGGTTAGGGGTTAATAAATGTAATACAGGGGTCGGCGGGGTTAGGGGCAGCAGATTAGGGGTACATAAGTATAACGTAGGTGGCGGTCGGCAGATTAGGGGTTAAAAAAAATTAATCGAGTGTCGGCGATGTGGGGGGACCTCGGTTTAGGGGTACATAGGTAGTTTATGGGTGTTAGTATACTTTAGGGTACAGTAGTTAAGAGCTTTATGAACCGGCGTTAGCCCAGAAAGCTCTTAACTCCTGCTTTTTTCAGGCGGCTGGAGTTTTGTCGTTAGAGCTCTAACGCTCACTTCAGAAACGACTCTAAATACCAGCGTTAGAAAGATCCCATTGAAAAGATAGGATACGCAATTGACGTAAGGGGATCTGCGGTATGGAAAAGTCGCGGCTGAAAAGTGAGCAATAGACCCTTTAATCACTGACTCCAAATACCGGCGGTAGCCTAAAACCAGCGTTAGGAGCCTCTAACGCTGGTTTTCACGGCTACCGCCGAACTCTAAATCTAGGCCTAAGTATTTTTAAATAGATATTCCTATATATATCTGTATATATCTATAGATATAGATATATATTTTACGAAAAAAACATCAGATATATGTAGATATATGTACTTATGAATAAATAGAACATATTCTGCTATGGGAAGAACTTTGGAATGTGAAATATGAATATTTCATGTCAGATTAGCGCACTTTTTTCCACCTTTCGTGCTCCATTGAAGTCTATGGGTAAATATGTTAACGCAATCATGATATTTTAACTTTGGCTTTTTGCGTGCGCCAGTTTAGCGAGTGAGTGAAAACTTTTTACTTTCAACTTGTAATACTCATGATATCTGACACGCTCAAAAAGCTGAAGTGATAAATAGTGCTCCATTTATAATCTAGCCCATAGTTATTTTATATACTTTAGTCACTAATGATTGACAAATTTGCCTAGATTCAATAAAACTGCAGGTGAACTAATACCTCACTAAAATAAAAACTTGCTGGAACATCTGTACTCAAAAATATGTGGAATATAAAGTGATTTATAATTGTCCCTTCTCACTATTATAATCAAGGGAGCTGCATCTATTGACGTCTCACCATATAGGATATCGACATAACAAAATCACCTCTCAAAACACACTAAAAAGGGTTAAAAATGCACCCTCTATAGAATAGCCCACTCCAACATATGCAAAGATAAATCTCTGAAAAAGTAAAATATAAATAAAAGCAAAACAACCTCTTCAACCTTAAAATAACAAGAAATAACCACAAGACAATATACTTCAGATTGGCAATAGAATCTATGAATTCCCAACAACACATCTAGAACAATCCGCAATGCCTATAGCTGTAATTTGCGTCTGTGAGTTTTCTGAGATGCCTCACGTTCTACTTTACCCCAACAGAACAAACATGGGAATGTTTTACAATTACAAACATTTATATTACCTATTTTGCAAGTGTTTGTGATTACTGCTTTTCTTCATTGCTAGATGTTTATATAAAGGGGCCGAATTATCAAGAGCTGAATGGCCCCTGATCCCCCCTGTTTCCGCATGAGCATTCAGGCTCACCAGAAACAGTAGTTAAGAAGCAGCGGTCTTAAGATCGAATACGATCAGATTGATTGACACCCCCTGCTGGCGGCCAATTGGCCACAAATCTGCAGGGGGCGGCATTGCACAAGTAGTTCACCTCAAATCTCTCAGCGCGACTAGGGTATTCGTCAAGCCACTTGCTGAAGCTGCAATGTTGCGAGTTGAGACAATAACAGCTTGTTCCTATCCAGCTTATAGACCTGTGATGCAACTGCGGTCACATGACTGAAGAGAACGAATAAAACATATTATTTTATGTGCCGAACATTGGAATGGGAATATTGTGAAATATTGTGAAATATTTTCATGTCGGGTTAGCGCATATGAGAATTTTGGGTATCATTTTCCCCCCACTTTTTTTGCTCTATTGACTTCTTTGGGGGAATCTGTGAACATGCACGTGATATTCTCACTTCAGCTTTTTGTGCTCTTCAGGTTAGCGCGAGAGCGAAAACTGTTTACTTTCGACAGGCATGCGCAAAAAGCTTAATTCTAGCTTCAATGGGAGCCTTGTTTTCATGCCAACATGGCAAACCACCTAGTGCAGTGCAGGGGGCAAATCATGCAGCGTTGGGCATCAATAAATAAATATATATGTATATAAGCATATACATATATAAATTTATAGTGAAAACACAGTCCCACACTGACCTCCATGTAAAGGCACTTTTGGTGCCATTTTTTTTCTTACACACACATGAGTTCACTGTAGCATTAACCAGCCACTTGTAATGGCTGATTATTTAACTTGCGCCCATAAACGGACAAATTTGCCCCTTAACAGGTACATATTAAATTAGCGCTCTACTCACAATCTAGCCCTATATTATTTGTTTAAATATTAAAAAAAATAATGTTAAAGTTAATATCCATAAAACATTTGGCACGGCCATATTGTAACTTAGGTAACCTTTTCTGCTGAGGCCAAGTAGGGTGGGATGGTTATAAATACCTAACTAGAGTGTGCAACCAATTAATATAGTTGTGTCTGCACTTCCATGTTTAACATGAATTGGAAAGACCACAAAATTCAAGATCCTGGAGGCAAAATGAAGCCAGTAAAGGGATTGGCAGAGAGGTGCAGCAGATGAAGAGCGACGTGTAAGGAAGATGAGCCTGGCAGAGGCATTATGGATTGTAAAGGAGGTGGCAGCTAGGGAGATCAGAGAGGAAAGAATTGCAGTAGTCGAGGCGAGAAAGGATGAGAGAGTGGATTAAAATGTTAGTTGTGTCTTGTAAGGGTGGAATTATAGTGGCAGATAGATTGGTTAGGGCAAGAAAAGGAGGAGTAGGATGAGAGGAGAGGCTTGATGGAATTAGCAAGCTGTTCCTGATCTAATTACATAATGCTTCTTTGAAGTTTGGCATGAGGAGTAGAAGGAGGGAGAGTTGGAGGGAGGGATGATGTTGCAAGTGAGGAGATGGTAGTCAGAAAGAGGAAAAGGGGAGTTTGTGAAGTTTGAAATAGTGTATCGATAGCTAAAGATCAGGTCAAGGGAGTGACCATCTTTGTGAGTGGGAGAGTCAGTCCATTGTGACAAATCGAAAAAGGAAGTGAGTTGCAGAAGTTGTTTTGCAGAGGAGGCAGTGAGATTGTCAAGAGGGAGGTTGAAATCACCAAGAATGAGGGCAAGGGTGTCTGAGGGAAGGAAATAAGGTAGCCAGGCAGCCAAGTGATCTAGAAATTTAGTTGAGGAGCCAGGGGTTTACTAGTATTTGACTGCAACACATATAGAGAGGGGAGAGAATAAGCTAATCATGTGGGTTTCAAATGAGGGAAATGTGAGTGAAGAGATGGATTGTAAGTTTTTGTGTTTTTAAAGATAGTTATATTGTAATTTTAATTTAAAGTTAGGGGGTGTTAGGTTTAGGGGTTAATAGTTTATCTTAGTGTTTTGCAATGTGGGGGTGGTGGTTTAGGGGTTAATAGGTTTAATTTAGTAGTTATGATGTGGGAGGGCTGGATGTTTAGGGGTTAATACTTAATTAGTGTGTTGGCGATGTTGGGGGCCGGCGGTTTAGGGATTAACAGGTTTATTTAGGTGTTGGCGATGTCAAGGGTGGAGGATTAGGGGTTAATAACTTTTATTAGTGTTGGCGATGTCAGGGAGCGGCGGATTAGGGGTTAATAACTTTTATTATAGTCTGCAATCTCGGGGAGCGGCGGATTAGGGGTTAATAGGTTTATTTAACAATTGTGATGTGAGTGGGTGGCAGATTAGGGGTTAATAAGTTTAATATAGTGTTTACGATGTGGGAGGTTGGTGGTTTAGAGGTTAATAGGTAGTTTATGGGTGTTAGTGTACTTTGTAACATTTTAGTTATGAGTTTTGTGAAACATTTTTGTTACACAAAATCCATAACTACTAGTCTCAGGTGGCGGTATGGATCGTGTCGGTATAGGCTGTAATGCAAGCATTTTAGCCGGACCGCACAACCTGTAATACAGGCGCTATGAAAGTCCCGCACTCAAACGACATTCTTTTGAGTGCAGAATGGACGTTGCGTTACAGGCTAAAATGCTTGCGGTATAGCTATACCACCACGAATCGTAATATGCGTTCCCGACCATTCCACGTGCATTGGCCAATTTTTCAGCGGTATAGCTGTACCACAAAACTCGTAATCTAGCCGTTTGTAAAATAGAGCCCATAAAAAATAGTTTAGAATGTAACTAAATTCTTTAATTTCAATAGAAATTATTTTCTTCTAAATATAAGTAAAGATTTATTATAGTTAATACAAGTATGAAAATTAAAAATAGTTTGGTATAAGAGTATCTTAAGATGCACTTCTTACATTCCATAAACCACCTTTGACATTCTCAAAAGGATATCATATCTATTAGATGTCCTTCATTAATTACAAAAATATTTTAGGTGAACACGTGCCACACATCACTCAGTGAAAGCTTATTTTTGCTCTTGTATTGTAGATTAGAATAGGATATGAAACTCTTTTTGCTGTTACACAAACACAGACACAGTCCATTAAAATGCATGAAATCATAAAATAAAAAGTATGGTAAATTAACCATGAAAGGGTGATAATTTGGGGGAAGAGTAAGCAGAAATAAAACTCTGATCAAATTTGCTTCGTTCCCATGAAATTCTGTGTTTAAGAGATAGCTAGGTAAACATCTGGAGCACTATATGGCAAGAAATAGTGCTGCCATCTAGTGCTCTTGCAAATGAATAACTTTCTTGCAAAACTGGTTATTTTCCCCCCTTCTTCCAAAATCTATACCCCACAACTTTCTCTAACTGTTGATAATAACATCATTACCCCAACCCCGCATGCCAGGTGTCTTGGGTCACATTTGACTCAGATTTTTCTTTCACTCCCCACATCCAGTCTTTGGCCATTTCCTGCCACTTCCACCTTCAAAACATCTCCAAAAGTTGCCACTTCCTCACACAAGACACAACTAAGACTTTAATCCACTCTCTCATCATTTCCCACCTTGCCTATTCAAACTCCATCCTCTCCAGCCTCCCTAGCTGCCATCTTTCTCCCTTACAATCCATAATAAACGCCACTGCCAGGCTAATTTTGCTTTTATGTCGCACCTCATCTGCTGCACCTCTCTGTCAGTCCCTTCACTGTCTTCCTCTTATCTCCAGAATAAAAATCCTGACTTTCAAAGCTCTAAATAACACTGCTCCACCCTATATCTCCAACCTCGTCCCCAGATACTCACCCTCCCATCTCCTTCATACTGCTCATGACCTTCTTCTCTCCTCCTCCTCTCTGGTTACCTACTCACATTCCTGTCTACAGGACTTCTCCAGACTGGCCCCTATTTTGTGGAACTCTCTGCCTTGCTCCACAAGATTCTCCCCTAGTTTTCAAACTTTCAAGCACTCCTTAAAGAGTCTACTGTCCAGGAATACAATATACACTAACATTTTCTTATCTTAGTTCCTTGCCTCCTTTAGTTATCCTCTTGTACCCCCATATAATGTAAGCCTACTAGCCTAGCTGCTTTGTAGATCACCTTCATGAGATCTGATTTACAACAGTGAAACTCTTGGCAGGGCCCTCTATCCTTTTATCTCCTATAATTGTTACCATGCATATTAGACCCATGTTTTTAGCGTTGTGGAATCTGTTGGCACTCTACAAATAACTAATAATAATAATAAAAACTGCTGTCATACAATGCTCCAAAAATAGGTTCGCTCCAAAGCATACATCCCTGATTTTCAACAAAAAAAATTTGAAAATAGAAGTAAATTAGAAAGTTGCTCTTTCTAAATCATGAAAGATACATTTTGCGTTTCATATACCTTTAAACCTTTAAATTTCCATTAATCAAGTGTTTAAAATAAGTTGGTTTTCTACTTATTTATTTTTTTCATTTATGCATTTTCTTGCATATTTAAAGATATGTGATAAAAGTTGTTTAAAGCATTCATTTCAGGGTATTCAAACCATGAAACTTTTCTATAGATGAAAGGGGCAATAACTGATCATTTTTAGAACCTTCATTAGGAACTGAACCAGCAGCACTCAGCATAGATATTATTTACTTTACATCTACACTAGCCTGCCTTGCAATAAAGTTAGTTTCCATTCTGGTTCACCAGAAAATTCGTTAAAGACATTTGTTAACAAAATTTGTTTCCGTTATTTCCAACGGGAAGCAAATAGAAAACTAATTTTAACAAAAATCTTACATTATGGAATGTGAAGATAATTTAACAAAACATATAACTAGTTTTATAAAGCATTTTTATAATACAGAGAATTAAAAGAATAAAATTAAATTAAAAGAACAACCCACCCCTGCACACAGCAATTGTTTGTTCCCCAAGGAATATTATATAATATGACACCTCAGTCTAGGCAAAGCGATTGGAGGGGGCTCAAACGTACTTTTATATTAAAGGGACAGTCTAGTCCAAAAAAAACTTCCATGTTTCAAATAGGGCATGTCATTTTAAACAACTTTCCAGTTTACTTTTATTACCAATTTTGCTTTGTTCTCTTGGTATTGTTAGTTGAAAGCTAAACCTAGGAGGTTCATATGCTAATTTCTTAGACCTTGAATTCTGCCTCTAATCTAAATGCATTTTGATAGTTTTTCACCACTAGAGGGCATTAGTTCATGTGTTTCATATAGATAACATTGAGCTCATGCACGTGAATTTACCATGGAGTCAGCTCTGACTGGCTAAAATGCAAGTCTGTCAAAAGAACTGAAATAAGGGGGTAGTCTGCTGAGGCTCAGATACACGGTAATTACAGAGGTAAGACGTGTATAATTATAACTGTGTTGATTATGCCAAACTGGGGAATTTGTAATTAAGGGATTATCTATCTTTTAAAACAACAAGAATTCTGGTGTTGACTGTCCCTTTAAATAAAATTAATAATAAGGAAACAATTTGGACCAAATCAAAATATTTTGCCAAGAATCTTTTCATTAATTACCAAGCAGCAGCTTCCAGGAACACAACGTCTATGGTTGTAAACCTGAAAAAGAAAGAAATTGACAAAAGGGTAGTGACACCCACAGAGCAGCAGCACTAGGGTTGTCACCTCAACCATATTTTCCTGAACACTTATGAATTACACATGTTGCAGGGTGTGCAGAGGGAAACATGCATTGTTTATCTGGATAGCATACAAGTAGTGACCCTAGACAGCACTATTCATGTTCCTTCCTGCACACCCTGCAGCATGTGTAACTCATAGCTGTCCAGGAAAACATGGCCGAGGCCCTAAGTAGTACTGAAGGAGGCTTTTACATATACTGCAGCAGCAGCAGAGTCTAGGAGGAGACGCATCAGGCAGAAACAGTATTGGAGAAGGGTTATAAATATACTGCAGCAGTTTTTAGGAGGAGCAGCAGCAGTCTAGGAGGAGCAGAAACCCAGACTCATGATTAATAGGGACGTCTGTTACATGATTTTGGCCTTCCCCATACTGGGCTAGATTACAAGTGGAGCACTAATTTATCACACGCCCATTTACAGGTGCACGATAAATAACCAACCATTACAACCAGATCTCTGGTTAATTTTCTAAAAGTTCCCCAATTGCCCCCAAAATCAAGAATATTCTTTTTTTTTAATAAAAAAATGAAAAAGCAATTATAAGGGGTTAAAGTTGGCGTGTGTGGGGTGTTAGAAAAAAAAATGCGGTCTACGGGAACTGTATGTTCCCTGTAAATATATATGTATATGCTTATATACATATATATTTATGTGTTAATATATGTATATACACATATTAATACATAAATATATATGTATCAGGTTAGGTAATGTCCAGTAGAAGACTCAAATGCTAAGGCAAACTAAAATAACACCCTTGCACTCTGAGTTTAATCCAGGACGTGACCCCACGACAACTACTATAAAACAAGGTACTCACAATATGGAGCAGTGTTGGTCTGGGTCCTCTGGAATGAGTAAAGTAAGTCTTGATTGCTGCAGGTTTAAACTTCAGAATAGGGTACCATAAACAAATAGTCAATAAGGAAGGATTAGGTAACTTGAAATCAGGCACTTCAAGGGTTAAGCCCAGCGTGGTCAATGAACCAGAGTTTGGCAACTTGAAATCAGGCAGTTTGTGGGTTAAGCAATAGAGTAGTCGTCTATGCAGAGTCTGGCAACTTGTAATCAGGCAGTTTGAGGGTTAAGCAATAGAGTAGTTGAATATGCAGAGTTTGGTAACTTGTAATCAGGCAGTTTGAGGGTTAAGCAATAGAGTAGTTGAATATGTAGAGTGTGGCAACTTGTAATCAGGCAGTTTGAGGGTTAAGCAATAGAGTAGTCGTCTATGCAGAGTCTGGCAGCTTGTAATCAGGCAGTTTGAGGGTTAAGCAATAGAGTAGTTGAATATGCAGAGTCTGGCAACTTGTAATCAGGCAGTTTGAGGGTTAAGCAATAGAGTAGTTGAATATGTAGAGTGTGGCAACTTGTAATCAGGCAGTTTGAGGGTTAAGCAATAGAGTAGTTGAATATGCAGAGTCTGACAACTTGTAATCAGGCAGTTTGAGGGTTAAGCAATAGAGTAGTCTTATATGCAGAGTTTGTCAACTTGCAATCAGGCAGTTTGAGGGTTAAGCAATAGAGTAGTTGTATATGCAGAGTCTGGCAACTTGTAATCAGGCAGTTTGAGGGTTAAGCAATAGAGTAGTCGTATATGCAGAGTTTGGCAACTTGTAATCAGGCAGTTTGAGGGTTAAGCAATAGAGTAGTCGTATATGCAGAGTTTGGCAACTTGTAATCAGGCAGTTTGAGGGTTAAGCAATAGAGTAGTCGATCAGGCAAAGGTTTCAGGAACAGAGGACAGTTCAAAGTATGAGTACTCACGACAGCAACCGGAATGCAACAAACAATCAGGCACCGGAGGATAGAGAGACCGGAATAAGAAGCCACTCATGACGTCAGCAGAGGGGGACGGCTCAGAGTGAGGAAGACATTGCCAGGCAACCAGACACGCTGAAGGAGCCGCCGGAACCTCCGGCGGCTAGCGTGACAATATGTATATATTCATATACATATATATTTTTATTTGCTGCCCATTACTGTGTGACTTACCCCCTTCTCTGCGCCAGTTTTTATGCTGTGTATGACGCATTGTGCCTAGTTTGTAATACCAGCGCACATTTGCGGAAGCAATATTTTTCGCTCAACAATGTGTGTCCATCCAAACACAGACAGCGGCTCTTCTTGAGAATGTAATGTAGTGTTCCAGTAATTCTCCTTCTACTTACCCCACTAAAATAATAATTTGCCAGAGCAGCAAACCAGACCCATGATTAAGAGGGACACCCGTGGCATGTGCCATCCCTAGATGTGAAATCTTTGAGCCTGTGCAAGACAGGATTTTGGCTTTTCAGATACACTCCACATACACTATCAACTAGCTGTTTCCTAAGGATTTGGCATTCACTGACAACAACAGAGCTAGAATAACAGGAACAGCAACAGGAGTAGTGGTACTGAAGTATAGATTATAGAAAAATACACAACAATACACCTTTAAGGAAGGTGATCAAAATTTCCTTGGACACAGAGACTAGCTTTTCCCTAAGGATTTTGCATTGGTATTGACTGAGTGACAACCACAGATCAGAAGCAGCAGGAACAGCGGTAGTACTACTGAAGGAGATTTTTACCACAGCAATGAAGTTTACGAGGGCAGGAGCAGGTAGCAGTGGTACTGAAGTAGGCCTATTTGTTATAGAAATATCAAACCACAACAATAGACCTCTAAGGAAGGCGATCAAAGAGATTTGTCAAAACTCCCTTGGACACAGAGGCTAGCTGTTCCCTAAGGATTTGGCTTTAGCATTGACTGACAACTACAGATCAGGAAAAACACTAGTACAGAAGTAGGTCTATTGACTGTAGAAAATGCAAATCACAATAATACACCTCTAAGGAAGATGCTCAAAAATATGTGCCAAAACTACCTTGACTCCATTGACTGACAACGACAAAGCAGGAATCGCAGGAGCAGCAGCAGTACTAAAGTAGACCTATAGATTACAAGGAAAAACAACAACATAACAATACACCTCTAAGGAAGCCAATCAAAGAGATGTGCAAAAATTCCCTTGGACCCAGCGGCTAGCTGTTACTAAAGGATTTGGCATTGGCCTTGACTGACAAATAGAGAACAAGAACGTCAAAAGCAGCAGCAGCAGCAGCACTACCGAAGTTGACTTTTACATATAACGCAGCAGTAGCAGCAGAGTCTAAAAAGGGCAGCAGCAGGTGTCAGAGCACAGGGCACGGTAACCTTGCTATGGAAGGTTGAATTTTAGAAACGTCATTAGCTTCATGAGCTACAGTTGTGAGCACTGATGCTTCAGTATATTGCCAGTTACTGAAAACTCTTGCTCACTTTGCATGATGGTTGACAGACAAAAGGAGCCCCTGAGCTACTATAGACAGGTTGTGCCACATAATCTTCTTGGTATCCCAATAGCTCAGAGGGCCTGCTGTAGAAGGCAAAGAAGGATCCGCAACATAAGTCTTAACCAAGTCAAAGGCACTGCTCTTTTTTTAGGGGGCTTCAGTGTGACCCACCAAATAGTCTAATTACCAAATCACAGCTGCTCCAGTCAGCTGTGTTGTGGTGCTGCTGCTGCAGCTTCTGGTAGGTGATGCAAACATATCTGTCTCTTGCTGTCATCTTTCTCCCTCAACTTAGTTTGCCACCAGGACTGCCATAAACTGACCAATAATGGTCCACTCGTATCTGCTTAATGGGTCCCAAATCCCAATGAATTAATCGGATGCCATAGCATGGGTAGCCCTCTGACACTTCAAATTATGTTCAACCATCTCCAAAGTCAAGTTCCACCTAGTAGCGATGTCTTGCTTAAGTTGTTCCTGGGAGAGCCCTCTATACTCCTGTTCCTGCTTAAATAGCTGACTTGCTTGAACACTATGTGGAAGTTTCTTGCAATCCTTTTACACTGATCAAGTACAACTGCTACCGTATAATTACCTTTTGGGATAGCAGCCTTTACGGCTAGTTAGAGGGTGTGAGCCTAACAGAGCACATCTACAAATTCACCCTAAACAAGAGCCTTCACTATATTGGCTGATCCATCGGAGCTGCTCATCCAAAACCTCAGCAGGGAGGAGGGTATGATTTGTAGCCCTGCTGATCTACTACCCCCACTCCTGCTATAACCAGAGCTGCTTGCTGATGTATCACCTCTAAAATAGAGGAAGACATAATGGCCACTAGGAGCACTCCATAAGCCGGTGTCAAAAAGCACTAACTGTTCAGCAGCCTTTGCCAACTAACCCTTCAATACTGCAATGCAGGAACAGTACAGTGAGAAGACCAAGTTCCTGGTTAAAGTGCTGCAAGATGGAAGGTGGTATTGGGAAGCAAGGGCCTCCGCTAAACGTTTCAAAGGCATGGTAAAGGGTGCAACATCGACCACTACCAGCTGACTTATCAGTCATGTTATTTTCCTTAACTGCTGCCTTGAATGCCCTAGACTGAAAACCCCCAAAATGGGAGTGCCAGTGTGATGTTGAAGGTACTGCTGATAGTGCTGCTCCTAGTAGAGTAGTGGTGCTGGCTGTTCTACAAATATTGTTGTGATTCTGCTGACCCCACTTTCAACCTCTTAATAACAGTTTTGGGGTGCATGTTGAGATGATAGTTCATCCCAGAGCTAGTGAGATAACTTAATACTTTCCTATGGTCAACTTCCTTGCCACACAATTTCCGGTTAGCAAAGCACCCATCTCTAATACTGTCATAGTGGTCACACAGTTATTTTTGAGCGACAAGACACAAATTCCCCCTCTGCTTGCCCTTCAACTGCAGCTGAGGTGTTCTTGGCAGTTTTAGATGAGGCACCACTATCTGCACCACTATCTTTCTCTGCCCTCACAGGAATACTGCTGTCTATGGACCTGCTGGTGGTGGTGGCTGTAGTGACAGTGGAACTGCTAGTGCTACTAGTACTGACAGTGATTGTGATTGCACTAGTAGTGGAGATGGGAAGTAGGTGACACTGTTCTACTAACTGGCTCCACTACATCTGGAAATTATGTTGGGGGCATTGGAGAGGGATAGAATGTAGGTGGAGAGCACTGGTCCAAAACTGAGGAGGAACTTGCTCTGTTGACAGCAATGCCCGGCCTCTGTAGTGGTCTCTCCTCCTCCACTATCTCCTCAGGCTTGTTATCAAGTTCCTTCTGCTCCAGAGTAAATGCTATAGTGGGCATTCTGAGAATCAGAATAATGTCTACATCGCCCAAAACAGAGACTAGAGAAACTTGCTTGATAATTCCCACTGACTACTTAGCACAATGGGATCATCTACTAGTCCTGTCTTTATGCTGCTAATAAGAGACAACCTTTTAGAGTCAGAGAAACCCACCCGGGCTGTTGCTATAAAATATGGAGAGAACCAGAACAATCATGGAATGGGCAGTAGTGGAACTGATGGTGGCCCTGAGGAGAACAATGGTGCAGGTAGTTTTGGGAGAAAACTTTGTACAGAGGTGACATGTACATGGAAGATGCTTGGTAACCTCAGACCACCTCCCAATTCTACTACTATGCTTGAAACCAAACAATGTAAATTTAGCACCTACACCTTCAGTTTCCCTCACTGTCCACTTTACTGCTACGGATACTGCTGCTACTAATACTGGTTATGGTGGCCCCCGCATATCTCCTACTCTTGGCACATATGGTTTTGCCTGCTGCAGATGCTATAGCAAATATTGAAGAGATGACCCTGCTGCAGCTCCTCTAAATGTTTTAGCCAGAGCAGCAGAAAATAGCCTTGAAAATTAAATTTGTCTCTGCATCCTAGATACTGATGCAGAAACAAGATTGCTTGTCCCACTCCCAATCATTAGACAATTAGAAGCAGACACAGACTCTATGCAGGTAGTGATGGTGCTGGTGGTGGCAGTAGGAAACATACCCTTTGCCTTCCACTCAGACATTTCTTTCTTGTGAGGATTTTTGGGATTGTGTTTTGGTGTCAACTTTGAAAACCTTTGATGTGAGATTTTCTTCAAAATTTGACTTAGTAAGGAATACATAAAATAAAAATGTTATCCAAGAGCAAATCTGCAATACAAAAATACTTATATATACAGTATATATATATATATATTTATACACACACATATAAATATATATATAATAAGTTTTGTTCAAAATTATTGAGTTCAAAGTAACACAACTGCACTTTCCAAAAGCTCAAGTGATTGAAAATGGTTGAGCACCAACTAGTCTCCCACCTCCCTATGCTAGGTTAACACTGGATTGGACAAGCCTGTATGGCATTTAGTGCCTGACTGGCTGTCCCTAACATCAGTCATTAGTAATACTATGGCAAGGTTAGACAGGGGATGTCCTGTACATTACAGCAAACCAATGAGCTGATTAGCCAAACAAAATCAGCTCCTTCCCCGTTTCCTCAGTTTCATATCAGTTTTTTATGCAAAAAATACAAGCTGGTAGCACAACCGAGTACTTGAAAACTTACTTTATTTCATCACAAAGGAGCAGGTACATACAAAAGGACTACATTTCAGGCAACATGCCCTAATTATTAATGTTAAAAATATTAATAAAGGGGGGAGGAGCCAACCTCCACTGAGACAAGACGTACACTCACAGAGCTCCTGACAAATTTATTATTTTTAAGGGATCTACTGCCTATTTTCTCCATTTTCCACTCAATCTAGGGGGTGCAAGTGGAGGCTGCATCTATTACTACCTCTGGACAGCAGTATAGTGGTTTTCATCCTACCTTCAGTGTCCCGGGCTCTCACTGGCCTAGAATGTGCGACGATACAGCAGCCTCCATTTTGAGACAGATGCATGGACTACTAGATCGTTATGGTGAAGCTCTTCTGAACTCTTTGGATGACCCTTGCAAGTCTATCGCCAGACATTCTAACTCTCTACCCTCCCTGACTGCTCACAAGAGGAAATGCGACTGCACAGAAAGCATATTAGAACGCGAGCAGCCGCCATCTTCCCCCCCAAGACCGCTACATTCTCGCTTGCAAAGCATTGTTGCGAGAGCCGGGGAGATCACACGGCTGGATTCCGGCAGAGAATTGCAGGCCGCTGCTGAATCAGACGATTCCCAGTTAGAAGTGCTCCACGGAACCCCCAGAGAAACTCAGCTGACAAATGCGCTGTGGTGCAGAAGTGGTTGGATACAGGCGCAGAGACCGCGCAAAACTCCCAAACTCCTGCTGACATCTGGGTACCCACTGGAGAGGTACGGTTTGCATAACGCAATCATTACAGCGGCAGATGGATTCAGAGCTCATGCACTATCTGTGAGCGGGGATTTTCAACACAGAACGGACGCTGTAAGTTGGTGTTCATCAATGGGCCTCACACTAAAAGTGCAGTGTACTCCCGGTGACCTGAGAAGAGGCATCGGCTAATCTGGGGCTCCCCATGAATATGTTAGCAGCTCTTGCTCTGCCGCATATAAAGAAACTGTTTTGAGTCTGAACACTTGCCAGCACACTGACTAGTGAGACTGCTTACCATGCTTAAAGCACTCAAACTAATATACTAAGCTGTTAAACGGCTAAATACTAATATGCCTCCCTTCATTGATGTGAATCTTAGGGGTATCCAGTTTAACATGATTTTTTTGGAGTATAATTTGCAAACTATTCTAATGACGGCATTGGGCCTAATTTTGGGAGGTCCCTTTTTACCGTTTGGGCTGTCAACTATTTACACGCTGATTTATTGTATTAGACTAATTATAGAGGAGTAACTGCATATTCTTATCCTACCTACGCTTGCCTTAGGACTATGTTCACATGAGATAGGAAGTTACCTTAGGTATTTATATGTTTATAGCCATATGGTTTTTGTTCATGCTGGGTAGCCTAACTGTTGTTTTAAAAGAAGGTAGACACTCTTGTTAGCTAAGGCATCCCTAGATAAGCCAGATGTTCAACCTGACATAATACAGTTTACAGTGGCTTGGCTGAATAATTGCTATTATATAATCAATGTTGTCTTCCCATAGGTCCAATATGACAATGATAGAGAGGTGAATAGCTCTATACATTTCTATACCACCTTAGTTATAGAGATTAGCACTTTCCATCCCATATTATCTTTAATTTTCTGTATTCAACTGACAGTTGCTTCCCATATAACCATATTTCCAGCTTAAAGTTTGCTACCTCGGTCTATTAGGTGTTTATCACCCTCTACAGGTCAACCTTTTATTTGCCAAATGCTCTGTTAGACAGGGGCTCTGCTACACACAGTATATCTATTGTCTCCCTGAGACTTCTCTATCAGAATGTTTACTGCTAATCTTGATATTCAGTTAAACTGTTTGATATAGATTATTATTTTTACGAAATCTGGTTGGTTTACAATATGCTCTAGTTATGTCATCTCCTATAACAGCATACAGCTCCTTTAACATTATACAGCTCATATAGGTTAACAGCTATATATATTACTCCATATTTGCAGATAACCCTAATATCAGTTCTTCACAGGTCTTATGTTTTCCAACTTGGGGCTTGGACTAGGATGTTTAGCCTGTATGGTATTAAGCAACTACTATGGCTCAGTTTCATAACTGTTTGCCTGAGCAGCACCCTGGATAGTCAGAACTAAAGAAAGCTAGCTCTCATTTTTTCATCCTATGTTTACCGTTTTTATTGTCTCACAAGGTTACCACGAGAATATTTATATCTGCAAGAATATATATCATGCAAATGTAATTTAGGCTGTACCTTCTTGACAAAAAGATTTAAATGTGCGACTTGTACATATAGCAACTTTAACTAACGATATAACTTGGTGTAGTCACCCCCTAAAACTGACTTTAACATTCCCATCTACCGCTACTTGAATTGGCGGTCTCTCCTGTTTGCGCAATATTCCCTGGTGAAGGCACTAGAATAGAAACGGGGTAAGCTTATAAGTCAATCAGTAAAGAACAAGGCTCACCATCAATAGCTTTTTGCTGACCTTTATACGTTACACTTATCCGTGGAGCGTGCATATAGCTCCTAGTTGAGGCACACTGTTGTCTGCGGCCGGGACAGCGTGGCGCCTGTATTACATTAAGGCATGGCTCTATAGGAGAGTACTAGATTTTAATAATACCTACCCTGGGTTAGTAATGTTTTAGGGTAAAAAGTTAACTCAGCTAATCACACATTTAATACCCTAGCTTCTAGTCAGCTACCTTATAGTTATCAGTGAATGCATGGAGGCCAATCCACAAGGTATTTTTGCTATGTCTAACTTAATATATCTAAAACACCACCTCCTCCCCCCCCCCCAGTATTAAAGTAACCTTCACTCTGGAGGGTCTAAATAAGCGGTTTGTCTAGCCTATGCCGCACCTTAATTACTACTTTTATCTACTTCCTAAATCTTCATTTCTACATAATACCAAACCACCGAGCCTGTACGCCCATTTAGATCAGCTGGACTGGTCACTCTCATAATACCTCATTATTGATTCTACTTACCACTAAAAGAGTATGATATCATATTATATGCAGCATTGTATTGTGTACTTTGATATTTTCTCAACACCTTATTTGTTCCAAGGAAGTTACTATTGGTACTACTTATACCTACCTACATATTATACCACAGTATTTACATAGCAAATTGATATTTTCACTCTTACCGCTATCTATAATAACATGTATTAAATTACTTTGTCTACAGGTCCAAAAGTGATCACTCAAATTGTTAATTTTAGTTCATACCGAGATAATATAGAAAATGAGGTTTCAGTTTTACCTATTCGAATATTTACATGGAGAATTCTGTCTTTTATCCATGCAGTAATTGTTAATTTGAAATGTTCTGTTTATGTTGGTTTCAATAATATGGTGCTCCATATTAGCTGTATTGTTTTCGCACAACCTCAATAAAAATGTTATATAAAAAAAAAAAAAAAATATTAATAAAGATTATTTACAATTATTATACATAAAGTAAAATATTCTAAATGTTATATATATATATATATATATATATATATATATATATACAGTCATGACCAAAAAAATGGCACCCCTGCATTTCTGTCAGACATTGCACCACTTTGCCCAGAAAATTGTTGCAAATACAAATGTTTAGGCATTCTCATGTTTATTTCTTTTGTTTTGTTTGTATTAATGTGACACAAAAGAAGTGGAGAAAAAAACCCAAATCGGACACATTCTACGCAAAACTCCAAAAATGGACTGGACAAAATTATTGGCACCTTCTCAAAATTGTAAGAAATAATTGCATTCCAAGATTGTGATGCTTCTGTAATTTGTACAGGTGCTGACAATATAGAAATAACACCGGCAACCAGTTGTGTGTCTTTGTGTGCCACACTGAGCATGGAGAAGAGAAAGAGCAGCAAAGAATTGTCTGAGGATTTGAGAACAAAATTGTGGAAAAGCATGAACAATCTCAAGGTTACAAGTCCATCTCCAGAGATCTTAATGTTCCTGTCTCCACTGTTCGCAACATTGTCAAGAAGTTAACAGCCCATGGCACTGTAGCTTATCTCCCTGGACGTAGACGAAAGAGAAAAATGTATCAAAGATTGCAACGAAGGATTGTTCGAACAGGGGATAAAGAACCTCAATCAACTTCCAGACAAATTCAAGCTGACCTTCAGGCACAGGGAACAAATGTGTCAGCTCGCACTATACGTTGCCATTTGAATGAAAATGGACGCTATGGTAGGAGAACCAGGAGGACATCATTGCTGACACAGAAACATAAAAAAGCCAGATTGAAATATGCCAAAACTTACCTGAGGAATCCAAAATTCTTTTGAGAGAATGTGTTGTGGGCAGATGAAACAAAATTACAGCTTTTTGGTAAAGCTCATCATTCTACTGTTTTCAGAAAAAGAAATGAGGCTTTTAAAGAAAATAATACAGTCCCTACAGTCAAACATGGTGGAGGTTCACTGATGTTTTGGAGTTGCTTTGCTGCTTCAGGCACTGGATGTCTTGACTGTGTGCATGGCATTATGAAATCTGAAGACTAACAAAGAATTCTGTGGTGCAATATAGGGCCCGGTGTCAGAAAGTTGGGTCTCCGTCAGAGGCCATGGGTCTTACAGCAGGACAATGAGCCAAAGCACACGTCAAAAAGTACCCAGAAATGGTTTAAGACAAAGCGCTGGAGAGAACTGAACTGGCCAGCAATGAGTCCAGATCTGAATCCTATAGAGCACCTGTGGAAAGATCTCAAAACAGCAGTTGGGAAAAGGAACCCTTCCAATCTGAGACACCTCAAAATTCCAGTAGAGAGGTGTAAGACACTCATTGATGGTTACAGGAAGCGGTTGATTTCAGTTATTTTTTCCAAGAGGTTTGCTACCAAATATTAAATTAAGGGTACAAATAATTTTGTGCAGTCCATTTTGGAGTTTTGCGTGGAATGTGTAAGATTTGGCTTTTTTTCTCCCTGTTTTTGTGTCATATTAATACAAACAAAATAAATAAACCTTAACCATCTTCTGAGGGAGGAGGCCTATAAAAAAACTTCTTTGTGGAAGGTAACAAAGCAGGCACCCTTCTAGCTATAGCGCTGAAACAAAAAACTCTTATTCTTCATGTGCAAATGATAGAATCCAACATTGCTGAATCCACCTCTGATAGTCATAAAATAGCTGAGACATTCTGTATATATATAATGAAAGACTATACCAACTTCTTAACAACCCAGGAACAGACACACAACAAGAAATGTTAAATTACATCACAAAGGCAGAGTTACCTACGATCAAACAGGTTCTGCAAACAGACCTGTTTGGTCTATTGAAAGATATTGATTCAGACTTTAAGACCTGGCCAAAAAAATACATTTCCTGGTGGTGAAAAATCCAAAACGATCACAATGAACATATTACCTAGGATACTATATCTGTTCCAAGCAGCACCGATTCCATTATAACCAATATTCTTTTAAAACCAGTATATACATATAGGAAAAACACCAACCCAAGAATAACTAGCACCACCATGTATAGATCATTAGAGGAAGGACTGGGAGTCCCTAATGTGACCATATATTATCATGCTGTAACACTCTTGAATGGGTTTAACGGAGCAAACTCAAAAGCTTGGGTCTCATTGGACTCTCAGTTACTCCAAGTAACACAAGTAGGAACTTTATGTTGGACAGATAAACAATATAGACCCACAATAATCAGAGATATTACACTAAGAAAAGTCTTTCGAAAATGGGATAATTTAATTATTAAATGGACAGTCAACACCAGATTTTTTGTTGTTTAAAAAGATAGATAATCCCTTTATTACCCATTCCCCAGTTTTACATAACCAACACAGTTATAATAATTCACATTTTACCCCTTGTAATTACCTTGTATCTATGCCTCTGCAAACTGCCCCCTTATTTCAGTTCTTTTGACAGAATTGCATTTTAGCCAATCAGTGCTGACTCCTACGTAACTTCACGTGCGTGAGCTCAATGTTATCTATGTGACACACAGGAACTCATGCCCTCTAGTGGTGAAAAACTGTCAAAATGCATTCATATTAGAGGCAACCTTCAAGGTCTAAGAAATTAGCATATGAGCCTACATAGGTTTAGCTTTAAACTACGAACACCAAGAGAACAAAGCAAAATTGGTGATAAAAGTAAATTGGAAAGTTGTTTAAAATTGCATGCCCTATTTGAATCATGAAAGTTTATTTTGGACTTGACTTTCCCTTTAAATTTAAAGGCCTGTCCACACTTAAATCTCCCTTGTCCCCCATAGCAATACAGGCAGAATCCACCGGTGGAATAGACATTGGAGTAGGAGGGGCCAACTTGTCGATCCACATGAACTTCCTTATAGAGAATCACAAACTAAAACCCAGACATGAATTAGAGACAGTAGCAGGTGGTATCGTCACTAACTGGCTGAAGTATTCCCAGTTATCCCATTTATTACAGACCTCCCCACACAAAGAAGATTTTCTTAGAGATTTGACGACATTTGAAAAATGATGTACCATTGAGACCCAAATATCGAAAACACTTTCTGTAGTTAGGAATTTATTAAGTGGTCTCAGGAGCACTCTACTTTCCACTTATACAGATAGATGGACAAAAGTATTAAAATATAACATAGATGACAAAACATGGAAACACATATTTCAACACACAAATAAATTATCAGTCTCAGCTCAAATTTTGGAATTCAATTTTAAGATTTTGACCAGATGGTATCTCACACTGAATAGATTACGGAATATCTTTACCCAACACAACAGTTTATGCTGGCGAAACTGTGGATTACCTGGGAACATGACACATATATGGTGGAAGTG
Source organism: Bombina bombina (assembly GCF_027579735.1). Lineage (NCBI taxonomy): Eukaryota > Metazoa > Chordata > Amphibia > Anura > Bombinatoridae > Bombina > Bombina bombina. Next base: position 1,304,088,494 of record NC_069500.1, read on the forward strand.
TAGTAAAGTTAGATCTTTGTGGGAGGAGGTGGAGAAACTGGGGAAGACGTTATTTGGAGTAGACTATGTAATGCATCCTACACATGCTCTCCTCAACATGAAACCCGGTAAGCACAGCAAAATTAGATTAGCAGTGCTTCAAATGGCGATCAATGGAGCTAAATCCATCATTTCCCAAAATTGGAAATCCCCAATCATACTCACAAAACAGATGTGGTTGGCACCAGTGGATGAACTGTTTACACTGGAGGGATATGGGTTTTACAAAAAACAGAAACTGGAATTTTTCCCTTTTATGCAATTTTATTGGGATGAATATAAATCTGACCCCCCTCTAGTACCCTAAAAAGTGACTATGACTAAGAGCCCCTGTGTTTAACTCATCATATTAGGTGTCATCCTATGAGATTGAGGTCAATAGGTCCCTTTCTTCCTATTTATAAATTTCACCAAACGGACTGGTCTCAGGAGCACTATACTTATACAGATAGATGGTCAAAAGTATTAAAAGAAAACATAGATGACAAAACATGGAAGCACACATTTCAATGCACACATAAATCATTAGTTACAGTTCAAATATTGGAATTAAACTTTAAGATTTTGACCAGATGGTATCTCACACCGAATAGATAACGGAATATCTTTACATACCATAGACACCTTACCCTCTAGGAAGAGTCCAGGACCAGATGGTCTAAATAACATAATTTATGTAAGAACTTACCTGATAAATTCATTTCTTTCATATTAGCAAGAGTCCATGAGCTAGTGACGTATGGGATATACATTCCTACCAGGAGGGGCAAAGTTTCCCAAACCTCAAAATGCCTACAAATACACCCCTCACCACACCCACAAATCAGTTTAACGAATAGCCATGAAGTGGGGTGATAAGAAAAAAGTGCGAAAGCATAAAAAATAAGGAATTGGAATAATTGTGCTTTATACAAAAAAATCATAACCACCACAAAAAGGGTGGGCCTCATGGACTCTTGCTAATATGAAAGAAATGAATTTATCAGGTAAGTTCTTACATAAATTATGTTTTCTTTCATGTAATTAGCAAGAGTCCATGAGCTAGTGACGTATGGGATAATGACTACCCAAGATGTGGATCTTTCCACGCAAGAGTCACTAGAGAGGGAGGGATAAAATAAAGACAGCCAATTCCGCTGAAAAATAATCCACACCCAAAATAAAGTTTAAATTAAAAATATAAGCAGAAGATTCAAACTGAAACAGCTGCCTGAAGTACTTTTCTACCAAAAACAGCTTCAGAAGAAGAAAACACATCAAAATGGTAGAATTTAGTAAAAGTATGCAAAGAAGACCAAGTTGCTGCTTTGCAAATCTGATCAACCGAAGCTTCATTCCTAAACGCCCAGGAAGTAGAAACTTACCTAGTAGAATGAGCTGTAATCCTTTGAGGCGGAGTTTTACCCGACTCGACATAAGCATGATGAATTAAAGATTTCAACCAAGATGCCAAAGAAATGGCAGAGGCCTTCTGACCTTTCCTAGAACCGGAAAAGATAACAAATAGACTAGAAGTCTTTCAGAAAGTCTTAGTAGCTTCAACATAATATTTCAAAGCTCTAACTACATCCAAAGAATGCAATGATTTCTCCTTAGAATTCTTAGGATTAGGACATAATGAAGGAACCACAATTTCTCTACTAATGTTGTTGGAATTCACAACCTTAGGTAAAAATTCAAAAGAAGTTCGCAACACCGCCTTATCCTGGTGAAAAATCAGAAAAGGAGATTCACAAGAAAGAGCAGATAATTCAGAAACTCTTCTGGCAGAAGAGATGGCCAAAAGGAACAAAACTTTCCAAGAAAGTAATTTAATGTCCAAAGAATGCATAGGTTCAAACGGAGGAGCTTGAAGAGCCCCCAGAACCAAATTCAAACTCCAAGGAGGAGAAATTGACTTAATAACAGGTTTTATACGAACCAAAGCTTGTACAAAACAATGAATATCAGGAAGATTAGCAATCTTTCTGTGAAAAAGAACAGAAAGAGCAGAGATTTGTCCTTTCAAGGAACTTGCAGACAAACCTTTATCCAAACCATCCTGAAGAAACTGTAAAATTCTCGGAATTCTAAAAGAATGCCAGGAAAAATGATGAGAAAGACACCAAGAAATATAAGTCTTCCAGACTCTATAATATATCTCCCTAGATACGGATTTACGAGCCTGTAACATAGTATTAATCACAGAGTCAGAGAAACCTCTTTGACTAAGAATCAAGCGTTCAATCTCCATACCTTTAAGTTTAAGGATTTGAGATCCTGATGGAAAAAAGGACCTTGCGACAGAAGGTCTGGTCTTAATGGAAGAGTCCACGGTTGGCAAGAAGCCATCCGGACAAGATCCGCATACCAAAACCTGTGAGGCCATGCTGGAGCTATCAGCAGAATAAACGAGCATTCCTTCAGAATCTTGGAGATCACTAGAGGCGGAAAGATATAGGCAGGATGATACTTCCAAGGAAGTGACAATGCATCCACTGCTTCCGCTTGAGGATCTCTGGATCTGGACAGATACCTGGGAAGTTTCTTGTTTAGATGAGAGGCCATTAGATCTATTTCTGGAAGTCCCCACATTTGAACAATCTGAAGAAATACCTCTGGGTGAAGAGACCATTCGCCCGGATGCAACGTTTGGCGACTGAGATAATCCGCTTCCCAATTGTCTATACCTGGGATATGAACCGCAGAAACTAGACAGGAGCTGGATTCCGCCCAAACCAGAATTCGAGATACTTCTTTCATAGCTAGAGGACTGTGAGTCCCTCCTTGATGATTGATGTATGCCACAGTAGTGACATTGTCTGTCTGAAAACAAATGAACGATTCTCTCTTTAGAAGAGGCCAAGACTGAAGAGCTCTGAAAATTGCATGGAGTTCCAAAATATTGATCGGTAATCTCACCTCCTGAGATTCCCAAACCCCTTGTGCCGTCAGAGACCCCCACACAGCTCCCCAACCTGTAAGACTTGCATCTGTTGAAATTACAGTCCAGGTCGGAAGAACAAAAGAAGCCCCCTGAACTAAACGATGGTGATCTGTCCACCACGTCAGAGAGTGTCGTACAATCGGTTTTAAAGATTTTAATTGAGATATCTTTGTGTAATCCCTGCACCATTGGTTCAGCATACAGAGCTGAAGAGGTCGCATGTGAAAACGAGCAAAGGGGATCGCGTCCGATGCAGCAGTCATAAGACCTAGAATTTCCATGCATAAGGCTACCGAAGGGAATGATTGTGACTGAAGGTTTAGACAAGCTGATATCAATTTTAGACGTCTCTTGTCTGTCAAAGATAGAGTCATGGACACTGAATCTATCTGGAAACCCAAAAAGGTTACTCTTGTCTGAGGAATCAATGAACTTTTTAGTAAATTGATCCTCCAAGCATGATCTTGAAGAAACAACACAAGTCGATTCGTATGAGATTCTGCTAAATGTGAAGACTGAGCAAGTACCAAGATATCGTCCAAATAAGGAAATACCACAATACCCTGTTCTCTGATTACAGACAGAAGGGCACCGAGAACCTTTGTAAAAATTCTTGGAGCTGTTGCTAGGCCAAACGGCAGAGCCACAAACTGGTAATGCTTGTCCAGGAAAGAGAATCTCAGGAACTGATAGTGATCTGGATGAATCGGAATATGCAGATATGCATCCTGTAAATCTATTGTAGACATATAATGCCCTTGCTGAACAAAAGGCAGGATAGTCCTTACAGTTACCATTTTGAATGTTGGTATCCTTACAAAACGATTCAATATTTTTAGATCCAGAACTGGTCTGAAGGAATTTTCCTTCTTTGGTACAATGAAGAGATTTGAATAAAACCCCAGCCCCTGTTCCAGAACTGGAACTGGCATAATTACTCCAGCCAACTCTAGATCTGAAACACATTTCAGAAATGCTTGAGCCTTCGCTGGATTTACTGGGACACGGGAAAGAAAAAATCTCTTTGCAGGAGGTCTTATCTTGAAACCAATTCTGTACCCTTCTGAAACAATGTTCTGAATCCAAAGATTGTGAACGGAATTGATCCAAATTTCTTTGAAAAAACGTAATCTGCCCCCTACCAGCTGAGCTGGAATGAGGGCCGCACCTTAATGTGGACTTGGGAGCTGGCTTTGCTTTTCTAAAAGGCTTGGATTTATTCCAGACTGGAGATGGTTTCCAAACTGATACCGCTCCTGAGGATGAAGGATCAGGCTTTTGTTCCTTGTTGTGACGAAAGGAACGAAAACGATTATTAGACCTGAATTTACCCTTAGATTTTTTATCCTGTGGTAAAAAAGTTCCTTTCCCTCCAGTAACAGTTGAGATAATAGAATCCAACTGAGAACCAAATAATTTATTACCCTGGAAAGAAAGGGAAAGCAGAGTAGACTTAGAAGACATATCAGCATTCCAAGTTTTAAGCCATAAAGCTCTTCTAGCTAAAATAGCTAGAGACATATACCTGACATCAACTCTAATGATATCAAAGATGGCATCACAAATAAAATTATTAGCATGTTGAAGAAGAATAATAATGCTATGAGAATTATGATCTGTTACTTGTTGTGCTAAAGCTTCCAACCAAAAAGTTGAAGCTGCAGCAACATCCGCCAAAGATATAGCAGGTCTAAGAAGATTACCTGAACACAAGTAAGCTTTTCTTAGAAAGGATTCAATTTTCCTATCTAAAGGATCCTTAAAGGAAGTACCATCTGCCGTAGGAATAGTAGTACGCTTAGCAAGAGTAGAGACAGCCCCATCAACCTTAGGGATTTTGTCCCAAAACTCTAATCTGTCAGATGGCACAGGATATAATTGCTTAAAACGTTTAGAAGGAGTAAATGAATTACCCAAATTATTCCATTCCCTGGAAATTACTTCAGAAATAGCACCAGGAACAGGAAAAACTTTTGGAATAACTACAGGAGATTTAAAGACCTTATCTAAACGTTTAGATTTAGTATCAAGAGGACCAGAATCCTCAATTTCTAATGCAATTAGGACTTCTTTAAGTAAAGAACGAATAAATTCCATTTTAAATAAATATGAAGATTTATCAGCATCAACCTCTGAGACAGAATCCTCTGAACCAGAAGAACCATTATCAGAATCAGAATGATGATGTTCATTTAAAAATTCATCTGGATAATGAGAAGTTTTAAAAGACTTTTTATGTTTACTAGAAGGAGGAATAACAGACATAGCCTTCTTAATTGATTCAGAAACAAAATCTCTTATGTTATCAGGAACACCCTGAGTATTAGATGTTGACGGAACAGCAACAGGTAATGGAACTTTACTAAAGGAAATATTATCTGCATTAACAAGTTTGTCATGACATTCAATACAAACAACAGCTGGAGGAACAGCTACCAAAAGTTTACAGCAGATACACTTAGCTTTGGTAGCTCCAGCACCAGGCAGCGATTTTCCTGAAGTATCTTCTGACTCAGTTGCAACGTGGGACATCTTGCAATATGTAATAGAAAAAACAACATATAAAGCAAAATTGATCAAATTCCTTAAATGACAGTTTCAGGAATGGGAAAAAATGCCAGTGAACAAGCTTCTAGCAACCAGAAGCAATAAATAATGAGACTTAAATAATGTGGAGACAAAAGTGACGCCCATTTTTTTTAGCGCCAAATAAGACGCCCACATTATTTGGCGCCTAAATGCTTTTGGCGCCAAAAATGACGCCACATCCGGAACGCCCACACTTTTGGCGCAAAAGAACGTCAAAAATGACGCAACTTCCAGCGACACGTATGACGCCGGAAACAGAAAAAAATAAAAATAAAATTTTTGCGCCAAAAAAGTCAGCGCCAAGAATGACGCAATAAAATGAAGCATTTTCAGCCCCCGCGAGCCTAACAGCCCACAGGGAAAAAGTCAAATTTTTAAGGTAAAAAAATGATTGATTCAAATGCATTATCCCAAATATGAAACTGACTGTCTGAAAATAAGGAATGTTGAACATCCTGAGTCAAGGCAAATAAATGTTTGAATACATATATTTAGAACTTTATAAAAAAGTGCCCAACCATAGCTTAGAGTGTCACAGAAAATAAGACTTACTTACCCCAGGACACTCATCTACATGTTGTAGAAAGCCAAACCAGTACTGAAACGAAAATCAGCAGAGGTAATGGTATATATATAAGAGTATATCGTCGATCTGAAAAGGGAGGTAAGAAATGAATCTCTACGACCGATAATAGAGAACCTATGAAATAGACCCCGTAGAAGGAGATCATTGAATTCAAATAGGCAATACTCTCCTCACATCCCTCTGACATTCACTGCACGCTGAGAGGAAAACCGGGCTCCAACCTGCTGCGGAGCGCATATCAATGTAGAATCTAGCACAAACTTACTTCACCACCTCCATAGGAGGCAAAGTTTGTAAAACTGATTTGTGGGTGTGGTGAGGGGTGTATTTGTAGGCATTTTGAGGTTTGGGAAACTTTGCCCCTCCTGGTAGGAATGTATATCCCATACGTCACTAGCTCATAGACTCTTGCTAATTACATGAAAGAAAATAAATATTCTAAAACATTTAAACAATTTTAGCACCACAACTCCTGGCTCTATTTCATTATATTGATAAAGATTGAGGTTTCTCTAAGGAATTCTTAATGTTCCATATCATAGTAATCCCCAAACCTAATAAACAGTCAACACTAACAAGTAACTACCGTCCCATATCTCTATTAAACACGGACCTAAAAATCTACTCAAAAACACAAGAATCAATAAAATTCTACCGGAAGTGACCCATGTGGACCAGGCAGGATTTGTTCGCCATAGAGAGGCCAGGGATAACACTATAAGGGTTCGTCAGCTTATCGATTATATAAAACTTCATAATATCCCGCCATCATGATTTCAACTGACGCTGAAAAAGCATTTGATAGACTTAAAGTGCCATAAAACATGTTGAGATCTGTGCATATACTAAAAGGACTAATTAAAAAAGTAGTTTGCAAAAAAAAATTTAAAAAATTGATAGCAAGTATTTAAAATAATTTTCAAAAATCAGCAAAATTAGTTACAAAACCATGCTGTCTGGAGCAGTCTGCTCCACTCATCCTTATCAGTGTTTAGACACAGGCATTGTATTTCAACTGAGTTCACAGCTTCTAGGCATGCTCCAGCAGATAATCCCTATGCACTTTTGAATTTTACCAAAACAACAAAAGATATAGATACAACTATAGAAGGAAATGTGTGGGGGGGAGTTAGAGCTTTACAATTCAGAAACTAAAAAGAAAGGGTCAATGGTGAGGCACTGCAGTATAAATTTGCAGGCAAAGTAATTAAAGTACATATTATTATATTTTGTCTCTAACCTAACTTGTTTTATGTCCCTTTAATTGGGATTTTCTATCAGCAGTTTTAAAACAAATGGGATTTGGTCCAAAAATGCTAAAACGAATATTCAGTTTATACACTATCCCCACAGCAAAAGTGAAGGTAAATGGCGTATTGTCCTCCCCTTTCTCTATACAGAACGGCACACGTCAGGATTGCTCCCTTTTGCCAACCCTGTTCATCCTGTCCATGGAAGTTTTGGCAGCACATATTAGGAAGAACAAAGTCATAAAAGGAATTAATGTGCGACAAAATTAATATAAGCTTACTATGTACGCTGATGATGTGCTGGTATCTCTGGGCTCCCCCCTACAGTCCCTTCTACATCTCGTACAGGAATTTAAACAATTTGGCCAGTTCTCTAATTTCTTGATAAACGCACAGAAATCGGAAATATTAAACATTACCTTACCCCCAAAAGAATATGCAAACATAGCCACTCTATGCACATATAAAAGGAACACCACTTCAAATAAATACTTAGGTATAGAATTAACAACACAGCTAACTACACTTTTTGACCTAAATTACTGAAAACTATTGAAAGATATTGATTCAGACTTTAAGACCTGGCCAAAAAAATACATTTCCTGGTGGAGAAAAATCCAAACGATCAAAATTAACATATAACCTAGGATACTAATATCTGTTCCAAGCAGCACCAATTCCATTATCACCAATATTCCTTTAAAACCTACAAAAAAGTATCAGTACATAAATATAGGGAAACACCAAACCAAGAATAACTAACACCACCATGTATAGATCATTAGAGGAGGAAGGACTGGGAGTCCTTAATGTGACCATATATTATCATGCTGTAAAACTCCAGCAAATCTTCGATTGGTTTAACTGAGCAAACTCAAAAACGTGGGTCTCGTTGGACTCTCAGTTACTCCAAGTAACACAAGTAGGAACTTTATGTTGGACAGATAAACAATATAGACTCACAATAATCAGAAATATTACACTAAGACAAGTCTTTCGAAACTGGGATAATTTAATTATTAAAGGTACAGTCAACACCAGAATTGTTGTTGTTTAAAAAGATAATCCCTTTATTATCCATTCCCCATTTTTGCATAACCAACACAGTTATAATAATACATGTTTTACCTCTGTAATTACCTTGTATCTATGCCTCTGCAAACTGCCCCCTTATTTCAGTTCTTTTGACAGACTTGCATTTTAGCCCTCTAGTGATGAAAACTGTCAAAATACATTCATATTAGAGGCGGCCTTCAAGGTCTAAGAAATTACCATATAAGCCTACCTAGGTTTAGCTTTAAACTGAGAACACCAAGAAAACAAAGCAAAATTGGTGATAAAAGTAAACTGGAAATTTGTTTAAAATTGCATGCCCTTGAATTAATGAAAGTTTATTTTGGACTAGACTGTCCCTTTAAATTTAAAGGCCTGTCCAACTTAAATCTCCATTGTCCTCCGTAGTAATATAGGCAGAATTCACCGGTGGAATAGCCATTGGAGTAGGAAGAGGTGAACTGACCAACCTGTCGATCCCCATGGACTCCCTTATAGAGAATCACAAACTAAAACCCAGACATGAATTAGAGACAGTAGCAGGTGGTATCTTCACTAACTGGCTGAAGTATTCCCAGTTATCTCATTTATTACAGACCTCCCCACACAAAGAAGATTTTCTTAGAGATTTGACGACATTTGAAAAACTATGTACCATTGAGACCCAAATATCGAAAACACTTTCTATATCTAGGAAATTATTGAGTGGTCTCAGAAGCACTCTACTTCCAACTTATACAGATAGATGGACAAAAGTATTAAAAGATAACATAGATGACAAAACATGGAAACACATATTTCAACACACACATAAATTATCAGTCTCAGCTAAAATTTTGGAATTAAACTAATTAAATTAAGCAGTAGAATAGTCTTATATGAAGAGTTTGGCAACTTGTAATCAGGCAGTTTGAGGGTTAAGCAATACAGTAGTCGTATATGCAGAGTTTGGCAACCTGTAATCAGGCAGTTTGAGGGTTAAGCAGAAGAATAGTCTTATATGCAGAGTTTGGCAACTTGTAATCAGGCAGTTTGAGGGTTAAGCAATAGAGTAGTCGTATATGCAGAGTTTGGCAACTTGTAATCAGGCAGTTTGAGGGTTAAGCAACAGAGTTGTCATATATGCAGAGTTTGGCAACTTGTAATCAGGCAGTTTGAAGGTTAAGCAATAGAGTAGTCGTATATGCAGAGTTTGGCAACTTGTAATCAGGCAGTTTGAGGGTTTTAGCAGTAGAGTAGTCGATCAGGCAAAGGTTCATGAACGGCACAAATCAAAGCAAGAGTACTCACGAAAGCCACAGGAAAGAAACAAACAATCAGGCACCGGAGGATAGAGAGCCCGGAATAAGAAGCTGGTCCTGACGTCAGCAGAGGGGACGGCTCAGAGAGAGGAAGACGTTGCCCGGCAACCAGACACGCTGGAAGAGCCGCTGGGACCTCCGGCGGCGAGCGTGACAAGATCTTTGTGGCAGGAGGTGGAGAAATTGGGGAAGATGTTATTTGGAGTAGACTATGTAATGCACCCTACACATGCTCTCCTCAACATGAAACCTGGTAAGCACTGCAAAATTAGATTAGCAGTGTTTCAAATGGTGATCAATGGAGCTAAATCCATCATTTTCCAAAATTGGAAATCCCCAATCATACTCACAAAACAAATGTGGTTGGCACGAGTGGATGAACTGTTTACACTGGAGGGATATGGGTTTTACAAAAAGAGAAACTGGAATTTTTCCATTTTATGCAATTTTATTGGGATGAATATAAATCTGACCCCCCCCTCTAGTACCCTAAAAAGTGACTATGACGAGTGGTGAAAAACCATTCAGATTGGTGATCTCTGGTAGGAGGAGCGAGATGTAGACACGCACGCTCTGTGCTTGGTGAGAGAAAGCACCTGTACATCATCCCTAAGCACTGGACTCTCGTTGGCAGGGAAAGGAGTAAATCCAGCCCGGAGAGAACGCCGTTGTAAAAGTGCAGATCAGAAGACCACAGTTGGCTATTGTTGGCCATAATTGCCCAGGCCGCAATCACTGAGCAAACGCTGATTGCAACAGACCTGGTGAGACCGAGCCACTTAGGGTATAGTACAGGGGAGTAGGAGTCCTTGCACTGGGAAAATGCACACCCCGGCTGTCTAAGAAAGCTTGAAGTGGCGTGGAGGTACTCCCATTACCGGATGAGGTGTGGAGGCTTTAAAAGAACCCTGGTGAGAGTGAAGGCGTAGGCTGTAAATACCAACGCAATCTCCGGAGACATTGGATCTCTGAATGTAGAGATATATGGAGCATGCTTAAGAGGTACATGGAACGTACTAGAGCTGGAGCAGGTGGTTACAGAGGGAAGCTACACATAGCGGCCGTTTTTGGAGGTCCTGAATGAAGTATGCATAATCTGCTATAAAGGCTCTGAAAGTGCTCCCTAATAAGAGTGGGCGCAAAGGTGCTGTGTGAATGAAAAGGAAAGCTGAAAGTGTCTCCTAAAATGACTTACAATATTTTCTAAAGTCAAAACCCTTGAGCTATGGGATATATGCTGGTCGGAAAGGCCTACCTTAATTGTAGAGTTTGGAAAATAACACAGTGCATAACTTAGTGAACTGAACTGGACGCTTTGTTAAAAGAAAAAGGGAAAAAAAGAAAAAAGAAAGAAAAAACCTCTGTTTTGTTATTGGGGAGATAAATTAATCTATTTAAACAAAAATAACTGGATATACCCTTTGGGTATCTTCGGGGGTTAGTGTTAGGTTTTTTTTAAGGGTGTAATGGGTGGGTTTATTTTTTAGGTTAGGGACTTTGGGCATGCAAAAGAGTTAAATGCCCTTTTAAGGGCAATGCCCATCCAAATGCCCTTTTCATGGCAATGGGGATCTTAGTTTTTTGTTTTTGTTAGCTTTTTATTTGGGGGGTTGGTTGTGTGGCTGGTGGGTTTTACTGTTGTGGGGTTGTTTGTATTTTTTTTTACAGGTAAAAGAGCTGATTTCTTTGGGGCAATACCCCGCAAAAGGCCCTTTTAAGGGCTATTGATAATTTAGTTTAGGCTAGGGTTTTTTTTATTTTGGGGGGGCTTTTTTATTTTGATAGGGCTATTTAGATAAGGTGTAATTAGTTTAAAGATCTGTAATTTGTTTTTTATTTTCTGTAATTTAGTGTTTTGTTTTGTTTTGTGATTTAGCTAATTTAATTTAATTTATTTAATTGTATTTAATGTAGTTAATTTATTTAATTGTAGTGTAGTGTTAGGTGCTAGTGTAACATAGGTTAGGTTTTATTTTACAGGTACATTTGTCTTTATTTTAGCTAGGTAGCTATTAAATAGTTAATAACTATTTAATAACTATTCTACCTAGTTAAAATAAATACAAACTTGCCTGTAAAATAAAAATAAACCCTAAGCTAGATACAATGTAACTATTAGTTATATTGTAGCTAGCTTTGGGTTTATTTTATAGATAAGTATTTAGTTTTAAATAGGAATATTATTATTATTATTATTATTATTATTATTATCAGGTATTTGTAGGGCGCCAACAGATTCCGCAGCGCTGTAAACAAAGTCGGTGTACAGGATAGCTTTTGTAGGGGTCAAGTGGGTAGAGGGCCCTGCCGAGAGTTTCACTGTAGTAGTTGGTTCTTATGAAGCGATCTGTAAACAGCTGGGCCCATAGGCTTACATTCTAAGGGGTTCAAGGGGAAAGCAATGGCGTAGAGTTTTTAGGGAGTGCTTGAAGCTGTTAAAACTAGGGGAGAGTCTTATGGAGCGAGGCAGGGAATTCCACAAGATGGGGGCCAGTCTGGAGAAGTCCTGTAAACGTTAATGTGAGGAAGTAACAAGAGAGGAGGAGATCCTGAGCTGATCGAATGGGACGGGAGGGAGAGTATCTAGAGACAAGTTCTGAGATGTAGGGGGGAGCAGTGCAGTTGAGAGCTTTATATGTCAGGGTGAGGATTTTATGTTTAATGCTAGAGGCAAGAGGAAGCCAGTGAAGGGATTGGCAAAGAGGTGCAGCAGATGAAGAGCGACGAGTAAGGAAGATAAGCCTGGCAGAGGCATTCATAATTGATTGTAAAGGAGCTATGCGGCAGCTAGGTAGACCAGAGAGGACGGAATTGCAGTAGTCAAGGCGGGAAAGGATGAGAGAGTGGATTAAAATCTTGGTTGTATCTTGTGTAAGGAAATGTCTAATTTTAGCGATGTTTTTAAGGTGGAAGCGGCAGGCTTTAGCCAAGGACTGAATGTGAGGAGTGAAGGAAAGATCTGAGTCAAGTGTGACCCCAAGACATCGGGCGTGCGGGGTAGTGGTAATGATGGAATTATCAACAGTTATAGAAATTTTGGGGGTGGAGACATTGGAAGAAGGGGGAAAAATAAGGAGTTCAGTTTTGGAGAGATTTCACTTAAGGTAGTGAGAGGACATCCAAGATGAGATGTGAGAAAGACAGTTAGTGACACGGGTTAGTAAGGAAGGAGGTAGGTCTGGTGCAGAGAGGTAGATTTGGGTGTCATCGGCATACAAATGGTATTGAAAACCATGGGACTTTATTAAGGAACCTAGTGACGACGTGCAGATTGAAAAGAGAAGGGGACCAAGGACAGAGCCTGGAGGTACCCCAACAGAAAGTGGTAACGGGGCAGAGGATGCTCCGGAGAAGGCTAAACTAAATGTACGGTTAGTCAGATAGGAAGAGAACCACGAGAGAGCTGTGTCACAGATGCCGAAGGATTGGAGGGTTTGGAGCAGAAGAGGGTGGTCAACTGTGTCAAAGGCTGCAGACAGGTCAAGGAGGATAAGCAGAGAGAAGTGGCCTTTGGATTTTGCTGTAAGTAGGTCATTGGTAACCTTGACAATTGCTGTCTCTGTAGAGTGATGGGAACGAAATCCAGATTGCAGTGGGTCAAGAAGAGAGTTTAGTGTAAGGAAATGGGATAGATGTGCGTAAACTAGCTTTTCGAGGAGCTTTGAGGCAAGAGGGAGTAGGGAAATAGGGCGGTAATTGGAAGGGGAGGTTGGATCAAGGGAAGGTTTTTTGAGGATAGGTGTGACCAGTGCATGTTTTAGAGATGAGGGAAATATACCAGTGCTAAGGGAGAGGTTGAAAATGTGTGTGAGTATGGGGGTGAGGGTAGAAGAGAGGGAGGGGAGTAGCTGTGAGGGGATGGGGTCGAGGGGACAGGTAGTGAGGTGGGAGGACAGTATAAGGGCAGAAACTTCATCCTCATTAACAGGGACAAAAGAGCTGCATTTTTGGATATTTGGGTTTTGGGTGATCGTGAGCTTTTGAGGGGGTGGGAGATTGGAAGTATGTTGAGAGCTGATTTCACTTCTGATGGAGTCAATTTTGTTGTTGAAGTGGCTTGCAAAATCTTGATCTGAGAGAGAGGTTGTGTTAGGAGGTGGGGGTGGGCGGAGAAGATTGTTGAACGTGGAGAACAGATGTTTAGGGTTAGAGGAAAGAGTAGAGAAGAGATTAGAAAAATATTGTTGCTTATAAAGATTAAGGGCAGAATAGTAGGAGTTCAGGATGAACTTGTAGTGAAGAAAGTCAGCTGAACTCAGAGATTTCCTCCAATGTCGCTCAGCAGTACGGGAGCATCTGCGTAGGTATCGTGTCAGAGGAGTATGCCAGGGCTGAGGATGAGAGTGTGGTTTCTGAGCTAAGGTTGGAGGGGCCAGAGTGTCAATGAAAGATGTAAAGGTGGAATTATACTGGCAGATAGATTGGTCAGGGCAGGAAAAGGAGGTGATGGATGAGAGGAGAGGTTTAAGAGAGCTAGCGAGCTGATGCAGATCTAGTGACTTAGTGCTTCTGTGAAGTTTGGTGTGAGGGGTAGAGGGAGGGGGAGTTGTAGGTAGGGAAATGATGTTGCAAGTTAGGAGATGTACGCAAGTTAGGAGAAACTTGGAGAAATAGGAATAATTTAGTTAATGATAGTAATTTTATTTAGATTTTTTTAAATTATATTTAAGTTAGGGGGTGTTAGGGTTAGATTTAGGGGTTAATACATTTAATATAGTGGCGGCGACGTTGGGGACGGCAGATTAGGGGTTAATAATTATAATGTAGGTTGCAGCAATGTTAGGGGCTAATATTATTTAACTAGTGTTTGCGATGTGGGAGTGCGGCGGTTTAGGGGTTAATATGTTTATTATAGTGGCGGCGATGTCTGGAGCGGCAGATTAGGGGTTAAAAATTGTATTTTAGTATTTGTGATGCGGGAGGGCCTCGGTTTAGGGGTTAATAGGTAGTTTATGGGTGTTAGTGTACTTTTTAGCACTTTAGTTATGAGTTTTATGCTACGGCGTTGCACCATAAAACTCTTAACTACTGACTTGCGTTAGGGATCTTGGAGGTAGAGGGTGTACCGCTCACTTTTTGGCCTCCCAGGACAGACTCGTAATACAGGCGCTATGGAAGTCCCATAGAAAAAAGGGCTTACAAAGTTTACGTAAGGCGGTTTGCGGTAAGGCCAAAAAAGTGTGCGGTGCCCCTAAACCTGCAAGACTCGTAATACCAGCGGTAGTAAAAAAGCAGCGTTAGCACCTGTTAACGCTGCTTTTTTATCCTAACGCACAACTCATAATCTTTGTGACTATGACAAAGAGCCCCCCTGTTTAACTCACAATATTAGGTGTCATCCTATGAAATTGAGGTCAATAGGTCCCTTTCCTCCTATTTATAAATTTCACCAATGGGACTAAACCAAGTGATATGTACAGAGATGGGTCCTCCATCATTTCTCATTTCTCCATCATTTCTTTTTTCCCTATCATTTCTCCATATTTACGCTACCCCTTCCTTCCCCACCCCTCCTACACCGACAACTACCCTAACTCTTACAATTCAATATCTTATCTCTCCTATTCTTAACTACCATTTCTTAATACTCCCCCTGACTATCCTTTTATTCCAGCAAGAGGATGATATATTATATTCTGTATAAACCATGACCCGTTTTACTTGTGTTTTATATATTTGTTAGCTAATTATTGTTATATACAGTTCAACCACGACAAAGAAATGAAAGAAGACACATCTGAATATCATCAAAACAGCCTTTTTATTCAACATTGGACAATTGGGACTCAATTGGGTACAGATTTGTATAAGTAAAACAGATTAACAACTCATTGTACCCAGTCCTTCAGTTTTGTAAGGTATAATTACTGTTGATACTATGTTTTACAGTGTCTTGGAAAAAAGATAAAAATAAATAAATAAATAAACATGAGAATGCCTAAACATTTGTAATTGCAACAATTTTCTGGGCGAAGTGGTGAATTATCTGACAGAAATGTAGGGGTGCCAATTTTTTGGGCCATGACTGTATGTATATATATATATATATATATATATATATATATATATATATATATATATATATATATATATATATATATATATATATATATATATATATATGTATATATATATATATATATATATATATATATATATATATATATATATATATATATATATATATATATATATATATTACAGTATGTATAATAATTTGAAATAATATTTTTTTAATAGTTTATATTTAATGTTTCAATAACGCGCATTAAAGATATCAATTCTTCATGTGTACTAACATGACCTAAATTGCAAACCCTGATGCACAATACGCATATGTTACATTCCTATGTACTTTTTATTATTAAATATATATATATATATATATATATATATATATATATATATATATATATATATATATATATATGATACTGTATAGGAATAGACATATAGGTATATGGTTATTTATAGATAGAAATAAATATTTACAATAAAATGTCCATTATACTGTAAGTGAAGAACATTGGAATGTGATATATGTACAGTACATATACAATAAAACACATCAATGCTTAAATACATCTGTACATTCATACATACACATATTTAGACATATATGGTAGAGCCCTTTGCAGCCCTTTTTTTTGCAACACCTTACAGCATCTATCTTTGAGCCCATATTAATTTTTTATTACATTTTTTTTAATTATTTTTATCAGCGTTTATATGAATGTAACTGTACTTTTACATCTATTTATGTAGTGTTTAATACAACGCATTTACTTTCAACTCGTAATAAAGAAAAAAAAAGCAGAGAAAAACACAATATCGCTTACGTGTTATAGTTAGCTCGCCACTCGTAATCTAGCCCTATGTTGCTCAAGGCAGAATAAACAGAGCTAAAATAGATTTTCGCCTTAATAATTAATTTTATTAATATTAAACGTGAGAAACTTTTTGTACAAAATTAAGGGCAGTATATTAACTGTTATCGCTTACTGGTTTAACTACTTAAAGAACCACTCAATGCAGTAGAATTATGTAATTAAATAGTACATAATAAAAAGACAATGCAGCGGCACTTACTCTGAATTTAAAATAAGCAGTAGATATTTTTCTGACAAATTTATTTTCTCTCCCATTTTCTGTCCCCCTGTATCATGTGACAGACATCAACCAATCACAGACTATTATACGTATACTCTGTGAGCTTGTGCACATGCTCAGTAGGATCTTGTTCCCTAGAAAGTGTGTATATTAAAAAGACTGTGCAAAATGTGATAATGGAAGTAAATTGGAAAGTGTCTTAAAACTGCATTCTCTTTTTGAATCATTTTATTTTAACTTGAGTGTCCCTTTAAGTTGAATTTTTTAGCAATTTTGGCTTTGCTATCTGACATGAATAATGTAACGCACAATAAATATTAACCATAGTCTTATAATACAAGCACAAAAAGCAAGAGGTATGGTTTGCGCATAAGCAATGTTTACACTGCATACCGCTTGCATTTTTGAGCTTGTAATCTCTAAACAAGAATTGTTTTAATGCTTACATCTTAATTGCATATAGCAGCCAAATATTGTATTACATCTATTTAACATGTAAATAGGCTGACTACATCTATATGTTAAACCAAATATAGTATTTCTTGGTGGTTAAGTCCTAAATAAAATCTAATTCTTAAAATTCAACCATAAATGGTATTTCATTATCATTTACATGTTTATATGCAAGCTAAATACCATATGATTTAAAAATCTCTTGAATGAGTCAGTTTTTTATATTCAGAACAAATTGGTCTTGTCATATATATGGCAAATTATAAGTAATATGCCTATTATATAAACAAGAACCAGAGTGATATACTACAGAAAAACTATGAAAGGCATGTTTAGTGTGTAAAAGTAGCTGCTGTGGATTGAGAAAGACGAGTCTGTGCACTTGTCTTATCTAACTCTATATTATGGAACTTGTGGAGGTATTTAAACAGGCTTATATATATATACAGTATTATTTATATATAAAGTCAGATATTGGATAATGCTAGGATTACCCAGGTGAAAGGGACATTACCCAGGCGGATGTGGGTAAATCCCGATGAATATGATACAATATTGCTAAAAGTAATTCACATGTAACATTGCTGTTTTTTTTATTTTTGTATATATACAATGATTTGTTATATCCTATACGTTTGCACAGCCGGAAGTGACGTCACTACACTTCCGGTTTCACGGAACGGTGGAACGCACTTTTGCTTTCCAGTACAGTTTTTTTGGCGCCACTCTAATCTGAGGGGGGTAGGTACACAGTGTTTGATTGTTTGATTAAGAGTATTATTTAAGTGTGATGTGTATACACCATTGTCATTCTGATGCAGGAGAGTTAATCTCCAAAAACATTTAATAAAACTTTGCTTTTGTTTGTGAAAGTCCTGAGAGTGCATTATTTGGAGGAAATATTGGTTACGTTTTCGCACCCAGGCAATTGGCTCTTGGTGGGTTGATCTGAAGAACGGTTTTGGATTTATATATATACAGTTGCAAGAAAAAGTATGTGAACCCTTTGGAATTATATGTATTTCTGCACAAATTGGTCATAAAATGTGATCTGATCATCATCTAAGTCACAACAATAGACAATCACAGTCTGCTTAAACTAATAACACACTAAGGCCTAGATTTGGAGTTCGGCGGTAGCCGTCAAAACCAGCGTTAGAGGCTCCTAACGCTGGTTTTGGCCGCCCGCTGGTATTTGGAGTCAGTGATTAAAGGGTCTAACGCTCACTTTTCAGCCGCGACTTTTCCATATCGCAGATCCCCCTACGCCATTTGCGTAGCCTATCTTTTCAATGGGATCTTTCTAACGCCGGTATTTAGAGTCGTTTCCGAAGTGAGCGTTAGAGCTCTAACGACAAGATTCCAGCCGCCTGAAAATAGCAGGAGTTAAGAGCTTTCTGGCTAACGCCGGTTCATAAAGCTCTTAACTACTGTACCCTAAAGTACACTAACACCCATAAACTACCTATGTACCCCTAAACCGAGGTCCCCCCACACCGCCGCCACTCGATTAAAATTTTTAACCCCTAATCTGCCGACCGCCACCTACGTTATATTTATGTACCCCTAATCTGCTGCCCCTAACCCCGCCGACCCCTGTATTACATTTATTAACCCCTAACTTGCCCCCCACAACGTCGCCGCCAGCTACTTAAAATAATTAACCCCTAATCTTCCGACCGCAAATCGCCGCCACCTACGTTATCCCTATGTACCCCTAATCTGCTGCCCCTAACATCGCCGACCCCTATATTATATTTATTAACCCCTAATCTGCCCCCCTCAACGTCGCCGACACCTGCCTACACTTATTAACCCCTAATCTGCCGAGCGGACCTGAGCGCTACTATAATAAATGTATTAACCCCTAATCCGCCTCACTAACCCTATCATAAATAGTATTAACCCCTAATCTGCCCTCCCTAACATCGCCGACACCTAACTTCAATTATTAACCCCTAATCTGCCGACCGGAGCTCACCGCTATTCTAATAAATGTATTAACCCCTAAAGCTAAGTCTAACCCTAACACTAACACCCCCCTAAGTTAAATATAATTTAAATCTAACGAAATAAATTAACTCTTATTAAATAAATTATTCCTATTTAAAGCTAAATATTTACCTGTAAAATAAATCCTAATATAGCTACAATATAAATTATAATTATATTATAGCTATTTTAGGATTAATATTTATTTTACAGGCAACTTTGTAATTATTTTAACCAGGTACAATAGCTATTAAATAGTTAAGAACTATTTAATAGTTACCTAGTTAAAATAATAACAAATTTACCTGTAAAATAAATCCTAACCTAAGTTATAATTAAACCTAACACTACCCTATCAATAAAATAATTAAATAAACTACCTACAATTACCTACAATTAACCTAACACTACACTATCAATAAATTAATTAAACACAATTCCTACAAATAAATACAATTAAATAAACTAGCTAAAGTACAAAAAATAAAAAAGAACTAAGTTACAGAAAATAAAAAAATATTTACAAACATTAGAAAAATATTACAACAATTTTAAACTAATTACACATACTCTAAGCCCCCTAATAAAATAACAAAGCCCCCCAAAATAAAAAATTCCCTACCCTATTCTAAATTAAAAAAGTTACAAGCTCTTTTACCTTACCAGCCCTGAACAGGGCCCTTTGCGGGGCATGCCCCAAGAATTTCAGCTCTTTTGCCTGTAAAAAAAAACATACAATACCCCCCCCCCAACATTACAACCCACCACCCACATACCCCTAATCTAACCCAAACCCCCTTAAAGAAACCTAACACTAAGCCCCTGAAGATCTTCCTACCTTGTCTTCACCATACCAGGTTCACCGATCCGTCCTGGCTCCAACATCTTCATCCAACCCAAGCGGGGGTTGGCGATCCATAATCCGGTCCAGAAGAGGCTCCAAAGTCTTCCTCCTATCCGGCAAGAAGAGGACATCCGGACCGGCAAACATCTTCTCCAAGCGGCATCTTCGATCTTCTTCCATCCGGAGCGAAGCGGCAGGATCCTGAAGACATCCAGCGCGGAACATCCATCCGGACCGACGACTGAACGACGAATGACTGTTCCTTTAAGGGACGTCATCCAAGATGGCGTCCCTCGAATTCCGATTGGCTGATAGGATTCTATCAGCCAATCGGAATTAAGGTAGGAATTTTCTGATTGGCTGATGGAATCAGCCAATCAGAATCAAGTTCAATCCGATTGGCTGATCCAATCAGCCAATCAGATTGAGCTCGCATTCTATTGGCTGCTCCGATCAGCCAATAGAATGCGAGCTCAATCTGATTGGCTGATCGGGAATTTTTTATTTTGGGGGGCTTTGTTATTTTATTAGGGGGCTTAGAGTAGGTGTAATTAGTTTAAAATTGTTGTAATATTTTTCTTATGTTTGTAAATATTTTTTTATTTTCTGTAACTTAGTTCTTTTTTATTTTTTGTACTTTAGCTAGTTTATTTAATTGTATTTATTTGTAGGAATTGTGTTTAATTAATTTATTGATAGTGTAGTGTTAGGTTAATTGTAGGTAATTGTAGGTAGTTTATTTAATTATTTTATTGATAGGGTAGTGTTAGGTTTAATTATAACTTAGGTTAGGATTTATTTTACAGGTAAATTTGTTATTATTTTAACTAGGTAACTATTAAATAGTTCTTAACTATTTAATAGCTATTGTACCTGGTTAAAATAATTACAAAGTTGCCTGTAAAATAAATATTAATCCTAAAATAGCTATAATATAATTATAATTTATATTGTAGCTATATTATTAGGGTTTATTTTACAGGTAAGTATTTAGCTTTAAATAGAAATAAGTTATTTAATAAGAGTTAATTTATTTCGTTAGATAAATATTATATTTAACTTAGGGGGGTGTTAGTGTTAGGGTTAGACTTAGCTTTAGGGGTTAATCCATTTATTAGAATAGCGGTGAGCTCCGATAGGAAGATTAGGGGTTAATAATTGAAGTTAGGTGTCGGCGATGTTAGGGAGGGCAGATTAGGGGTTAATACTATTTATGATAGGGTTAGTGAGGCGGATTAGGGGTTAATAACTTTATTATAGTAGCGCTCAGGTCCGCTCGGCAGATTAGGGGTTAATAAGTGTAGGCAGGTGTCGGCGACGTTGTGGGGGGCAGGTTAGGGGTTAATAAATATAATATAGGGGTCGGCGGTGTTAGGGGTAGCAGATTAGGGGTACATAGGGATAACGTAGGTGGCGGCGGTTTACGGAGCGGCAGATTAGGGGTTTAAAAAAATATGCAGGGGTCAGCGATAGCGGGGGCGGCAGATTAGGGGTTAATAAGTGTAAGGTTAGGGGTGTTTAGACTCGGGGTACATGTTAGAGTGTTAGGTGCAGACGTAGGAAGTGTTTCCCCATAGGAAACAATGGGGCTGCGTTAGGAGCTGAACGCTGCTTTTTTGCAGGTGTTAGGTTTTTTTTCAGCTCAAACAGCCCCATTGTTTCCTATGGGGGAATCGTGCACGAGCACGTTTTTGAGGCCGGCCGCGTCCGTAAGCAACTCTGGTATCGAGAGTTGCATTTGCGGTAAAAATGCTCTACGCTCCTTTTTTGGAGCCTAACGCAGCATTTGTTTGAACTCTCGATACCAGAGTTAATTTTATGGTGCGGCCAGAAAAAAGCCCGCGGAGCGTTAACAGCCCTTTTACCGCCGAACTCCAAATCTAGGCCAAAGAATGAAATGTTGCCATGTTTTTATTGAACACACCATGTAAACATTCACAGTGCAGGTGGAAAAAGTATGTGAACCCTTGGATTTAATAACTGGTTGAACCTCCTTTGGCAGCAATAACTTCAACCAAACGTTTCCTGTAGTTGCAGATCAGACATGCACAACGGTCAGGAGTAATTCTTGAACATTCCTCTTTACAGAACTGTTTCAGTTCAGCAATATTCTTGGGATGTCTGGTGTGAATCGCTTTCTTGAGGTCATGCCACAGCATCTCAATCGGGTTGAGGTCAGGACTCTGACTGGGCCACTTCAGAAGGCGTATTTTCTTCTGTTTAAGCCATTCTGTTGTTAATTTACTTCTATGCTTTGGGTCATTGTCCTGTTGCAACACCCATCTTCTGTTGAGCTTCAGCTGGTAGACAGATGGCCTTAAGTTCTCCTGCAAAATGTCTTGATAAACTTGGGAATTCATTTTTCCTTCGATGATAGCAATCCGTCCAGGCCCTGACGCAGCAAAGCAGCCCCAAACCATGATGCCCCCACCACCATACTTCACAGTTGGGATGAGGTTTTGATGTTGGTGTGCTGTGCCTCTTTTTCGCCACACATAGTGTTGTGTGTTTCTTCCAAACAACTCAACTTTGGTTTCATCTGTCCACAGAATATTTTGCCAGTACTGCTGTGGAACATCCAGGTGCTCTTGTGCAAACTGTAAACGTGCAGAAATGTTTTGTTTGGACAGCAGTGGCTTCCTCTCTGGCATCCTCCCATGAAATCCATTCTTGTTTAGTGTTTTACGTATTGTAGATTCGCTAACAGGGATGTTAGCATTTGCCAGTGACTTTTGTAAGTCTTTAGCTGACACTCTAGGATTCTTCTTCACCTCATTGAGCAGTCTGCGCTGTGCTCTTGCAGTTATCTTTACAGGACGGCCACTTCTAGGGAGAGTAGCAGCAGTGCTAAACTTTCTCCATTTATAGACAATTTGTCTTACCGTGGACTAATGAACAGCAAGGCTTTTGGAGATACTTTTATAACTCTTTCCAGCTTTATGCAAGTCAACAATTCTTAATCGTAGGTCTTCTGAGAGCTCTTTTGTGCGAGGCATCATTCACATCAGGCAATGCTTCTTGTGAAAAGCAAACCCAGAACTGGTGTGTGTTTTTTATAGGGCAGAGCAGCTGTAACCAACACCTCCAATCTCATCTCATTGATTGGACTCCAGTTGGCTGACATCTCACTCCAATTAGCTCTTGGAGATGTCATTAGTCTAGGGGTTCACATACTTTTTCCACCTGCACTGTGAATGTTTACATGGTGTGTTCAATAAAAACATGGCAACATTTCATTCTTTGTGTGTTATTAGTTTAAGCAGACTGTGATTGTCTATTGTTGTGACTTAGATGATGATCAGATCACATTTTATAACCAATTTGTGCAGAAATCCATATCATTCCAAAGGGTTCACATACTTTTTCTTGCAACTGTATATATATATATATATATATATATATATATATATATATATATATGGTTGGTTTTAGAAAAGAAAGAAGCAAGTGAGTTTGGTATATATATATATACAGTATATATATATATATATATATATACTGTATATATATATATATATATATATATATATATATATACACGGTATATACAGTATAGGTGTACATATACATTATCATAATGATATTAACCCCTTAAGGACCAAGGACGTACGCCACACGTCCTCAAAAAAAATACAGTTAATGACCGAGGACGTGTGGCGTACGTCCTTGGTCTGGAAAGCAGCTGGAAGCGATCCTGCTCGCTTCCAGCTGCTTTCCGGTTATTGCAGTGATGCCTCGATATGGAGGCATCCTGCAATAACCCCCCTTGGCCATCCGATGCAGAGAGAGCCACTCTGTGGCCCTCTCAGCACCGGACATCGGTGGCCGGTATCGTTGGTGGGTGGGAGCAAGTCTGGGAGGCGGGTGGGCGGCCATCGATGTGCCCAGTGGAGTGGAGGGGGGCGGGATTGGGGGCGGGAGGGGCGGGAGCACGCACGGGAGCGCGCGCGTGCACGGGGGGCGGCGGGCGGGCGCGTGCACGGGGCGGGAGCGGGAGGGAACCGCTACACTACAGAAAAATAAAGTTTAAAAACTACATCAAAATAACTTTTTGAAAGCTGTAAATAACAGCTAAGAGATGTGGAAGGGGTGGGGGGGGTTGATCTTGGGGGGGGGGGAAGCTACACTGCAGAAAAGGGTTTTTTTTTTTTTTAAAAAGGCACATTTTTTCACTAAACTGGGTACTGGCAGACAGCTGCCAGTACCCAAGATGGCGCCCATTAAGGCAGAGGGGGAGGGTTAGAGAGCTCTTTGGTGGGGGATCAGTAAGGCTGGGGGCTAAGGGGGGATCCTACACAGCAGCATATGTAAATATGCTAAAAAAAACCACAAAAAAAGCCCAAATATAGCTTTTATTTTAGTACTGGCAGAGTTTCTGCCAGTACTTAAGATGGCGGGGACAATTGGGGGGTGGGGGAGGGAAGAGAGCTGTTTGGGAGGGATCAGGGGGTCTCATGTTTCAGGTGGGAGGCTGAGCTCTACACTAAAGCTAAAATTAACCCTGCAAGCTCCCTACAAGCTACATAATTAACCCCTTCACTGCTAGCCATAATACACGTGTGAAATGCAGCGGCATTTGGCGGCCTTCTAATTACCAAAAAGCAACGCCAAAGCCATATATGTCTGCTATTTCTGAACAAAGGGGATCCCAGAGAAGCATTTACAATCATTTGTGCCATAATTGCACAAGCTGTTTGTAAATGATTTCAGTGAGAAACCTAAAATTGTGAAAAATTTAACGTTTTTTTTAATTTGATCGCATTTGGCGGTGAAATGGTGGCATGAAATATACCAAAATGGGCCTAGATCAATACTTGGGGTTGTCTACTACACTACACTAAAGCTAAAATTAACCCTGCAAGCTCCCTACAAGCTACATAATTAACCCCTTCACTGCTAGCCATAATACACGTGTGAAATGCAGCGGCATTTGGCGGCCTTCTAATTACCAAAAAGCAACGCCAAAGCCATATATGTCTGCTATTTCTGAACAAAGGGGATCCCAGAGAAGCATTTACAATCATTTGTGCCATAATTGCACAAGCTGTTTGTAAATGATTTCAGTGAGAAACCTAAAATTGTGAAAAATTTAACGTTTTTTTTAATTTGATCGCATTTGGCGGTGAAATGGTGGCATGAAATATACCAAAATGGGCCTAGATCAATACTTGGGGTTGTCTACTACACTACACTAAAGCTAAAATTAACCCTAGAAGCTCCCTACATGCTCCATAATTAACCCCTTCACTGCTGGGCATAATACACGTGTAGTGCGCAGTGGCATTTAGCAGCCTTCTAATTACTAAAAAGCAACGCCAAAGCCATATATGTCTGCTATTTCTGAACAAAGGGGATCCCAGAGAAGAATTTACAACCATTTAAGCCATAATTGCACAAGCTGTTTGTAAATAATTTCAGTGAGAAACCAAAAGTTTGTGAAAAAATTAGTAAAAAAGTGAACGATTTTTTGTATTTAATCGCATTTGGCGGTGAAATGGTGGCATGAAATATACCAAAATGGGCCTAGATCAATACTTTGGGATGTCTACTAAAAAAAATTATATACATGTCAATGGATATTCAGAGATTCCTGAAAGATATTAGTGTGTAAGGACAAAATTTAGAAACTATTTAGCATGGGTGTTTTTTGGTGGTTGTAGATGTGTAACAGATTTTGGGGGTCAAAGTTAGAAAAAGTGTGTTTTTTTCAATTTTTTCCTCATATTTTATAAAAAAATTTATAGTAAATTATAAGATATGATGAAAATAATGGTATCTTTAGAAAGTCCATTTAATGGCGAGAAAAACGGTATATAATATGTGTGGGTACAGTAAATGAGTAAGATGAAAATTACAGCTAAACACAAACACCGCAAAAATGTAAAAATAGCCTTGGTCCCAAACGGACAGAAAATGGAAAAGTGCTGTGGTCATTAAGGGGTTAAATTGGAGATCGCAGATTGTGTGACGCATTTGTTCCCTATATTTTTTTTTTTAACTTTATTTATAACAAAGACAAAGAGATTTACTACATTGACGATTACAGATAAAAGCAAGAACAAATGCCATAATAATTATAAAAAATACATACATAGTAAGGTAAAAGCGGTAAGCCAGAATAAGGGGCCTAAAATGCCCGTGCATAAATACAAATCTTACAAACTTGTTTAAGGCAAACATTCATATATTGGCTAAAAGTGCATAGTGTAAGCATATAGACTTTAGTCAGATAGCTATTATTTCTTCATCTTAGTTGCATTTTTATCTTTTCACCCCCCCCCCCCACCCTTCACAAACACTACAACACAAACAGTAGGACAAAACCCCACATGACAAGACTACCACGCCTCAAAAGGACAAAAAAAAAAAAACCACTAACCTATCCTCTCCTCCCACCCCCCCCCACCCCCGCCTCCATCTCCCCCCGACCCCTCACTCGGTGTCCTCTGCCCATTCACTCGGAAAATGACCCGCCAAAATATTCATCTGTATAAACTCCGAGTTTCTAATTGGTTTAATTAATTTTTTTTGATGTATTAGGGGCAGAGAGCTTACAAATATCCCCCATTTTTTAAAGAATGCCGCTCTGTATTTGTCTTGTGGGTATGGTACGTTAATCTGTTCTATTATGAATTGGTCAGTCAAAGCCCTTTTAAATTGGGCCATTGTAGGTGTAGAAGATGCTTTCAATGCTTTAAAGAGAAGGTTGCGTGCTACTAATATAATAGTATTTATTAGGCTATAATTCTTAGATATACTCTGGAATTTTACCAAGAAGAAGATTTCAATAGGGGATATTTTATGGTCCATTTTCAAAACTACCGTCATCCAAAATATAATTTTCCCCCAATATTGGCAAACCTTAGGGCAGCTCCATAAACAATGGAATAGATCAGCTCCTATAGCTGAACATCTAGGGCAGAGAACCTTTGTTTTGTACCACTTAGAGAGAACAGCAGGTGTAAGGTATCTCTGTAGCCTAACTTTCATCTGTGACTCCCTCCATGATTTCGGGACCCAACTCTGTTGCATTATTTTAAAACTCCCCACAATAGTCTGCTCATCTATATCCAGAAATAGAGTAGCCCATCTATCAACCATCTTGTTTACTTGTAAGTTTGACGCTTTCTGGTTTACCAATAGATACAAAGGAGAAATTGCATATATACCTGCTGCGTACATTGAGATCCTATTCTGCAACTCACCCAGAGACCAATTATTCCCATATTTTGTAAGCAGCTCCTGGAGAAAATGTCTAACTTGGAGGTAGGCATAAAATTCACGAGTACCTATATCAAACCGGATTGCAATTTCTAGAAATAATAATGTATATCCTCCTACATCTCGTAGTTGGCACAAGGTTTGGAGACCTTTTGTCTCCCAATCTTTAAATATCCGGTTGGAAAGGCCAGGACTAAACTCTGGGTTACCCACTATAGGTAAATATTGTGAAACATATGGAGAATGACCCAGTTCTATACATAGCCTTTGCCAAGCTGTAATGACATTCTTAAAGGTGCCCAGATAAAATATGTTGGATGGGGTTGAGGTGAGTGGACAGTGCAAAAGGGCCTTCAACTGGAAGGGAGCCACCACCTGCGATTCCCAGGTGAACAAAGTAATTTGCTCCTTCCCAGTTAGCCAGTCTAGTGCAAATCTGGCTATAATAACCAAATTATATGTCTGGATATTAGGAAGTGCCAGGCCCGCTGATATCTTAGAATTCATAAGCCTATGAGAGGCAATCCGCGGTCTCTTGCCATTCCATAAAAATTTGGAACAAGCCTTATTGTATATGGTAATATCTTTTTTATGCAAGAACCATGGGATATTTTGTAAGATGTAGAGAAGCTTTGGGAAGATGACTGATTTAATCAGAGTCACCCGAGCAGTTAACGCAATCGGTAACCTGGTCCATTCCTCCAGCTTCTTCTTACAAGAGTCCATCGCCATCCTATGATTTAATCTATACCATTCTTCCGGGTTTCTGGATAGTCTTAGGCCAAGATATGTGATCCGGGGAACCTCTCGAAAGGGATGATTCACCTGCGATGAGGGTTTTTATATATCCACATAAATTCAGATTTAGAAGTATTGATCTTAAACCCTGAGATTTCCCCAAACTCTTGGGTAATGCTCTGTAAGATGGGTAATGAAACCTTAAGGTTAGATAGAAATAGAAGAAGATCATCCGCGTAGAGGAGAAGAACCAACTTCTCACCTGCGAGTGAAATCCCATCAAGCTCTTGCCGTAATCGAATAGCCAGAGGTTCTACACTAAGATTAAACAAGAAGGGGGAAAGTGGGCAGCCTTGTCTGGTGCCTCTAAATAGATTGAATCGATGAGTAGATGTATTATTGATAATCACCGCGGAAGAGGGAGTACTATAGATTAAGCGTATGTAGTTGTTAAAAGAACCCGAAAACCCAAATTGATCTAACGCATAAAACAGATGGTCCCAACTGACCCTATCGAAGGCCTTTTCCGCGACGACCGTTAAAATAGCCTTATCTATACTTTCATGAGGCTCCATAGACTTATATTTATTCCAGAAGGATTCAATCAGGATTAGTAGTTTCCTCGTATTCCTTACCGGCTTACGACCAGGCATAAAACCAGATTGATTCTCATGGACTAGATCGCCCATGTGGGGTTTCAATCGTGAGGCTACAATAGCCGCGAGCAGCTTATAGTCGGTATTTAAGACCGAAATAGGTCTGAAGGAGCTTGGTAACTCGGGATCTTTCCCCTTTTTTAATATCAAAGAAATATTAGCAGCTGAGAAGGAGGCAGAGCACCTCGTATTTTCAGAGAAGTAAAAATTAAATAGTTTAATTAATATAGGTAACACCTGTGGTTGTAAGATTCTATAATATTCGATGGGAAGAGCGTCTGGACCGGCTGCTTTATTAGGTTTTGCATTTTTAATGGCCCATAATATTTCTTCTTCAGTAATGGGCATATTAATGATATCTCTAGCTTCTATGGGTAAACGTGGTACTTTAATCTTTCCCCAAAATGCCTCTTTCTTATCTGGGTTAGGGAAGTCTTGTTTATATAAATCCTGAAAGAAGTAAAAAAATACTTTTTCTATATCTGTATGCCTCGTATATCTTGTGGTTCCTTGCTTGATAGAAGCAATTGCGTATTTAGATGAAGACTTAGCTAACCTCGCTAGAAACTTCGCTGATCTACCTGTGAACCCCCCATATCTGGCTTTCATTCTAAGTTCTTCCTGGGCACTAGTCTGTTTTATATGTGTATCCCGCAGTGTCTTAGCTGCAATATAGTCCTCCCAGCATTCTCTCGTATGCCTGGAAATGTAGGCTCTATATGTGTTCTTGACCCGATTGGCTAGTTGTCTAGCCACTGAACTACAGTTTTTTGTCCAATAGAGTGTGAAAGATTTAATCTCTCCGCGTAAAACGGCCTTAGAGGCCTCCCAGAATGTCTCGATCTTGTCTATGTAATTACCATTATTATTAAGGTATTCTGCCCATTTCAGGCGTAAATGGTTCTGAAATTTGATGTTACTACTTAGATATCTGGGGAAAGAGATATAATTCATACCAGGCCGCCTATGTCCGCTAGTAAGGTTTAGAGCTATAACAGCATGATCAGAAATAGCTATGTCTTCGATTCTAGTAGCCCAATTCTGAGCAAGCATTGATTCTGATACCAGAAAATAGTCAAGTCGATAAAAAGAGCGTTGAACATGGGATACACACGTAAATGTACGAACATCCGGGTTCTGTACTCGCCATAAATCGACCATACCCAAATGTGAGCATAATTTCTGAAAGATCCGGAATTTTCTGCCTCTACTATTTAGCGCCCTCTTGTTAGAATTGTCCAGAAAAGGATCTGCTTGCAGGTTAAAATCTCCTGCGATAATTAAATTTAGCCCTATAAATCTGTGTAATTTTACGGAAAGGGCTGACCAAAAATTATGGTTAATTTGATTAGGTCCGTATATATTACACAGTATATATCTAGTATCTTTAATTTCCAATTCCAATATTAAAAATCTCCCTTCAGGATCAGGTTCAGTGTTAACTATTCGATATTCTAGTTTTCGATTCAATAAGATTGCGACCCCCCTCTTCCTCGAGGTAAATGGAGCCGCCACAACTTCCCCCACCCACTTAGATTTCAGTTTGGGAATTTCCATAGCGTTAAGATGTAATTCCTGTAAGAAGACTATGTCGGGGTTAAATTTCCCCAGATGTTTTATTACGGTTTTTCTTTTGATTGGTGAATTAATGCCCCCTATATTCCAAGAAAATAGGCTACGGTTATATGCCATCAGCACTATTTATCTTGCCAATCCAAAATGCCAAAAGGAGTACTCCCTATAATTTCACTCTTAGGGAAACTCAAGGGGCCATTTCTGAGGACGGCAAACAAGAAGGGACAGAGAGGGAGCGGGGAGAGGCAGGCGGAGGAGCGGAAGAGAGAGAGGAGAGGAGAGAAAAAAAAAAAAAGGCACGACACAACCACCCTCCCCCCCAACAGAACCTGAAACACCATTTCTATAACTACCATATTCCTAAATTCGAATACCATATTAATCAGCTACCTGACTCTAAATGACTAGAAATTCTAGTTCTGTGATCAGGAAGCCTCTTTTAGTATATTCATGGTACCCCTGCTTCCCTACAAAAAGCCTCAGCCTCCATAACATTGTTGAGTGTGTGTGTAGTACCATCTTTCTGCACAATTAGCTTTGCGGGGTAAATCAGTCTGATATTGTAATTTTCTTTCTGCAGCCTCCCATAAAAAAAAGACATATCTCTCCTCTTGGTTAGTGTTTCCGAAGAGAAGTCCTGAAACAATAGTAACTTATGAGAGCCTAAGGAAAGAGGACTACATTTCCTGTAATGTTTGAGGTATAATAATTTGTCTTGAAAATTCACAAATTTAAATATTACTGGCCTGGGTCTCAGGGCCTCGCTATCTTCACGTCGTTGGCCTATCCTATGTACCCTTTCAATCAGAAAGGGAGCAGCAGGAGCTGGAATCTGCAGGGCCTGTGGTAATGTAGTGGTGACAAAATTCATTAGGTCTTGAAACTCAGGGGATTCGGGCAGACCAATCACTTTGAGATTGTTACGTCTCGATCGATCCTCAAGATCCTCGATCTTAGCTTGCAAAGAAGTGATAATTTTACTATGAATATCCATTGTGGGATCAGCAACATTGAATCTGTCTTCCAACTCTGAGATCCGATTCTCAATTTCATCTAATCTAGATGAAAACTGCCTGACCTCCAAGGTGAGGTTTGATATCTCATTTCTGATCTCCTGTTTGATCATATCAAATTGGGGTGTCAGAATTTTTGCCACTTCAGCTGCAAATTCTATCATATTGTTAGGGGAGGGGTTGGAAACACTTTTTCCCGATGGGGAAACAATGCTAGTGTCCAAATTCCTGCTGCTCCCTTTTTTTTTCTCTTGCTTTGGGTGCCATATTGGAGGGAGAGCACTTTTGCTGCATATATTTATCCATGAACAGGACCTAACTAATATTTGTCAGTATTGTGACAACTGTTACCTATGTGGCTTAGAAATAGTGAACAGATCAAAAAATCTCTCTCAAAAAAAAAAACTTATAATTCTCTAATAGACTATCTCCAAATAGTATAATTTGTGTAGAACCTCCTATATTATACAGGAAGAATAATTAAAGACAGAGAAAAGAGGGTGCTAACTTTTCTATTATGTTAAGACAATTTGTGTTCCAGAAGTGATAGTGTTTTTACCCCAAGTATCCGTTCTAATCATTCATTTCCCTAAACTTTAACTTTAACTAAAAAAAAAATAAAAAAATTATTCCTTACTTCAAAATCATTTCTGATGTGTGATATAACGTGAAGTTAATGCTAATAACACAGTACTTTTATATAAATAAATGTGGGTAGATAGGTATAGCTAGAGATAAGTAATTTCTTAACATATAGCCACACAGTAAAAAGTTACCCAAAATAGCTTATGCGTAAACACATACAATGATAGATAGCTGTTAGCTTAATTGATAAAGCTAGATTTCAATATCCTATAGTTCAGTGCTATTAATTTAGGGAGGCACTCTTCAAAGGAAACTGATATTTTATATTTACCACAGCAGATATGGCATAGTACCTTATGCTCCAGCAGAGGTAGTATTTTACATCAAATGTCCATTCTATTCATTAAATTCCCCAGACTATACCTTCATCTAGAGTGTAAAAGGACTATTCCTTACTTCAAAACCCTTTCTGACGTATGTGAGGTTCAAGCTAATAACGCCATACTTTTAAATAAATGGATGTAAATAGATAGATATAGGTATATATAGGTAATTTCTTATCTTAAAGCAACACAGTAAAACTTACCCAGGATAGTTTGTGTATATACACCTACAATGATAAATAACTATAAGCTTAATTTGATAAAGATGGAGATCAAAATCCTATAGTTCGGCACTATTAATTTAAAGAAGACATTTATCAAACGAAGCTAATATTTTATACTGACCACAAGAGATATGACATAGTGCCCCATCTATATTACTTAATTAAGATGTATAAAACTCAGCCTTGACAATCTCTTTCAGATATTGAATACCAGAAAGCAATTTCTACATAGGCTATGCTTAAATGCCTAGAAACCTTCTGTAGCCGCATTATATACAAATATGATACCCCATAATCTCGCATTCATAGGTACAATATTTCTGTAGTAAAACCTGAAAAGAAAGAGGGTTTTATAATAATACAGCATACACAAAATAGATTATAAACATAGCTGGGGGTAATGGCTCCCCCGTACTCAGTCCTCAAATTCAACTTATTGAGACCAAACAGTGGTTCACACCATTGCCTTCACTGCCACAGCAGCCAGTTGCCCAGTCTGCATGAGCTATTAATTCGCTCAGTAAATCTACCAGGGGGACCAATGCGTTATATGTTACAACTACCAGAAGCACTTAGGCAGTCTGTGCATCTACGATAAGCAAGATCAAAGTACTTTGCTCCCCTGCAGAATACTTATACTCAGACCAAGATACGATACCTCGCTGCCAGTGACTACCCTCTCATCGGGTGCCTTACCACTTCGATCGTCCCCAATTGTGGATTACTGAGGCAGAAGCACCCACAGATGCGGTCAGGATAAGGTGACGGTTGTGCAGTAGAACAGACCGCCCACATCGAGGAGAGCAGAAATCCAGTCGGTCCCACCAGCCACTGTTTTCCAGCTTGTATGCGGGCCGCAAAAACGGGAGAGCCTGACCAAACAGCAGTCAAGACCGATATACGGTAACACCCCCGACGCCTCACGCCGGGAGAGGCGGAATCACTTTGGCTGCCTGCCCGGCCAGGGGGCACAGACCTCCCGCGTTCAACTCACCGCTGACTTCAATCCGCTCTCAACCAGGGAGAGGGACTCCACCGCTTCCAATGCTGGGCTTTCCAGGCAAGCCCACACAGCTTGAGCCTTACAATGAACGGGTCGGACCTGTCAGGGGATGGGGGGAGCTGCCGCCTAGGTATCCAGAAGTCTCAACCAGGTGAGTGTTTATAGCTGTCTCTCCGTTTGATGTACCCCCGCTTGTAGATAGTTTTTCCCAGGAACCTGCACTTGTATAAGCAAGCCTCGCAACTTTCTTTTCTAGCTAGAGTTTGAAAGGCAGGTGCAATAAGTAGGAGAACTGGTAATCCTCAATGCAAAGTCCTGTATATAATTAGAGGGCTTTATCTAAAGGAGTCTTTATTCCAGTACTTAGGAGCCCCTGTAGAAATGGTGTGCACCAGCCACCGTGCACATCTAGGCTGCAACTTTAACTTCCCATGCTGGATCGAAATCCTTACTCCCAAGCCTGTGCGTGGCCAAGGGAAACAGAGCATATGTTGGTGTTGTATTAGGCCTCTCACAGAGGCACGGAGCGTCCACAGCACCTGCAGCTACCTGCAGATACCTGCATGCCCCGCCTCCAACAGGAAGTCATCGCCCTGTTCCCTATATTTAATATTGCACTGGTGAACGCTTGTGCACTGCCGCCCCCCTACCCTCACGCAATTGGTTAGGATTTATCAATCACCCTGGTCAAATTAATCCAGGGCGATTTTAATCCACCAACTCCAAATTGGCGAAAGAGCTGATGAAGCACTGCCACCTATCTTTAAACCAACATTTGTGAGCCTAGTCTGAGGCTGGTTGTGTGGAACAGTGTTAAAATGCTTTAATAAAATCTCGATAAACTACAACTATTGACCAAAGACTAACATTTTAGTTACATAATTAATACACTAGTCTGGCATTCTTCTACATTATTATATAACATATCCCTCTTTACCAGAAGAAAACCTATTATTTTTTTTAAAGTAAAATTATTAAAATAAATTGGAATTTTAGATTATCGCTACAACTGTTTGTCATGAAAACAGTACAAGTGTTTGTTTGCAAAATCAGTGACAGAGGCAATATCTGTACCTTTGGATTCTAAGAGGTTTAAGACTAGAAAAAGATGTATAATCTGTTGCAAAGGATTAAATCTCCAATTAAAGTTTAGCATTCCTGGCAATGGTCTTACCAGGATTATATTGCCTATTTTAAATGTATTTTTTAAAGATGTGCAGATATTGCCTATTAAAGGGACACTGAACCCAATTTTTTTCTATCGTGATTCAGATAGAGCATGCAATTTTAAGCAACTTTCTAATTTTCTCCTATTATCAAATTATTTTCATTCTCTTGGTATCTTTATTTGAAATGCAAGAATGTAAGTTTAGATGCCGGCCCATTTTTGGTGAACACACTGTGTTGTTCTTGCTGATTGGTGGGTAAATTCACCTACCAATAAACAAGTGCTTTCCATGGTTCTGAACCAAAAAAAATAGCTTAGATGCCTTCTTTTTCAAATAAAGAAAGCAAGAGAACGAAGAAAAATTGATAATAGGAGTAAATTAGAAAGTTGTTTAAAATTGCATGCTCTATCTGAATCACAAAAGAAAAAAATTGGGTTCAGTGTCCCTTTAATTGAAAAATGCAAAGCAGTGTTTAAATATAACTTGATTCCAATTTTGCTCCATACAAGAGTTGCCATACTTAAAGGGGCGGCCTGGCAAAAATATTTTGAAGGGAAATGCACTTTGTTTAAATAATCTGTTACCCTCTAATTCTAAGAATAGCAGGACAGAAGTATGTTTACAAGCTTAAAGAACCAGCTTCTTAAGTGTGCTTGTTCCACATTTTACTATTTAAAGTGCACTGTAATGCATAACTTCATAAACATAACCTTAAAATTTAAATTCAGAGTCTAGAGGATTATACAATAATGTAGAAGTAAGGGATGCCTTGGAAAGCAATATTGTTACAAATAAATATACATTTTCCCTTTGTATTTCTTATCTTACTCTTAATATTTCAAGTTGTAGCTATAATAAAATGTTATCCACTAACTATAAAAGATGTTTATGTTCAGAATTAAATATATTGTTCCAGGTTGTATGTTATTATTTAGCACTTATTTGTTCAAATTATATTAATTTATGACTTCCCTGTTGTTTAAACCGCCTCACCCTTTTACATTTATCTCTTAAGCAAAATTAGTTAAGCAAGCAAATAAAAACAGTGCTCCAAAAACAATACCCTGACATACATTTCACATGATGCTTCTTCAAGGAGTGTTGCAGGGCTGAATTCACCAGATTTTTAACCACACCCATAACCCACCACCATTTACTCATTGGCTCTTAGTACAGCATGCTCTTTATAGTACATTAAATAATGTCTATCATTTATCAAAACCAATCCAGAGTTTACTAATGATTATCCAATCATCTCTTACTTACTTCTAAGTATTACAGGGACAGTCTACTCCAAACATGTTATTATTTTAAAAGATAGATATTGCATTTACTATCCATTCCCCAACTTTGCCCAACAATATTGTTATATAAATTTACTTAATAACATCTAAAACTCTAAATGTCTGCCTGTTTTTAAGCCCCTGCATGCTGCCTTTATCTCAGTCCATTTTATAAGCTTTCCACAGCAAGACAGAGCTAGTTCATGTATACCATATAGATAACACTGTGCTCACTCCAGGGGCAGAGCTACCAATGGTGCAAGCAGTGCCTCTGCACCAAGGCCCGAGCACTAGGCGGGGGCCCTCACACAGTACCTCCCGTTTAGTGCGTCTACAAAGCTTTCCTGCTTGACTCCAGTTTAGTGTGCCCAGCCTTGAACAGCCTCAAATTGAGGGAAGGACCACTACAGGTCTCTGAACTTTTGCTGACGCTCATGTAGTGTAAGAAGCACAGCGGAGTGGGCATTCAACCCGAAATGAGTATAAGGTAAGGGAGGGCAGTCATCACTAGGTTGCAAGGAGTACTTCCTATACCTGTTCTACACATAGAAATAAGGAACAAAAAGACAAAATATATGATTATGTCACGTGATTCATATTGTTATATTCACTGTACTCTGTAATTGCAAAAAATGAAAAAAATTTAAACTAAAGTCCCTCTTGGTACTGAGATTTAATATTTTTGTTATAAAGAAATAGTACTGTACAAAATATATGTATAAATGTAAACTATAGTATGAAGAACATACAAACATACTCAGATGTGTCATTTATCCCATGATTTTATCCCCATAACATTTATTACCATGTTATTATTTTAAATCACAAAAACATATTGCTGTTTTTATTAATGTAATTTACAGAATACCCTTAAACTGTACATTAATAAACACTGGGGGATTATTGCACCACTAAAAATATGTCTTCAGGGTCTCCCCCTTAATCATACTACATGTATGTGCAAATAAAGGATACTTTTAATCTAGTGCTGTGGACTACTACTACATTTCTATGAATTGGAGGGTATTAGTGGCTACCCTGGTCTTCAATGAGCACTGAAAGTTATTTTGACTGCTGTATCACAAATCATATATTATCCTGGAAAAAAAAAAGATTAACTCATTCATTCTATGAAAGTCGTCCTCAAATACAAAGCTGTTTCTTAGAGCAAAGTGCTTCTAGAATTTGCCATTATAGAAGTACAATAAGAGCATTGGCAGAAATGGGGTTAACATTGTGCACAACATACATTTCTGCATTTTGTTTGGGTAAACTGGTCAATTAAAAATAGACGTGAAATTTGTTTCGTCCGAATTTTGGCTGATTCAGAGATTCAGATAAATTTGAATTTCTGAATCAGCAACATAACAAAAATAAACAAAAAACAAATAAATTAGTTCAAGATATTTCAGATTCATTCGAATTGTTATATGTTTATTATGTTTTCATGTACAATATAAGAATAATTAGACTGCATTCATAGATAAGCAAAAATTATACAAATGTCTGTACAATAGCAATAATGAATTGGAACTTCTTTCTGTAATAACTTTTATTTTATTGTGTAAATTATTGTAAATTATTATCCGAATAACGAATGGATCTGAATAACGAATGATCCGAAAATAACGATTTGATCCGAAAACAATTTGCGGAATAACTAAACGAAAAACAAATAAAACCACATAACGAATGGACAAATAACAAAACAAAGCGAAAAATACCGCCGTGCACATGTCTAATTAAAAATTGGGGCGGGGGGCTAGGGGCTCAAAAAATTCTTGCACCAGGGCCCTCTGTTCATAATTCCGCCACTGGCTCACTCCTGTGTAGTTACAAATAAGAACACACTAATTTGCTAAAATGCAAGTCGTAAACAGCCCTGAGATAAGGAGCAGTCTGCAGAGATTTAAAAACAAGGTAATCACAGAGGTAAAAAATATATTAATATAACAGTGTTGGTTATGCAAAACGGGAATGGGTCATAAAGGAATTATCTGTCTTTTTAAACAATCACAATTTTGGAGTAGACTGTCCCTTTAATATTATTGAGTGATGACTCTTCATTTTGTTTACTTTATTACAGTGCCGCACAGCAGCATAATCTTCACGTTCATATTATTATATCAGTCTTCTAATGTGATAATTACTCTTCACTTTATTTATTGCCAATTTTGCTCAACAGCACAATCTTTTTCCTCCGATTTCCCATCAGTATGTTACTTTACACTTATTACTGTTAGTGCCATCTAGTTGTTCCATAATATGATGAATCCATAATATGAATATGAATCTACTTTAATAAAAGCTTATCATGTTAATATTATTATTATGATGTCATTATAGATTATTTTAACTCTTCTTGATATTTAGTGGCATAATTATATAAAAAAATATATCTTTATGTTGTAATTAGTTTTGGAGGGTTGTTGTCATTGATCTGTTCTTTCTCAGCTGTAGTAATTGATTTCTATCCATCGGTGCTTTGGATCTTGCCTTTTTGATTGATCTTTTCCTGTACTATCTGCAGATTAGCAGTTGCATGAATTGATTATTTTCTTCTAAATATATTTGAGTAGATGAACAATTTCTTTACAATCTAAGAAATACAACACACGATATTGGTTTTACTGTACCCTTTGCATGCGCACTGGTATTATGTAATGTATTTGCTGCTGTTTCTGTTCTATATATTTATGTACTCAATGATCCATCCAAATTTGTCTCTATAGATAAATCCAAAAAGCAGATCTAAATGTTGATCTGCTGTATGTGATAGTCTAATATTTCATTTGTTTGTCTTTAATATTTGTAATGGATCTTGTGTGTCTTTTAATAGGAACAGTACATCCTCAATATACTTAATTCACAACAGTAGAAGTTTAAAGTATCTATCCATATTTGCAAAAAGCATACATCTCTTTAAGAAGAAATTAAAAGGAATAAGGAAACAAATCCTATAAGAGTGCACACTAAGGGCTAGATTTATCAGAGGCAAGTCGTAGTGTCTATTATGTACGCCTGTAACTGCGTCTCAACTCTCTTCTGCGAGGGCGCACATGTGCGCTTATATTTATTACTAAACTGCTTGTAATTCTGCGCTTTTTGAAACTGGCGAGCTGCGGCGTATTATAATAAATCCCGCTGATCGCAATTTAACTGCCCCATATTTATCATGCCTATATGTCAATGTTGCGCATATATATGTTTCTATATATATTTCTTTTTCACTGTCTATCTACATATGTAGATAGATTATTGTATGTGTGTATATATATATATATATATATATATATATATATATTATATATAAAATAGAGAAAGAGAGAGAGAGAGAGAGCGCGCTATAGATATCACAATTACAATATTATTGCATTCATGGTATTTAGTTTTATTGAAGTAATAAATTAAGTATACATTTTTGGGGGGGTTTTGTCATAAACTATAGAATTGCAATAATCTTCTCATTTTGATATCTATGTTTATGTACTAACATGGCTACTCCAATTAAAGTGTAAATGCATTAACATAACATATATATATATATATATATATATATATATATATATATATATATATATATATATATATATATATATATATATATATATATATATATACAGGGAGTGCAGAATTATTAGGCAAGTTGTATTTTTGAGGATTAATTTTATTATTGAACAACAACCATGTTCTCAATGAACCCAAAAAACTCATTAATATCAAAGCTGAATAGTTTTGGAAGTCGTTTTTAGTTTGTTTTTAGTTATAGCTATTTTAGGGGGATATCTGTGTGTGCAGGTGACTATTACTGTGCATAATTATTAGGCAACTTAACAAAAAACAAATATATATCCATTTCAATTATTTATTTTTACCAGTGAAACCAATATAACATCTCAACATTCACAAATATACATTTCTGACATTCAAAAACAAAACAAAAACAAATCAGTGACCAATATAGCCACCTTTCTTTGCAAGGACACTCAAAAGCCTGCCATCCATGGATTCTGTCAGTGTTTTGATCTGTTCACCATCAACATTGCGTGCAGCAGCAACCACAGCCTCCCAGACACTGTTCAGAGAGGTGTACTGTTTTCCCTCCTTGTAAATCTCA
Source organism: Bombina bombina (assembly GCF_027579735.1). Taxonomy (NCBI): domain Eukaryota; kingdom Metazoa; phylum Chordata; class Amphibia; order Anura; family Bombinatoridae; genus Bombina; species Bombina bombina. The sequence continues at coordinate 1,304,128,604 of NC_069500.1, forward strand.
CATTTGATGATGGACCACAGGTTCTCAATGGGGTTCAGATCAGGTGAACAAGGAGGCCATGTCATTAGATTTTCTTCTTTTATACCCTTTCTTGCCAGCCACGCTGTGGAGTACTTGGACGCGTGTGATGGAGCATTGTCCTGCATGAAAATCATGTTTTTCTTGAAGGATGCAGACTTCTTCCTGTACCACTGCTTGAAGAAGGTGTCTTCCAGAAACTGGCAGTAGGACTGGGAGTTGAGCTTGACTCCATCCTCAACCCGAAAAGGCCCCACAAGCTCATCTTTGATGATACCAGCCCAAACCAGTACTCCACCTCCACCTTGCTGGCGTCTGAGTCGGACTGGAGCTCTCTGCCCTTTACCAATCCAGCCACGGGCCCATCCATCTGGCCCATCAAGACTCACTCTCATTTCATCAGTCCATAAAACCTTAGAAAAATCAGTCTTGAGATATTTCTTGTCCCAGTCTTGACGTTTCAGCTTGTGTGTCTTGTTCAGTGGCGGTCGTCTTTCAGCCTTTCTTACCTTGGCCATGTCTCTGAGTATTGCACACCTTGTGCTTTTGGGCACTCCAGTGATGTTGCAGCTCTGAAATATGGCCAAACTGGTGGCAAGTGGCATCTTGGCAGCTGCACGCTTGACTTTTCTCAGTTCATGGGCAGTTATTTTGCGCCTTGGTTTTTCCACACGCTTCTTGCGACCCTGTTGACTATTTTGAATGAAACGCTTGATTGTTCGATGATCACGCTTCAGAAGCTTTGCAATTTTAAGAGTGCTGCATCCCTCTGCAAGATATCTCACTATTTTTGACTTTTCTGAGCCTGTCAAGTCCTTCTTTTGACCCATTTTGCCAAAGGAAAGGAAGTTGCCTAATAATTATGCACACCTGATATAGGGTGTTGATGTCATTAGACCACACCCCTTCTCATTACAGAGATGCACATCACCTAATATGCTTAATTGGTAGTAGGCTTTCGAGCCTATACAGCTTGGAGTAAGACAACATGCATAAAGAGGATGATGTGGTCAAAATACTAATTTGCCTAATAATTCTGCACTCCCTGTATATATATATATATATATATATATATATATATATATATATATATATATATATATATATATATATATATATATATATATTTGTGTGTGTGAAATAGAATGTCAACAAATCAGTCTAATATATGTGTATTTGTGTTGTAATCTTCCTAAATCAATTATCACTTGTAAAAAGTGAGACCTTATGCATGTGTATGCATTTGCCATAGACAGTTTAAAACATTTTTTTCTTTGAAGAATGACTATTGTTTTAAACTGTCTATGCCAAATGCATACAAATGCTACATGTCCTGTCTAATTGTACTATCCCAAAATCAAATTATCCTTTTTTTTTTTATAACTATTAATAATTTAAAAGTCACATTATTTTCTGCTATAGAAACAAAACAGATTTTGTGTTAATCAAACTCTCCTTATTGGGCCATACTAGTAGTTCTGTAATGTGCATTAAACTGTCCACATGTTATTGTGGCATACTTATATACTGTAATGTTAAAAAACTCTCATTGTGCCAATCTCAATCTGTAATTTCAAGGTAAAATAATCCAAAAGACACATAATGTTTTGTAACACCAAAAAAAAATTATTTAGTTATAATAATAATAAATTATAATAATATATAATAATAATAATAAATAAATAAATAAATAAATAATATAATAATAATAAATTAACTAATAAAGAAAATAAATAATTGAAATTCACATTGATTCTTGCAGAGATTACAGAATTTAAAAGTTCACTAAGCTTTTTCTGTTTCTTTTAAGAATTTTATAACTTCATTTCTGTTCGTTGTTCCTGACATAAATAATTGAAATTTGATTAATTAATTTGTGTTCTATCTATATATCTATCTATCTATCTATCTATCTTTCAAGCTTCCAGTATGTCAATTTCTCTCTAGAACTATCTATTGATCTATCTATCTTTCAAGCTTCCAGTATGTCAATTTCTCTCTAGAACTATCTATTGATCTATCTATCTATCTATCTATCTATCTATCTATCTATCTATCTATCGATCTTTTAAGCTTCCAGTATGTCAATTTCTCTCTATAACTATCTATCTATCTATCTATCTATCTATCTATCTATCTGTATTTCAAACAATCCAACTATCTTTATTTCAATCTACCAGTATCTCAATTTATCTATATATCTATCTATTGATCTATCTGTATTTAAATTTAATGAGGTATCTATTTCAGTAAACAACTTACCTTCTTGAGACTGTTGTGTCTCTTCATCCTCCTCCTCATCCTCCTGAGCCACGTCTATTTCCAAGGCGCCAACCTCTGCAAAATCAAAATTTAACGAGAAAATAAAATATTTTTATTAAAAAAAATATTACATGTAAACGTATTAATCTATCTCTCTATCTATCATCATTTATCGGTATTGACCCATCTATCTATCTTTGAAAATAAAATGTAACTTTATCTATCTACAGTATCTATCTATCTATGTATCAGTATCTCAATTTATCTAGATGTCTATCTATTGATCTATCTATATATCTATCTATAGATCTATCTGTATATAAATGTAATGATGTATCTATTTCAGTAACCAACTTAACTTCTTCAGACTGTTGTGTCTCCTCCTCCTCATCCTCCACAGATCCATGCTCTGCGATTAAGGAAACTTCCACAGTAGCTATATAATCAATACATTTTTAATTATTTTATGACAGTACACAATGTTAATATATGTAATGATGTCTCTATTTCAGTCATTAACTTACAATCTTCTGTAGACTGTTGAGTCTCTTACTCCTCCTCCGCAGCCACGTCTGGATCTGCTATTACAAAATGATTACAAGATGAATTAATAGAAAACAAATATATTCAAGGTACACTGAACCAAATTTTGTTCTTTCGTTATGCAGATAGAGCATGACATTTTAAACTACTTTCAAATTTACTCCTATTATCAAATGTTCTTCATTCTATTGTTATCTTTATTTGGAAAAAAAATTAGACCACTACTTTTTAAGATAAAGATAGAAAGACAACAAAGAAAAATGGATAATAGGAGTAAATTAAAATTTTGGCTTGCAAATGCATGCTCTATCTGAATCACGAAAACTAAATGTTTGCTTCTCTGTCCCTTTAATGTAATAGTATCAAACAATAGATGTCACAATTGATTAAAGTCTCGATGGAACTCTCTATTTAACTATATCAATTTTTGTATTGTGATAAACATTGGTATGCACTGTTTAAGACTGTAATTTTTTTCTATAAAAGCACCACTTACATGACTCAGGTGTGTCAGCAATTGCAGATGATCCATTTTCTGGAGCGTACGGTTCTGCTGGTACATCCTGATTTCCTATGTATAATTTTTTACATTTAGAAATATTACATTTGACAATACTATTTCAAAATTTAAAACAAACTGCAAGCGTTATACCTGGGTTAGTCACGTCCAAGAATACCCTTGGCAGAGGGTCCGAATCTGCGTCACTCTGTGGGTCCTCTTCAATAGGACGCAGAAATCGCGGCGCCCTTCTGTTTCGGACAGTGAAGTATTTTAATTAAAATAAAAAAGGTAAAAAACCATTATATATCTTTGTATCTCCTAGTTTGTTTATACATCCAATTCCTGAGCTATCAATAAAGGAATACTATGCTAATCATTCTCACAGCTAATTTAGTTTATTCTCATTTAACACAATTACCATGTTATTGCTAGTCACAAAGAATGCTAATTTCACATAAGACATCCAAATTGCATTATTGAAGTGGCCAGACATATTTATGTGTATTGTATGTAATGAATGTTAAAAAACAAATACTTACATTTCCGGACATAACTGCGAATCAAAGTTTTCAATTTGCGTTGCCTCCTATTGAGATCATTGTAGCATTTGAGGCATTGCTTCCAGGTTCTCGGAAGCCCAGAAATCCTGCAAACTCACCAATTCTCCCAGTATCTGGTTCCTCCAGTCCTGGTCTATGGTGTAGATACCCCTTCTATGTCTTGGAAAATATTTTTCCATTTTAAAAGTAATAATTATTAGTTCTCCAATTGAACATTTTTTGCACCTAGGCATTATTGTAGTACTCAAAAAACGCAAAGTAAAGTGTCTATTTCAATGCGAAACCGCTATGTACACAAATCCCTGAAATTATCTATTTATATAACATGCGCGAGGGCAATATTGTATAATATCAATGCGCAAAAAAATAAGTTTTTAAAGCGCAAAATAAGTGCATGTAAAATACATAACTGTACGAAATTAAAGTAACATCATATAACTATGTCGATATATATATATATATATAAATATATATTTATATATGTGTATGTATATTTATTGATTGTGTTCTTACTATGATATTTTTTTTAAAAAAATACATAAAGAAATTGTAGTAAATAGACTGTACTATAGTACAACTGATAAAAAATAACAGGTGTGAAATAGTGATGCCGCAAACCTAAAATTTTGCGTTTGCGAATGGCGAACACGAACTTCCGCAACTGTTCATGAATGGGCGAACCGGGGGTGAACCGCCATTGACTTCAATAGGCAGGCAAACTTTAAAACCCACAGGGACTCTTTCTGGCCACAATAGTGATGGAAAAGTTGTTTCAAGGGGACTAACACCAGGACTGTGGCATGCCGGAGGGGGATCCATGGCAAAACTCCCATGGAAAATTACATAGTTGATGCAGAGTCTGGTTTTAAGCCATAAAAGGCATAAATCACCTAACATTCCTAAATTGTTTGGAATAACATGCTTTAAAACATCAGGTATGATGTTGTATCGATCAGGTAGTGTAAGGGTTACGCCCGCTTCACAGTGACAGACCAAACTCCCCGTTTAAAGGGACAGTCTACACCAGAATTTTTATTGTTTTAAAAGATAGATAATCCCTTTATTACCCATTTCCCAGTTTTGCATAACTAACACATTTATAATAATATACTTTTAACCTCTGTGATTATCTTGTATCTAAGCCTCTGCAAACTGCCCCTTTTTCAGTTCTTTTGACAGACTTGCAGTCTAGCCAATCAGTGACTGCTCCCAGATAACTTCTCGTGCACAAGCACAGTGTTATCTACAGTATATGAAATACGTGAACTAACACCCTCTAGTGGTGAAAAACTGTTAAAATGCAATCTGAAAGAGGTGGGCTTCAAGGTCTAAGAAATTAGCATATGAACCTCCTAGGATAAGCTTTCAACTAAGAATACCAAGAGAACAAAGCAAAATTGGTGATAAAAGTAAATTGGAAAATTGTTTAAAATTACATGCTCTATCTGAATCATAAAAGTTTATTTTGGCCTAGACTGTCCCTTTAACGCACCGCAAACAACCGCAAACAGTCCATTTGCACAACCGCAAACTCCCCATTTGCACAAGGTTGGATACCAAGCTAGCCATGTCCCGTTCCTTGTCCTCACTGATGTCATTGAAGGTCTCTTCCTCCACCCAGCCACGTACAACACCAAGGGTCCCCGAAAGGTGACAACAAGCCCCCTGGGACGCCTGCTGTGTTTGGTCTTCCACCTCCTCAAAGCCATCTTCCTCCTCTGACTCCTCTTCTTCAGACTCCTCTCTCTACGTTGCCTCTCTTTGCATTATGTTAAGGTGTGTTAAGTAGTACTATTCCTATCAGTTTAATCCCTGTTATGTCCCCTATCAGGGGACGTGTATATGGCATGGATTTTAGGAACGCGTAAAATCTACTGTGCCACCAGATATGAGTGGTGTGTTAAGTAGTACTATTCTGATCAGTTTAATCCCTCCAGTTTGGGTTGAATTTAGACTTATTAATTCTGGTGGGGAATAATCATGTGGAACATCCATAATTTCGACGTTATCGACATTCCCACACCGGACTGCCATGTTGTGGAGCATACAGCATACAAGTATTATGTCATTGACTTTTTCTGGAGAATACATTAAAACACCTCCTGTGCAGTCCAATTCACGAAACCGCATTTTCAAAACTCGAAATGTCCTCTCAACTGCACTCCTTGTACTTCGATGTGCTTAGTTAAAATGAATTTCAGATTCACTGTTAGGATTTGGTACTGGTGTTAAAAGCCATGGACGACAAGGATAGCCGCTATCAGCTATTAACAAAAAAGGAACATAAGAAATTATATTTGATAGAAATAAATATTTCAATAAATAAATATACATCTATTTCGTACAACTTCTAATATTACCTATATATCTAGATATATAATTTTGCAAAATTTAAATATGAATATACACACGTATATTGAGATACACCGCACTTACCTAATAGCCATCCATGTGGCATTTCACCACGTTCGAAAGATGTATATAATTGCGATTGCTTTAGTATGTGGTAGTCATGGCATGAACTAGGAAACCCAGACCTCACTTCCCAAATCTGAAGCTTCGCATCACACACTGCTTGGACTTTGAAGGAGTGAAAACTTTTCTGGTTTCTGTACTGTTCCTCAACTGATGAAGGTGGTACCAATGCAATGTGAGTGCAGTCTATAACACCTAGCACATTGGGAATACCGGCAACATTATAAAATCCTATTTTTATCTTGTGCCACTGTTCTGAATTCTTTGGAACACATATATATTTGTTTAGATGTTTTAAAATTGCCTTTAACACAACACCCATATGCCTTGAAAATGATGGCTGACTCATTCCTACAATCGGACTGGACACCGATTGAAAAGATCCTGTAGCCAAGAAATGTATCACAGCCAATAATTTCACTATTCCTGGTATTGATCTTGTTCTTCTTGTGCTAGGTTCTAATTCATGTTGTATTAGTCCATATAAATCTAAAATAGTTGATCTGTTGAGCCTGAACCGTTTTTAATTTCATAATCAGTTAGCGCATGCAGACCACAACGGGGAAAGAAAACTCTCGGCACCCTTGTGCGCCTTTGTAAGCGCATATTTGGGTCCAAATCAAACTCCTCCATGCGTCGAGCAACGGACAAATTTGCTAAAATCAAAAAGTACTCCATCTGCAGATGTGTGAAAATTGTCGGCTCTACTGAGATGCAACTAGGTATATATGGCGAAATTGAGAAGACGTAATTGTAGGAGAAACTACAGTTCACTATTGGTGAAAAGTAATGATGAATACAAAACAAGTCATATTTCTATGTCTGCATCTAAAATTACGTCTGTATATAATGTATATCAGCGCTGCTGTGAGTGCGCCCGTGCGCCTAGGCAAAGGCGAACACATTTCTTTCAGATTTGCGCAATTAAAGGTGCACAGTAGTTTACTGAATATGGGGATCAGTGCGTAAGCATTATTTTTAACGTGATTATAGGAGAATGACTGTGATAAATCTAGCCCTAAATCCCCCACATGAACACAAATATTTATCTAAACAGACTCCCAGAGGGTTCACAGCTGCTCCTTGATAATAGAGAGATTAAATCTTCTGTTGAGAACTGAAAAACATAAAGAACAAGGGTGCCTCTATGGTGCAATATCAAACTAGTTTTGGTGTACTTTACAAAAGGAGAGGTAAGAGTGAACCAAGCGCAAGATACAAAGCCTTAAGCTAACTCTCAAAAAGTCCCCTAGTGGACTTCGAACAAACAAATAGTACAAAACTAAGAGAGTGAGCGCAGGACAGCTAAAAAGGCTTATTTAAACTATATAGTTTAATAAACAATGTAATATTTTTGACTACATTGTTGGAGCACCGTTCATTATCATCTAACACAACACCACGGCACTTGGAAGGAAGATAGACCACACACCAGCTCCACACTTAGACTGCTATATTTTTTTTGGACTATTTTTGGACTATTTGCCCACACTATTTGTTTAATTTGTTTTATATATTTGATTTCATTGTCACACCATGGTTACAGGCCAACTGTATTTTCTGTACCATTCCATTTTTGTACCACTTGATTTATGAATGTTAGATTTTACTTCACATCAGTGTACAGTATATACCGATTATAATTGGTAGTTCTCAGCTGTCTAGACTATACATGGATTCATGCTTTTTATAATATTGTTTTATTGAACCTGTTTTTATATGTTTTACTTCTTTTAAATATTACATTGTTTATTAAACTATATACTTTAAATAAGCCTTTTTAGCTGTCCAGTGCTCACTCTCTTAGTTTTGTACTATACATAAGGTATAGAAGAATGCTACTCACAGGTAGACTGCACCGGTGTTATGCTTTGGGTTTAAGTAAAAGTAAAGAGAAACAACTTCCTAGTGTAGTATGCAATGGATTCCAATATAGTTTAGATCAATTGCAACAGGAAGCATGATGAAAAGACCCTTAATAGGTAATGAAACGGATTGTTTCTGTTGGTTTTAATATTTTTATTTATTTTATTTTTTTTATTGAGGAATTATACAATACAATTATCAGGCTGACATAGGAATATACTGTTGATAAAAGTGCAGACATTGTTTAGGAACATATTTGTACATCCCGAAAAGCTGTCCTCACTTTTGTCCCTTTTTATAGCAATGTGGACCACTCTTGGGTCTACCATACTGATGTAAAGCTTAAGTATTGGGATTATATAGAGGGGAAACATAAAAGGAAAGCACAACTATTTAACTCACACATTATGAAGTATGCTGATTTGAAGCCACAACTAATCAGTTTAATAACAAAAATTAAATTGTGACCCGCTCCGACATACTGTATATCTTCTGAAAGATAAAGGATATATTTACTGATTAAATGTTGTATAGGGGGGGGGCTATATGCTATATTTTGGGTATAAATAAGTAACCCAAGGTACCATGTTGGGTGAAATCTAGGAACATAGAAAACAGTGCTAGGTAAATATATACTGTATATATGCATGGTTTCATAATATAATCTCCAAATACTAAGACATTAGGTACTATAAGTTATGTAAGATATCTCCTGTCGCTAGCCACAAGAGGGAATCTTGTGCCACCCTAATCCTACGTATTAACATGTTATGGATGTGTTAGAAACCAAACTTGCTGCGCAGTCATCCTTAAGTGAATAGCAATGGAAGTGTCACCAGGTCTATAGCTGCAATGTGATAACTGGAGTTAGAACTATAACAGGAAAATAAACCCTTCTAATATATTTGTACATGCAAATAAAAGCTTAACTATTAAACTATATATAAACAAGTTAGCAGCTCAGAGTACTATTAAGTGATCCGCTCTTATTGTCAATGTCCCCATAGTATAAAGGACCATGATTTCAGGATTTTAGTATGTTATTAGTCCCATGATTTGGTTTGTAGAAAAGGATGGTGGTCACCCTGTATGAATTTGTTGGAATATGTTGATGAGTAGCAAAGTCGCAAGGCAGGTTCATGTGATGTCCCTCTATGAGTGTCCATTACTGTGCTGTGTATATGAGACCTCAGCTCGACCAATGGTTTACTTATAGGCATCAAGCACAGCAGTGATCACGGATAGTGAGTGTGTTGGTTTTTCATTTGTGACATCTCAAGAGCCCCCACGAACTCCTGCAAGGCTGCGGCCTTTATTAAGTGTTCTTCCATCCATGGAGACTGCTCTAACGCACCCAAAGGTGCATTGATCTTCTGCGTTGTGCCTGGTGCAATGGATTTATTTGAAATTACAGCATTAGAGCCCTCCGGCACCTCCAGAAGTTCCTTTCTGTGCGGTGAACCATACAGTGCGGTAGAGGCTGTCTTTGTGTATTGAGGCCCTTTTTGTCTGCGACCTATTGCGGAGCTTTTAATTTTCAATGGTTCATCCACAGGTGTGGTTGTTACCCTTATAGCATAGAATTTATTTATCAGGAAGTCAAGTCGGGCATTATCTATCAGTTTCTGACATAATGCCTCAAATTTGTGCCAGTGAACGTTGAAGTTGTCTTGAGGCTTTATGTCTCCTGTGGCGGCCATTTTAGCTGCAATGTAGTGGCATTGTTTCGTATCGTTTGCACTTATTTGGTCATTATCTTCTTCCTTTCTTTTGCGGACCCCCAGTTTTATAAACAGGGTTGAAAAAGTCCTAGCAGGATTGAGAGTGTTAGTTGTGGCTAGGTATCTCGGATTACCGAGGGGGGTAGCGTCGCCTATGATGGGCCGCCACCCTAGGCCTCAGTTGTCTGTTTCGGGGCTCCGGTATAAAAAATACAGCTGGTTTAGAATGTTTATAAAGAGTGCTTCAGTAAATTTGAAGAGTGATTTTCACTGTAAGGTTTCTTTTGTAAACGGTGTTTTAGTGGAGTTTCAGCTGGAGCTCTCAAGAGTGCAACTGCTCAGGGTTGCTGTGCAGACACGCCACTCCACATTTTAAAATTTTTAAATAAATTGTTTTAATGATTGACTATTCAGACTTATTGCCTTGATCAGGTGTGAACATCAGCAACCATGAAATCCTTAAAAAGTTAGATGGGAGACTTCTAACATACCAGCCTGCATTTTTAGCACCAATATTGGAGGTGCGCATCACTTATGAGTAATATTCCTATTGCTATTAATATTAACTATATTGGAATCCATTGTAAAATACCCTAGGAGGTTGTTTTTCTTTACTTTCATCCAGGATAAAAGCAGATGACCAGCCAGCTTGGAGACTGCTAATAATTCCAGTCTGTGCTTTCTGCACTTATTTGAGTGCAGTCTACTTGTGAGTAGCATTCTTTTATTTCTTGTGTATAGTAAACCAAAACCAGTATGATATTGCACCATAGAGGCACCCTTGTTCTTTGTGTTTCTTTCCTAAGATATGGTGATTCCACGGCTTGAGTAATTACTGTTGGGATTATCTCTCCTGGCCAGCAGGAGGAGGTAAAGAGCAACACAGTTAAACTGATTCCCTGTCATTTTAAGAAAATGTTTCCTGTCGAGGACTCCATTAAAGACTCTCTGATATTACGGGTGGAAAAGGGTCTTTCCTACCTCAAGATAAGAAGAATAGGCCAAAAGGACATCAGAGTAATTTTCGTTCCTTTCGTAACTTCAGAGGAAAGCCTTCCCCTTCATCTTCCAAGCAGGAACAATCTAAGTCTTCTTGGAAACCCAATCAGTCTTGGAACAAAGGGAAACAATCAAAGAAACCTGCAGCTGATTCCAAATCAGCATGAAGGGTTTGCCCCTGATCCGGGATCGGATCAGATGGGGGGCAGACTTTCTCAGTACTCTCAAGCCTGGATACGAGATGTCCCAGATCCCTGGACTGTGGACATAGTATCCCAGGGTTACAAATTTGAATTCAAGACGTTTCCTCCCAGAGGCAGATTACATAAAGAGAGAGGCGTTCTTGAAATGTATACAACATCTTTCCTCCCTGGGAGTGATAGTTCCAGAACAGGAACAGGGTCCCGGGTTCTACTCAAACCTATTTGTGGTTCCCAAAAAAGAGGGAACTTTCCGTCCCATTCTAGACTTGAAGTGTCTAAACAAGTTTCTCAAAGTTCCATCCTTCAAGATGGAGACTATACGCTCCATTCTTCCTTTAGTACAAGAGGGTCAGTTCATGACAACCATAGAACTTAAGGATGCATATCTTCATGTTACCAATAACAGGGACCATCACTTATTCCTGAGATTCTCCTTTCTGGACAAACATTTCCAGTTCATGGCCCTTCCATTTGGTCTAGCCACGGCTCCCAGAATTTTGTCAAAGGTTCTGGGGGCTCTTTTCGCAGTGATCCATTCTCGTGGAATTGCTGTGGCACCCTACCTGGATGACATATTGGTTCATGCTCCATCTTTTCAACAAGCAAAATCTCACAAAGAGATATTGTTGTCTTTTCTTTGTTCCCACGGATGGAATGTGAATCTGGAAAAAAGTTCCCTTTCCTCTACTACAAGAGTAGTGTTCTTAGGGACCATAATAGATTCTCTATTGATGAAGATTTTTCTGACAGAGGTCAGGAAAACCAAAATAATTTCCTCTTGCCTCTCTCTACAGGCTACTGCTCATTGTTCAGTGGCTCAATGTATGGAGGTAATCGGTCTGATTGTGGCTTCTATGTACATCATTCCTTTTGCTCAATTCCATTTAAGAGCTCTCCAGTTGTGCATGCTCAGACCATTGAAATGGCAACCATGCGGATCTATCTCAGAGAATAGAGTTAGATCAGTTGTCAAGGGACACTCTCTCGTGGTGGATTTCTCAGGAACATCTGTCTCAGGGCGCACGCCGGAGACCTTTCTGGGTGATCGTGACCACGGACGCCAGCCTGCTGGGCAGGGGAGCAGTCTGGAACTCGTTAAAAGCTCAGGGCCTTTGTACTCGGGAGGAGTCTGCTCTTCCCATCAACATCTTGCAGTTGTGGACGATTTACAATGCTCTATTGGTTTGGCCTCAGTTTTTCTAAGCCCAGTTTATCAGGTTCCTGTCAGACAACATAACCTCTGTGGCTTACATCAATCACCTTGGAGGAACTCTGAGTTTCTTAGCCATGAAGGAGGTTACTCGGATTCTTCAGTGGGCAGAGACCCACAATTGCTGTCTATCTGCCATACCCATTCCAGGAATAGACAACTGAGAAGCGGATTTTCTGAACAGACAGACTTTTCATCCCGGGGACTGGGAACTCCATCTGGAGGTGTTTTCCAGCTTAGTTCTCAAATGGGGGGTGCCGGAGTTAGATCAGATCTGATGGAGTCCTGTCAGAACGCCGAGGTACGGTTTAAGGTCAAGAGATCCGCAGGTTGTTTTGATAGATGCTCTGGCGGTTCCTTGGGTTTTCAGGGGTTGGCATACCTGTTTCCTCCTCTTGCTCGCCTTCAACCAGTCATTGCTCGTATCAAACAGGAGAGGACGTCAGTGATTCTAATAACTCCTGCTTGGTCTTGCAGGATCTGGTTTGCAGACCTAGTGGAAATGTCATCCCTCCCACCTTGGAAACTACCTCTGAGGAAGAACCTCCCGATTCAGGGTCCCTTCCTTGATCCAAATCTTATTTCTCTGAAGCTGACTACTTGGAGATTTAACGCTTAATTCTGTCTGAGCGTGGTTTTTCTGAGTCGGTAATTGAGACCATGATTCAGGCTCGCAAGCCTTTTACTAGAAAGATTTACCATAAGATATGGCGTAAATGTCTTTATTGGTGTGAATCCAAGGGCTACTCGGAGTAGAATTAGAATTCCTAGAATTTTATCTTTTCTTCAGGAAGGCCTGGAGAAGGGATTGTCAGTCAGTGAAGGGTAAGATTTCTGCTTTATCTGTTTTACTACATAAACGTTTGGCAGATGTGCCAGATGTGCAATCTTTTTGTCAGGCCTTGGTCAAAATCAGCCCTGTCTTTAAGTCTGTTGCTCCTCCTTGGAGCCTTATACTTGTTCTTAAAGTTTTACAGCTGGCTCCGTTTGAGCCATTGCATTCCATAGACATTAAGTTGTTATCTTGGAAGGTTTTGTTTCTTGTTGCTATCTTTTCTGCTCAAAGAGTCTCAGTACTCTCAGCTCTGCAGTTTGATTCCCCTTATCTTATTTTTCATGCTAAGGCGGTTCTTTGCACTAAGTTAGGTTTCCATCCTAAGGGTGTTTCTAATAGAAATATCAATCAGGAAATTGTTCCCTCTGTGTCCTAATCCTTCTTCTTCTAAAGAAAGTTTGTTACACAATTTGGATGTTGTACGTGCTCTTAAATTCTGCTTACAGGCGACTAAGGATTTTCGCCACTCTTCTGCCCTCTTTGTCTGTTTCTCTGGGAAACGTAAAGATCAGAAAGCTACTGCTACTACTCTTTCTTTTTGGCTACAAAGTATAATTCGTTTAGCTTATGAGACTGCTGGACAGCAGCCTCCTGAGAGAATTATGGCTCATTCGACAAGAGCTGTTTAATCTTCTTGGGCTTTCAAAAATGAAGCTTCTGTGGAATAAATTTGCAAGTCTGCAATTTGGTCTTCTCTACCTACTTTTCCAAATTTTATTCTTTTGGGAGAAAGGTTCTTCAAGCGGTGGTGCCTTCTGTTTTGGACTGCCTGCCTTGTCCCTCCCTATTTATCTTGTCCTCTAGCTTGGGTATTGGTTCCCAACAGTAATTACTCAAGCCTTGGACTCACCATATCTTAAGAAAGAAAAATAAAATGTATGCTTACCTGATAAATGTATTTCTTTCCGGATATGGTGAGTCCACGGCCCCACCCTTTATTTTAAGACAGTTGTTCTTTTGACTATAACCTCAGGCACCTCTATACCTTGTTACTCCTTTTTCTCCATTTCCCTTCGGTCGAATGACTGGGGGTTGTGGGTAAGGGAGTGATAATTAGCAGTTTAACTGTGGTGCTATTTGCCTCCTCCTGCTGGCCAGGAGAGATATTGCCAACAGTAATTAATCAAGCCGTGGACCATATCCGGAAATAAAAAATTTTTATCAGGTAAGCATAAATTTTGTTTTTTTTTCATAATTTTAAGAAGTAGCTTTCTACAAAATAATAAGTCTAACTAAACAAGACTAACTTAAATTTATGTATTTGTCGGACAAAATGTTAAACCTTTTGATAACAAACTCTCATTGTATTTTGTCAAAGTATGCTCAGCTAGATTAAAGGGACAGTCAAGTCCAAAATAAACTTTCATGATTCAAATAGGGCATTTAATTTTAAACAACTTTCCAATTTAAAAAGATAGGGGGCTCCCTAGGTCAAAATTATGTCACATAAGTGAATAATGTGTTCAAAAAAGTGTCTATAGCTTTAAAAGACAACAAAAATATGTAACTGTGAAAATCCCAATGAAATCACAATGAGAGGGAAGAATAATGAAAAATAACAAACATAAACAATAAACAATAAATAGGTTGGAATTATAGTGCCATATATCTGGAGTGATGTGATATGGAATCCAAAAGAAAAATTTATGAGAAGTCCAAGCCCAGGCTGCTCTCTGTGGGGGGATCGATGGTCCAAATCCCAAAATCAGTAATCTTTAGATAATAGGTAAAAACAGAAGCACCACATTCCTAGTAGTGCATATAATCAGATAAAGAATGCAAAAAAAGTAAAAATTCACTCACGTGTAGGAAAGCACCCCTTTGGTGCAAATGTAGCAGGCTGGAATCTTAGTCATCCAGCAGACTGGCTTCTCATGATTCACCAACAATGGGCAAGTAGTTCCTCCCAAAGGATTTTTCTTCTTCAATTCAGGAAACAAGTATTGAGCAAAACATTGGTTGGCAGCAAGTGGTAAGATTAAAAACTTTTAATAACATAATAAAATCAGCAACGCGTTTCTCAGCTTGACAGAGCTGTTTCATCAGGCTTTATCTTTAACTTTCCAATTTACTTTTATCCCCAATTTTGCTTTGTTTTCTTGGTGTTCTTAGTTGAAAGCTAAACCTAAGAAGGCTCATATGCTAATTTCTTAGACCTTGAAGGCCGCCTCTAATCTGAATGCATTTTGACAGTTTTTCACCACTTCAGGGTGCTAGTTCATGAGTGTCATACAGATAACATTGATCTCACGCACGTGAAGTTACCTAGGAGTCATTGGCTAAAATGCAAGTCTGTCAAAAGAACTGAAATAAGAAGCAGAAATAGGGCAGTTTGCAGAGGCATAGCTAAAAGGTAATTACAGAGGTATAACTTGTAGTATTATAACCGTGTTGGTCATGCAAAACTTAGGGAATGGGTAATAAAGGGATTATCTATATTTTTAAACAACAAATATTCTGGTGTTGACTGTCCCTTTAATTATCTCATTTGCCTGTCCTTATCCTGGTAAAATAAGGCAGACCTCCCTTTTCCTGTATGATTGTATAACTGGATTTGTACACTTCCTTTTGTGACCATGAGATGTTTTCATTTTGTGTTGTGAATGGATTTTGATCCTGCTGCCTTGTATGTTTTGAGCGATGGGCAAAAAAGATTGTTCTTTCCTTGTGATTATTTTATTGTCATTTCTTTGTATGGAATACATGATTGACGATGTTGTATTCATCCTAGAGAATGTTGAAATGTCTTCTGTGTTTGAAGTTTCTAAATCTGAAATTTCTGACTGTCAGTTACTACCATCATTTTTATTCAAATACCTATTGTTACATCTAGAAGAATGATGGTTACACCACTTTGGAATTATTTGGTGGTGTTACATATTTGAAGCTCATTCATATAGGCCTAGATTACAAGTAGAGCTAAAAAATATTAGTGTTTTTTATGGTGCACAAACACCGCTCAAATTAAATCAATAGCGCTTTTACTTTTGTTCTTACATTACACGTTCAAAGTAATATATTAGCGCTCAATCGAAAGCTCATAACAAAATTGGTTCATAACAATATTGCCAATGAGAAGCCAAAAGAAAACTCATTTAAACAAAAAACATACATTATGGAATGCCGTTAATTAAAAGAACATATGTTTCAATGCTGAGACAGGAGAACATACATTAAGAACTACAGTGATTTTTATAAAAGAATTAAAACAATAAATTTAAATTAAAAGCATGTGATAATTAAAATAATATAAATTAATCATTCACTACCTTCTTTTACCACCCTATTTTGTCACCTCATTCTGCCCTTTTATCTATGCAACCTTTACGTTCCATCTTATATTCTGCACTGCCTTATTCTTCCTCCCATATAGTTATAGTCTTTCTTTGCATGCCATATGTTAGCATGGCACTAAAAGTAGAGTCCGTAGCAGGGCAAAACAAGGTACACAAGTGAAGTGTAAGTAGTAAGGGTGAAAGGAAATAAAGTACCCACATTCATTAGCTTCCCACACACCCGCTCCATAACAAGTTTGTAGTTACCATTGGAGACTCAATTCAGAGATGTGTTGACAAAGACCTAGTAAAATTCCTTCAACTTGAGCAAGAGTAGTATCTCTCAGAAACCCAACTTACACAGAAGGGAGAGAGCTCCTTTGAAAATTAATCTTTGGTAGAGGGATTGAACTTCAGCTAGATGCAAAATTGTGTGGAGTGTTCATCAGTATCGCAGCAACCACTGTCTTGTACTTGTGTGTACTACTCCATTTATTTGCAAAGTATTTTATCTGACTTCCAGGCCAACCTCCAATCTGATGCCATAATTCCTGCCTCTAGGACATATACAGTAGCCTGAAACAAATGGAGGAATACAAGACCAAATGAACAAAGAGATAAGCCAAAACTCTTTTGCACACAGCAGCTAGCTGTTCCGTAAAGATTTTTCATTGACTGATGACACACCACAGAGCAGGAATGGCAAGAGCAGTAGTGGCAGAATTACTGAAGTAGGCTTTTAGATTACAGTACACAAACCCCCTAAATAAACCTCCAAGGAAGAGGAACAAAGATATCCCAAAACTCTGAATTTAAGCCTTTAACCATACTTATTAACTTCCCTGTTCAAAATCAAAACTTACATTTGGATACTTCTGTTTTATCAAGGTGGTCAGTTTCCTGGTTTGCTTTTACCGAGCTGAATTTCAGTTAAACCCAAAACATTACAGTACTGCACCATTTTAAGCAATGCATCAGTACTAGGTGGAATATATTTTGGAGCAGCAGAGGGCTATTCATGTTATGGCATACAATCAATTAATTGAGATCGGGAGCCCATTAGGCAGAGCTGAGAGAACCATGATTGATCAGTTAGTAGCAGCCCTAAAGCCTTTTTAAGGATGTTACCAAGAACTTTAGCCAAAACACAGCCAGTCTGAGCCAATTCATACCCTTGTTTAGTCATCTCTTGATGGATGCCTTCTTTAAAAATCGTGAAGTAGTTCCTGGTGGCGT
Source organism: Bombina bombina (assembly GCF_027579735.1). Taxonomy (NCBI): domain Eukaryota; kingdom Metazoa; phylum Chordata; class Amphibia; order Anura; family Bombinatoridae; genus Bombina; species Bombina bombina. Next base: position 1,304,146,309 of record NC_069500.1, read on the forward strand.
GCTAAGTAGTGAATTAGCAGCACTTACGAGGAGGCTGAAAGAGAATCTGAAAGGTCGCAGACGCTATTGAATTAAAAAAGTTTTTAATAATAGAAGCTTGCATCCAGAAAGACTATAAAATGAAGGTAAGTAACTGATCATGGGATAGATTACAAATGGAGCCCAGGTTGTGATAAACGATATCATGACTGAGATAACTTATGCGCATGTTACAAGTTAAAAGTAAACGGATGCACTCAAGCGCAAACAAAACTGGCACTCAATGGATTAGTGCACCTGAAGACCTAGCGTAAATTTTAAGGGTTAAAAAAAAAATGTTCATCAAACACTACATAGGTACATTAAAAAAGGGTTAAAAGGTATATGAAAATGTATTTGACTGGAAAGGTCTATAATGTGTCTGTGTGTGTTTATATATATATATATATATATACACATACACACACACACACACGTTTGTGTATATTAGTATATACATATATACACATATAAACACACACACACACATATATATATATATATATATATATATATATATATATATATATATATATATATATATATATATATATATATATATATACACTTTGGAGCCGTTTCCACACAAATACATTTAAACATGAAAAAGTATCCTAACTCTGGCTTTCTACACCTAGGGCAGCAATATGTTAGGAAACAAAGTAAGCACAACCTTACAACTTCCTAACTGCTTAAAAGCCACCACTACTCTACTGCAGAGATTGACGTGGACTCAACTAAACCCCAAAGCCTAGCTTGCAGAATTAATTTCTTCAGACATCAAACTTCACCTCCTCCATTAACAGAGGCAAAGAGAATGACTGGGGATTATGGGTAGGAGAGTGACATTTAACAGCTTTGATGTGGTGCTCTTTGCCTCCTCCTGCTGGCCAGGAGTGATATTCCCACAAGTAATTTATGATGTTGTGGACTCTCCATATCTTAGGAAAGAAATAAACATTAGCTTCATTCATCATTTACTAAAAAAAAAAACATGTTAATCACACCCAGTGTGTCTGTGCCGAAACGATATCGCTAACTCAGCAGCTGTGGCCGCCCACGGCACAGCACTCTTCTCCAATGAGGTAAAGTTTCCACCTCTAAACCAATAGCTGTGCATGGATACAGAACACTGTCAGTTAACACATACGACTATTGGTTTAGAGGTGGAAATGTCACATCATTGGAGAAGAATGCTGTGCCTTTGGCGGCCGGACAAACTGAGTTAGCGATATAGTTTCGGCACAGATAGGGTGAGTAACATTTTTTTTAGTAAATGGTGACTGAAGCTAATGATTATTTTTTAGTAATGGTAAATCCTAGTGTTTGTTATACGCCTGGATTTACCATCACTTTAAACTGATTGAATAAACCATGACATTTTAAACAACTTTCCAATTTACTTCTAGTATCTATTTTGCTTAGTTCAAACACTGCTGTCATAGACTGCTAAAGACTCCTGGGCTCCTATCAGCCTACCTAGGCTTACTCTTCAACAATGGATACCAAAAGAACAAAGCAGAAGTAAATCGGAAATTTGTTTAAAATTGCATGTTCTATCTGAACAATGAAAATATAATTATATATATATATAGCTAACATTAACAGATTTTATTTAATTTCTACAGTTGGGGGGGGGGTGGTATAAAATCCAGAATGTGTTTTGCATAATATTCTTGTACCCAGACAGTGGGAAAAGCCAAATATCCTAGGGTAGATATTGACAGGCATATTTACACAATTATATATACACTTCAGAAAAATGAATCAAATAAAAATAATTTTATATATTTTCATAAATTTAACAAAATAAAACAACATTGCATTTCATATTTATGATATCAGATTCATTTGTACCCAATGTTCAATCTAATTTAGACAAAGTTCTTTCACATTTAGTTTACTTTATTAGGGCTAACGTTACAGGGTTGGTTGCTTCTATGTATTATCTTTTGTAAAATAAAAAAATAAAAATATATTGATAGTATAGTTTGAAGGCACATATATATATAAGCAATACAAAAAGGGTTTAATCATGCAGACCAGAAATAATGTTTTCATTTTTAGTAAAAGAACATTGAATATTGTGATTTGATAATTGGATTATAAATATATGTGTTGATCAAATTCATTTTAAAAAGGTCTGTACATGGCTATGGAGAATATTTCTTGGCATACAGTTCTCCAAACTGTTTGTTTCTTGCAATATAAATATTTAATAACATATGAGAATGCAAAACAGTAAACACGTTGTTGCAATGCATTTTTCGTGCATATCTTTTTTTTAAAAACATGGCAAATATTTATATTGGAGATATGGAAGAACTTAAGAAATAGGTTTGCATATTATGTGTGACATCTCCATTATATTCCAGATATCTTCATATTCTCAGAAAGCAAGGAACCTGAAAAGAAGAAAGAAAAACAAATGTGGTCACTTCTTACATTGCAGTCAGGTGATTAATTAAACAACTCAGAGAAGAGATTGTCTGGCAGGTCAATCGCTTGCCCAATGTCTTACACTCAGTCTGTTCCATACCTCTACAGTAAATAATAAATAGCCTCTGAGCAGATATAGAAAACACACACCCTGGTGGTCACTTCAATGGTACCAGTAAGCCATAAAGGTATTTGAGTAGCCAAAGCCATGGGACTACAAAAATGTTAATGTTTTTAGTGTGCCATTAAATTTATCAGCTAACAATGGGTTTGTCAAAGTGAAAAATAACAAGCCTAATGTAGAAATATGTCTTTAAATTCCAGAAGCAATATAAACAATACAATTCTTACCTGTATATTATCATCCAAGCAAAGATACAAGCATCACCATACCCATAAACTGGGTAAACAGTATCAAGGGAGTGAAAAGGGACCATACTGGCCATAAAGCAGCATTATAACTGAAAAATAAAATGAGCAGGCTGTTATACTCTTACACATAAACATCATATGTAGAAATATGGCTATATCTATACAAAATTGGCTTGCCTGTAATTTATAGAAAAATGTAAATATTGGTTTGAGCATATGACATAAAAGCTTATAACAAACAAAAAGATCAGTACAACTAAAATATGTAAATATAAAAGTGCTACTTGTCATTTACATTGCAAATGTGGGGACTCAATATTTAGGCCAAACCTTGAGATTCCTTAAAGTAAGGATTTTAGAGCATCTCAATAATATAAAAGACAAGTGAAAAGATCATGACGTTCTTATGCATCACATTGTTTGTTCTAAATATACACCGTCAGATTCTATATGACTAGGAATATGAACAGAAACAGAAAATGCTCTCCTCAAAAAATATATAAAAGGGTTAAACAAAAAATAAAATCTGTTCCCTTTATAGAAAAAAATGTTAATATTTCACAACTTGATTTTATAATTCACACTGATTAAAGGTTTTTTTAATAATATTAATTAATTATGGTTATTACTTTATTCCTTATAGTTGGAATCATATTAAGATTTAGAAACATGTAGGTATTTATACATGAAATAAATTGATCAGATAATTTTGCTTTAAAAAAATCATGGTCACTTTAAACAAATATTGTCTTTCTTTTTGGTTTATAAAGATTCCAAAAGACTTCTTTAAATTTGAATTGTAACTTAGAGGGAACTGAGAATTGAAAAAAAAGCCTTGAAAGCGGACTGCTTTACAAACTATAAGTGGAGTTGAGAACTGATACACGGACACAGAACTAAATGAAGAGAATGGACTTTATGTATTTATGAGTTATGCTGATTGGTCCTTTAGGATTGAAGCTATATGATCCGATTGTACCTATTGATATATAACATGCTGAAAATGTTTTTAAAGTCTTTAAAAGGGTGATTACGGGTTTTCCTTATAGTTCTGAACAGTACAGAGTTAAAATAAAGATAATTTTAAGATGCTTACGACACCAGAGTTGCGCTCTGACAACATGCTAAATCCTCTGGCATAAGATAACTTTTAGTGTAAAGGAAATATAATTTACTATCAATAAAAATTAGATCCAATGTAATTGATGAAACAATTTATTAAAATAAAAAAAACTCCAATAAAAAGCTCTCAACGTGTTTCAACAGACCCTGCTGTCTTTGTTTAGAGCAGTTTAATCTTTTTAAAAAAAGAGTTAGAACACTTGTCTCCAAAGATCAGTATTTATAACATTTATGTGCAGGACTCGTGACTCTCTTTGAACAATCAAAGGTCTTGAGAGACAGGTTTACAATAATTGAACACACCTGTTATAGTGAAAAGGAAATACATCTGATGAACCCAAATTAAAATTGTGTTATAATAAAAAAAATTAAATAGAAAATCAAAATCATATTATAGAAAACTACAATATTTTATTAAAAAACCCAACAACTTTCATAATATGTTTAAATATATATCAGTTTTAAAAATAACAATTAATCATAGAGAACATACTCCTGTGTGTATTTTCCTTTTAGTTTGTGCCTTGCTTTGTATGAATCACATTAGATTTAGAATTAATATTTCCAGCACATTATGAGAAACTGAAATAACAAAAGAGCAGAGGGGAATTATACATTAAAAGGGACACCGAACCAAATCTGTCTATATTGATATTGTACAACATACATTGTATTTCTGCTCTCTGATATTTGGGGAAATTCCATTAAAAGGAATGACCTTTTTCCTTTCAATCAGCAATAACCAACCCATAGGCCAAATGGTCAGGCATTCCTGATCTAGATAATTTCTAATATTCTATTTCGACGTAAGTTGCCCTACAAATATAACAATCATTTTACATACATTTAAAAGGGATACAAACTCAAAATGTTTTTCATGGTTCAGATAGAGCATACAATTTTAAACAATGTACCAATTTACTTCAATGATCAAATTTGCTTCCCACTACTGGGATCTAGCTGAACAAATCAGGTGCGCCAATGATGAGATAAATATATGTTCAGTCACCAATCAGCAGCTTCCAGTAGTGCACTGCTGCTCATGAGTCTACCTAGGTATGCTTGTCAACAAAGGATACCAAGACAACAAATCAAATTTAATAATAGAAGTAAATTGGAAAGTTTTTTTTTTAATTGAATGTGCTATCAGACTAACAAAAAATATCTAACTAGCATAAGCTTTAAGAAATAATCATGCTGTTCTGCAATAATGTGCATTGGAAATATACTAGAAAGGTACACAATGGTGACTTCACAGGCATAGACAGACTGCATAGCTTCACAATAGAAAAAAGCAACACTTAAAATTATCTAAACTTACCAAATTGCCGCAATTACAAAAGTGCTAACAGCAAATGGAACCAATGCTGGATATTGTGAATCATAATCACTAATGCCGCAGCGCCACTCAAGATAGATTATGCAATACAATGCTATAAGTACACTAGCACCCAACAACGAAGTTCCAATCATCAACCACCAACTGTAAGAAAAAAACACAATTTGTTAGGAATATTACAATACCCTTTTTTACAGCCTGTGTAATTGCTGCTCTGTCATGTGCATGGTAGAACATGTTTGAGTTTAAAGTTCCTCTTTTTGCCACTTAAATGACCATGTGATATCTATTTTGTTCGACACACTGAAGGTGTAATGGGACCTCTGTTGTTCATGGGTCAATTACTAAAAGACTTATTTAACATAATAAAAACACAGGAATACTTAGTACAAAAAAAGCGACATTAAACTCAAGATTAAATGTCCCTTTACAAATCTTTAATTAAGGAAAATCAAACAACATTGCAATATGTTTTTATTATTTTGCTAGCTGTTGCTGTACAATATCTCTGAAATGTGTGTTTCTTGCACCTAGAGAAGCTAGACTGCCACTATTTCACTTAAAGGGATATTAAACAGTATGAGATTGTAATATAAAATGTGTAGTTTAAAAAAAAAAAAAACTTTTTAATAAACTTCCATTTTTTATTGGGTCTACTTTTCCTATAATTTAACTCTAAATCCCCCTAAATTTCTGAAAAGGAATGGACGCCGCCATGTCTAAGCTTAAAAGGGACATACACTCGATTTTTCTTTGTATAAATGTTTTGTAGATTATCTATTTAGATAGACCATTCAGATTCATTTTTTTTTTAAATGTATAGTTTTGTTTATTTTTAAACAACATTGCTCTGATTTTCAGACTCCTAACCAAGCCCCAAAGTTTTAGGAGAATACTGATGTATACCTAGTCCAGCTTGCTTCTGTTTACTGTAAAGGGTCTTTTCATATGCAGAGGAAGGGTGAGGGGGGAGTGTCTGCTATTTCCCACTTGCAGTGGGTTTTTCAGATAACCTTTTCAACAGAGCTAAACAGAGCTTCTAAGTAAGTTTTTAAACAGTTTTATACTGGATTTTTATATAAGTATCTGTGCATATTCTTTATAGTAGTGTCTATTACATGCAGTTATATGAAAATTGGTGTATACTGTCCCACGTTTTGAGCTTATCTCACTGTCCTGCTGCAAACAATTAGGAACAGCTATAAAGTAGGCAATAAAATAGACTAATACAAACAAGGTTGGTTGGGTTTCCACACAGTCTTGTTATACTTTATTGCCTGGTATATATTTATTTCCCTTTCCACAGAAGACAGAGATAAATAGAAATCTATTTCATAAATGGCGGCAGCCGTTACTTTATAGACTCTAAAGTACTTTATAGAAACTAAACATTTACACTTATACCATCAATATGTAAACAACTAATATAATGATACAAATACAGCTACACATTATTCTAAGACTAATCTTTGCTTAGAACAAATCATTATGTCTAGCACAGTAATTTGCAACCTTTTTTTTGCCGTGGCACACTTTTTTATATTAAAAAATCCTGTGGCACACCACCATCCCAAAATTTTACAAAATCCACACATTGTAGCCTAATACATGATATATATACATATATATACATCATTATGAATGTTTGTGAATGAATGTCAATATGTCATGTATAGTTTGTAAAAGGCATGGCATGACGGCACAGTACAGTATATATATATATATATATATATATATATATATATATATATATATATATACACTGTACTGTGCCGTCATGCCATGCCTTTTACAAACTATACATGACATATTGACATTCATTCACAAACATTCATAATGATTGTCTGTGAATGAATGTCAATGTCATGGTTGTAAATGATGCCTGATGAGCCTGTCACATACCTCCCAATATTTCAAAATTTGAAAGAGGGACACCCCCGCACTGTTGTCAGTCTGCCGCGGCACACCTGAGGATCTCTCACGGCACACTAGTGTGCCACAGCACACTGGTTGAAAAACACTGGTCTAGCATATATTTACTGTTTTATAACCCTTTAAGAATGGGAAATTTACAGGACACTGCTGCATCATGCACAGTGATTAGTTATCTCAGTGCACATCTGTCCATAATTGGGCAAAGCAAAGGAAACTGGAAAACACAGATTTCTCCTCTATTTGCAAATTATGCAAATACAATAACATGTTCAATTACTTTAAAACATTTATTTTGCAATATAGTGCTAATATACACAATGAGTTACTTTAAAGGGACATTAAATACATCTCATCCATCTCCATCTGAATATGGGTGCCACCATTTTGGAGCCTAGGTTTTACTGCAGGTATCTGAAGGATAGTTGCTGCACACGTCAGCTCTGTAATGTAGTGAAAGATAGATTTCAACATAGCAGCACCCATGATTTACAGGGAGGTGGGGGAAAAACCTTGGTACTATGTTAATATATTTAGTCCCTTTAATGGCCCCACAAGTGAAAAAAGACCACTCCTTATAAGGTCTAAGTTGTTTGCTGGTTTATTTTAAAGAGCATGGATACATTTTCTTGTACACACTATTTCTATATTTTAAGTGCCCCTTCCAGGATGTGACAAATATAAGAAGAGTAAACGATCACAGAGATATAATGTACAGTGTGGCATAAATCAAAAGAAATAAACTTTAAAAGCAATCTGAATAATAAGCTAATGTAGTCCATAGTTTAGAACAATATAAATAAATAAAAAAATGGAACAGTTATAAAACTCACTAAGGTATCAGCTAGAAATCATACATAAATGTTAAAAAGATAGAAACTACATTGCCCTTCAATTGCCGCCTCCCAAGATTTTCTCAAAACTTATATGCAAATTGTGCACAGGGGGCACGCATGAGGGGAACAAGACCGATATTTTAACTGCTTACTCCTGAAGAAGACAATGTTCAGCTAAAGAAACTTTTTAAAATCAAAATACATCTAGGATCTTTCTACTGACCCATTTGTTTTGGTAAATTGACCAATCAGAATGCAGTAGAAGTCAGCTATGCAAATCTTACATGCGGCAGCCAAGATTTTTAATAAAATTCTCTAACAACCACTGATGAGTTGTTTCTTTTGCATGTGTATATATCCTCTGGTGGAGAGCTGAGAACCTGAAGTTATTGATGCCTTTTGGAGGAGCAGATTGCCAGTAACAAAACTGGAGGGGGTATTACTAAAGGGACCCTCAAGTCAAAATTAAACTGTCATGATTCAGATAGAACATGCAATTTTAAACAACTTCCCAATTTACTTCCATTAACAAAATGTGCACAGTCTTTTTATATTTACACTTTTTGAGTCACCAGCTCTTACTGAGCATGTGCAAGAATTCACAGAATATACTTATATGCATTTGTGATTGGCTGATGGCTGTCACATGATACAGGAGGAGTGGAAATAGACATAACTTTGAAATGTGTCAGAAAATGTTTTACTACTCATTTGAAGTTCAGACTGAGTGACATTGCAAGGTCTTTTTATCATGCATTTGCTGATTATGCAAATCTACTGTATTTACCCAGTGCTGGGAACAGAAAATGAACTGTGTTTTTCCTCATCTTCTTTCCTTAATGGAAAAACTGTGTACAACTGCATGACAAATGTAGGGTGCCATAAAAAGAGAAATCTCTTCACCTTAAAATGCAAAGCTATATACAGTATATAAAGCTACATACATATTAAAGGGATAGTAAAGTCAAAATTCATGATTCAGGTAGGGCATGCAATTTAAAAAAACTTCCTAATTTACTTTTATCATCAAATTTCATTTGTTCTTTTGGTATTCTTAGTTGAAAGCTAAACCTAGGTAGCCTCATATGCTAATTTCTAAGCCCATGAAGGCCACCTGTTATCTGAATGCATTTGACAGTTTCTCACAGCTAGAGGGTGTTAGATCATGTGATTCATATAGATAACATTGTGCTCATGCACGTGGAGTTATTTAAGAGTCAGCACTAATTGCCTGAAATGCAAGTCTGTCAAAAGATCTGAGATAAGGAGGCAGTCTGCAGAAGCTTAGATACAAAGTAATTACAGAGCTAAAAAGTATATTTCTATAACAGTGTTGGTTATGCAAAACTGGGGAATGCTAAATAGAGGGATTATCTATCTTTTTAAACAATAAAATTTTTCGTGTTTACTATCCCTTTAAATCAAGAAAGACACACAACTCCTTTCTATTTTTTTTACTCTAAATCTGGTATATTATATATTATGCATTGCTATTTTTACATTGAATAAAGCACATGGTATTTGGAAAGTCATTTGAATTCTCATGTGTTGATTTTGTTTGTTTTGTTTTTTTGAGGTCTTGAGTGTCTTTGCTTTTATGTTTGGTCGACCGGGAAAAGCATAGATTCAGCTCCCCCCACACACACACATTTCTTTAAACCTGTGGTCCTATGGAAAAAGAAAACTGGTACTTTGACTTATAATAACAGAAGTCAGAAACAAATGCTTAAAGCAATACACCATCTTTGTGAATAAAATGCTGGAAATAGGTGGGGCGTGTCTAACCACCGACCGTGATGGCTGCTTTCTAACAGGGCTCAATAGAGGAGTGCTTAAAACTGCTGTTTTTCACACCTATTTGTCACATACTAAGCCTAATTCGAGATAATTAGTGTTTGTGGAGCAGTATTGGACATTATTTGTTGTTCGACTTTAGCCCAGCAGTCCAGAATCAATGAGGTACGCAGCAGAGGCCTGTTGACGGCCTGGAACCTCATTCACCCCTCCATAGTTCTGAAGATATCAGATATTACCAGCCGGTTGTGCTGAAGATTGGAACGTTCTCTATGCATCACCTTTTCATAAGGGTAAAAAGACAAATTGGACACTGAACAAACCTGAGATATACTGCGTATAATAGTGCGTCTATAAGTTTTGGGAAGCACAGCCCTAATACTATTACTTGAGAAGTAGCGGGGCCAATATGGCGGCAGCAAGTAATTGGCAAGAATCGATGATTAAGCTGCTAAATAGACGCTTTGAGGAACTGGAGCGGAGCCTCATCAGTATCCTATCATATGTTCCTGATCACTCACCCCTGGTAGAGGGAAAGCGGCACCCACAGATGCAGGGAGCTTCTTCGGACTCATTGCTTAAAGGGGCGGCTAGTGAGAGTGGACGGCTGCAGATGGATGTGAAATCTATTTGTGTCTATCCGGGACTTTATGCTTCCCTGCATGAGGAGAATCCTCTTTCCCCAATCGCCGCTACTATAGTGAATCAATTGCCCTATTCTTTGGCTTTGGATGGGGGAGATTTGACCGGCCCCCTGCATTCTCCCGGCACTTTTACCTCAGTCCTACACCAACAAGCCGCTCAGACCACAGCTGAAGGACCTGCACCTGACATATTTGAGGCTGCGGTGTCGATGCAGCGAGCCCTATATAAACCGGCTCTAGTCATTAACAGTCCAGTGGAACAGGGAGAGGATCCGGACATTTTGCCCTACCTGATTGAGCCGGGATTCGCAACGGGCGGCATGTTGAGCAAGCTAAGTAACAGCTATCACATAGAGGTACTAAATAAGGACACACTACCGGAGACCTGCCTTATCATGCTAGCGCTGGAGTGGGACGCAGCTACGGACTCTGACAAAAGTTCTATATTTGCAAACAGTGTTATACAACCTAAGTCAGAGGAGCTTTTTGCTAAAGCTTACAAGTATCTGACAATCAATCTGGAATTTAGTATCAGTGTGACACCGGCTATACAACGTGAAAAGGGAAGCGCAGTCATTTTAGAGAGGTGCTGGGAACCGCTTGATCTAAAGGTTACATGGGCGGTAAACTTCTTGGCAGACAAACTTACAGTTCTTGTCAGCGATACCGAATTATTACAGCTATATGGTACGCTTGGTGAAGCAGCTCCCTTGGGGGAAAACATGAGAGTTGGTCTTGAGTGCAGAGCTCTCCTGCGAATAACTGATATCCAGAATGGTACCCGTAACCGGTCTCAATGGCTTGAGATGAAAGCTGGACATCCGATGCGGTTCAGGAGATCTGGAATGGGGTGATGTATTTAAACAACTATACCAAGTTGCCAAATGGGTTTACATCTTCATATGAATCTCTTTGTACTGTAAACTGCGGCAACCTACATTATGCCATGGCCAACTTGGACTGAACTTTACTCGTAGTACAATTGGTACAAGACTTTATGATAGTCACTGTCACAATATATCTTGATGTTTATTGATATTGTTTCACCCAATTTTAATATGGTTTAATTGTTATTGTTCTCTATGTTAATGATAGTTATCATCTATGGCTTTATTCTAACTGATATGCTATTGCTAAGCACCTAGCAGGTCCAGAAACTAATGAGATCTACACAGACATCTAGAGAAACGCTTCCTAAGGAGACTATAATGCTCTAAATCTAGAAGTTTTTCATTGCAGATTTCATATAGTCCAAGGTAGTTTTATATTCAGATATATTGTCCTATAAATATACTGGAAGAGGATTTGTCTGTGAGCCCAAGGGTGTCTAGTTATTTGATACCCACCCATAGTCAGCTTTTAGATATGTCAAGGCCACTTTATTTCTTTTTTTATATACCCGCCAATAGTTTAGAAAGTCAAACTGTTATGCTTTAATAATGCCGGTGACTCTCCTTGCTTAGTTAATTTAGGGTATACATTAGATAGTATATTGTGTTAGACATCTTTCATATATTACTTGTACCTGCTGCTTTTTTTTTGAGATCAGTGGAACTGCAAATGCATATAAGGTTACCTATATACTGCACCCATATTTTATTTTCTGCCTATTATGCTTTCATGGTATGCTATATTATCTTCAGTGTATAGGGTTGTTTTAGTTGTTTAATTATATGCCCCTTGAGCTATAATTTTTCTATTTTTTTTTTTTACCTTTTAAAACTCAACCCCTATTGGCAATTATTATCCCTTAGATATTATGCTCCTCTCCTTATTGTCTACTCTAATAGGCCCCCAGAACATTAGCAATCTCCCATGTGTTTATACTAAATCATGACTACCTACTATTGGTTTATTTTGGGTTGCTCCAGTTCTATCTAGTTGGATACGCATATACTATGTGTGTTATACCTAACATAGTTGAACATAAAAAATAGAGAAAAGGGACGGCACAACAAAAAATTTAAAAAAATGAGATTAACCAGTTGAGATCCAAAAGTGGTCTCATCTTGTGCATGACGGCCCCCTGTTCCATTCCGTTTCTAATAGAACTAGGAGGTTCAAGAGTGGCCTCAGCGGCATAGTAGAGGGCCTAAGGTTTGTGTAGCAAGCACTATGTTTCTTACCAAAGCTGAATATGGCCATATTAATGTACTCTGTTAATTGTCTTTTGATTATATCTGCCATATATCTGATCACTGTCTTTGTGTATAGACTCTATGGCTTTGTAATGTTTGCCTGTCTTGTTTTGAATCTCAATAAAAAATATAAACAAAAAAAAAAAAAAAAAATGCTGGAAATATGAAAGACTGAGTAGCCGTAGCTTTAAAAGTTTCTGAGTATCCATATGACAAACTGGTTAGTGTGAGCACAGCAAAACAAGCTACATAGTTCACATTAAAAACAATGTAGTTAAAGGGACATGAAACACAATATTTTTTTTTCTTTTGTGATTCAGATAGACTTTTCAATGTACTTCTATTATCTAATTTGTTTTGTACTTTTAGTATCCTTTGTCGAAAAGGATACCTGGGTAGGCTTATGAGCTTTTGATTGGTTGCTGCGTATATATGCTTACATGTTATTGGCTCACCCAGTGCGTTAACTAGCTCCCAGTAGTGTATTGTTGCTTCTTCAACAAAGGATATTAAGAGAATGAAGCAAATTAGCTAATAGAAGTAAATTGGGAAGTTGTTTAAAATTGTATTCTCTATCTGAAATATGAAAGAAAATGTTGGGTTTAATGTCCCTTTCATTTTAGCTCTGATCTATGGTCTTATTTCAAGAAATATACATTTTCAAACAATGACTAAAGTATTAAAACTGCATACCAGCCTTCCAGTAAAATTTCTTTAACAACTTGAAAAAAATCTGTATAATACGTTATAGAAATAGCTGCCAAAATCCAGAAAACAGAATGGATGTTTATTCTAGGGAGCGGCTTTGAATCTTTCTTTTCTTCATCATAGAACTCTAAGAAAAGAAAAAAGCAGGAAACAGAAATTTACACACAAATGTTAAGAGGGACAAGAAAGTCAAAATTAAACTCATGATTTAGTTAGAGCATGCGATTTAATAAAAAGAAAAAACTATCTTCTCCTGGTATTCTTTGCTGAAAAGCAAAGAGTTCACAGCTCATATACATATGAGTCAGTGATTGGCTGACGGTAGTCATGAGATACAAGGGACAAGGAAAGGAGAGATTGAAATTCATCAGAAAAAATATACTGCTTATTTGGAATTCAAGTAAGCAATATTGCATTGTCTTTATTATAGAAACAAATGCCAAATGTGTCTGCAGTCTGCAGCATTCAGCTATTTTCAGCACCGGATTTATTAGTGTAAAAGTGCAACACACACATATCTGGATGTGCACAGATATTTGTGCGTTACACTTACACTAAGAAATCCAACACCAAAAGTAGCAGAATCCTGCAGCCTGAAGATATATTTGACATTCATTTCTATAATGAATGCCAAATTTTTGCCCATGACTAATGACACATACACAATTGTATTTGTAGTAAATCACTAAAAGTGACCAAGACTTTAAAATCTGTCTGATGAGTTTATGTCAAATGAGGTTTGCTTCTCATGTGAACACTATACTATTTTTCCGCCACAGAGGGGTTAAAGCAAATTAATGTTTTATATTTAATAGTAGAAAAACATTCTGCCCCTGAATTTTGATAGGGAAGAGGTGTGAGGGATACAGTACTACCTAGCCCATGTCACTCCCATCTGCCTGCCACTTGTGCACACAGCGATTCTCGGACAGAAGCTGACATACAGAATGCTGAAGCATGTTCCGAGTTCGGCCAAGGGTAAATACGCTCCAGAGTGCTCTGTTCTAATCAGAGCCTTGGGCGCCACAACCACCTCTGGAAACCTAACCATGGGTCCCACCCGCACGTCTTGTGGTTCTCTGTCTGGGTAATACTCTATCAAAAGTATATAATAAAGCCACAGCACCACAAATATCTTCAAAGGATATTACCTTTATTCAACAGAAAACATGCAACGTTTTGGCCTCATAGGCCTTAATCATGCATTATATGGATTGATGCTCTATATGAGAGGGGAATGCAGTAACCCCTGCTACGTGCACCTACCACAAGATGGGAACTAAGAAACATAGTGTTCAGTCCTGGGCCTATTTATTATTTATGTATCTATCGAATCTATCTATCTATAGAATCTATCTTGTGGCCGGACTGTTATCCGACAGCCACTTGTCTGTCGGAATATTATCTGTCAGACAAATGTCCGTCAGATAACAGTCCGGCCACAGCACACAGCAGTGGGATGCAGTATCCTCCTCCTTCCGCTGCTTTTCTCCCCTTAAAGGGACAGTAAAACCAAAATAAAACTCATGATTCAAATAGAGCATATAGTTTTAACCCTTTCCACCCCTGTGCTGAGCTGTTTTGCAATTATCAGATGCTGCTCACATTTTTCAGTGAGAAAGCAAGACGATTCAAACACTACCAGTATCATAACACGTTCGAAACCTGGAACAAGAAGTGTGAATAAAATTAATTTTTTTAATTAAAATTTTAATAAACAAGGTTATAATAAATAGTGTGTATTTATGTTCCCCTAAAGTCTATAGTAAAAAAGAAGGGATTATCCTCGTATAAAGATGGGACTTTGGGATAGTTTTGTAACTTTGATCTGCACAAAGGGTCTCCCATGACCATTTATTCACACCAGTTCATCCCCTGGCTATTGAAACTTATACAGGGGGCTTTATTTTAAAGGGCCTTCTGGGTATTTTGATAACATTCACACTTAAAGGGTTAAACAACTTTCCAATGTATTAATATTATTTCATTTGCTTTGCTCTCTTGTATCCTTCACAGTAATGCATTTCTTTGACATAACTTGATTGGTGGAAGCCTTTTGTCATTGGCTCACCCGATATGTTCATCCTGCTCTCAGTAGTGTATAGCTGCCCCTTCAACAAAAGATATCAAGAGAATGAACCAAATTCGGCAATAGAATTACATTGGAAAGTTGTTTAAATTGTATGTTCTATCCCAATCATGAAAAAAAAATGGGTTTCATGTCCCTTTGACTTGATCCCAGGACCCACAAAAGGGAGGGATTAAATTGCTATTGCTGTAAATGTATTATACTGCAGTGATTTAATGCTTTAATGCTGGTGCTCCATTAAGAGAGTTAGACTGGCATTCAAATGATTAAAATACTATGCTTGTATTATTAAGTAAGGTTATGCTATGTTATATATAGTAATTAATAAATGGTTTTTAACCTTTTTTCAAAGTGTCTGTAATAAGTCAGGTACCAGTGGAACAAAGCGCTATCAACCTGGTTATTTTACATATTTTTAATATGCTCGCATTATAATGCAATAATAATAATGCAACAATAATGTTTGATGCAGAAAAAGAATGAAGGGTCTCATAAGCACATAGTGAAATTACAGGGGGGAAAAACAGCCTATCCTAGCTAAAATGTATGCAGACATCCCAACCTGGAAAAACTAATTTCAGGGAGGTGGCTTCACCCGCTACTGTAACGCCAACCCCCCCCCCAGTTATATATTGGACACCTTGAAACCCTAAATAAGATAGAGACTTATCGTTAGAAGTAGCTTCCCACTAAAAGCACATTAAAAAAAAGTAGCTTTATTGCACAACCGCATACAACAAACCTATTTCCCAGTGATCGTACGCTTGTTGAATGCTTAAATATTTTAGAATACGAAGTTTAATTACGTGCAGTAAATAAGGTAGTATTTGTGTTTTATTTTATTAGAATCAGTGGGGGCTTTTTGGTTACTGATGCATGCTTTGAGGGTTCTTTAACGTCCCAGCAACTAAAGGCATTCCTTAAAGGGACATAAAACACACATATTTTCTTTCATGATTCAGAAAGAGCATGCAATTTTAAACAACTTTCTAATTTACTTTTATTATCTAATTTGCTTCATTTTCTTGATATATTTTGCTGAAAAGCATATCTAGATAGGCTCAGTAGCTGCTGATTGGGTGCTGCACATAGATGCCTCGTGTGATTGGCTCACACATGTGCATTGCTATTTCTTCAACAGAGAATATCTAAAGAATGAAGCAAATTATATAATAGAAGTAAATTTGAATGCTGTTTAAAATTGTATTCTCTATCTGAATCATAAAAGAAAAAATTTGGGTTTAGTGTCCCTTTAAGAAACACTTTTCCGGATTTGGGCCACATTGGACCATGGTACTTGGAGTTTCAGGGAGATTGCATTCTATTTACTGGCATCAGTGAGCCGCTTTTACAATCAGAGAGACTCCCTGAACTTCAGGGAGAGTTGGGATGTCTGTGTAGCTGTATAAAGATTTACAATGTTTTATTGTTTAAACTAGGTAGCTTCCAAATATTAGGGCAATAGATCAATATAACAATCAGTAAAACTATATTTAACCGTGTAAACATAGTAAAAAGTAGCAACTATTAATAGTATCAAGGCTTCAAAATTAAGAAACTTCGGCTCATTGCTTTACAATACAGTACATGATTCTGCATCCCACTGACACGTTACTGTGTGTAGTGTACAGTGACAACTAATAGAGGAAATGAGCTGTGATCTACGGGAAACAGTGTAATTATGAGCAGGTAGACAGGGAAGCAGAGGGATATATATAAAAAAAAACGCTAAGAACACACCGCTACCCCCTGTTGCGGATTCTCGGAGCAGCGCTTCAGCCTGCTGCTGAAAACGCCGCCTCATCCCTTTCAGTTCATTATCTTCAAGTAGCGACGCCATCTTGAAAACTGCGCTAACCGGAAGCGGTAACCGGGAAGTGTACAGAGTTTACTATGGGAACAATACAGCTCTGTGATCACGTCACGCGATATATAGCTATGTAAACTGCTGTTCTGCAGTGCATTGTAGTCGTGTATGTCTGCGAGTGACCGCGTTTGTAGGCACCGGATTGTGTAATATTAATTGAAAAAGTGGTTCGTTTGTATACTCGCGGTCGTTTATAATCGGATTTTAGTTGAGCAAATTTTTACGCAAAGGCGAGTATACGAACATGCTAACCGTCCACGTTTGAATGATACGGAACAACAGGGATACTACATGGTCATCATTCTACACGCCCTCCCTTTATTTAATATCTCAAGATTAGGATCTCAATTCTAGTCTTCTACTCTCAGGTTCCCAGACAATCCTCTTATGCAATGATACGTTTCAGAGCAAAAGTTCAGCCGCACACGCCAAATCTGTAAAACAGCAATTAAATCTTCTAAACACAATGCGGCAGGGGGTTAATCCATAACAATCTTACGTTTCATACTCCTCAGAACACTTAATCATAGATGTTTAATCTACTATTAAAGGGCAGTCAAGTTCAAAATAAACTTTCATGATTCAAATAGGGCATGTAATTTTAAACAACTTTCTAATTTACTTTTATCACCAATTTTGCTTTGTTCCATTCTTTGTTGAAAGCTAAATCTAGGTAGGCTAGATCTTGATGGCTGTCTCTAATCTTAATGCATTTTGACAGTTTTTCACCTCTAGGGAGCGTTAGTTCATGTGTGTCATATAGATAACATTGAATTCACGCACCTGAAGTTACCTAGAAGTCAGTACTGATTGGCTAAAATGCAAGTCTGTCAAAAACACTGAAATAAGGGGGGCAGTCTGCAGAGGCTTAGATACAAGGTAATTACAGAGGTAAAACGTTTATTATTAGAACTGTGTTGGTTATGCAAAACTGGGGAATGGGTAATAGAGGGATTATCGATCTTTTTAAACAACAAAAAAATCTGGTGTTGACTGTCCCTTTAAGTGCTCAATGGAGTACAAAACGTGTAAGATTATTATGGATTAACCCCCTGTGCAGCGTTGTACGTGGAAGATTCAATCAAATTTGCTGTTTTAAAGGGATACTAACCCCTCATTTTTTCTTTCATGATTCAGATAGAGCATGCAATTTTAAGCAACTTTTTAATTTACTCCTATTATCAATTTTTCTTTGTTCTCATGTTATCTTGATTTGAAAAAGCAGTAATAAAAGGTTAGGGGCCGGCCCATTTTTTAGGTCAGCACCTTGGTAGAGCTGTTGATTGGTTTGCTACATTTAGCCACAAATCAGCAAGTGCTACCCATGTGCTGAACAAAAAATGGTCTGGCTCTAAAGCTTACAGTACTGCTTTTTCAAATCAAGATAGCATGAGAACAAAGAAAAAATTATAATAGGAGTAAATTAGAAAGGTGCTTAAAATCTCATGCTCTATCTGAATCATGAAATAAAAAAATTGGGTTTAGTATCCCTTTAAAGATTTGGCTATGACGAATATGAGAGAGGTGCATTTTTCAATGATCTGTAGCAGCAGTTTTCGAATAGTAGCTTGGAAATTATAAATTTCACCCTGTGATGAAACATTGCTGCAGGCGGACAGGTTCAATACTTGCAAACCTGTCCGCTTGCAAGAAAGTAAATTTACCCCAATAATTATATAGTCTAATGCAGTGATAAAAAATAGACTATATATTGGGGTAAATTTACTATCTTGTAGGCGGAAAGGTTTGCAAGTAGTGAACCTGTCTGCCTGCAATTGTATTATTATTGCCCAAGGATTCTTGTGCAAAGCCACCCCCTGCTCTGGCCCAACCAGTTGCGCTAGAGCAAGGAATGTTAATCACCCCTAAATGAGCGAGTGTCGGGGTGATTTATCTCCCCACTTCTAAAATGGGGGAGAGGAAAAAAGAACCAGTTTTTGCTTATTAAATATGTGGAGCAGGCTTGCTTATGCGAACCTGCTCCATATAGCCGGAAAAGTTGCAAAAACAGCTTGATAAATTTACCCTAGCAGTGAGTACTGGAACAGCTCTGATCTTCATAAGGGCTACATTTATCATGATGCCAAAGTTCTTTCCAAACTAGAGCTGCAACAACTAATCGGCATAATCTAAAAGCAGAGAAAAAGACAGATGCGCCACATGGCCCAATATTGTTTGATCCACAGAATTTGATTATCAGATTGTATTCTATCAAACTCACAATTTTAAAAGCACTCCAATTAGTGCAGTGGGAGCAGTCTGGGATCTATAACAGTCACCCAGCAGACCGACCTCTTGGGGTGCAGATAGATGTTCTGTAGTAAAACACAAGGGGATACAAAGGTGCCTATATGGCCTAGTACAGTCTTATACTAGAAGCAATAGTATGTGTGGTAAGATATATACTCACAAAAAGTAAAGCATCTCCATTGATGCTAATCAGACAGGATGGGGTCAATATAGTCACCCAACAGACTGTATCAAGGCTTCCACAGGAGGCAGACAGCAGAGGTCCAGTGGACAATATTTTAATCCAAATGAGACACAGTAGCAAGTGTTTGGGTTAAAAAGGTATAAAACTTTACTATTATAAATTAAAATACAGCGACGCGTTTCTCAGTCACAGACTGTTTCCTCAGGCTTAATAAAATGATTTCCAAACACTTGCTACATATACCTAACCAAACTAATTAACATAATTGATAACACTTGTAGTGGGTGTGATTTATGACATCATAGGTGTCTTGTTTACAAGTTTGTTTTGACATAAACCAATTTGTATGCAGTGTGTTAAACAATAACAATGAATACACATTATAACAAAAAACCAATTTAGACAGTTACACATAGTTGCAATTTCCACATCTTTTTGATATCCCTCTTAATTGGTAGAGGTAGTATAGTGAGGTTTAGAGACAATTTATATCACACATAAGGACAAAGATACTGAATATTAAATACCTTAATAGTATTTATCAGGTTTCTTTTCTAACTATTCCTTTTTTGTATATATTATCCAACATAGCGATTGTTTCGTATGTTTAAATCTTTCAATATCATGATCCAAACTATTCCCACTCTGTTTTCTCTATCTTTTAGATTTGTCATACAAATAAAATCACATGTTATACAGATTATTTCGCATGTCTATACCTTTCGGTTTCATGATCTGGTTTGCTATTAGTGATTATTATATAAATAAAAGTGTATTAGATTAGTTCTAAACACGATCACTTACTTTGTGTTGTTACAAATCTCCAATAAGGTTTCTGGATGGCGTGTATCTAGCGCTAATGCGCATGTCAGTATTGTGACCATGGTAACCATATAACGCATTCAATTCAAATGAGGAGCTATGATCCGATAGGTCAGTGTAGCTCCTCAGATCAATGTCATGATTTGCTTTGTTGCGGCCATTCGCATTAAAACTCAATTGATAATCAGCTTTATTTTATGATAGAGCACTGTTGGAGTTTCTAACTGGTATGCGTATAGCGCTTAGTGCGCATGTCAGCTGTCTAGCCATACAGAGCAAGTGGCTTATTCAGCTCTGTATTAAAGCACAAGCTAAATGCTATCGCCTAATTGGTCTGTGTGAAATTAGAATGAATGTAATGATTGGCTATGTTCTAGCCACTGACGTTAATGTCAGTATAGTAAGAATTATTCAGCACGGCGCTAGATAATAGAAGGCTGTTGCAAATGTAAATGTTGTGATCAAAGACTCACTATATTCAATCAGTCATTGCTTATTAGTATTAGTGAACGGTAAACCATATATATTGTAAAAATGAATGTGCATATGTGAGAAATGTGGATTTAATACTATAAGTGAGTAGTGTGAGTATTGTTAAATACGATTCTTATATTATAAGAAACTGAATCTTCTAAGTTATTAAATAGTACAAGTGAAATTAATAAACCTTCTTCTAAATACAATAAGGCATATGGTGCTTGTGTTCTTGTAAGTGCTCCTTAATAACTAACTTATATGTAAATGTTGAGATATTTATAATCATCCAATACCTCAGTGACTTAGTATTAAATAATTTTCTCTATATTATAGTGATGTAGGGATAAAGTGTATATAATATTAATAAATAATATATTTTGTTCCTTATGGTCATAGTGATATTTAATAATGTGTAATAATATTAATAAATATTATTGAAAAAAATAATAATTAGTGATGATGAATGATTATATATGAGTTATAGTTACAAGTTAGATAGTGTGTTGAGTCCCCTATAATGATGGAAAAGCTATTAGTATATGTGATATTGTAAAAAGTAAACGTACAAAAGCTGGTGACAGATCCAAGTGCTCACAAGATTAAGTAATAATCTTTTAAACCTCATAAGTTGTATTTGGGGTGTTTGGTCAGTATATACATATATGAGTAGACTAATGAGAACTTGGAAAGGATATGAGTGTTCTTGTCATATCTTTATATGATCTCTCAAATGAAATATGTAAGTCACAATGTTATATGGTGCTTACAACTAACTATAATCTAATTGACTAGAATGCTACAGTAACCATATCATTGTAAAAATAGGAGAGGGTAGAACCTAACTATACTCAAATTAGCTAAGAGGCTATAATAGCCTTATTGGTATGCGAGATGGAGATAGTTAATGCAGTTTATAGCTGTAACAACTGAATACAGTCTAATATGAAATACGGTGTAGATATAGTCCTTCAATTTCCTGGAATACAACTAGGGGGTAAAATATCCTTAATTGATGCCCAGGGGTATCAATAGGAATATAGATGATGTCGTGTGTATAATGCCACTCGCCTTATCATATATCAAAGGCGGCCAGATCTACACATTCATTTAGACCATCTGGTACTAAGGAATGTAATTTATGTATCCAGTATGTCTCTCTACGGCGTAGATTGAGAAGAGGATTATGACTATTTCTGGAAATCTGTTCGATTGGTATTATAGATAGTGTTTTCGCACTACCTTTATGAAAAAAGGCACAATGTCTAGATAGACTGTGTTTGAGATATTTTCTCTTGATGTTATAAATGTGTTCGCTCCAACGTTTTCTGATGGTGCGGCTCGTACGCCCTACATACTGGGCCCCACATAAGCAATTCACTAAATAGACAACATAGGTCGATTCGCAGGATAGTCTCTTCATGATTTTAAATTGTTCTCCTGTTTGGTTTGAAGAAAATGTCGTAGTTCTATTTTTAATGGTTTTACACATGTTACATTTACGTTTCATACATTTAAAAGCTCCACTTTGGGGGATAAAATTGCCCAAGAAAGTCGTATTTAGGCCTAGATGATGGTTAGTGCCCATAGTCTTGTCTCTCACAATCTTACTGGGGGCCAATTTATTTTTAAGAGTGGGCGCCCTTCTGTAGACTACCCTTGGTTTAGATGGAATCAGTTTTTTGAGATGTGGATCATCACAGATTATGGGCCAATGTTTGGCTATAATCTTCTGAATCTCACGGTAGTTGCTGTTAAATCCAGTAATGAATATTGGGGTCTTGTTAAATTCAGCAGATATTTTTTCTTTAGACTTTTTTTGGGACTTATTTGGTAACAGGTAGGTATTTCTATCATCATTCAATGCCCTTAGGTATCCCTTCTGGATGAGCTCCAAGGGGTAACCTTTCTCCAAGAACCTATCCTTCAAAATCAAAGCTTGTTTTTTATAGCTATCAATGGTGCTGCAGTTGCGTCTTATTCTTCTAAATTGGCCATAAGGCACATTCTGCTAAGATCTGCTTATTCTATTTAGGGGGACATATGAAGAGGCTAAAATCTTCACTATCTCACTTAATTCCAATGAATTCGAACTAGAATTCACTTCCAATATCCAGCCTAACACAATTGAATTTTTAGATCTATCTTTGTCATTTTCAACAACTGGAGCAATTATGTCGGAAACTTTTTTCAAAAAAGTTGATTGTAATAGTTTTTTAAACTTTAGGAGCAATCATTATATGAGTTGGAAGAAGAATGTGCCTTATGGCCAATTTAGAAGAATAAGACGCAACTGCAGCACCATTGATAGCTATAAAAAACAAGCTTTGATTTTGAAGGATAGGTTCTTGGAGAAAGGTTACCCCTTGGAGCTCATCCAGAAGGGATACCTAAGGGCATTGAATGATGATAGAAATACCTACCTGTTACCAAATAAGTCCCAAAAAAAGTCTAAAGAAAAAATATCTGCTGAATTTAACAAGACCCCAATATTCATTACTGGATTTAACAGCAACTACCGTGAGATTCAGAAGATTATAGCCAAACATTGGCCCATAATCTGTGATGATCCACATCTCAAAAAACTGATTCCATCTAAACCAAGGGCAAGTCTACAGAAGGGCGCCCACTCTTAAAAATAAATTGGCCCCCAGTAAGATTGTGAGAGACAAGACTATGGGCACTAACCATCATCTAGGCCTAAATAGGACTTTCTTGGGCAATTTTATCCCCCAAAGTGGAGCTTTTAAATGTATGAAACGTAAATGTAACATGTGTAAAACCATTAAAAATAGAACTACGACATTTTCTTCAAACCAAACAGGAGAACAATTTAAAATCATGAAGAGACTATCCTGCGAATCGACCTATGTTGTCTATTTAGTGAATTGCTTATGTGGGGCCCAGTATGTAGGGCGTACGAGCCGCACCATCAGAAAACGTTGGAGCGAACACATTTATAACATCAAGAGAAAATATCTCAAGCACAGTCTATCTAGACATTGTGCCTTTTTTCATAAAGGTAGTGCGAAAACACTATCTATAATACCAATCGAACAGATTTCCAGAAATAGTCATAATCCTCTTCTCAATCTACGCCGTAGAGAGACATACTGGATACATAAATTACATTCCTTAGTACCAGATGGTCTAAATGAATGTGTAGATCTGGCCGCCTTTGATATATGATAAGGCGAGTGGCATTATACACACGACATCATCTATATTCCTATTGATACCCCTGGGCATCAATACGGCATCAATTAAGGGTATTTTACCCCCTAATTGTATTCCAGGAAATTGAAGGACTATATCTACACCGTATTTCATATTAGACTGTATTCAGTTGTTACAGCTATAAACTGCATTAACTATCTCCATCTCGCATACCAATAAGGCTATTATAGCCTCTTAGCTAATTTGAGTATAGTTAGGTTCTACCCTCTCCTATTTTTACAATGATATGGTTACTGTAGCATTCTAGTCAATTAGATTATAGTTAGTTGTAAGCACCATATAACATTGTGACTTACATATTTCATTTGAGAGATCATATAAAGATATGACAAGAACACTCATATCCTTTCCAAGTTCTCATTAGTCTACTCATATATGTATATACTGACCAAACACCCCAAATACAACTTATGAGGTTTAAAAGATTATTACTTAATCTTGTGAGCACTTGGATCTGTCACCAGCTTTTGTACGTTTACTTTTTACAATATCACATATACTAATAGCTTTTCCATCATTATAGGGGACTCAACACACTATCTAACTTGTAACTATAACTCATATATAATCATTCATCATCACTAATTATTATTTTTTTCAATAATATTTATTAATATTATTACACATTATTAAATATCACTATGACCATAAGGAACAAAATATATTATTTATTAATATTATATACACTTTATCCCTACATCACTATAATATAGAGAAAATTATTTAATACTAAGTCACTGAGGTATTGGATGATTATAAATATCTCAACATTTACATATAAGTTAGTTATTAAGGAGCACTTACAAGAACACAAGCACCATATGCCTTATTGTATTTAGAAGAAGGTTTATTAATTTCACTTGTACTATTTAATAACTTAGAAGATTCAGTTTCTTATAATATAAGAATCGTATTTAACAATACTCACACTACTCACTTATAGTATTAAATCCACATTTCTCACATATGCACATTCATTTTACAATATATATGGTTTACCGTTCACTAATACTAATAAGCAATGACTGATTGAATATAGTGAGTCTTTGATCACAACATTTACATTTGCAACAGCCTTCTATTATCTAGCGCCGTGCTGAATAATTCTTACTATACTGACATTAACGTCAGTGGCTAGAACATAGCCAATCATTACATTCATTCTAATTTCACACAGACCAATTAGGCGATAGCATTTAGCTTGTGCTTTAATACAGAGCTGAATAAGCCACTTGCTCTGTATGGCTAGACAGCTGACATGCGCACTAAGCGCTATACGCATACCAGTTAGAAACTCCAACAGTGCTCTATCATAAAATAAAGCTGATTATCAATTGAGTTTTAATGCGAATGGCCGCAACAAAGCAAATCATGACATTGATCTGAGGAGCTACACTGACCTATCGGATCATAGCTCCTCATTTGAATTGAATGCGTTATATGGTTACCATGGTCACAATACTGACATGCGCATTAGCGCTAGATACACGCCATCCAGAAACCTTATTGGAGATTTGTAACAACACAAAGTAAGTGATCGTGTTTAGAACTAATCTAATACACTTTTATTTATATAATAATCACTAAGAGCAAACCAGATCATGAAACCGAAAGGTATAGACATGCGAAATAATCTGTATAACATGTGATTTTATTTGTATGACAAATCTAAAAGATAGAGAAAACAGAGTGGGAATAGTTTGGATCATGATATTGAAAGATTTAAACATACGAAACAATCGCTATGTTGGATAATATATACAAAAAAGGAATAGTTAGAAAAGAAACCTGATAAATACTATTAAGGTATTTAATATTCAGTATCTTTGTCCTTATGTGTGATATAAATTGTCTCTAAACCTCACTATACTACCTCTACCAATTAAGAGGGATATCAAAAAGATGTGGAAATTGCAACTATGTGTAACTGTCTAAATTGGTTTTTTGTTATAATGTGTATTCATTGTTATTGTTTAACACACTGCATACAAATTGGTTTATGTCAAAACAAACTTGTAAACAAGACACCTATGATGTCATAAATCACACCCACTACAAGTGTTATCAATTATGTTAATTAGTTTGGTTAGGTATATGTAGCAAGTGTTTGGAAATCATTTTATTAAGCCTGAGGAAACAGTCTGTGACTGAGAAACGCGTCGCTGTATTTTAATTTATAATAGTAAAGTTTTATACCTTTTTAACCCAAACACTTGCTACTGTGTCTCATTTGGATTAAAATATTGTCCACTGGACCTCTGCTGTCTGCCTCCTGTGGAAGCCTTGATACAGTCTGTTGGGTGACTATATTGACCCCATCCTGTCTGATTAGCATCAATGGAGATGCTTTACTTTTTGTGAGTATATATCTTACCACACATACTATTGCTTCTAGTATAAGACTGTACTAGGCCATATAGGCACCTTTGTATCCCCTTGTGTTTTACTACAGAACATCTATCTGCACCCCAAGAGGTCGGTCTGCTGGGTGACTGTTATAGATCCCAGACTGCTCCCACTGCACTAATTGGAGTGCTTTTAAAATTGTGAGTTTGATAGAATACAATCTGATAATCAAATTCTGTGGATCAAACAATATTGGGCCATGTGGCGCATCTGTCTTTTTCTCTGCTTTTAGATTATCCTGTTGGATCCTGGCCGGGTCCTCTACAGATTGCTGCCTCTTCAACACCTATCTGAAAATTAAAAACTTTATTTTATACTACCACTTATTAGTTTATATTATTGTTATATTTATGTGAGAATTATCTTATATTTTGTTGAAATTTCATTTGCCAATTTTATTTTGTTGAAATTTTATTTGCCAATAGAATTCTCATTTGCCAATAGGCTCATCGGCACTGATATTCTATATATATTCTATATATATTTTGTGTATTCTATACTTATTATTATTATTGACACTCTATAGTCCTCTGAGTGCTATACTATAGGGCGCCCCCTATTCTATAGACAACTAATCGGCATAATCGATTATGAAAATAGTTGTCAGCGAATCTCATAATTGATTAGTTGGTTTG
This sequence comes from Bombina bombina, assembly GCF_027579735.1. Taxonomy (NCBI): domain Eukaryota; kingdom Metazoa; phylum Chordata; class Amphibia; order Anura; family Bombinatoridae; genus Bombina; species Bombina bombina. The sequence goes on from NC_069500.1 coordinate 1,304,173,615, forward strand.
CAATTAGTTGCTCTGTGCACAGCACCTGCTGCTTCACTCCAATGAGCTCCTGCACATGGTATTGTGTTTTATGGTTATGTCCTTAGCCTAAAGGACGTCTACAGACATTTTACTTTTCACTTTTTCAGGACAGTATAAGTTTCTTTTTAAGTTTACAACTACCCCTGTCTTATGTGCAACCCAGAAATAAAATAGGAGTCATCATTTGTATTGTTTATATTAAACAATAGCCCTAGATTGATGGGAGTTGTTATATGAATTGATGTCACTATTACCTGTTTGCACAATTTTTAGCAGATTGCTTGCTATTGCTGCTTATATGTACTCTATAGATAAATGTGTAAGGATGTGTCCTGTTACTGATATGTCCTTAGCCCTTTTGCCTTTTTTTGTTTTTTTATATTTTTAATTAATTGGAATATGTACCAAATTCAACCTCTATAAGTATATAGCTGTTATTTTAAGAGTGGGCTAGATATTTTTTTCCCCTAACCTTATAGCTGGTTGTTTACCATTGCATATTCAAGATATTTTTATGTCAGAATGAAGACCAGGCTTACTATGTTAAGAGGCCCCTTGCATTAGTAGAGAATGTTATAAACAGTGGTAGTCTACCCATTACTAGTTTTACCTCTTTTCAAACAGTTTGGGGTTTTGTTTTGCTTAAAGGGACATGAAACCCATTTTTTTTCTTTCATGATTTAGAAAGAGCATGTCATTTTAAACAACTTTCTAATTTACTTCTATTATCTAATTTGCTTCATTCTCTTGATATCACTTGCTGAAAAGCATATCTAGATATGCTCAGTAGCTGCTGATTGGTTGCTGCACATAAAGGCCTTGTGTGATTGGCTCATACATGTACATTGCTATTTCTTCAACAAAGGATATCTAAAGAATAGAGCAAATTAGATAATAGAAGTAAATTGGAAAGTTGTTTAAAATTGCATGCCCTATCTGAATCATGAAAGTTTAATTTTGACTAGACTGTCCCTTTAATTATAAAAATTTGTTCTGCTGCTTAAAAAATTGGACCAACAGTTGTGTTAATGTAAAGTTTTAGACTGAAGTATATATTTTTAACACTCAGTATATGGATTTTATTTTAAATATAGGTTTTTTATCCGATTAATCGAAAAAATAATCGGCCGATTAATCGATTATGAAAATAATCGTTAGTTGCAGCCCTATTCCAAACCCTCTCAGCCAACTTGGTTGGTAAATGAAAATCACCCCTTTATATTAAAAAGACAGTGCAGTGAAATAACAAATCCATGCAACATTGGATGGTAAGTGTGCAATACCTTTTAAATGTCTAGTATTTATCCCCAAGTGTAAAGCAGCCTAAATCCTTAACACCATTACAGTCACCTTGATAGATAAAGCAACATGCATTTCAATTGCACTATATATTCTTAGGCTTTTGATTGTATTACTGCAGTAAATGCTTCCCAGTATATATGCCCATAGCAAAGGGCCCGTGCACCTCTTCAAACACCACACCTACTCAGAGAGCTGGCAGTTGTGTGTATTGCTTCTGAGTACGTAATTTGTGACATGCAAGCCACTGCTGACTCTGTGAGAAGGTGTGGTGTTTAAATACTGGTGCGCAGCCTTTACAGAATATGTGCATAAGCTGCAGAAAAACACTAATAACTATTATTAGAAGCATTTTTGCTAATGGAAGTATATTGCAAAAATGCTTATTGTTCAAATTGAAATGCACCAATGCACATTTTATTTTTGACCTTTCTATCCCTTTAAGAGTTAATGTGATAAATGTTTCAAAAGAATTGTGATCAACCCCTAGATTTGATAATATTAGTAAACTGGGAAGTCTTTTTCCATCTGAATCATGAAATAAATATTTTGGCTGCTAAGCCATTTTCCACCTGGGTGCTAAGCTGGATTTTAGCTTTTTTTTTTACTTAGGCACATACCTTTCCAACAGTGGGTCTTGGGGGTCTGTAACTGCTTAGATGCCTGATATACAGGCTTCTAAGCAGCATGTACCCATTTACCTATATTGACCATTGTTAATTTTAAATAAAGTTGCGCGGTGACGTCATTGCGCGTGATGTCACTGCGCAAATCTTGAAGCCCCGGCGATGCCTCTCACTATTCAGTCCAGATCGCTGGGGTGGGAGTATGTGGGAGCCCCCAGATTGGCCTCAAGGTGGGTGAGGGCTAGCGACGGCTCTGAGCCATCGTCGGCACCTGACTGGGACAATCGTCTTTAGCACTCAAAGGGTTAAGCATACTCATTCTGTGCTTCTCCGCTTCACGTACAGAAAATACAAAAACAAATCAAAATTTAAAGACATAAAAATGATGTACTGCTGCCTATCAGAAAACCTATCATGCTTAAACCTGACAGATTGTTACTGAAGTAGAATTGTGAGAAAACTCTCAAAAACTCTCCAACTTGAAGTGAAATTGTATCACAGTGTCAGGCCCTAAGGGGCAGTAAGACCTGCGCTAGTCCTACTTTTCCTGGACGTGATGTTTGTGCAAAGGGGCTGAATGCCCCAGGGGGAAACAAGGATTAGTTGTTTGAAGATTTGTCATCTGTCAATCAATTACACAATATGGCGGGCGGAGGAGCTGTGCTTATAGTCGGAGCTATAAAAATTGGAGAAAATAAATACATATATAAAAAATTTGATGAATTTAACTCTGACTCATTTTTAAAAGTCTATCCAATGGCGTGAGCCAGTAGGGTTAAGTTTACATTCACTTTAAGGTTATGAGATTGTTTGTATTTGCTGATTACTCATAATGATGTCAAACTGTCTAAAAGAGTATAAATACCCCTTTCTTTCATATAGGTGGCGAGAGTCTAAGAGCTAGTTACTGATGGGATATACATTCCTACAAGGAGGGGGCAAAGTTTCCCAAACCTCAAATGCCTATAAATACACCTCACACCTCACTCATACCTCAGTTTTAAATACTTTGCCTCCTTAGGAGGTGGTGAAGCATGATGTGCTTAATTTCTCCAGTGAAAGGCATTTCTAAGCATATTGAAGCCCAGTTCCTCTCTAAGTGCAGTGTTTGAGGGATGTGAAGGGAGTATTGCCTGATGATACCATGTTTTCGTCTATGGGAAAGCTTTTCATAAAGTTCTCTGTAAATCAGTCACAGGGATTCATCTGCTGCCTTCCTTTATAGATCGACAATATACTCTTGTACCATTACCTCTGCTGATATATTTCAGTACTGGTTTGGCTGTCTGCTATATGTGGATGGGTGTCTTAAAGGTCAATGACTCTATGCCTAATAGAAAAGAGATGTTTGAGATTGGTTTCAGCTTGTCTATCATTCCTTTCAGTTGCTATTTGCATGGAAGTTTTAGGTCTCATGATTGCAGCATCGGACACAATCCCTTTTGCTTGTTTTCATATGAGACCTCTACAGCTTTGCATGTTGCACCAATGGTGCAGAGATTATACTCAGGTATCTCTCTGACTTGGTGGTTAAACCATCATCTTATTGTTCAAGTGGCCTTTGTTCGTCCTACCTGGACTGTGATAACAACAGATGCAAGTCTCACAGGTTGGGGAGCTGTTTGGGGGTCTCTGACAGCATAAGGAGTTTGAAATCCTCCAGAGGTGAGGTTATCAATCAATATCTTAAAACTCTGTGCTATTTTCAGAGCACTTCAGGCTTGGCCTCTATTAAAGAGACAATTGTATCTTTGGTTTCAAACAGACAATGTCAAAATAGTGGCTTATGTCAATCATCAAGGGGGGACTCTCAGTCCCCTAGCAATAAAAGAAGTGTCTCTATTACTTTCTTGGGTGGAATCCAACTCTTGTCTAATCACTGCAATTCATATACCAGGTGTAGACAATTTGGAAGCAGACTTTCTCAGCTGTCAGACTCTACATCCGGGGGAGTGGTCTCTCCATCCAGATGTGTTCGATCAGATTGTGCAGATGTGGAGTCTTCCAGACATAGATCTGATAGACATAGATCTGATCTGATCATCTAAACAAGAAACTTCCCAGATACCTCTCCAGGTCCAGGGATCCTCAGGCGGAATTGATGGATGCTCTAGCAGTTCCATGGTTTTACCAACCTGGTTACATTTTTCCACCTTTGGTTCTTCTTCCAAGAGTGATCTCAAAGATCATAATGAAACAATCTTATGTGTTTCTGATAGCACCAGCATGGCCTCACAGGTTCTGGTATGCAGACTTTGTCGGAATGTCCAGTTGCCAACCTTGATCACTTCCTCTAAGACCAGACCTTCTGTCTCAAGGCCTGTTTTTCCATCCGGATCTCAAATCTCTAAATTTGAAGGCATGGAAATTGAACGCTTGGTCCTTAGTCATAGAGCTTTCTCTGACTCTGTGATTAACACTATAATACAGGCTTGCAAGCCTATTTCAAGGAAAATATGTCACAAGGTTTGGAAAACCTGTTTCATGGAGTTCCACTCATGATTATTCTTGGCATTCTTTTAGAATTCCTATGATTCTACAGTTTATCCAGGATGGTTTGGATAAAGGTTTGACTGCCAATATTTTTAAAGGACAAATCTCTACTCTGTTGTATTTCACAGAAAGATTGCTAATCTTCCTGATGTTCACTGTTTTGTACAGGCTTTGACTCGTATCAAACCTGTTATTAAATCTAGCTCTCCTCCTTGGAGTCTAAATTTGGTATTAAAGACTTTGCAGGCTCCTCCTTTGAGCCTATGCATTCTTTGGACATTAAACTACTTTCTTGGAAAGTGTTATTTCTCTTGGCTATCTCTTCTGCTAAAAGAGATTCTGAATTGTATGCTCTCTTGTGAGTCTCCTTATCTGATTTTCCATCAAGATAAAGCTGTTTTGCCGACTTCGTTTTAAATTTTTGCCTAAAGTTGGGAATTCTTACAACATTAATAGGCAAATTAATATTCCTTCCTTGTGTCCTAATCCTAAGAATACTCTTGAAAGGTCTTTACATTCTTTGGATGTGGTAAGACCTTTGAAATATTATGTTGAGGCTACTATAGATTTCAGAAAGACTTCTAGTCTATTTGTTATTTTTTTCTGGTTCCAGAAAAGGTCAGAAAGCCTCTGCCATTTCTTTGGTATCTTGGTTGAAACTTCTTTTTTTTTTTTTTTTTTTAATTTCTATTTTATTGTTGTTAAACCATTTGGGATACAGAAAGGAAAAAAAAGGGTATTTACATATCAATAACATATTTGGGGTATCAATACACGATATACACCATTCAAAAAAAATACATATCCTAAACAATCCTTTTTAGCTTCTTATTTAAATTAACAAAACTTTCTGGTTTTTTTTTTCTTTTTTTGTTTTTTGTTTTGTTTTTCCCCAAATGGTTAACTTTCCTGGCTATGTTAGAACACAAGAAGAGAAAGAAAGAAAAAAAATACCCTATATAATTAAAGGTAATTCATTCCTCAAAATAGCATTTAGGACATATTCCCTAGATCTAAACGGATATATTATTTTCTTCTGCACTTCTATTGGTTGAAAAAGAATAAAAATCTCCCATTTTTTAAAGAAACTTGCAACTTCTTTATCTTTATCGTGATCTATCAGACTTTGCTCCATCATCATTTGTTGAAATATCTGCTTATTAAGTTCAATTATTGATGGTGATTTTTTCGAGATCCATGTTTTTAATAAAAGGAATCTAGCTACCCCTATCACTGTTTCAATGAATAACTTATTTTTAACTCTTTCTGTTGCAGGAAATAGAAAAAATACTAAGTCACGGTATACAACTGTCTCTACTTTTAATATTTTGGATATCCAGTAGCTTACTCTAATCCAGTATTGATTTACTATTGTACAGCCCCAAAAATAATGGAGAATATCAGCACTACTACTACCACACTTTACACACTTGTCTTTCAATTTACTATTCCATCTTGACATTAATGAGGGTGTCAAGTATGCTTGATTTAATATATTGATATGTGCTTCTCTGTAGTTGGTGGACATAAAGATTTTATTCTAATGATACTATTCTGGATATTTTCCTCGTTGCATTCTATTAATCCTTTCATATGCCATTTTTTTACAATCAGTTGCAAATTCGATTGACCCTCCTGGAGTGTTAAATCCTTATACCATTTTCCAATAGATACATCTCCTATTTTACACAATTCAAGCTTCACTGAGATTATAGGCCAGCTCCATTCTTCCCTTTGAATTATTAACAACTTATTGACTAAATTCCTTAGTTGAAGATATGCGAAAAAGTCTTTGCTAGGTAAATTAAATTCACATCTAATCGTTTCAAATGTTTTTATCTGTGGTATAACCATATTAAAATTTATCATTTGATTAATATCTCTCAATCCCTTCCTTTTCCATCTGTGGAACACAGCTGATTTTAATGCTTCAGGAAATGGGGGGGTAGCCTATTATTGGTAAATAATTAGATACTGCATATTCCACCTTAAGATTTTTACAATACTGCTGCCATGCTTTAATAACTCCCATGACTGACTTATAATTTTTAATCTCCTTTGGTATGTCTTTCCCTTGTGTATGTAAAAGTGCTATTAGCGAAAATGGTTTTACTATCCCCTTTTCTATAGCTTTAGCTGTGTAATATTCTTCATCTATCAGCCATTCATCTGCTATTTTGGTCAAACACGCTATATTATATTTTTCTAAATCTGGGAGGGCCAATCCTCCGCATTCTTTCGGATGTGATAATATTTTTAGTGATAGTCTCTTCCTTTTTTTCACCCCATAAGAATTCTATCATCTTTTTTTAAAATATTTTGATATCAACTTTCTTTATGAGAAGCGGGAGGTTCTGTAATTTATATAAATTTTTTGGAAAAGCAATCATCTTTATCAAGCTAATTTTCCCTGATAGTGCTAGCAGTAAATGTTTCCAGACAGCAAGCTGCTCGTATATCTTTTGGAATATTGGCTTAAAGTTCAGATCGTACCACAGACCCGGGTTCCTGTTTAGGATAATCCCCAGATATGTGATCTGATCTACAACTTCAAATGGGCTCTCCCCCGCCGATTTCCCTTTCCTATCTAGCCATAATAGCTCTGTTTTATTAATGTTTACCTTATATCCCGAGAATGAACTATATCCTTCTATAATCCCCATTAATTTTGGGATATTCTGCTTGGACTCTCTTAAGAATATTAATACGTCGTCTGCATATAATAATATTTTTTCCTCGATACCTTTACATAAAACTCCTTGCAGATCCTGTCGTATTTTAATAGCCAGCGATTCGATAGATACATTAAATAAAAAGGGCGAGAGTGGGCAACCTTGCCTAGTACCTCTTTCCAGTCTAATTTCTGCAGATTATATTCCATTTACGGAAATCAATGACACAGGATTTTTATATATTGCTTTAATATAATTCAGGAGGGGTCCCGAAAAACCAAATTTTATTAGAGATGTGAATAAATGATCCCACTGAACAGCGTCAAACGCTTTTTCAGCATCTATTGATATTGATGCTGCCTCTTGATTTAGATCATTAGATCTTTCAGTTAGATTCCTGAAATATTCTATAATAATGCATACTTTACGTATATTAACAACTGAACTCCGACCGTTCATAAAACCCACCTGATTAGGATGAATAATTTTAGTTAAATAATGTTTAAGTCTCTCTGCTACTATTGATGCTAGAATTTTATAATCTGCATTTAGCAGAGATATGGGTCTATATGATTCTGGTTTTTCGGGATCCCTACCTTTCTTATGGATCATAATTGTAACTGCTTTGGAAAAGTTTGTTGACATTGCCCCGTTTTCTATATAATAAAAATTAAATAATTTCGTCAGACAGGAAACAATTTCTTTAGTTAATATTTTATAAAACTCTGCTGGGAGTTGATCTGGCCCTGGTGCTTTGTTTAGTTTAATCTTATTGATAGTCGCTTCCACTTCCTCTTCTGTGATTGGTTGATTAATATACTCCATTTCGTCTGATGATAAGATTGGAGTAACTATACTATCCCAAAAAAGCGCCTTATTAGATCTATCTATCTCGCACGTGCTATAAAATTCTTGAAAAACTTGATGGAAAACCTTATTGATATCTACAGGGTCATATATATACTTATCTTCTACTTTTATTGAGTGAATAATATTTGATTTTTTTCTCTGACTTTGCGATTTTAGCTAGATAGTTACCTGTTTTATTCCCAAATTTTAGGAATCTTGCCATATATTTTAAATCTTCTCTAGCAGTTTATTGGAGAAAGAATATATCCCTTTCTTGTTTCGCCTGTATATATCTACCCCAGTTGTTTTTAGAAGTGTTTTGGAGATATCTATTATATGCGTTTATTAATTGTGCAGTTAATTGTTCCTCCCTCCTCTTCCTCTTTCTTTTAAACCGCACCATGTAGCTAACTATTTCGCGCCTTAATACCGCTTTTGCTGTTTCCCATAAAATTTCTACACGATTCTCATACTCTTTATTTAAATTCAGAAATACATTCCATCTTTCTTTCAACATTGATTTAAAAGAGGCATTTTTCAACATATATTTAGGGAAGAAAAAGGAATTTCGCTTGGGGGGGTTAATATTCAATTTATCCAAACAGATCTCTAATGTTATAGGCGCGTGATCTGAGATTGTAAATTCTTTAATATCAGCTTTAAGGTTTTCTTTCAATATAGTCTCTGCGACTAAAAAATAATCTATCCTAGATAGTGAAGAAAAAGTTTTAGATAGGCATCTCTATCTATTAGAGTCTGGATTTAAGGTCCTCCATATATCGTATATTTTAAGCCTTTTTTTAAGTGTATGTAATATTTTAATTTCTTTTGTTATTCTATAGTCCTTTTCTCTTCCCTTTGAACTTTTTCTATCTATTGGAAACCTAGGCGTCAGATTAAAGTCCCCAGCAATTATTAGATTATCATTGACATAATTTAGCAAAAGAGCCTGCACCCTTCCCCAAAATTCCCTATCTAGTGTGTTTGGCCCATATATATTACATAACGTGAATATCTTTTTCTTATTTCAATTTTAACAATTAAATATTGTGCGTTTTCATCTACTTTGACTTCCAATATGTTATATTCAAGTTTCTTATTTAATAAGATGGCCACTCCCTTTTTTCTTTCGGTACATGGCGTGGCCACTACTTCTTTTACCCAGTTGGTTTTTAGTTTAATTAACTCTGCTGCCGATAATCTGACTTCTTGGAGGAAGGCAATATCTGATTTTAATTTTTTGAAATGCTTAAGAATTGTCCTTCTTTTAATTGGTGAGAGAATTCCCCCAACATTCCATGACGTAAGATGTATTATATTCTTTGAACTAGAAGCCATATTAAAAATCTAAAATTACAACCTCTGTCATAGTGAACAGAGAGTATTCTTGATATATATCATAAATATCTTGTATGTCCTTTAAAAATAGCAGGAAGAGAAGAAAAAAAAAAAAAAAAGAAGAAAAAAACAGAGAAATAAAACCTTAGCACCCTCTACAGACCAATTATTCATTGCCACATTTTTTCTGTAGAAATTGTTTCGCTTCATAATTTTCTTAAAAGGATTCAATTTCCAGACTCTTTCTTTAAATATTGTCTAGCTTCTTCGCTATCATGAAAGGACTTGAGCCCTCCTTTTCCTATTACCTTAAGTATAGCCGGATATACCACAAAAGCCTGTAGGCCTTTCTGAATAAATTCAGAGCATAGTTGTGACATTATTTTCCTTTTATTGGATGTTTCTATGGAGAAATCCTGGAATATTAGTATTTTTCTATCTTCCATTATCAAAGGTGCAGGGAGTTTTTTGTAATATTTCAGAATTTCTTTTTTGTCCTTATAATTCAGGAATTTTACTATAACTGGTCTCAATGAATACCTAATTGATGACTCATCTGTCGAGTTCTGTCTACTTGGACCAATTCTATGCACTCGCTCAGCTATTATTCCAGGGCCATCTTTTGAAATGCCTAAGCGACTTGGTATCTCTTTAGTAATTAGTGACTCTAGATCTTGTTTTGCATATTTTTCGGGTATACCAATAAATCTTAGATTATTCCTTCTTGCTCTGTCTTCTGCCATGTCAGCTCTATCTTGTAATTTTTTAATTTTATCATTAAGTGTATCAATAATATTACTTTTAGCGTTCATCTGGTCCTCTAGGTCAGAAATACGGCTTTCTGCCTCTCCTACTCTCATATTGAATTGCTTTAGCTCATTTGTCACTACTGTTAAATCTAGTCTTATTTTTTCAAATTGTGGCATAAACAGGGCAGATATTTGAGTTATCAATGTTTGTGTGTCTATATTAGTTTGTGATGGACTTATTATCCATGTTCTCTTGAACTTGTTCAGTCACATTTTTATTTCTGTTTCTCTCTCTATTTTTAGCAGCCATTGTTGCTGGTGATTTATCTTTTAAATTATGAACAAATTTTTCCATTGATATAACAATTCCCTTATATATAATCTTAATAAGGGAAGGGAGGAGAAAAAAAAACCCTACTTTAAGAAGCTGAGTTCAAATTACATATAATAGTGTTGTGTTTAAAATTAGGTGCAAATGTGGAGTTTAAAAAAAAAAAAAAAAAGGATTTTCTGTTTTAGAAAGCTGTACTGAGGTCAGCTTAGGTGTAATGAAGTTGTGCAGAGATTAAGTGATAGTGCTAATACAATGTGTGAAAAGCGGAAAAAGGGAAGACTGAGATGTACTCAGATTCTGGTTGGTGTAAAAAAAACCTACAAATATGTGAAAAACCGTGAGGATATTTAATACAATATGTGAAAAAAAAAAAACGCCTCCCTTAGACCCTGTTTAACTTTCGAGATCAGACAGGATCGGGTACAAGGTGTATCAGTAAACTCCTTTATATATTATCTTTTGTTATAACTCATTTCCTATCTGTAAGGGAAACCATTAAACTCTTCATAGTACTGCTGTTACTGAAAAGCCATGCTGCGAATAGAAAAACCAAAGCTGCATCTTATATATATATTTTTTCTTTTCCTTTCCTTAAATTCTCTCACCTCAATCAGCCTAAATTAACAGAGTTACCCCCTATTCCTGATGTTTTATCTTTCGCCTTTCTAGTGTTTTATATTATCTTTTCTTTTACATTTGGGCACAATATTTCTCACAACAAATATATAGCAACTTTGACATATCATATGTTTATATTCTAAAACAACAGTTTAAAAGTTCTCAAATTTGTGCCTAATGTCAGCTTCTTCACTGGGTTACCCCGATTTCTGTGGGTCTTATCTCACTGTTATACCGACCCAGACTAGTAGGCTAGACAACTTAATTGCGTGTTATCCATGTCCTGATAATTCTTTAACAGAAAACCAAAAGAAAAACAGGAAAAAAACACAAAAACCCCCCAAAAAAACTGTTGCAGCAAAAATAGTGTTATCTGGTTCCACCAACACACAAGTATATAGGTTCTGCCTATGTATGCAACTAAATAGGCCTTTATAAGTTAAATGTATGCTTCTTCACTGGGGCTTAGTACAAGAGATATGGAGTATGCCTGTATGCCAAATCTTTCTCATTAAGATATTTCACTTTAGAACTTTGCTGCTTTGTAGAAATAGACAATGACAAAGAGCAGACATCTGTTTTTGTCTCTTGGGTATATCCCTTTAGAGTGTTAGTATCTTCACTGGGCTATTATTATGTATTCAGGGCTTACCCCAGACTTAATAACTAAACACTCTGTCTGAGTCCCCTTTGATCACTTCTCCCCTCTTTATGTGAAAGATTTATAATTTCTTCAGGAGAATAAAAAAGAGCAGCCTGGCCGTCTTCTATCTGACACAAAACCTTGACTGATTACCCAAAAGCAAGAGAGTTTTCTCTGAACTGATATTCACTTATAGTTCCTGACGCTCCTGTGTGATACTAGGCAAACCAGACTTTTAGCTATACATTTTAAATACCCCAAAAGTAGGGGATCAACAAAAAATCTTCTTGCTTCACTGCATGGGGCCCCAGGGGGATAAGACAGGACAACAAAGTTCATGCTGATTACACAGAAAGGAGGACACACTTACATTGTGTTTACTATGTTATCTCCATGTCCAAACTTATGTCCCTTGATAAGCTGTGCTGTTTTATATCTTTCCCCCTGGTTAATTCCCCTTACTGCTGACTATGTATAAGCAGATTTCACACAAGCATTTTGGGATAACGTCTATACTCTATCCTTTATTTACATCCACACACAGCCTTTTGGAATTCAAATTTCCTGCCTCCATACATCCAGGCTTCTTTTGCAGCACATTCAGATACAGTGATATTATTGATCAGTTTCCCCTGATCCGGGCTACAACACCTTAATGCAGGACGGACTTATCTGGGAGGTCGGCTTCTGTGCATTAGCTTCTTCACTGTGTGCAGAAACAACCGGTCCACAGCATGCAGAGGGTACTGCTCCTGCCAGGGAGCTATAGATGCTTGACTGGCCTCGGTGTAGTACAGTTGTCTCCTTCGGTCACGCGCCTTTACCAGCATACACTGCTGTCGCCCCCCCGGGCTGGATGGGACTTGTCTCGGGCGATGTAAGGCACTCCTGCCCGGCTCTATTTTGGGCCTAGGGCCTGTGACTCGCGGCTTGCGTTCCTCGGACCGAGCACTAGATTCGCGCCCTTCCGTTGTTGCCGCCCACCGGAAGCCCTTGGTTGAAACTTCTGATTCACAAAGCTTATTTGGAGGCGGGGCAGTCTCTGCCTCAGAGAATAACAGCTCATGCTACGAGATCAGTTGCCACATCTTGGGCTTTCAAGAATGAAGCTTCAGTTGATCAAATCTCCAAAACAGCCACTTGGTCTCTGCATACATTTACAAAATTTTACCATTTTGATTTTACTTCTTCAGAAGCAGCTTTTGGTAGAAAATTTCTTCAGGCAGTTATCTCAGTTTGATTCTAGTGCCTATAATTTAAGTTTTTTGAATTTTTAAGAAAACTTAATTTTGTTTGTGGATTTACTTTCTCAGCGGAAATAGCGGTATTTATTTTATCCCTCCCTCTATAGTTACTTGTGGATTTTTCTTCTTGCAGAGGTCCTCTTCATTCAGACACCACCGCAGTCCAAATTAATAATATTATCGGTTATTTTTAGAGCGCCAACATATTCCGCAGACTCTGAAGCTTAAATACAAGGTTTCTCCTAATATAGGGGTGCCCTTGCATTTCTATTGGCTGATTTTTTAATTCTTAGTCCAATCAACCAATAGAATGAATGCTTTTTGAAGTGTCTCTTTTTTTTTGTTGCAAACACAGTCTATTTGAGGTAAACACAGATTCAAGACAAAACCCCCAATGCCTACATTGCAGCTCAGTGGCAATGTCGGCGGACTTTTGCAGAAGTTGTGATCCCCACACCTACTCAGAGAGCTGGCAGTTGTGTGTATTGCTTCTGAGTACGTAATTTGTGACATGCAAGCCACTGCTGACTCTGTGAGAAGGTGTGGTGTTTAAATACTGGTGCGCAGCCTTTACAGGATATGTGCATAAGCTGCAGAAAAACACTAATAACTATTATTAGAAGCATTTTTGCTAATGGAAGTATATTGCAAAAATGCTTATTGTCCAAATTGAAATGAACCAATGCACATTTTATTTTTGACCTTTCTATCCCTTTAAGAGTTAATGTGATAAATGTTTCTAAAGAATTGTGATTAACCCCTAGATGTGATAATATTAGTAAACTGGGAAGTCTTTTTCCATCTGAATCATGAAATAAATATTTTGGCTGCTAAGCCATTTCCCACCTAGGTGTTAAGCTGAATTTAAGCTTTTCTTTTTTTTAACTTTTTTAAAATATATATATTTTTTCCAGATCCCCAGGACTTATACAGTTGGAAAGGTTAGGCACATACCTTTCCAACGGTGGGTCTTGGAGGTCTGTAGCTGCTTAGATGCCTGAGATACAGGCTTCTAAGCAGCATGCCCCCATTTCCCTATATTGTCTGTTGTTAATTTTAAATAAAGTTGCGCGGTGACGTCATCATGTCATTGCGCATGATGTCACCCCGCGAATCGTGAACCCCCAGCAATGCCTCTCACTCTTCAGGCCAGATCGCCAGGGCAAAGTTCCCCAAACCTCAAATGCCTATAAATACACCTCCCACCTCACTCATACCTCAGTTTTAAATACTTTGCCTCCTTAGGAGGTGGTGAAGCATGATGTGCTTAATTTCTCCAGTGAAAGGCATTTCTAAGCATATTGAAGCCTCTCTAAGTGCAGTGTTTGTTTGAGGGATGTGAAGGGAGTATTGCCTGATAATACCATGTTTTAGCCTATGGGAAAGCTTTTCATAAGGCTCTCTGTAAATCAGTCGCAGGGATTCATATCAATTGTATATTCGGTTTCAAACAGACAATGTCACAATAGTGGCATATGCCAATCATCAAGGGGGACTCTCAGTCCCCTAGCAATGAAAACGTGTCTCTAATACTTTCTTGGGCGGAATCCAACTCTTGTCTAATCACTGCAATTCATATACCAGGTGTAGACAATTGAGAAGCGGATTTTCTCAGCTGTCAAACTCTACATCCGAGGGAATGGTCTCTCCATCCAGATGTGTTCTATCAGATTGTGCAGATGTGGAATCTTCCAGACATAGATCTGATGGCCTCTCATCTAAACAAGAAACTTCCCAGATACCTCTCCAGATACAGGGATCCTCAGGCGGAATTGATGGATGCTCTAGCAGTTCCATGGTTTTACCAACCTGGTTAGATTTTTCCACCTCTGGTTCTTCTTCCAAGAGTGATCTCAAAGATCATAATGAAACAATCTTATGTGTTTCTGATAGCACCAGCATGGCCTCACAGGTTCTGGTATGCGGACTTTGTCCGAATGTCCACTTGCCAACCTTGGTCACTTCCTCTAAGACCAGACCTTCTGTCTCAAGGCCTGTTTTTCCATCCGGATCTCAAATCTCTAAATTTGAAGGCATGGACATTGAACGCTTGGTCCTTAGTCATAGAGGTTTCTCTGACTCTGTGATTAACACTATGATAAAGGCTCGTAAACCTATTTCAAGGAAAATATATCACAAGGTTAGGAAAACCTATATTTCATGGAGTTCAACTCATGATTATTCTTGGCATTCTTTTAGAATTCCTAGGATTCTACAGTTTATCCAGGATGGTTTGGATAAAGGTTTGACTGCCAATATTTTGAAAGGACAAATCTCTACTCTGTTGTATTTCACAGAAAGATTGCTAATCTTCCTGATGTTCACTGTTTTGTACAGGCTTTGACTCAAATCAAACCTGTTATTAAATCTATCTCTCCTCCTTGGAGTCTAAATTTGGTATTAAAGACTTTGTAGGCTCCTCCTTTGAGTGTAAGCATTTTTTGGACATTAAACTACTTTCTTGGAAAGTGTTATTTCTCTTGGCTATCTCTTCTGCTAAAAGAGATTCTGAATTGTATGCTCTCTTGTGAGTCTCCTTATCTGATTTTCCATCAAGATAAAGCTGTTTTGCGGACTTCGTTTTAAATTTTTGCCTAAAGTTGGGAATTCTTACATTAATAGGCAAATTAATATTCCTTCCTTGTGTCCTAATCCTAAGAATACTCTTGAAAGGTCTTTACATTCTTTGGATGTGGTAAGACCTTTGAAATATTATGTTGATGCTACTATAGATTTCAGAAAGACTTCTAGTCTATTTGTTATTTTTTCTGGTTCCAGAAAAGGTCAGAGAGCCTCTGCCATTTCTTTGGTATCTTGGTTGAAACTGCTGATTCACAAAGCTTATTTGGAGGCGGGGCAGTCTTCACCTCAGAAAATAACAGCTCATTCTACAAGATCAGTTGCCACATCTTGGGCTTTCAAGAATGAAGCTTCAGTTGATCAAATCTGCAAAGCAGCCACTTGGTCTTTGCATACATTTACAAAATGTTACCATTTTGATTTTTTTGCTTCTTCAGAAGCAGCTTTTGGTAGAACATTTCTTCAGGCAGCTATCTCAGTTTGATTCTAGTGCCTATGATTTAAGTTTTTTTAATTTTTAAGAAAACTTAATTTTGTTTGTGGATTTAATTTCTCAGCGGAAATAGCGGTTTTTATTTTATCCCTCCCTCTATAGTTACTTGTGGACTTCCACATCTTGGGTATTATATCCCATCAGTAACTAGCTCATGGACTCTCGCCACCTATATGAAAAAAAAAAACATAATTTATTTAAGAACTTACCTGATAAATTTTTCTTTTTAATACACCTCACTATCTTGGCTATATGTTAAACTGAGGTATGAGTGAAGTAGGAGGTGTATTTATAGGCATTTGAGGTTTGGGAAACGTTGCCCCCTCCCGGTAGAAATGTATATCCCATCAGCAACTAGCTTGTGGACTCTCGCCACCATGAAATAAATGAATTTATCAGGTAAATTCTTACATAAATTATGTTTTCCTGACCATAGAAGGGGGCACAAAAGATTATCTGAACCAAATGCTGTCATACTGTCTGGTATGGTATAATATTTATTTATATGCAAGCATGACTAAACTATTGTAACTCTGCAACATGTGATTCATATTTTTAAATTTTCATTGCATTTATTAAAATACATATTTGCTTTATATTATTTTTCTCTCACGCTTGTTTCTATATATACTGTGTATATATATATATTGCACTCAAAATCATTAATAAGATATAAGATACTTTCTACTTATATAATATTAGAGGTAGGAATCTGAAATTTAGATATCAGAATAACCTCTCTCTAAGGCCTCGATGATCAAAAGTGCTGCGAGTCGGCGATATATTAAAAAGGGATCGGACATTACTCTTTAAAGGCAGCATCGCAGAGGGGTGTTTATACATCGCAATGGTGGGTACCGATGCTGGCAAAATATTCCAAGCAGCATCAGCACCGACATTGGTGATGTAAAGTAAAGGATCCCTTTTAAAAAAAACACCCGAAAATACAAAACTCTAACACTAACACTAAAAGTTCCTAGAACAAAATCCCTTAAAAGGGCTTTTGTAGGGCATTGCCTTAAAGTGTCACAGCTCTTTTTTAGATAAATACTTCAACCCCATTTTACAATAACAGTAACCCCCACCCCCCAAAAAAGCCTAATCTAAAAAAAAATCATTATCCTAAAAAAACATTACCCTGAAATGGGCATTTGGTTGGGCATTCCTTTTAGAAAAGATATTTGGCAGGGCAGTACCCACAGCTCTTTTGCTACCCAAAAAATCCTTATCTAAAAAAAGATTGCCCTGAAAAGGGCATTTGGTTAGGTTTGCCCTAAAGCGAAACAGCTCTTTTAGGAAAAATTACCTAAACTAAAAACCATAAAAGGGAAAAAAAAACTAATCTTAAAAATGTAAAAAAAAAAAACACCACAAAAAAAAATCCTAAAGCTTAACCCCAAAGTTTGTACTCACCATCTTGACTCAGGCGGGTGCTCCTCTTCTTTCTTCATGGCGGCGATCCTCTGGGGCGGTCGTCTTCATCTTCATGGGGGCTGTCCTTTTCTTCCATCTTCTGCCTTCCATCTTCTTCTATCCAATCCTTTTTTCTTCTTTTCTTCTTGCAGAGGTCCTCTTCATTCAGTCACCACCGCACTCCGAATTATCGGTTATTTGTAGAGCGTCAACATATCCTGCAGACTCTGATTAAAATGTCCTGCAGACTCTGATTAAAAAATGCCCTTGCATTTCTATTGGATGATTTTTGAATTCTTAGTCCAATCAACCAATAGAATGAATGCTTTTTGAAGTGTCTCTTTTTTTTTTTTGCAAACACAGTCTATTTTATGTAATCACAGATTCAAGACAAAACCCCCGTTGCCTACATTGCAGCTCAGTGGCAATCTCAGCGTACTTTTGCAGAAGTTGTGATCCCCATTATAACCTGGGGGAGACATATCGCCACTCGTTAGCAAATCAAGGTTCAGCCCACCTTTTTAATATATCAATAGATAGACTGAGAGCATGATGAACCCAAACAGGCAATTTTTCATCAGCTTTCGATATTTTGAATATCAGGGCCTAATACCCAGTGCAATGATACCACATATTTTCATGACCATATTTTTAAGCTTGGTCTGAAAATGACTGAAGTAATATACAAGATAGCTGCACTTTTTGCCAAAGTGACTAAAATGTGTGCGTAGTTTATTCCTAATTGTAATCAAACTTGAAAGGGTTGTAAAAGGTAATAACACACACACAAACCACACTCATACAACACACACACACTACACACACAAACCACATACACTCTCATACAACACACACGCCACACACTCGTACAAAAACACCACTCTCATACAACTCACACACTTGTATACAACAGACACCACACGCACTCTCATACAACACACACATACTCTTGTACACCACCCATCCACACTCTCATACATCTCATTGTGGTCCAGTAATTATGGTGTTGCAACCAAGTAATGGGTCACGACACATGGTTTGAAGAACCCTGCTCTTTGACATTATAAAGGAAAAAAAGGTACGAACTGTTACATTGCACAAAACACAATGTCTACATGTATTACTGCAAAACAGAAGGAACAAAGTTTCGGTAAAAAAAGTAGATTAAAGAGACAGTAAACACCTTAGATTTTTTTAAATATAACGTTTAGTTATGAATAATGTAAGTATATTGCAATTTTGTTTTATTATTTATTTTACCCCCTTTTCATGTCACTTAGCTCTGAAAACTGAGTAAATTTTAATTCTCAGAACTTGAAATGCTCCCTGCTGACTTTTTAAGGGTAACTCTGGTACACATCTCTTCTTAAGTGGCTTTATCAGATAACAACATTAAAACAATGCATTTTATACTAACTTTATGACAGTGGCTAGCCTTGTTGTCTATGGACTAAAGCCCAGATTGGCTCCTCCAAATAAGGCAAATTGTGAGTGAAAGTTTGGCTACTGAAAGCTAGTTGCAGTAAAAAGGATGTTAATTTGTTTTATAAACATTTAAACTTGGCTGATATGTTATTCTTTAGCAACACAACAGTAAAGTCTTGTAATTACATGGTGTTACTGTCCCTTTAAAGTACAAAGTATAACAACACTCATTTTAATGCAGTACTATATTGTAATGTGCTGGTCTCGCCTTCACATCTAGAAATGTAGGGGGCGTGTCTTAATGATACAGTGAAAATTGTCATTTTCTAGAATTCATTTAGGGATCCTGCAGTGCTGATATATTATATTAGGTAATTTTGCTTGAGTGGTGTGCCTTTGAGGCAAAAAATAAACATTTTTTGCACAGGCACAAATAATTGTTTCAGATGATAATTTGTTTCAGATTAGACTGAGAAACGCGTTGCAGTAATTGATTAAAAGTTGTTTTTATTTTACTAAAGCTGTCATTTGTGTATGACTTGCAAGTTGTCTTTGAACATAAAGAGTGTTTTGGAGATAGCTGCCTTTGAATACAATTCACCCATTTGCTTTGGTGACATCCAGAAAAAGAGCACTGCCAGCCTGCCTTATAGCACCTTACATTTGGTGTCAACTAAAACTGAGTGTGGTCATTTTTAAATACCAATACGAATACCAACAATACAGTATCACGCTTTGTGGCACCCCTTCTTTTGTATTATAAGGAGAAAGAAGCACACTTTTCAATAGTAAAAACTGTCAGCAAATACAACAGTATCAGTGAGACTTGTTCATAGTCTATTTTAAAAATATATGTATTTTGCACTGATGAATGAAAACAGAATTTGCACCTTACTCATACTCAAGTCTTAATAAAGGTATAGCCAGTGGTATTTGACACTTACAATACTAGATAGATAAAGAGACCTAAAGACACCTATTGTTGTGATTAAACAAAAAATTACATCAATTGAATTTTAATATTAATTAACAATAAAAATAAATTATATAAATTAAAGGCAAAAAAACGTATATTGATATGTATAGTATACTTCTTTATGTTGAAAAGTAATAAACAGTTGTGTCATACATCTTAAGTGAGAACACATCTCCTTGAGGTTTCTTCTGAATGAAGAAGATAATGTGGTTATTGCTGAATGAATGATGTGTTTTCTTCAAACCTTAAAATACCACTAAATACAGTAGAATTAATATACACTTAAAAAGACAATTCAATAACACTGACTTTGAAATGAGCAGTAGAACATTTTCTGACATTTTAAAATGAATCCAGTTTTTCTTCCCCCTGAACCATGTGACAGCTATCAACCAATCACAAAATGCATATTCATATATGCTGTGTACTTTTGCTCATGCTCAGTAGGAGCTGGAGCCTCAGAAAGTATGCATACAAAAAGAATATGCACATTTTGAAAATGAAAGTAAATTGGAATTATTGTTTTTAAATTGCATGCTTTATCTGAATCATGAAACATTAAATTTGACTTTAGTGGCCTTTTAACAACAATCATTTCAGTGTGTTTGGTCTATGCACAAAATTTTACATTTAAAAACTTTTGCTTTACTTTGTAATAAATCAAAAAGTGTTGTTGAGGGTGTAGCTTTTCTATTCGATAAATTAAAAATGCCCCATAAATGTGTGTCATTAAAGGGATAGTAAAGTCCAAATTAAACTTTCATGATTCAGATAGGGCATGTAATTTTAAACAACTTTCTAATTTATATACAACATAAAAAGACAGAAGCGCCACATGGCCTAGTATTGTATAGATCAGAGCTTTCCAAACTTTTTATGTTGGTGACACACTTTTTAGACCGACATCATTTCGCGACACAGTAATTCAGTTGTACTAACAAACAGGAGGTTAAACTAACTTGTTTTAAGAGATACGGACACATACATGAATTATATAATAATGAAATGTATTTACAAGTAACAGTAAGTATGTGCAAGAATTAAAAAAAACGTTAAATAACACCAATAGCTACTTGATATTTTAATGGGATGTATGAGGTTGATGGGATGAACATAATTTCTGAATATTTGGTGGAATATTAGATAAAGACACTCGCATTTCATCATCAAGCATTTCTTAAGCTTCCACTTCCTATCCATATATCAAGAGCAGAAGCAGCAATGCACTACTGGGAGTTAGCTGCAAAAAAATCACACTGACTTCAACTCAGCATTTAAGCTGCCGCCCTCAGAGCTCGGTGAGTCCGATTGACTACTGCCCGTGCTGCAAACACACTTCTCTACCACTCACTGACTACATATGCAGTCACAAGCCAATTAAGGAGACTACACGTGCAGTCAGGAGCCAATGTGCTGCCAATGGGAATAGTTTCAGTTCCCACTGAGCTGCGCCAATAGGTTAAGATGATCTGTGTCCCCCTAGGTATCAATCACGAGTCAACCATGTGATATGCATAGCAGGCAGACGGAAAGTCAAAAACCAAAAAAAAAAAATTAAAAAAATTTGTGCTGAAGCAGGGACACACCTACACACTGCTGCCGACACACTAGTGTGTCCCGACACACAGTTTGGAAAGCACTGGTATAGATGATAATAAATTTAATGTGTAAAATGTTACACTCACATTAAGTAGAGCACCCCTAGTGGTGCAGAAGAGGCAAGCTGGAATCAAACAGTCACCCAGCAGACTGACCTCCGGTGTATAAACAGCAATCTGCAGATAATGTGGAGAAAGCAAACACACACACCAATATAGCCTAGTACTGTATGACTGTGAGAAATATGGTATCAATAAGAATTGCACTCACATTTGGTAGAGCACCTCTCTTGGTGCATTAGAGGCAGGCTGGAATCTAACAGTTACCCAGCAGACTGGCCTCCTGTGTGTTGGGGAACTCCAAGGATCAGGATACAAGAAGCAAACAGTCCACAAAAAGGTGATGCCTCAAACCAGAATATAGGTGAAGGTAAAAAAGTATGGCAGCAAGTGGTAAGTATATAAACTTACTTTATTAAAATACATAAAAACAAGCAACGCGTTTCTCAACCAACTGGTGGCTGTTTCATCAGGCTTAATACAAGGAATAAAACACACTTACTATATATACACTATACAAAAAATCTTGTGCAATATACAACACCTGATCTGGGTGTTAACCAATGAAATATGTCATGGCAACAAGAGAATAAACAAACAGAATGTAACATGATTAGAAACATAATGCAACATAGTGAATACATATAATCAAGTAAATGATTACTAGATAGTGTTTTCCACTTAAGTGAATGGTTCAATGTATTTTAGACACAGCCCCCCAAAAATGAGGCACCAGAAGTTATTGCTATCAAAAAACGCCGAACATAATAGTAAATAAAGATGATATGGATAAATAGTACTAACCTATATATATATATATATATATATATATATATATATATATATATATATATATATATATATATATACATTTAAGACAAACCTAATATAAAGTTAGATACAGAACTTATCATATCCAGGGGTGTGTGCATATAAGGTATGAAAATGTGCTACTTACTTATAGGACTGCCGTGTCAAGTTGCGTTTTTGAAAGTTCATTCTATTTTGGCATTTTCGCCATAATATAGTGACTATTTGACACTAAAGTTGTAAGATACGATTACTATTCTGATAGTCTATGGTAGTATAATATTCTAATGACCACTACGGAACGAAAGGAGAATTAATAGAGAGGTGGAGTCAGAGCTGTACAACCTCTAAAAGCACATAGGCTATATAAAACCCTCCCCTATCTGTGATACAATAAGTGTCAAGCCAATAACTTGGGAAGGGTTTGGGAGAGTAGCAAAACAGCCCAGTGTTATCTGCATTGTCAGCGAATGACACGATCCATCAACATCAACTGGAAACCTCCCTCCTTGTAGCGTGGTGCATGACAAATAAATAGATATAGAGAAACTATGGGAGAAAACATCAACTGAAATATATGAGGATATAATCATGAAAATAGTGTGTTTGTATGATGTTATTAGGACAGACGTGTCATATATCCTGGCTATTACTATATACTCTGCAGGAACAACAAACCTTATGAATCTATATGTGTGTGTATATATGCTCCAATATAAAACATACGGGTGACATCAAATGGACTAAGCCATATGATAGACGTTAGTGACCAATTGTAATGCTTTAACAACAATTATTAGTTTAGTTAGTTTGTAGCTTTTCAACTTCAATTAGTTCACTATGGTAAGTGAGTGAACTGGAATAGGGAAAAGCAATTTAGTTTTAATTAATAGAATGACCCCACCTGAATAGGGATTAGTTAGTATGAGAGCATATTGCAGGGTGGCAAAAGTTATTAAATACTTTAACTTCAATCTGACAATTCTCACAAGCCTTCCAATAATTATTTGTATGAGTGATATAAATGGTCTCTAGAAGTATTCTGTAAGAATGAGTTTAGAAACACTGACTTGATTGCAGTTCATATAATAGATACATTCATTATAAGTGGTAGTTCATATTTACAAGATATATCATCTGAAACAGTTCATATATTTACAAGAATTATCATAGGATGCAGTTCATAGTGTTTGTTAATTTATCAGTTCATAGATGTACCAGTTCTGTTGAATAACGTAGGTCAAATATTACAAGATATATCATATGTTGTTATTCCTCATATATAAAAGGTAAGTGCATATTAGATACAGGTATATCAGATACAATACATTTCTTATCATCAAGTGAATACTTGTGTGTGGATCTGTGTAGCGTCTTGCGAAGCAGAGAGAGGAGCTGCAGCAGTGTGAAATGATTCACTCCAGAGCGAGGCTGACTGATGTCAGATAGTAGCGATGAACGGAGTAACAAACAATTTCGAGATCCAGTGTTACAAGTTTACAATTCATAGGAATAGTTGTTATTGCAGAGTTTGTTCTACGTTGCAAGGAGTGAAAGACTAAAGTAGTTAAACCTTTATGAAAAGGTAGGTGAGGTTTCATACTCTTACTAAATAAGAGAATGAAAACGCTGAGAGAGCTAAAGTGAACAGCTACAGGAGTAACTAAGAAACACAATAACTAAGCACTGATTAGGAGGATATGACATCCTTAAATAGCAGATGGTGGTAAAGGAAGGTGTTCTTCTTAAATGTATAGATACAGGTGTTCTTCTTAAAGGCATAGATACATGACAGATCCCACTCCTCAAGGAATCCTCTATGAGGATTACTTGCTTGGTTTCTGAGGGTATTGTTTGTGGAAGGATGTAACCAATCTAGGAGCATGAACATCTTGATGCCCAAGAGTCTTCTTCCTGTCCATAACCGAATCAATGTACAAGATATTCAAGCTTTCCCCTGTGTAACCTGCAATCCAGGATACTTTCAATCTGATACTCAGAGTGATCTTCAATTAGTTGGCTAGCCTTTGAGAAAGCCGAGTACGGCGAAATACGCATCAGGCGCTTTTGAGCTCAGCTATCCAGTATATTAGACAATAATTATATATTTTTATATCGTTGTCGTTTGTTAACCTTTTATTAGTAATTTGTAGTGGCCACTCAGACCGGCCTGCACAGCTCCAGCATTGCATACAGATAGCTTCATATGTTGTGAGGTTAATCCTCTTTTTTCTAGATAGTTTTTGTGCAATTCGTGAGCCTTTTCTGGTGCACACCTGCCTGAGGCTACCTATTATATACATATTCACTTGTGGTAACCACGCTTACCCCCTACTATATTTATACTATCTTAGTACCTGACTGTTGGGAGGTTTTTCCTCTGACTTGCACATATAGAGAATTAATTGATCATTTCTGTGCAATTACTTTATACTAAGTTTAGTATTTTCTTATATATGGATGACTTTATTTCCCTTTGATGGTCATTCTCTGGATATGCTGGCTCCACCCCTGTTTGTATTTTAATTCAAGTTTTATTTCACTACTACATTGTTAGTCCTATTTTTTATTAGTTACTAATAAATGTTGTTTTACTTATACCCGTATTTTGGCAGCCTTCCATGCCTTTCACTATTATTATTGTATTTTTTGAGTGCTCTGTAACTGTCCACTTTCTTTCTCCTTGTTTCTATTACTATTACCTGGACAGTGAGCACCCCCATCATCCATTGTAGCCCTTGGGTTAGTATACCCTTTATTCACAGTGTTAGCTCTGCTGACATTAAGATTATGGTTAATATAATTTTGTTCATGGGGTTATTATAGATTCTACCTCCCCTTCTTTTGTTAGATAACCTGATCTGCAATTAGTACTGGAGGTGGGGGAGTTTTAAGTCTGGAAGGATTGGAATCTGGTATGTGAGGTTTGAGTAAGGATACATGAAATGATGGATGTATCTTATAGGATGGTGGAAGGTCAAGGATAACAGCATTAGGATTGACAACTTTCCGGATTGCAAATGGTCCAATATAGTGGCTTGCAAGTTTTTTAGTTGGAACATATAACTTTAAATTTTATTACAAGACCAGAGACTAATATTTTGCATAATCCTTCAATTTACTGCTCAGGACAGCATTTAAAAGTACAGTTAAAACATCATATATCATTTCAAAATAAAACAAATAAAAAACTGCCAGAAAAATGGAGACCAATGAGATAACATTTTGAGTGGACAGTGACAAAAAAGACCAATCAGAGTCATTAACATATCCAAATAATTACAGTAAGACCCAAACTGTCCTCTTTCTTTTTGCTGCTCATACAAGATAAGTATATTTTTCTCTGCTCTGCAGTTTAAATAAAAATTTAATTTAGTATTTTACTTTTTTCTCTTAATTCTTTTTCTTTCTTTTTTTCCCTACACATGTATATATTTTTTTTTTTCAGTTTTATTTTTTTTCTTTCTTTTCATTTTATTTTATTTAGTTTATTTCCTTTTGTGTTTATTTCACTTTCATTATGTATTTATCATGTCACTTGGTTTTATTTTTTCTTGACACATTATTTTGGGTTTCATTTTTTCCTTCTTATCTCTATTGTTTGCTTTTCTGTTTGATCGTTTCTTTTTTTGCTAATACATCCATTTTGAGCGCTCACGCTCCTTCTTCCTTCCCCTCTTCCCGCTTTGTCTACTTTCCTGCCTTACCTGAGCTTGAGACCTCTGTCTCCCTCTGTGTTGTTTTCCCTATCTGACGCACTGTTTCTTACAGCTCCGTCTCCTTCTGGCTTCCTCTCAGACCAGACTTGTTTACACTGTGTCTCCTCCCTCACATAACGTCACAGACCTTACATACTCCATTTTCATTCAAATAGCAACTTTGTAATTCTTTTGTTCCAATACCTTGTTAATTGTGTCTTATTTAAGTATTTTTACTTCATTGTAACTTTAGCACTCAAATATAGCTTAGTAGTTAAGCATTAGGCTGGGAATCACAAGGTCAGTGGTTCTATTCCCAAGAAGTATATATTTTAAATTATTTATTTTAAAGGGACACTGAACCCAATTTTTTTCTTTCATGATTCAGATAGAGCATGCAATTTTAAGCAACTTTCTAATTTACTTCTATTGTCAATTTTAATTCGTTCTCTTGCTATCTTTATTTGAAAAAGAAGGCATCTCAGCTAAGGAGCCAGCAAATGTTTGCTTCAGTACCATGGACAGCACTTGTTTATTGGTGCTGACCAATCAGCAAGGACAACCCTGGTTGTTCACCAAAAATGGGCCGGCATCTAAACTTACATTCTTGCTTTTCAAATAAACATACCAAGAGAATGAAGAAAATTTGATAATAGGAGTAAATTAGAAAGTTGCTTAAAAATGCATGCTCTGTGTGAATCACGAAAGAAAATTTTTGAGTACAGTGTCCCTTTAAGTCTACATTTATTGTATACATTATATACATTATTTATTTATTTGTATTATGTCTCAAGAACACAATATTATTTCTGAGAAATCTTTACAACAGATGATAAACTCTATGGAGAATTTTAGAAAACAAATTTCTGCTGATATTCAATCTTTAAATAAAACTCAAGCAACACCAAAAAAGGCTACGCAAAAAAGAAAACATATTTCTCATAAATTGGCACAAAAAATTCTGCCAAAAATGTTGTTAAAGGGGCATTACGTTTGCAAAGTTCAAACAATAAAAAGAAAGTTTTTCCTACTACTTCTAAAAATATTTCTATTTCCTCTCCTGATTCAGAGGATAATTTTATTTTTAAATCAAAAACTTCTAAGCCCCACGTAGACTTTGATTCTACACCTGAGTCTTCCGACTCCTTTTCATATGATGATAATGATTCTAATTCTTGGCAATCTATTTTTACTCCTGAATTTTCACAAAATTTAGACTCTGACTCATCTCCCAGGAATAAAAAAATCCAAAAATCTTTCTAAAAAACATAAACACATTTTAGTTAATAATTTAGGTAACCCCTATTTAAAGCCTGAGGATTTACAACATGGTGTCCTTCTAAAAGGGTCGCAAAATGTTTAGACTTTTATATTAGAAAACCTTTAGATAAACAGTCTAGAAATAATTTACGTTCAGAATGTCCTCGTCCTGAACTCCCTCAGAAATTTTCAATCACCCCTGATATTGACGCTAACTTACTTAAATTTATTTCCTCTCCTAAATTTAACTTACGCCATGGTCCTGACAGATTCCTTAAATCATGTCAGGACAAACTCTTAGATTTCCTTGGTCCAAACATTTTTGAATTAGCTGAAGAAGCTATTACTGTTAATTCGTTTATCGACCCTCTGATCCTTAGAGAATGGATCCAGAGAACCATTTATTTAATTGGTAATGCCAACTCAGCCTTGGCCACTCAGAGACGCAGAATTATTCTAGAAAATTAGATCCTAAACTAGCAGATTTTGCTCCCACTGAAATGGGACCTAAGGCTGAAGGCCTATTATTTGGAGAATTGGGTCTTAAAGAACTGGGTAATTATGTGAACACCTTTAATAGCCTTAATAAAGTTAAGACTTCAACTAAGAAAATCTTTTACCCTCCAAACCGGGTTTTAGACACGGCCGGGAAAGGTAGAGGCCGTTTTCCCAGCTGAATGCCCTCCATCAACAGGTCTCACTTTCAGAACAGACCACAGTTCACAAACCCTGCACTCACTACCTTCTACCCAACAAGGACAAGACAATGGCAATACAGACCCTTCAGATCAAGACCTCACTCAAGACCTTTCCCAGGTACTTATTCTCTATCCACATTTCTCTTGTAAGGTGTATTCAGTCCACGGATTCATCCATTACTTGTGGGATATTCTCCTTCCCAACAGGAAGCTGCAAGAGGATCACCCACAGCAGAGCTGTCTATATAGCTCCTCCCCTAACTGCCACCCCCAGTCATTCTCTTGCAGCTCTCGACAAGGGAAGTAGCTAGAGAAATGTGGTGAATTAGTGTAGTTTATCTTCAATCAAAAGTTTGTTATTTTTAAACGGTGCGGCGTTGTACTGTTTTTTACCTCAGGCAGAAATTAGAAGAAGAATTTGCCTGAGGTTTTTGATGATCTTAGCAGGTTGTAACTAAGGTCCACTGCTGTTCTCACACATAACTGAAGAGTATGAGGAAACTTCAGCTGGGAGAACGGCCTGCAGAATTAACTGCCCTGAGGTATGTTCAGCATATTATTTTCTAGAGGATGATAAGAACTAGAAAATGCTGACAGTGCCTGATATAGTTAAGGTAAGCCTGATTGCAGTGATTTAATAAACGACTGGCATCATGCTTGCAGTAAAAAGTTCAGTTCATAGATGTACAAGTTCTGTTGAATAACGTAGGTCAAATATTACAAGATATATCATATGTTGTTATTCCTCATATATAAAAGGTAAGTGCATATTAGATACAGGTATATCAGATACAATACATTTCTTATCATCAAGTGAATACTTGTGTGTGGATCTGTGTAGCGTCTTGCGAAGCAGAGAGAGGAGCTGCAGCAGTGTGAAATGATTCACTCCAGAGCGAGGCTGACTGATGTCAGATAGTAGCGATGAACGGAGTAACAAACAATTTCGAGATCCAGTGTTACAAGTTTACAATTCATAGGAATAGTTGTTATTGCAGAGTTTGTTCTACGTTGCAAGGAGTGAAAGACTAAAGTAGTTAAACCTTTATGAAAAGGTAGGTGAGGTTTCATACTCTTACTAAATAAGAGAATGAAAACGCTGAGAGAGCTAAAGTGAACAGCTACAGGAGTAACTAAGAAACACAATAACTAAGCACTGATTAGGAGGATATGACATCCTTAAATAGCAGATGGTGGTAAAGGAAGGTGTTCTTCTTAAATGTATAGATACAGGTGTTCTTCTTAAAGGCATAGATACATGACAGATCCCACTCCTCAAGGAATCCTCTATGAGGATTACTTGCTTGGTTTCTGAGGGTATTGTTTGCGGAAGGATGTAACCAATCTAGGAGCATGAACATCTTGATGCCCAAGAGTCTTCTTCCTGTCCATAACCGAATCAATGTACAAGATATTCAAGCTTTCCCCTGTGTAACCTGCAATCCAGGATACTTTCAATCTGATACTCAGAGTGATCTTCAATTAGTTGGCTAGCCTTTGAGAAAGCCGAGTACGGCGAAATACGCATCAGGCGCTTTTGAGCTCAGCTATCCAGTATATTAGACAATAATTATATATTTGTATATCGTTGTCGTTTGTTAACCTTTTATTAGTAATTTGTAGTGGCCACTCAGACCGGCCTGCACAGCTCCAGCATTGCATACAGATAGCTTCATATGTTGTGAGGTTAATCCTCTTTTTTCTAGATAGTTTTTGTGCAATTCGTGAGCCTTTTCTGGTGCACACCTGCCTGAGGCTACCTATTATATACATATTCACTTGTGGTAACCACGCTTACCCCCTACTATATTTATACTATCTTAGTACCTGACTGTTGGGAGGTTTTTCCTCTGACTTGCACATATAGAGAATTAATTGATCATTTCTGTGCAATTACTTTATACTAAGTTTAGTATTTTCTTATATATGGATGACTTTATTTCCCTTTGATGGTCATTCTCTGGATATGCTGGCTCCACCCCTGTTTGTATTTTAATTCAAGTTTTATTTCACTACTACATTGTTAGTCCTATTTTTTATTAGTTACTAATAAATGTTGTTTTACTTATACCCGTATTTTGGCAGCCTTCCCTGCCTTTCACTATTATTATTGTATTTTTTGAGTGCTCTGTAACTGTCCACTTTCTTTCTCCTTGTTTCTATTACTATTACCTGGACAGTGAGCACCCCCATCATCCATTGTAGCCCTTGGGTTAGTATACCCTTTATTCACAGTGTTAGCTCTGCTGACATTAAGATTATGGTTAATATAATTTTGTTCATGGGGTTATTATAGATTCTACCTCCCCTTCTTTTGTTAGATAACCTGATCTGCAATTAGTACTGGAGGTGGGGGAGTTTTAAGTCTGGAAGGATTGGAATCTGGTATGTGAGGTTTGAGTAAGGATACATGAAATGATGGATGTATCTTATAGGATGGTGGAAGGTCAAGGATAACAGCATTAGGATTGACAACTTTCCGGATTGCAAATGGTCCAATATAGTGGCTTGCAAGTTTTTTAGTTGGAACATATAACTTTAAATTTTATTACAAGACCAGAGACTAATATTTTGCATAATCCTTCAATTTACTGCTCAGGACAGCATTTAAAAGTACAGTTAAAACATCATATATCATTTCAAAATAAAACAAATAAAAAACTGCCAGAAAAATGGAGACCAATGAGATAACATTTTGAGTGGACAGTGACAAAAAAGACCAATCAGAGTCATTAACATATCCAAATAATTACAGTAAGACCCAAACTGTCCTCTTTCTTTTTGCTGCTCATACAAGATAAGTATATTTTTCTCTGCTCTGCAGTTTAAATAAAAATTTAATTTAGTATTTTACTTTTTTCTCTTAATTCTTTTTCTTTCTTTTTTTCCCTACACATGTATATATTTTTTTTTTTCAGTTTTATTTTTTTCTTTCTTTTCATTTTATTTTATTTAGTTTATTTCCTTTTGTGTTTATTTCACTTTCATTATGTATTTATCATGTCACTTGGTTTTATTTTTTCTTGACACATTATTTTGGGTTTCATTTTTTCCTTCTTATCTCTATTGTTTGCTTTTCTGTTTGATCGTTTCTTTTTTTGCTAATACATCCATTTTGAGCGCTCACGCTCCTTCTTCCTTCCCCTCTTCCCGCTTTGTCTACTTTCCTGCCTTACCTGAGCTTGAGACCTCTGTCTCCCTCTGTGTTGTTTTCCCTATCTGACGCACTGTTTCTTACAGCTCCGTCTCCTTCTGGCTTCCTCTCAGACCAGACTTGTTTACACTGTGTCTCCTCCCTCACATAACGTCACAGACCTTACATACTCCATTTTCATTCAAATAGCAACTTTGTAATTCTTTTGTTCCAATACCTTGTTAATTGTGTCTTATTTAAGTATTTTTACTTCATTGTAACTTTAGCACTCAAATATAGCTTAGTAGTTAAGCATTAGGCTGGGAATCACAAGGTCAGTGGTTCTATTCCCAAGAAGTATATATTTTAAATTATTTATTTTAAAGGGACACTGAACCCAATTTTTTTCTTTCATGATTCAGATAGAGCATGCAATTTTAAGCAACTTTCTAATTTACTTCTATTGTCAATTTTAATTCGTTCTCTTGCTATCTTTATTTGAAAAAGAAGGCATCTCAGCTAAGGAGCCAGCAAATGTTTGCTTCAGTACCATGGACAGCACTTGTTTATTGGTGCTGACCAATCAGCAAGGACAACCCTGGTTGTTCACCAAAAATGGGCCGGCATCTAAACTTACATTCTTGCTTTTCAAATAAACATACCAAGAGAATGAAGAAAATTTGATAATAGGAGTAAATTAGAAAGTTGCTTAAAAATGCATGCTCTGTGTGAATCACGAAAGAAAATTTTTGAGTACAGTGTCCCTTTAAGTCTACATTTATTGTATACATTATATACATTATTTATTTATTTGTATTATGTCTCAAGAACACAATATTATTTCTGAGAAATCTTTACAACAGATGATAAACTCTATGGAGAATTTTAGAAAACAAATTTCTGCTGATATTCAATCTTTAAATAAAACTCAAGCAACACCAAAAAAGGCTACGCAAAAAAGAAAACATATTTCTCATAAATTGGCACAAAAAATTCTGCCAAAAATGTTGTTAAAGGGGCATTACGTTTGCAAAGTTCAAACAATAAAAAGAAAGTTTTTCCTACTACTTCTAAAAATATTTCTATTTCCTCTCCTGATTCAGAGGATAATTTTATTTTTAAATCAAAAACTTCTAAGCCCCACGTAGACTTTGATTCTACACCTGAGTCTTCCGACTCCTTTTCATATGATGATAATGATTCTAATTCTTGGCAATCTATTTTTACTCCTGAATTTTCACAAAATTTAGACTCTGACTCATCTCCCAGGAATAAAAAATCCAAAAATCTTTCTAAAAAACATAAACACATTTTAGTTAATAATTTAGGTAACCCCTATTTAAAGCCTGAGGATTTACAACATGGTGTCCTTCTAAAAGGGTCGCAAAATGTTTAGACTTTTATATTAGAAAACCTTTAGATAAACAGTCTAGAAATAATTTACGTTCAGAATGTCCTCGTCCTGAACTCCCTCAGAAATTTTCAATCACCCCTGATATTGACGCTAACTTACTTAAATTTATTTCCTCTCCTAAATTTAACTTACGCCATGGTCCTGACAGATTCCTTAAATCATGTCAGGACAAACTCTTAGATTTCCTTGGTCCAAACATTTTTGAATTAGCTGAAGAAGCTATTACTGTTAATTCGTTTATCGACCCTCTGATCCTTAGAGAATGGATCCAGAGAACCATTTATTTAATTGGTAATGCCAACTCAGCCTTGGCCACTCAGAGACGCAGAATTATTCTAGAAAATTAGATCCTAAACTAGCAGATTTTGCTCCCACTGAAATGGGACCTAAGGCTGAAGGCCTATTATTTGGAGAATTGGGTCTTAAAGAACTGGGTAATTATGTGAACACCTTTAATAGCCTTAATAAAGTTAAGACTTCAACTAAGAAAATCTTTTACCCTCCAAACCGGGTTTTAGACACGGCCGGGAAAGGTAGAGGCCGTTTTCCCAGCTGAATGCCCTCCATCAACAGGTCTCACTTTCAGAACAGACCACAGTTCACAAACCCTGCACTCACTACCTTCTACCCAACAAGGACAAGACAATGGCAATACAGACCCTTCAGATCAAGACCTCACTCAAGACCTTTCCCAGGTACTTATTCTCTATCCACATTTCTCTTGTAAGGTGTATTCAGTCCACGGATTCATCCATTACTTGTGGGATATTCTCCTTCCCAACAGGAAGCTGCAAGAGGATCACCCACAGCAGAGCTGTCTATATAGCTCCTCCCCTAACTGCCACCCCCAGTCATTCTCTTGCAGCTCTCGACAAGGGAAGTAGCTAGAGAAATGTGGTGAATTAGTGTAGTTTATCTTCAATCAAAAGTTTGTTATTTTTAAACGGTGCGGCGTTGTACTGTTTTTTACCTCAGGCAGAAATTAGAAGAAGAATTTGCCTGAGGTTTTTGATGATCTTAGCAGGTTGTAACTAAGGTCCACTGCTGTTCTCACACATAACTGAAGAGTATGAGGAAACTTCAGCTGGGAGAACGGCCTGCAGAATTAACTGCCCTGAGGTATGTTCAGCATATTATTTTCTAGAGGATGATAAGAACTAGAAAATGCTGACAGTGCCTGATATAGTTAAGGTAAGCCTGATTGCAGTGATTTAATAAACGACTGGCATCATGCTTGCAGTAAAAAGTAATTTTCATATTACTTTCTATTATGGCTTAGTATGTAAAACGTTTGCGTATATATAAAGGATGTTTTTTACTGAGGTGATAAATCTTTGTTTGGGGCCTAGTTTTCCACATGGCTGTTATTTTACTCCTAGGAATAGTTTTTTAAGGCCCTCTGACTTTGAGTGCATGGTGGGAGGGGCCTATTTTCACGCTCTAATTGCGCAGTTGTTTTTACATTCTGAGACATCCAGCTTCCCTGAAGGAGTCCCCTGACATATTGGGCCTCTGTAAAGGGTTGTTGTGCCTACAAAAGTCATTTTATGGGAAGGTAGGAGCCACAGTAGAGCTGTGGCAGTTTGCTTGTGACTGTTTTAATGGTTTTTACCGTTTTTTTGCTTCGTTTTTGAACCTGAGGGGTTAATCATCCATTTGCAAGTGGGTGCAATGCTATTTTGGTCTTTTATATACACTGTAAAAATTTCATAGAGTTAACTGCTTTTTTCACTGTTTTGCAGTTTTGTGTTTGTTTTTTTTCCCTTAAAGGCACATTACCGTTTTTTATAATCTGCTTTTTCACATTAATTAAAGTGTTTTCCAAGCTTGCTGGTCTCATTACTACTCTGTTAAACATGTCTGACATAGAGGAAACTCCTTGTTCATTATGTTTAGAAGCCATTGTGGAACCCCTCTTAGAATGTGTACCAAATGCACTGATCTTACTATAAGTTATAAAGACCATATTCTGGCTTTAAAAGATTTATCACCAGAGAAAATTGACAAGGGGGAAGTTATGCCAACTAACTCTCCCCACGTGTCAGAGCCTATAACTCCCGCTCAAGGGGCACCAAGTACATCTAGCGCGCCCAATGCGTATACTTTACAAGACATGGTGGCAGTTATGAATCATACTCTTACAGAAGTATTGTCCAAACTGCCAGGGTTACAAGGAAAGCGAGACAGCTCTGGGGCTAGAACAAATACAGAGCTCTCTGACGCTTTAGTAGCTATGTCCGATATACCTTCACAATGTGCAGAAGCCGAAGAATGAGAGCTTCTATCTGTGGGTGATTTTTCTGACTCAGGGAAGACACTTCAACCTGATTCTGATATGTCTACATTTAAATTTAAGCTTGAACACCTCCACATGTTCCTCAGGGAGGTTTTAGCAACTCTGGATGACTGTGACGCCATTGTAGTCCCAGAGAAATTGTGTAAATTGGATAAATACTACGCAGTGCCTGTTTACACTGATGTTTTTCCAATACCTAAGAGGTTTTCAGAAATTATTACTAAGGAATGGGATAGACCAGGTTTACCGTTCTCTCCCCCTCCTGTTTTTAAAAAGATGTTTCCCATAGATGCCGCTACATGGGACTTGTGGCAAACGGTCCCTAAGGTGGAGGGAGCAGTCTCTACTCTAGCGAAGCATACAACTATCCCTGTCGAGGACAGTTGTGCTTTTCTAGATCCAATGGACAAAAAATTAGAGGGTTACCTTAAGAAAATTTTTATTCAACAAGGTTTTATTCTCCAGCCCCTTGCATGCATTGCCCCTGTCACTGCTGCTGCGGCCTTCTGGTTTGAGTCTCTAGAAGAGGCTCTACAGGTAGAAACCCCATTGGATGATATCCTTGACAAGCTTAAAGCTCTTAAGCTAGCCAATTCATTTGTTTCTGACGCCATTGTTCATTTAACCAAACTAACGGCTAAGAACTCAGGTTTTGCTATTCAGGCGCGTAGGGCGCTATGGCTTAAATCCTGGTCAGCTGATGTTACTTCAAAGTCTAAGCTTCTCAACATTCCCTTCAAGGGGCAGACCCTATTCGGGCCTGGACTGAAGGAGATCATTTCTGATATTACTGGAGGAAAAGGTCACGCCCTTCCTCAGGATAGGTCCAACAAATTAAGGACCAAACAGCCTAATTTTCGATCCTTTCGAAACTTCAAGAGTGGCGCAGCTTCAACTTCCTCTAATACAAGACAAGAGGGAAATTTTGCCCAGTCCAAGCCGGTCTGGAGAGGCTTGGAACAAAGGAAAGCAGGAAAAAAAACCTGCTGCTGCCTCTAAGACAGCATGAAAGATCAGCCCCCGATCCGGTAACGGATCTAGTAGGGGGCAGACTTGCTCTCTTTGCCCAGGCTTGGGCAAGAGATGTCCAGGATCCCTGGGCATTGGAAATCGTGTCCCAGGGATATCTTCTGGACTTCAAAGCTTCTTCCCTAAAAGGAAGATTTCATCTCTTACAATTATCTGCAAACCAGATAAAGAGAGAGGCATTCTTACATTGTGTTCAAGACCTCCTAGTTATGGGAGTGATCCACCCAGTTCCAAAGGAGGAACAGGGGCAAGGCTTCTATTCAAATCTGTTTGTGGTTCCCAAGAAAGAGGGAACCTTCAGACCAATCTTAGATCTCAAGATCCTAAACAAATTTCTCAGGGTCCCATCCTTCAAGATGGAGACTATTCGAACCATCCTACCTATGATCCAGGAGGGTCAATATATGACTACCGTGGACTTAAAGGATGCTTATCTGCACATTCCGATACACAGAGATCATCATCGGTTTCTCAGGTTCGCCTTCCTAGACAGGCATTACCAGTTTGTGGCTCTTCCCTTTGGTTTGGCTACGGCACCAAGAATCTTTACAAAGGTTCTGGGGTCACTCCTAGCGGTCCTAAGGCCGCGGGGTATAGCAGTAGCCCCTTACCTAGACGACATTCTAATACAGGCGTCGAATTATCAAATCGCCAGGTCCCATACAGACATTGTTCTGGCATTCCTGAGGTCACATGGGTGGAAAGTGAACGAAGAAAAGAGTTCTCTATCCCCTCTCACAAGAGTTTCCTTCCTAGGAACTCTGATAGATTCTGTAGAAATGAAGATTTACCTGACAGAGGCCAGGTTGTCAAAACTTCTAAATTCCTGCCGTGTTCTTTATTCTACTTCTCGCCCTTCAGTGGCTCAGTGTATGGAAGTAATCAGCTTAATGGTAGCAGCAATGGACATAGTGCCGTTTGCCCGCCTACATCTCAGACCGCTGCAACTCTGCATGCTCAGTTAGTGGAATGGGGATTACACAGATTTGTCCCCTCTACTAAATCTGGATTAAGAGACCAGGGATTCTGTTCTCTGGTGGCTATCTCGGGTCCATCTGTCCAAGAGTATGACCTTCCGCAGGCCAGATTGGACAATAGTAACGACAGATGCCAGCCTTCTGGGCTGGGGTGCAGTCTGGAACTCCCTGAAAGCTCAGGGCTTGTGGACTCAAGAGGAGACACTCCTTCCAATAAACATTCTGGAACTAAGAGCGATATTCAATGCTCTTCAGGCTTGGCCTCAGCTAGCTGCGGTCAGGTTCATCAGATTTCAGTCGGACAATATCACGACTGTAGCCTACATCAACCATCAAGGGGGAACAAGGAGTTCCCTAGCAATGTTGGAGGTTTCAAAGATAATTCTATGGGCAGAGGTTCACTCTTGCCATCTATCAGCTATCCATATCCCAGGAGTAGAGAACTGGGAGGCGGATTTTCTAAATCAACAGACTTTTCATCCGGGGGAGTGGGAACTCCATCCGGAGGTGTTTGCACAGTTGATTCAACTTTGGGGCAAACCAGAACTGGATCTCATGGCGTCTCGTCAGAACGCCAAGCTTCCTTGTTATGGATCCAGGTCCAGGGATCCCAAGGCAGCACTGATAGATGCTCTAGCAGCGCCTTGGTCTTTCAACCTGGCTTATGTGTTTCCCCCGTTTCCTCTGCTCCCTCGTCTGATTGCCAAGATCAAGCAGGAGAGAGCTTCAGTGATTTTGATAGCACCTGCGTGGCCAGGACATGATATGCAGATCTGGTGGACATGTCATCCCTTCCACCATGGACTCAACCGCTGAGGCAGGACCTTCTACTTCAGGGTCCTTTCAACCATCCAAATCTAATTTCTCTGCATCTGACTGCTTGGAGATTGAACGCTTGATTTGATCAAAACGTGGTTTCTCCGAGTCGGTCATTGATACCTTAATTCAGGCTCGAAAGCCTGTCACCAGGAAAATTTATCATAAGATATGTTGTAAATATCTTCATTGTTGTGAATCCAAGGGTTACTCATGGAGTAAAGTCAGGATTCCCAGGATATTATCTTTTCTCCAAGAAGGATTGGAGAAGGGATTGTCAGCTAGCTCCTTAAAGGGACAGATTTCTGCTCTGTCTATTCTTTTGCACAAGTGTCTGGCGGATGTTCCAGACGTTCAGGCGTTTTGTCAGGCTTTAGTTATAATCAAGCCTGTGTTTAAACCTGTTGCTCCGCCATGGAGATTAAATTTAGTTCTTAAAGTTCTTCAAGGGGTTCCATTTGAACCTCTGCATTCCATAGATATCAAGCTTTTATCTTGGAAAGTTCTTTTTCTGGTAGCTATCTCTTCGGCTCGAAGAGTTTCAGAGTTATCTGCCTTGCAGTGTGATTCCCCTTATCTGATCTTTAATGCAGATAAGGTAGTTTTGCATACCAAACCTGGGTTTCTTCCTAAGGTGGTATCTAATAAGAATATCAATCAGGAGATTGTTGTTCCGTCACTGTGTCCTAATCCTTCTTCAAAGAAAGAACGTCTTTTACACAATCTTGACGTGGTTTGTGCTTTAAAGTTTTATTTACAAGCTACTAAAAATTTTCGTCAAACATCTGCATTGTTTGTTGTCTACTCTGGACAGAGGAAAGGCCAAAAGGCTTCAGCAACTTCTCTTTCTTTTTGGTTAAGAAGTATAATCCGCTTAGCTTATGAGACTGCTGGCCAGCAGCCTCCTGAAAGAATTACAGCTCATTCCACTAGAGCGGTGGCTTCCACATGGGCTTTTAAAAATGAGGCTTCTGTTGAACAGATTTGTAAGGCGGTGACTTGGTCTTCGCTTCATACTTTTTCAAAATTCTACAAATTTGATACTTTTGCTTCTTCGGAGGCTATTTTTGGGAGAAAGGTCTTACAGGCAGTGGTGCCTTCCGTTTAAGCGCCTGCCTTTTCCCTCCCTTCATCCGTGTCCTACAGCTTTTGTATTGGTATCCCACAAGTAATGGATGAATCCGTGGACTGGATACACCTTACAAGAGAAAACAAAATTTATGCTTACCTGATACATGTTTTTCTCTTGTGGTGTATCCAGTCCACAGCCCGCCCTGTCATTTTAAGGCAGGTGTTTTTTATTTTTAAACTAAAGTCACCACTGCACCCTATAGTTTCTCCTTTCTCTTGCTTGTCTTTGGTTGAATGACTGGAGGTGGCAGTTAGGGGAGGAGCTATATAGACAGCTCTGCTGTGGGTGATCCTATTGCAGCTTCCACCACAAGAGAAATAAATTTATCAGGTAAGCATAAATTTTGTTTTCACTCCTTTTTCCCCACAAAAGATAGGTGACAGACTTTCACTTTTCCTAGAAAATTGGAACCTTATTACAACAGACCCTTGGGTTCTTCAGACCATT
This sequence comes from Bombina bombina, assembly GCF_027579735.1. Classification (NCBI taxonomy): domain Eukaryota; kingdom Metazoa; phylum Chordata; class Amphibia; order Anura; family Bombinatoridae; genus Bombina; species Bombina bombina. The sequence continues at coordinate 1,304,212,756 of NC_069500.1, forward strand.
TCAGGTTTTCAAATTTCATTCACAAACACTCCTATCCAATCTAAAATTCCTACTCCTATCCATTTTTCAAAATCAGACCTTCTTCTTTTAAACACGGAACTCCAAAATCTCTTAAAGAAATCTGCCATAGAACCGGCCAATCCTTTATCAAATTTTTTTATCAGCAATATGTTTCTAGTAAAAAAGAACGGCTTTTTTCGTCCTGTAATAAACTTAAGAAATCTAAATTTCTTCGTTTCCTACAATCGTTTCAAACTAGAAGGTATTCACCTTCTAAGAGATTGTTTAAGAGGCAAAGATTGGTTGGTTCGACTGGATCTTACAGATGCTTATCTCACCATTCCCATTCATCATACTTTCTAGAAATTCTTGTGTTTCTTTTGGCAAAACTCTTTATGGCGATTTGCTTGTTTACCCTTTGGCTTATCATCTGCTCACTGGGTATTTACAAAAGTTTTAAAACCGGTAGTTGCATGGTTAAGATTAAGAGGGATTTGCCTAATTATCTATCTGGGCGATATTTTAATTATGCACCAGAATCCTCAGGTTTTAACCAATCATCTTTCCATTTATATTCTTCTTCTAGAGAACCTTGGTTTTATTATAAACAAAGAGAAATCCATCCTTTCTCCTACTCAAAATTTAATTTTTCTAGGTTTCTCCATATACACAACTCTACTCTCAGCCTTCCGAAAGACAAATTAAAGAATATAAAAAAGGAAATTTGTTATCTTCTAAAATTAAATTATTTTCCTATCAGGAATTTGGATTGGATTGTTGGACTACTATCATCCTCAGTTCAAGCCATATTTCCTGCCCCCCTTCACTATCGTACTCTTCAACGTCTAAAAATTTTCAGTTTAAACAAAGGTCTCAGTTATTCTCACAAAATATCCTTATCTTCAGAAGCGAAGGAGGAACTCCTCTGGTGGTTATCCAACATAGATGCCTGGAATGGCAAAGCAATTTTTGGAAATTCACCAGATCTGATTATAGAATCAGATGCCAGCAAGACTGGTTGGGGAGCCCGCTGTGGAAATTCTATAACCGGAGGGAAATGGTCCCCTTCAGAACAAAGTTTCCACATCAATTGTCTAGAACTCATAGCAGGATCCTTTGCTATAAAAAGTTTTGTAAAAAAATCTTCTATCACCATTCTTCTGAAAATGGACAAAATCTCTGCAGTTTCATTACATCAATCGTTTAGGAGGTACCAAATCAAAACAACTTTCAGATTTAACCTCTTCAATTATTCACCAATGTCTCAATTCCAATATTTCTATCCTTGCAGAATACATTCCGGGTTTATCAAATACCGTGGCAGATTAATGTTCTCGTTATCTCAGAGACTCAAGCGATTGGAAACTCCTCAAGAAGTTTTTTCTTCAGATTCAATTATTTGTGGTTCTTTGTTTCAAAGAATACGAATTAAGAACTTCCCATTTTAGATCTTCTTCTTCTAATCAACTTTTATTATCTTTCATTCCACTGCACAAACCTGTTTCTTCCATAACTATAGCTAGATGGGTTAGATCTACTATGTCTGAAGCTGGTGTAGATAAATAGATTTAAAGCTTTCTTTAAATCATGTTCCTTACAAGATATTTTAAAAGCAGCTGATTGGTCTTCTGATTCTACTTTCAGACAATTTTATTTTAAACATATTTCTTCTATTTCTCATAGTCTTATTAATTGATTTCTTTTGCTTTAGACTAGCAAAATATGAGTCTCTGGTCTTGTAATAAAATTCTGATTATCCTAACTTTAGTGTAGATATAATCTAGATTTTATTAAAGACAAAGAGACAAATATTTTCCCTTCCTTTTTATTTCCAAAACAATTATTCAGGAATATTTCAATGTTATTATTATAAAATATGTTAATGTTCTAATTTCTTTTTCAGATCCAAATCCTTCCTCTTCATTAATCTGATTTGTTGCTTCAAACGGATCTTCAAGTTATGGATTCCAAAGTTTTCAACTTTCTTCAAGTTCTTCAAGTTCATGAAAGAGGGAACCTTCAAGTTTTCAACTTTCTTCAAGTTTTCAACTTTCTTCAAGACTCCTTAATTTTTCAATTCAACATTGGTTTCTTTGTTTTACCTACTTTTTCCTTTGTTTGATGAACTTTATGTTTATTTTTCGCATCAATTCAGAAAGAGGACAGTTTGGGTCTTACTGGTCATTATTTGGATATGTTAATGACTCTGATTGGTCTTTTTTGTCAGTGTCCACTCAAAACTTATCTCATTGGTCTCCATTTTTCTGGCAGTTTGCTCTTTGTTTTATTTTTAAATGATATATGATGTTTTAACTGTACTTTTAAATGCTGTCCTGAGCAGTAAATTGAAGAATTATGCAAAATATTCGTCTCTGTGTCTTTAATAAAATCTAGATTATATCTACACTAAAGTTAGGATAATCGGAATTCTTTGTTGAAAGCCAGACAAGATCTGCAACTTTATAGGAAAGACTAGGTCTTCGTTTACTATTATAATAGTATTTTTGCTTGGTTTTTGCTTCTTGTAGATGTTTCTTTAGTAGATCAAGAGTAGTTTTTAATTTGTCAGAGAAATTATTTACAGCAGGCGTAGACGAAATTGATTTGAGAGTTGGCAATGTTGTGGGATAATATCCATAAGTAGCCATTGAAGGGCTCACTTTAGTGGAAAAGTTTATTGAATTATTAAAGGCACAGTCTAGTCAAAAAAAAATTTCATGATTCAGATAGGGCATGTAATTTTAAACAATTTTCCAATTTACTTTTATCACCAATTTTTCTTTGTTCTCTTGGTATTCTTAGTTGAAAGCTTAACCTAGGAGGTTCATATGCTAATTTCTTAGACCTTGAAGGCCGCCTCTTAAGAATGCATTTTAACAGGGTTTTCACCACTAGAGGGTGTTAGTTCATGTTTTTCATATAGATAACACTGTGCTTGTGCACGTGAAGTTACCTGGGAGCCATCACTGTTTGGCTAAACTGCAAGTCTGTCAAAAGAACTGAAATAAAGGGGCAGTCTGCAGAGGCTTAGATACAAGATAATCACAGAGGTAAAAAGTATATAAATATAACTGTGTTGGTTATGCAAAACTAGGTAATGGGTAAAAAATGGATTATCTATCTTTTAAAACAATAACAATTCTGGTGTAGACTGTCCCTTTAAGGGTGATATGCTGTAAATATTTTTAGTTTAATATTAAGGGTTTGACACAATTCTATCCAAAATCTTGAGGTGAATTGGGTTACTCTATCTGAAATAATGGTATTGGGTAGTCCATGTAGTTTAACTATTTGAGATATAAAAGTTTTAGCTGTGGTTATAGCATTTGGTAGTTGTTTCATAGGTATAAAGTGAGCAAGTCTTGTTAGTTGATCAACAACTACAAATATGGTTGTGAAGTGATTTGAAGGAGGTAAATCGACAATAAAGTCCATCAAAATCACAGACCAAGGAGTATCAGGTATAGGTAAAGGACTTAAATATCCAAAGGGTTTTTGATGTTCTGTTTTGTATCTTGCACAAGTTTGACAAGATCTAATGTATACTTTAATATCCTGTGTCATTCGAGGCCACCAGAAATCTCTGGAAATAAGATCTAATGTTTTTATTATTTCAGGATGTCCTGATATGGGTGAGTCATGATAATGTTGGAGTATTTGATTACGAGAAGGTTTTGGAACATATAGGCGTTCTTTGTATATAAACCAGAAGTAGCCTTGGTAATCTGAGAGTATGGTATTTTGTCCTCTTTCTGTATAGATAATAATAAATCTGAAGATAATGTTGTTAGAGAACAAATTATCTTTTCAGGTGAGAGTATAAAGGCTGGAGTATCTTTGTCAGGGAATTCTGTGAAACTTCGGGAAAGAGCATCAGCTCTGATATTTTTTGATCCTGGACGATATGTTAAACGAAAGTAAAATCTGTCAAAGAAGAGACTCCAGAGTACCTGTCTTGATGACAAAGTTTTATTATTGCAAAAATATTCAAGATTCTTGTGGTCGGTGTTGATGAGGAATGGTTTCTTACTATCTTCTAGGAGGTGACACCAAGTTTCCAATGCACTTTTTATTGCAAGAAGTTATTTGTCTCCCACAGAGTAATTAATCTCAGCTGGAGTCAATACTTTGGAATAATATGCGATTGGATGAAGGGCTGAGGAAATTGTAGTGCGTTGAGAAATTGCACCTAGACCAATATTTGAAGCATCTACTTCAACAGTAAATTGGAGGTCTGGATTTGGAAGTTGAAGAATAGGTGCAGATATAAACTTCGATTTGAGTAGGTCAAAAGCATTCTGAGATTCGGGTGTCCATTTGAAGCGGTAAGTTTAGTTAGTGGTTTTACAATAGTTGAGAAACTCTGAATGAATTTCCTATAGAGTTGGAAAATCCAAGGAATCAATGTAATGATTTAACTGTAGTTGGTTGAGGCCATTTGACTATTGCTTGAACTTTGTCTGGGTCCATTTGGATTCCTTTTGGTGAAATGATGTATCCAAGAAATTTTATTGTTTTGACATGAAAATGACAATTCTACATTTTGGCATACAAATTATGTTCCCTGAGTCGGTTTAGAACCAAACAGACATGTTTTGTGTGATCATGTTCATTTTGAGAATATATCAGAATGTCATCCAATTATATGACAACACATATGTCCATCAAATCTTTGAATATCTCATTTATAAAAAACTGAAAAGTTGCTGGGGCATTGCATAGTCCAAAAGGCATCAAATTATATTCGAATAACCCATAACGGATTCTGAAAGCAGTCTTCCATTCATCCCCTCTTCTAATCCTGATTAGGTTATATTGCAATAACCCTAACTTTAAGCTAGGCTTTTTTGGTAAATGTTTTTGTGTTGATATTTCTATATGAACAACTCTCAATGAGGGAATGAGAGTGTATATGAATAGGAACAGCAGTTAGTAGTTTTTTTAACAGTGAGATCCCACTGGAAAACAATATGTTTGCAGGGATATTTTTAGTAGGTATATCACTTTGAAAGGCTTTACTATTAAGCCGATACTGCTGTCATAGAAAGCAACGATATGCTTTAAATGATGGGTAACAAATTTAACCCTTGAGTGAAATGGAAGTCTGTGGCGTGGGAAAATTGAGTACGAATCAATTACAAGGAATACAGTCAATATTAGAAAGTTTGGTAACAAGTTATTAATACTTGCGGTTTTCCCTGGTCAGCCTTGCTCACAGTTTGTTCCGGTATCCGGACGTGCAGGATAGGTTGTAGGAATCCTCGGGCTTGCACGCTAAGGAGCTGCGTCTGTGTGACTTGTTTAGTACACTGTCAGTTTGGATGACGTCACCAGACTGGTGATTCAGCGTGGCTGTTTGTACAGATGCAGCGGAGGGCTGTCCGAGTTGGGAGAGTGAGACTTGCGAGACAGGATGTGATCAAAGGAGGCTGATTTAGCAGATCACAAGGTGAGAATTCGGCTCAGAGACAAAAATGGAAAGTTATATTTTCGATATGAAACAAAAATAGAACCACATAGGAATATAGGCTTGAGGAATTAGCTTAGGCAGTGTTATCCTTAACTTAGATTAGGAGAACTTAGCATTACCAAACTCTTGCAATAATCAAGCAGTTTGTATGGGTATTAGCTCCTCCTTAAATAGGGAGTCCATGAGGAAGTGAGGAATGTGTCTTAAATGGGTAGTAGACATGACAGATCCCCCCAATCAGGATACCCCCTTCCCCTTTACTGCACTCGGTTTGGATGGATACTTAGCATGAAAATTGGAGAGTAAACAGGGAGCATGTAGATTGTAAGATGGCACCCAGGAGTCTTCCTCTGGGCCATACCCTTTCCAGTGGACCAAATATTCCACTCTTCTCCATCTATGCTGTGAATCCAGTATTTTCTCTACTTCGTACTCTGATTGGTCGGTTACAGCAATTGCAGATGAGTGTCTCCGTCAGGAGGAGTTTTATCCCCAAGGTAGGGTTTCAATAAGGATACATGAAATGATGGGTGAACCCTGAGGGTTTGAGGTAGATTAAGTACAACTGCGTTAGAATTTATGTCCTTTGTGATTGTGTATGGACCGATGAATTGGTTCACCAATTTTTTACATGGTACTGTTAACCTAAGATTTCTGGTGGAAAGCCATACATGATCACCAATTTTATAGTTTGGAGGAGTACTTAATTTTGTATCAAAGTATCTTTTTTGTGTGGCTTTTGCTTCTTCCAGTTGCTTTTTCAACAGGTTTAAGGAGGTTTTAATGTTGTGAGTGTAATCTGATACAGCTGGATTGCTAGATACAAAGTCCCTACCCGGTAATGAGTTTGGATGATATCCATAAGTTGTATAGAATGGGGAGGTTTTGGTGGATGAATTCATGGAATTATTGTAGGCAAATTCAGCCAAAGGTAACCAATCTGACTAATCATCCTGTAGATGGGATATATAGCATCTCAAGTATTGTTCCAATGTTTGGTTGGTACGTTCGGTTAAACCATTGGACTATGGATGGAAAGCAGTCGAGAATCTTGGGGTAATCTTGAGTAGTCTGCATAGCTCCTTCCAAAATTTAGACGTAAATTGTGTTCCACGGTCAGACACAATGGATGTCGGTAAACCATGCAGTTTCACTATTTGCGAGAAGAATACCTTCGCTGTGGTCACAGCATTCGGTATGGATTTTACTGGTAAAAAATGGACTAATATAATTAGATGATCAACCACAACTAAAATAGTGGTATAGTTATTTGAAGGGGTAGATCTACTATGAAGTCCATTGCAATCATACTCCATGGGACTTCTGGTATAGGCAAAGGACACATATGGCCGAAAGGTTTATGATGATCTTTTTTATTCCTGGCGCAGATGTGACAGTTTCTTATGTAGTTGTATACATCTTGGCTGAGTTGAGGCCACCAGAAAGTTCTACTTAGGAGTTCCTTTGTCTTCATTTTTCCAGGGTGACCACTAAGTGGTGAATTGTGGAAGTGCTGTAAAAGTACTATCCTTAAGGGAGACGGAATATAGGTCAAGCCGTTGTAGTAATAAATCCCAGAGATGGTATCTCTTATGCAATTTGGGGGAATATCATTGTGAGACTGTAATGCTTCTAATATATCTGAATGTAGAGAAGTAGCTGCTGCTAAAATTTTATGTGGTGGGACAATATGCACTTTCTCATTTTCTTCAAGTATGGGTTCAAGTGAACGGGAGAGTGCATCAGCTTTTAAATTCTTGGATCCTGGTCGATAAGTAATTAGAAAATCAAAACCGTCCTGAAATAAGGCCCATCGATCTTGTCTAGATTACAATGTTTTGTTGTTCCTCAGGTACTGCAAATTCTTGTGGTCCGTAAAGATGTAAAATGGTTTGGAGGTACCTTCTAGCAAATGTCTCCAGTGTTCCAAAGCGCATTTTATTGCAAGTAATTCTTTATCCCCAACTGAATAATTGCATTCAGGTGCTGTGAGTGACCTAGAGTAATACGCTATTGGGTGTAATGTAGGAGTTGCTAAGCTTTGTTGCGAAAGAACTGCTCCAATTCCTATGTTTGAGGCATCAACCTCTAATGTATATTCATAATCAGGATTAGGTAGTTGTAGAATAGGAGCAGTTGAGAAACTGTTTTTTAAGGACTCAAATGCTTCTTGAGCTTCATTGTTCCATATTAATTTTTGTTTGCCTGTTAGTTTAGTTAATGGTTGTACTATGGTGGAGAAATTCTTTACAAACCTCCTATAGAAGTTTGAGAATCCTAGAACTCTTTATAGGGATTTTACTGTTGTAGGTGTTGTCCAGTTCAGTATGGCTGTAACTTTTTCAGGATCCATATTTATACCATCAGGTGAGATTATGTAGCCTAGGAATTTTATTGTTTTTACATAGAAACAACACTTCTCCATCTTGGCATAAAGGCGATGTTCTCTCAGTCTAGCTAGAACCCACCGTACATGTTTTACATGTTCACAGATATTCCAGGAGTAGATTAAAATGTCATCCAAATAAATTACCACACACACATTTATAAGATCTTTAAAAATATCATTAATAAAAAATTGGAAAGTGGCTGGTGCATTTGTTAAACCAAAAGGCATGACATTATACTGAAAAAGACCATAACGGGTCCTGAAGGCTGTCTTCCACTCATCGCCACTCTTCATCCTGATAATGTTATAAGCACCTTTCAGGTCTAGTTAAGTAAATATCCTGGCTTCGCTTAACCTTTCGAGAAGCTCGGGGATGAGAGGAAGGGGATATCTGTTTTTAATGGTTATATAGTTTAATGCCCTATAATCGATAATAGGTCTGAGGGTACCGTCTTTATTAGTGATGAAAAATATACCCGCTGCGGCTGATGATGTAGAAGGTGTAATGAAACCCTTTCTTAAGTTTTCGTCCAAAGGGTATGACTGCACCAGGCTTTGTGTCTATAGGGCAAGCATACGGCCTGTGTGGCGGTAGATTTTCTGCATCTTTTAGGTTAAAGACATCTGAAAATTCAGTATATTCTGTAGGTAGTAGAGGTTCGATATGTTTTATTTCAATATAGGGAAAACAAGTAGAAGCGCTGTAAGGAGAGTTAAATGTGAGGTTGTTAGTGAACCAATCTATTTTGGGATTGTGTTTGTGTAACCATGAGTAACCAAGTATCAAAGGATGTATAGAACCAGGTATGATATCGAATGTGATGTATTCTTTGTGACCTGTTTCAGTGGTAGTAAGAAGGGGAATGGTGTGGTGGGTTATAGGACCTTTGAGAAAGTTAGAACCATCAATAACTTTAACGTAAACAGGTATTTCTTTAAGCACACATGGTATTTTATTTTTTGTTACACCTTTCTGATCTATGAACATACCAAAAGCCACTGAGTCAATCATAGCCTCGTTCTGGAGGAGGTGTTGGTCCCATTGTAAAGACAAAGAGATTGCTAAATAAGTATTTGTGGTTAGAACAGTATTTGAACTTATATGTAATATGTTACCCTTCTTCTGACTACTTAACAAGGGGTATGTAGACACAGTATGGTCCTCATTAGCACAGTACATGCATAGATTTGACAGGCGACGCCTTGATTTTTCGTCTTGGGAAAGTGGTCCTTTGAGGGTCCCAATCTCCATGGCAACTAAGGAGGTACTAGGTTTGTCATACTGCGTGGGATAGTATTTCTTGGTGTAGGAATCTGGATTTTGTTTTTCCAGTCTTCTTTCTCTGTAACGGCGGTCTATGGATATACATGTCTTTATAAGAGATTCTAGGGTTTCGGGTAATTCTATGCGAGAAAGCTCATCCTTAAGATGTTCTGACAGTCCCAGGCGGAACTGATTTTTTTAGGCTTACTGAGTTCCACTGAGAATCAGTTGCACACAGCTGAAACTCGGCAACATAATCCTCTACCGCTCCTTTGCCCTGTTTTAGGGATCTTAGGTTATGCTCAGCGGTATTCTGCTTATTGGTATCTTCGTAGAGGGTCAACATAGCGGTAAGAAAGCTGTCCAGTGAATCCAGAATGGGATCACCTGACTCAAAAAATCTGTCCGCCCAGGATCTGGGCTCCCCACTTAGGTAGGAAATTGTGGTACAGACTTTAATATGTTCTGTGCAATAAGTTTTTGGTTTCATAGTATACAGCAACAGGCAAGAATTTTTGAACTCACAAAACTTTGACCGAACCCCTGAGAAGGGTTGTGGAGGGTTTATATGTGGTTCTGGATGTTCAGTAGCCTTTTGTGTAAAAAAGTAATTCATGATTCGTTTTAGTGTGTTGTTCTCAATTTGGACTTCATTTAGCCCCTGTGCAAGTATATCCATTTTCTGGTTAAGTGTAGCAATTTGATTTGCCATTTCTGTGGGATCCATTTTGCCTTGTAAGGCTAGGGGCTTGATTATTCTGCAATAACCCTAACTTTAAGCTAGGCTTTTTTGCTAAATGTTTTTGTGTTGATATTTGTATATGAACAACTCTCAATGAGGGAATGAGAGTGTATATGAATAGGAACAGCAGTTAGTAGTTTTTTAACAGTGAGATCCCACTGGAAAACAATATGTTTGCAGGGATATTTTTAGTAGGTATATCACTTTGAAAGGCTTTACTATTAAACCGATACTGCTGTCATAGAAAGTAATGATATGCTTTAAATGATGGGTAACGAATTTAACCCTTGAGTGAAATGGAAGTCTGTGGCGTGGGTAAATTGAGTACGAATCAATTACAAGGAATACAGTCAATATTAGAAAGTTTGGTAACAAGTTATTAATACTTGCGGTTTTCCCTGGTCAGCCTTGCTCACAGTTTGTTCTGGTATCCGGACGTGCAGGATAGGTTGTAGGAATCCTCGGGCTTGCACGCTAAGGAGCTGCATCTGTGCGACTTGTTTAGTACACTGTCGATTTGGATGACGTCACCGGACTGGTGATTCAGCATGGCTGTGTCTACAGATGCAGCGGAGGGCTGGCCGAGTTGGGAGAGTGAGACTTGCGAGACAGGATGCGATCAAAGCAGGCTGATGTAGCAGATCACAAGGTGAGAATTCGGCTCAGAGACAAAAATGGAAAGAAAGTTATATTTTCGATAAGAAACAAAAATAGAACCACCTAGGAATATAGGCTTGAGGAATTAGCTTAGGCAGTGTTATTCTTAACTTAGATTAGGAGAATTTAGCATTACCAAACACTTGCAATAATCAAGCAGTTTGTATGGGTATTAGCTCCTCCTTAAATAAGGAGTCCATGAGGAAGTGAGGAATGTGTCTTAAAGGGGTAGTAGACATGACATATATGCACTTTTGAGATCTAATTTCGTATATATTGTTGCCTCTTTTAATCTTTCCAGGAGTTCAGGAATTAGAGGGAGTGGATAACGATTTTTTATAGTTATAGAGTTTAATGCTCTGTAGTCGATTATCGGTCGCAATGTGCCATATTTATTTGTCACGAAGAATATTCCGGCAGTAGCTGGAGAAGTTGAGGGGCTGATGAAGCCCTTTCTAAGATTCTCATCTAAATATTCACGGAGGTGTTGTAATTCTTGTTGTGACATAGGGAATATCCGACCAAATGGAATCTGTGCATCAGGTTTGGTTTCGATGGGACAGTCATATGTTCTGTGAGGTGGAAGGTTTTCTGCTTCCTTGAGATCAAACACGTCCATAAAATCCAGATATTGTTTTGGTAGGGTAGTTTGTATTTAAGTTACATATGGAAAACAAGTTGAGGTGCAAAACTTTGATTGAAAAGTAATATAATTTTTCACCCAATCTATAGTTGGGTTATGTTTAGTTAACCAAGGATGACCTAAGATAATGGGATATAGGGAACTTGGAATTACATCTAGTGTGATAAATTCCTTATGCCGTTCTTTAGATGTTATGAGTAGTGGTATTGTTTGGTGTGTGATAGGTCCCTTTAAAATATAAGATCCATCAATCATTTTCACAAAAATAGGAATTTTCTTTTGTATACATGGGATTTTATTTAATTTTACAAATTTCTCATCTATGAATGATCCATATGCTCCAGAATCTATCATAGCCTCTGTGTTTTCCAGATGATGATCCCTCTGTAATGATAAAAAAAGTGATTAATATGAATTATGTTTAGTTTAAGTAACTGTATACAAGGTTTTTCTCTTACCCTTTTGTTGGCGATTTAGTGCTGGACAATTAGATACTGTATGATCCTTCATACCACAGTAACGTCATAAGTTTGCTAGACGTCTTCTGAGTTTTTTATCTGGAGTTAAGGGACCTCTGATGGTTGCAATTTCCATGGGCGTGGAGGTAGTTCAATTTTTGTCATGTTATGGAGAAATTGGTTTCCTAGGATAATGTTCAAGGTGTGATTTTTCTGCTCTTCTCTCCCTTAGTCTACTGTCTATATTGATACTTAGTTTAATCAGACTTTCCAAAGTATCAGGCATTTCGACTCTGGATAATTAATCTTTTAGATTTTCAGATAAGCCAAGTCTGAATTGATTTTTTAAAGACACAGCCCATTGGGATTCCCATTGGGAATCAGTAGCCCATAATTGGAATTCAGCTACATAATCTTTTACTGGTCTCTTGCCCTGTTTTAGGGCTCTTAGGTTGGTTTCTGCTGTATTTTGTTTCTTAAAATCATCATATAAGACTGCCATAGCAGAATTTTTTTTTTCAAGAGAATCTAAGACAGAATCATTGTTTTCAAGAAACCTATTTGCCCATGTCCTGGGTTCTTCTGTAAAAAATGAAATAGTTGTATATACTTTAATCCTTTCATTATAATAAGTCTTTGGTTTTACTGAAAAGTATAATTTACAGGCATTTTTGAATTCTCTGAATTGTGAATGAACTCCAGAAAAAATGGTGGGTGGATTTATTTGAGGCTCTGGGTGTTCAGTACTTTTTGTTGTGATGAAATCATTTAATATGCTTTTTAAAGTATTGTTTTATCAGTTTGTAATGTAGTAAGACCCTGTGCCAAAATGTCTACCTTTTGATTTAAGTTAGATATTTAATTTGCCACTTCAGTAGGATCCATTTAAATTTTTTAGGCTTAGTTATATTGTAATGCTTTAACAACAATTGTTAGTTTAGTTAGTTTGTAGCTTTTCAACTTCAATCAGTTCACTATGGTAAGGGAGTGAACTGGAATAGGGAAAAGCAATTTAGTTTTATTTAAGAGAATGACCCCACCTGAATAGGGATTAGTTAGTATGAGAGCATATTGCAGGGTGGCAAAAGTTATTAAATACTTTAACTTCAATCTGACAATTCTCACAAGCCTTCCAATAATTATTTGTATGAGTGATATAAATGGTCTCTAGAAGTATTCGGTAAGAATGAGTTTAGAAACACTGACTTGATTGCAGTTCATATAATAGATACATTCATTATAAGTGGTAGTTCATATTTACAAGATATATCATCTGAAACAGTTCATATATTTACAAGAATTATCATAGGATGCAGTTTGTAGTGTTTGTTAATTTATCAGTTCATAGATGTACAAGTTCTGTTGAATAACGTAGGTCAAATATTACAAGATATATCATATGCTGTTAATCCTCATATAGAAAGGTAAGTGCATATTAGATACAGGTATATCAGATACAATACAATCTCTTATCATAAAGTGAATACTTGCGTGTGGATCTGTGTAGCGTCTTGCGAAGCAGAGAGAGGAGCTGCAGCAGTGTGAAATGATTCACTCCAGAGCGAGGCTGACTGATGTCAGATAGTAGCGATGAACGGAGTAACAAACAATTTCGAGATCCAGTGTTACAAGTTTACAATCCATAGGAATAGTTGTTATTGCATAGTTTGTTCTACGTTGCAAGGAGTGAAAGACTAAAGTAGTTAAACCTTTATGAAAAGGTAGGTGAGGTTTCATACTCTTACTAAATAAGAGAATGAAAAACGGCTGAAAGAGCTAAAGTGAACAGCTACAGTAGTAACTAAGAAACACAAGAACTAAGCACTGATTAGGAGGATATGACATCCTTAGGCCTAGATTTGGAGTTCGGCGGTAGCCGTCAAAACCAGCGTTAGAGGCTCCTAACGCTGGTTTTGGCCGCCCGCTGGTATTTGGAGTCAGTGATTAAAGGGTCTAACGCTAACTTTTCAGCCGCGACTTTTCCATACCGCAGATCCCCCTACGCCATTTGCGTATCCTATCTTTTCAATGGGATCTTTCTAACGCCGGTATTTAGAGTCGTTTCTGAAGTGAGCGTTAGAGCTCTAACGACAAAACTCCAGCCGCCTGAAAATAGCAGGAGTTAAGAGCTTTCTGGCTAACGCCGGTTCATAAAGCTCTTAACTACTGTACCCTAAAGTACACTAACACCCATAAACTACCTATGTACCCCTAAACCGAGGTCCCCCCACATCGCCGCCACTCGATTAAAATTTTTAACCCCTAATCTGCTGACCGCCACCTACGTTATACTTATGTACCCCTAATCTGCTGCCCCTAACCCCGCCGACCCCTATATTACATTTATTAACCCCTAACCTGTCCCCCACAACGTCGCCGCCAGCTACTTAAAATAATTAACCCCTAATCTTCCGACCGCAAAGCGCCGCCACCTACGTTATCCCTATGTACCCCTAATCTGCTGCCCCTAACACCGCCGACCCCTATATTATATTTATTAACCCCTAATCTGCCCCCCTCAACGTCGCCGACACCTGCCTACACTTATTAACCCCTAATCTGCCGAGCGGACCGCACCGCTACTATAATAAAGTTATTAACCCCTAACCCGCCTCACTAACCCTATAATAAATAGTATTAACCCCCTAATCTGCCCTCCCTAACATCGCCGACACCTAACTTCAATTATTAACCCCTAATCTGCTGACTGGAGCTCACCGCTACTATAATAAATGGATTAACCCCTAAAGCTAAGTCTAACCCTAACACTAACACCCCCCTAACTTAAATATAATTTACATCTAACAAAATAAATTAACTCTTATTAAATAAATTATTCCTATTTAAAGCTAAATACTTACCTGTAAAATAAATCCTAATATAGCTACAATATAAATTATAATTATATTATAGCTATTTTAGGATTAATATTTATTTTACAGGCAACTTTGTAATTATTTTAACCAGGTACAATAGCTATTAAATAGTTAAGAACTATTTAATAGTTACCTAGTTAAAATAATAACAAATTTACCTGTAAAATAAATCCTAACCTAAGATATAATTAAACCTAACACTACCCTATCAATAAAATAATTAAATAAACTACCTACAATTACCTACAATTAACCTAACACTACACTATCAATAAATTAATTAAACACAATTCCTACAAATAAATACAATTAAATAAACTAGCTAAAGTACAAAAAATAAAAAAGAACTAAGTTACAAAAAATAAAAAAATATTTACAAACATAAAAAAAATATTACAACAATTTTAAACTAATTACACCTACTCTAAGCCCCCTAATAAAACAACAAAGCCCCCCAAAATAAAAAATTCCCTACCCTATTCTAAATTAAAAAAGTTACAAGCTCTTTTACCTTACCAGCCCTGAACAGGGCCCTTTGCGGGGCATGCCCCAAGAATTTCAGCTCTTTTGCCTGTAAAAGAATAAATACAATACCCCCCCCCCCCAACATTACAACCCACCACCCACATACCCCTAATCTAACCCAAACCCCCCTTAAATAAACCTAACACTAAGCCCCTGAAGATCTTCCTACCTTGTCTTCACCATCCAGGTTCACCGATCCGTCCTGAAGAGCTCCTCCGATGTCCTGATCCAAGCCCAAGCGGGGGGCTGAAGAGGTCCATGATCCGGTCAAAGTCTTCATCCAAGCGGGGCAGAAGAGGATCTTCCATCCGATTGAAGTCATCATCCAGGCGGCATCTTCTATGGTCTTCCATCCGGAGCGGATTCTATCAGCCAATCGGAATTAAGGTAGGAAGTTCCAATCAGCCAATCAGATTGAGCTCGCATTCTATTGGCTGTTCCGATCAGCCAATAGAATGTGAGCTCAATCTGATTGGCTGATTGGATCAGCCAATCGGATTGAACTAGATTCTGATTGGCTGATTCCATCAGCCAATCAGAAAATTCCTACCTTAATTCCGATTGGCTGATAGAATCCTATCAGCCAATCGGAATTTGAGGGACGCCATCTTGGATGACGTCCCTTAAAGGAACAGTCATTCGTCGTTCAGTCGTCGGTCCGGATGGATGTTCCGCGCTGGAGGTCTTCAGGATCCTGCCGCTTAGCTCCGGATGGAAGACCATAGTAGATGCCGCCTGGATGATGACTTCAATCGGATGGAAGATCCTCTTCTGCCCCGCTTGGATGAAGACTTTGACCGGATCATGGACCTCTTCAGCCCCCCGCTTGGGCTTGGATCAGGACATCGGAGGAGCTCTTCAGGACGGATCGGTGAACCTGGATGGTGAAGACAAGGTAGGAAGATCTTCAGGGGCTTAGTGTTAGGTTTATTTAAGGGGGGTTTGGGTTAGATTAGGGGTATGTGGGTGGTGGGTTGTAATGTTGGGGGGGGGGGGGTATTGTATTTATTCTTTTACAGGCAAAAGAGCTGAAATTCTTGGGGCATGCCCCGCAAAGGGCCCTGTTCAGGGCTGGTAAGGTAAAAGAGCTTGTAACTTTTTTAATTTAGAATAGGGTAGGGAATTTTTTATTTTGGGGGGCTTTGTTGTTTTATTAGGGGGCTTAGAGTAGGTGTAATTAGTTTAAAATTGTTGTAATATTTTTCTTATGTTTGTAAATATTTTTTTATTTTTTGTAACTTAGTTCTTTTTTATTTTTTGTACTTTAGCTAGTTTATTTAATTGTATTTATTTGTAGGAATTGTGTTTAATTAATTTATTGATAGTGTAGTGTTAGGTTAATTGTAGGTAGTTTATTTAATTATTTTATTGATAGGGTAGTGTTAGGTTTAATTATATCTTAGGTTAGGATTTATTTTACAGGTAAATTTGTTATTATTTTAACTAGGTAACTATTAAATAGTTCTTAACTATTTAATAGCTATTGTACCTGGTTAAAATAATTACAAAGTTGCCTGTAAAATAAATATTAATCCTAAAATAGCTATAATATAATTATAATTTATATTGTAGCTATATTAGGGTTTATTTTACAGGTAAGTATTTAGCTTTAAATAGGAATAATTTATTTAATAAGAGTTAATTTATTTCGTTAGATAAAAATTATATTTAAGTTAGGGGGTGTTAGTGTTAGGGTTAGACTTAGCTTTAGGGGTTAATACATTTATTAGAATAGCGGTGAGGTCCGCTCGGCAGATTAGGGGTTAATAATTGAAGGTAGGTGTCGGCGATGTTAGGGAGGGCAGATTAGGGGTTAATACTATTTATGATAGGGTTAGTGAGGCGGATTAGGGGTTAATAACTTTATTATAGTAGCGGTGCGGTCCGCTCGGCAGATTAGGGGTTAATAAGTGTAAGCAGGTGTCGGCGACGTTGAGGGGGGCAGATTAGGGGTTAATAAATATAATATAGGGGTCGGCGATGTTAGGGCAGCAGATTAGGGGTACATAGCTATAATGTAGGTGGCGGTGGTTTACGGAGCGGCAGATTAGGGGTTAAAAAAAATATGCAGGGGTCAGCGATAGCGGGGGCGGCAGAATAGGGGTTAATAAGTGTAAGGTTAGGGGTGTTTAGACTCGGGGTTCATGTTAGAGTGTTAGGTGCAGACGTAGGAAGTGTTTCCCCATAGGAAACAATGGGGCTGCGTTAGGAGCTGAACGCTGCTTTTTTGCAGGTGTTAGGTTTTTTTTCAGCTCAAACAGCCCCATTGTTTCCTATGGGAGAATCGTGCACGAGCACGTTTTTGAGGCTGGCCGCGTCCGTAAGCAACTCTGGTATCGAGAGTTGCATTTGCGGAAAAAATGCTCTACGCTCCTTTTTTGGAGCCTAACGCAGCATTTGTTTGAACTCTCGATACCAGAGTTAAATTTATGGTGCGGCCAGAAAAAAGCCCGCGGAGCGTTAACAGCCCTTTTACCGCCAAACTCCAAATCTAGGCCTTAAATAGCAGATGGTGGTAAAGGAAGGTATTCTTCTTAAAGGTATAGATACAGGTGTTCTTCTTAAAGGCATAGATACATGACACCAATATCCTATAAGTGTAGACATATAAATGCCCCAAATGGACAACGGGACCAAAAAGGGTAAATCCAAATGGCGTCCAGTTCATATCACACTTATATATATATATATATATATATATATATATATATATATATATATATATATATATATATAAATATAAAATATGTGTAGTAATAGAGTGCAAATGTCTGTGCTTGTAGTGTATAATGAGACAAAATTAGATAAATATAACTAAGATATATTGTATAATAACAAAAGCTACAAACTCATGACCAGCATGTTGTATATACATAACCAACATGTTGCGTAAATAATAAATAATTAAATACTAGTTAATATAATGCCATCACAAGCCAAGATAACCTAACAGTCTAGGCTATATCCTTGACCATTAAAGGTGATAGTTAAGGGTTGTGGCCATCTGAGAGTAATGTAAATGTGTAGTGCTAATATTTGATATAAAAGTGATATGATTGGGAAAAGTTTGATATTAATTGTGTGCTCTATAAGTGTATAAAAGTAGAACTTAATGATGAAATGTGAGGTGAAATGATAAATGAATAAGTCTGAAAATTGGCAAAATGATATGAGAAACTTCTATCCAAAATAAAGGCATTAGTCAGTGTATATCAAAAGCTGCTACATCTACACATTCATTGAGGCCTTCAGGGGTCAAAGTATGTAATTTGTGGATCCAATAAGTCTCCTTACGTCGAAGGAGCAACATAGGATTATGGGTATTTTTAGAGATCTGTTCTATGGGCTGAATAGAAAGAGTTTTGGAGCTCCCTTTATGGGCATAAGTGCAATGTATGGAGACACTATGTTTGAAGAATTTCTTTTTAACATTGTATATATGTTCACCCCAGCGTCTTTTTATTTTATGGCTCGTGCGCCCCACATATTGGGCCCCACATTTGCATTGGACCAAGTACACAATATAGGAAAACTTGCATGTGAGGCGTTTCTTGATAGCAAATGTCTCTCCTGTATTATTTGAATGAAAGGTCTTGGTACCGTTCTTAACAACTTTACACATTATACATCTAGGTTTATAGCATCTAAAAATGCCACATTGGGGTACAAAGTTACCCAAAAAATATTTTTTTTATTATTTATATTGGTGACCATAGTGATTGGAGATATTTTATCTCTAGAAAAGAAAGAGAGGCGGCTACTGAGCTACTGTGAAAAGGTGAATTTATTCCATATAAAAAAAAAAAAAATATATACAGATAGGCAAAAAGCAGAAAAAATAAGTCACTACATACCAAGGAGGGAACAGCAGACTTACATGTTTCGCACACAGTTGCGCTTAATCATAGTAGATTAAGCGCAACTGTGCGCGAAACATGTAAGTCTGCTGTTCCCTCCTTGGTATGTAGTGTCTTATTTTTTCTGCTTTTTGCCTATCTGTATATATATTTTTTTTTATATACAGGGAGTGCAGAATTATTAGGCAAATGAGTATTTTGACCACATCATCCTCTTTATGCATGTTGTCTTAATCCAAGCTGTATAGGCTCAAAAGCCTACTACCAATTAAGCATATTAGGTGATGTGCATCTCTGTAATGAGAAGGGGTGTGGTCTAATGACATCAACACCCTATATCAGGTGTGCATAATTATTAGGCAACTTCCTTTCCTTTGGCAAAATGGGTCAAAAGAAGGACTTGACAGGCTCAGAAAAGTCAAAACTAGTGAGATATCTTGCAGAGGGATGCAGCACTCTTAAAATTACAAAGCTTCTGAAGCGTGATCATCGAACAATCAAGCGTTTCATTCAAAATAGTCAACAGGGTCGCAAGAAGCGTGTGGAAAAACCAAGGCGCAAAATAACTGCCCATGAACTGAGAAAAGTCAAGCGTGCAGCTGCCAAGATGCCACTTGCCACCAGTTTGGCCATATTTCAGAGCTGCAACATCACTGGAGTGCCCAAAAGCACAAGGTGTGCAATACTCAGAGACATGGCCAAGGTAAGAAAGGCTGAAAGACGACCACCACTGAACAAGACACACAAGCTGAAACGTCAAGACTGGGCCAAGAAATATCTCAAGACTGATTTTTCTAAGGTTTTATGGACTGATGAAATGAGAGTGAGTCTTGATGGGCCAGATGGATGGGCCTGTGGCTAGATTGGTAAAGGGCAGAGAGCTCCAGTCCGACTCAGACGCCAGCAAGGTGGAGGTGGAGTACTGGTTTGGGCTGGTATCATCAAAGATGAGCTTGTGGGGCCTTTTCGGGTTGAGGATGGAGTCAAGCTCAACTCCCAGTCCTACTGCCAGTTTCTGGAAGACACCTTCTTCAAGCAGTGGTACAGGAAGAAGTCTGCATCCTTCAAGAAAAACATGATTTTCATGCAGGACAATGCTCCATCACACGCGTCCAAGTACTCCACAGGGTGGCTGGCAAGAAAGGGTATAAAAGAAGAAAATCTAATGACATGGCCTCCTTGTTCACCTGATCTGAACCCCATTGAGAACCTGTGGTCCATCATCAAATGTGAGATTTACAAGGAGGGAAAACAGTACACCTCTCTGAACAGTGTCTGGGAGGCTGTGGTTGCTGCTGCACGCAATGTTGATGGTGAACAGATCAAAACACTGACAGAATCCATGGATGGCAGGCTTTTGAGTGTCCTTGCAAAGAAAGGTGGCTATATTGGTCACTGATTTGTTTTTGTTTTGTTTTTGAATGTCAGAAATGTATATTTGTGAATGTTGAGATGTTATATTGGTTTCACTGGTAAAAATAAATAATTGAAATGGGCATATATTTGTTTTTTTTTAAGTTGCCTAATAATTATGCACAGTAATAGTCACCTGCACACACAGATATCCCCCTAAAATAGCTATTACTAAAAACAAACTAAAAACTACTTCCAAAACTATTCAGCTTTGATATTAATGAGTTTTTTGGGTTCATTGAGAACATGGTTGTTGTTCAATAATAAAATTAATCCTCAAAAATACAACTTGCCTAATAATTCTGCACTCCCTGTATGGAATAAATTCACCTTTTCACAGTAGCTCAGTAGCCGCCTCTCTTTCTTTTCTTTGGCTTGCGGCTGTCCTCCGTTTTTTGGGCAGGCTCCATACTTTCCCCTACACCTGAGTGGGTCCGCTTCTAACAGTTTCCCCTTACCCGGCGGACGTTTTCAGTAGCAACACCTACTATCACATATTTTATCTCTAACTATTTTGCTTGGTATGGTGTATATATAGCAAGTGTGTTTTATTCCTTGTATTAAGCCTGATGAAACAGCCACCAGTTGCTGAGAAACGCATTGCTTGTTTTTATGTATTTTAATAAAGTAAGTTTATATACTTACCACTTGCTGACATACTTTTTTACCTTCACCTATATTCTGGTTTGATACATTACATTTTTGTGGACTCTTTGCTTCTTGTATCCTGATCCTTGGAGTTCCCCATCACACTGGAGGCCAGTCTGCTGGGTGACTGTTAGAATCCAGCCCGCCTCTAATGCACCAAGAGAGGTGCTCTACCAAATGTGAGTGCAATTCTTATTGATACCATATTTCTCACAGTCACACAAAACTAGGCCATATTGGCGTGTGTGCTTTCTCCACATTATCTACAGATTGCTGTTTTAACACCAGAGGTGACTGTCTGCTGGGTGACTGTTTGATTCCAGCTTTCCTCCTCTGCACCACTAGGGGTGCTCTACTTAATGTGAGTGTAACATTTTACACATTAAATTTCTTATCAGCCATACAATACTAGGCCATGTGGCGCTTCTGTCTTTTTATGTTGTATATAGATTATTGATCCTGGATCGTAGCCTTGATCCATCACTGACAGCTGCCTAGACCTGAATTTACAAACTACTCCTGGGTTCTTTACTCATCATTTCATCTCTCATCATATCGGACTCTAGCACTTATATTGTGTCACATTTAATTGCAATTTACTATGTTGCATTGATCTTTTGCAGTTTATATACCTTGTATCCCTTACTTTGTATCCCTTATTAATTAATTGTTTGTGGTTTACCAAGAGCGCCCCCTATATATATTTTATATAAATTTCTAATTTACCTTTATCATCAAATTTGCTTTATTCTCTTGGTATTCTTAGTTGAATGCTAAACCTAGTTAGGCTCATATGCTCATTTCTAAGCCCTTGAAGGCTGCCTCTTATCTGAATGCATTTGACAGTTTTCACAGCTAGAGGGTGTTAGTTCATGTGTTTCAGATAAATTACATTGTGCTCATGCATGTAGAGTCAGCACTATTTGCCTGAAATGCAAGTCTGTCAAAAGATCTGAAATAAGGAGGCAGTCTGTAGAAGCTTAGATACAAGGTAATTACAAAGGTAAAAAGGATATTTCTATAACAGTGTTGGTTATGCAACACTGGGGAATGGTAAATAAATGGATTAGCTATCTTTGTTAACAATAACATTTTTGATGTTTTCTATCCCTTTAAGTACCAACCATTTTGATTGTGATCAGAAAAATAGTCACATATAGGGCAGTTTACAAACAATTGTATTGGAGCTGTGCGTATAGCATAAGGATATAGTTTTGTTGTATTTGACCCTCTGTTCCATTGGCTTGTTCAGCTGCTTTTTTCCCCAAATATTTGTTTTCCCCCAAGGGATGCAGTTGTAAGACTGGCCAACTTTGTTGAACCTTAAATTCAATATCTTGTTACTGGCTTAAAGTGGTATGAAAACAATATGTTGGATTCTGTAGCTAAGGGAGAAGAATGGGAAATTACTATGCAACAAAGAACTATACAGAAAAGTGGACAACCCATGAATGGAAATGGATAAAGTTTCCCTGTGATTCTTTATGTACTGTTTAACTTGTGGTCTGAGAGCCTGAGGTGGCATGTCATACAGGTGATTAGTATATGATCATACTGCCGGATTTTAATTTATAGCACAAAGTATACACTGTATACATAGCATTCTAAAGTTGTATTATATATATTCATAGTAGCGGTTATGGCAAATAAGTGTTTGTCTAAGAAAGTACTTCATACATGTTTTAGGTAAGCTTAGGGTAAACATGTAACGTGCATTTTACTGTATTTCACAACAGCTGTTTATAGCTGGGACAACAGAAATACCTCATTACTTTTAATTTAATAAATAAATAAAATATTTGTTATTTTTCTAATCTTTCATTTTCAGCTATCAAAATAGAACCATTATGTATGTATTTATTGCATATTAATGTCTATGTAACTATTATCTGATTAATATAATCTAAATATGAAATTTATATTTCTTGGGCACGACATGGCCAGTGTTACTTAAAAAAATAATAATCTTTAGGCTCCTACATTTTTTACTGTTGTTCTATATACTGTGGACTAGATTACAAGTGGAGCGCAAGTGATATTAGCGCTCCACTTTGTAATACCAGATCACGATAATGTGCGTTGGTATTACAAGTAAATCACAATGTGAACACGAGCTCTCGTTTGCATTGCGCTCACGAGAGCGCTCTTCCATAGGCTCCTATGAGATCCTTGTTCTGGTGCCGTCATAGACAGCATCAGAACTTTGCTCAGTGAAGGGGGTAAGTAGCACAGCGATGGGCAGCATTTTTAAATCTATATGTATATGACTATATTCATATACAGTATATTTATGTGTTAATATGTGTATATACACATAATAACACATAAATATATATGTATATATTTGTATATATATATATTTACATTGCAATGTAAAGGCACTTTTTTTTCTAACACCCCACTCCCACCAACTTTAAAGCCCCAAAACTGCCTAGTGCAAATTTATTTATTAAAAAATGGTAATTTTTTAATAAAAAAACTATAATGCCCTGTGTTTTGAGTGCCTTTGGGACACTTTTAGAAAATTAACCAGAGATCTGATCTCTGTTTAATTTTAAGAGAGCTAATTGCTACCGTGAGCTTGTGGTAGCAACAACCAGCCACTTGTAATGGCTGTTTAATTATTGCGCTCCCGCAAACAGGCAAATATTTACATTGCAGTCTATGAGAACACACAGTTCCCATAGACCGCAATGTAAAGGCACGTTTCAGTGCCGTTTTTTTTCTTCTAACACCCCACTCCCACCAACTTTAAAGCCCCAAAACTGCCTAGTGCAAATTTATTTATTAAAAAATTGTAATTTTTTTTTTAAATAAAAAACTATAATGCCCTCTATTTTTAGGGCCTTTGGGGCACTTTTAGAAAATTAACCAGAGATCAGATCTCTGGTTAATTTTCAGGGTGCTAATTGCTACCGAAAGCTCACAGTAGCAACAACCAGCCACTTGTAATGGCTGGTTAATTATCGCGCTCCCGCAAACGGGCTAATTTGCTATAATTTAGCGCTCCACTTGTAATCTAGCCCTGTATGTTTATATATACAAACCAAGGAAAGTAGTAAGGAAAGGAGCACCAGCCAGGAGTGAAAGTATAAAGTTCTTTATTTGGCAAAATATAAACAAGATAAAAGCCAAAAAAGTCAGGAAGCGATGGCCTAAAAGGTAGGAAGTCAGCGTTACAAACGCAGCTGACGCGTTCTCCTCTATACTTTCTGTCTCAGATAGGACCAGCTAACAGATAGAACTAGCATTATTCCTTATTATACTAATGAACACTACTTCTATTTGCTCCTTTTAAAATATAGCTGAACTTGCAACTTGCTAACCTTCGAGCTGGGATAATGTCTGTAGAGGTAGATGTTTAATGTACATACATTTGAATCCATTTTTCTACAGCTATAAGGATACATATCAGTGCTAAGACAGGAGCGGGTTACCTATTCACTCACATTTGACACCCGTTTACCTACAGCTATAAGAACATATAATTATGCAAAGACAGGAGTGGGTAACCTATGGCCAGTCTTAGGCTTTATACCTCTGAGAGTTAAACAAGGTTGCGATACTGTTTTTCTTTTACTTTTTTTTAAATTTGTATATAAGCTGTTAACTTGGGTTGCCACACATCGTATATATTACCCAAAGTTTATATCTTATGTCAATTCTTATTATTCCAAATAGATTTTGTTTTTGTGCTAATACTAGGTACTGTTGCCCAAGCGCAATTGAACCTTTTACATTTGGTATCAATTATGCAAATGGTTAATTATCCAATAGGAGGTGGCCTTATTTGTTTTAAAAGCAACTATTGTTTTACACATTATTTAACAGCTACGAATACGGCAACTGCCGAAACGCGTCAGCTGCGTTTGTAACGCTGACTTCCTACCATTTAGGCCATCACTTCCTGGCTTTTTTGGCTTTTATCTTGTTTATATTTTGCCAAAAAAAGAACTTTATACTTTCACTCTTTGCTGGTGCTCCTTTCCTTACTACTTCCCTTGCTATATTGACCTACCTAGTGTAGCACAGCCAGTTAGAGTGTGTATCACGCCAGCCCTGGTGGTTGTACTTTATGAAGCAGAGCCTGAACGTACCAGAGGAGCCCGAAGACTGACACACACCCTCAAACCGCAAAGAGGATTGGCTCACAGAGACACACATCCAAAGTTGTCAGAAGGACGTACTCCAATGGGACGGAGCTTTGACACATCAATCTATTTCTGGACACGTACGGAGATTCAGGCAAGACACAGACAACAGCACACTACCGCTAAGGAGAAGAAAGGGACCATGTTGATACAGAGTGGCTATGCAGAAACTCGGAGCTTTGGGAAATCCTTAGCCATTTAATTGAGTGAGTCCTGCTCCACCAGCTACGTTTCCTCAGCAAATACACTTGAAAAACTCCAATGGTAAGCGCTAAAGTGAGGAATTTACAGTTTAGTAATAAGTGACTATTCCTTACCACACTGCTGAATAACGAGTGACTGTTTCTAAATTACACTGCTGAAATTGCCTTTTAACCATAACCATATCCGTTTAAGCGTACAGTTTTTTGCATTATTCTGCAGACTGAGGTTCAATATTAGTGTGCGGCTAGAGAGAGAAACACTTTTTTGTTATAACTATATATACAAACCACCATAGGAAGAAGAAAGAACTAGATCCATCAATCTATGTATCACAATAAGACAGGGATTGCAGCACTCTTTTAAATAGTATAGTTTAATACAAAGATCGGATTAGATGCAATATACTTCATGTGTGTTATGTAATTGTTGCAACATTCAAGTGAGGCCTAAGACTCTCCCACCAAATATAAAGTATACAATTAATACTATATACATCAAATACAAAGAATGGAAATCTAAAGTATATTAATCCATTCTAACTAAGTGACCGGTCACGTCAATTCAGGACACCAGTAAATGAGAAAATGCATGTGCTGTACATGACAACAGTATAGGACAGAGAGATGGCCGACTCCTAGTGCAGATCAATAAGGTTTTTAACCCAATGTAAACCCCAGGAATAAAGGGCACTTTATGTGATAAGGAGGATGGTAAATATACACATTCGGACAACAATAAAGTATAAGGTTATAAGATTTGGGAGATGAAGCCGAGTACACTACACCCCTACTTACCCTAGGACCCCCTTGAAGAAACCAAGGGAGCTATACCTGGGAAGTATAACGCTAAGGGATCTAAGTGTCTCAGTAATTTCTCCTAATACAGACAAACGGCATATAGTAACAATATACTCATACTTAGAGTGGCCGTTATACTGCTATAGTAAAATAACCAGAGTATTCAATGAGCTGTCCTGGTAAGATGATGCACATAGAAAATACAGTCACCTTAATTAGTACTCCTCAGGTGCTGTACATGTTGTAATCCTCTATTGCTCCCGCGTATGCCAATATTTACATGGGCTGGCTTGAATATAACCGCATCTTTTCAGAAACATTCCCCTTTAAGCATAATACCATTTTATATGGACATTTCATAGATGACATTATTGTTATTTGGCAGGAAGATAACCTGCTCACAGTGGAGGCATTCATGGAGTACATGAAGGATAATGATTTCAATTTAGCTTTTACATTACAGTCTGATAAGAGTAGTATTGATTTCTTAGATCTTAGATTGGAAGCTAGGGATAATAACATAGTGACATCTACCTACCGTAAGCCCTTCGCCCGTAATACAATATTGAGGTCTGATTCATGTCATATTCCACACTTGAAAAAAGATATTCCGAAAGCCCAGTACTTGTGATTACGCAAAAATTTCACGGACCTATGAAAATACCATGAACTTACTTCCAGACTCTCAGAAAGAGGGTACCCAATTAAAATACTGAAAAAAATTTGAAGAAGAAATTGCACACGTAAACAGATCAAGCTTATTTACTCCCAATAGTGAGAAATTTGATAATAGGAATAGATTCAACCAACATGTGCTATTCATCACACAATACAGCAGTCAAATCATGAAGTCTGCAACATAATTAAGAAACATTTAACAATCCTTAAGGGAGATGACACATTGTCTGAAATTATTTCTAATGGTATTAAATGCATAGCCAAAAAGGCTCCCCAAATAGGAGGAGGAGGAAAAACTTTGCAGGAAAACCCACCCCAAACTGAATTGGCTAAGTGACAAGGCAGGTTTCTTTAAGTGTGGACATGTCCCATGCAAGAGTTGCCACTACACAATAAGAACACAATCCTTCACCTCCAATACAACAGGGGAAAGTTTCCAAATTAGAGATAGATTGGATTGCACTTCTCAATTCGTAATTTATCTTATAAATTGCAAATGTTGTTCCCAACAGTATATTGGGATTACTACCCGCCTTTTGAAAGATAGAATACGGGAACACCTTCTATCTGTAGATGAAAAAGAACCTAGAACCCCAGTAGCAAAGCTTTTTCGCACACATGGATTGGGTACCCATTATTTTTCATTTATTGCAATTGATCACATCAAAAAACACCCCAGGGGAGGAGATAGACTAAAAAAACTCCTTAAGAAAGAAGTGTTTTGAATTATTAAACTGCAGACAAGATATCCTGATGGGATAAATAAAATAAGGGATGTTGATTTATTCACAGATACTTTTTATTCACAGAATACATTTATTTAATGAAGATAAGTAATATATTTGACTAGGAGCTATCTACTATCATATGAGTCTATTACACATATTAGATGTTAGTATTATAAATTACCTAACATCAATCCCCACCTATTTTTCCTTTTGTTCTTGGCCGCTTTCTTCCCCTCCAGCATAGATCTTTTTAGCATTCAACATTTTTTATTTTCTAATTTTTTTTTCGTTATTTTTACTACTCCCTTTTTCTGATATAATGTTCTTACTACCTAAGTATAGAATGGGAATTGATTTTTTTTTTTTTTTTAAATATTTTTTATTGAGGTTTTGCAGAACAAACATAGAACATAATACGCCTTTTAGATAACAGGAAAAAGTACAAACAAAATTTAAGCGAAACATTTCAGCAGTTATGTAGAACATTAATATTAGGCTAATGCAACCTCAGTTTTTCAATAAGATAGTATAGATGATTAATCACTTGATAATATAGCTTTAGGCCCAATGGACCACAATTATAAAAAGTAGAGAATGCATACATAGTAAGGGGGGGGATATTCAGCGGGTAAGCACCGCTATGCATATTGGGGAAAGGGTCGAGGGCGGAGCCATAGATAAATGTAGATAATTTAAGGGGCATGGCGGACTCTTTAAAAGTGCTCAGACAAAGGGATCCCAGGACTGCCATAATAAAATTATATCTTACGGATTAGGATGCAGATTGAGTTGATCTCTGTCCTTGTTTTCCCCTCTAATAATATGGGTATACCCAAAATGTTGAGGTAATAGTAAATAGTAGAAGGGCTTTGTCAGGGTTTAGATTGCCTCAGCACTATATTTATGGTAGGAATTATAAACTATGTGACAGGAGATTAGGGGAATATGCTGGGTTTAATCATAGTAGAGTTAGATTGCTGGAGCATTAGAAACAGTAAAACAGGAATATATACAATAAGTCAGACCATCTATAAAATAACTGGGTAAGCTTCTGTCTCTTACAAAGAAATTCCTATTGTACATTATGAATTCGTACCAGAATAATATCATTTAAGTACAACAGCAACAGCGTGAACTATGAGGGACGTCTTTGTAGAAGTATTATGGCAGTATGAAGACATACATCCTTAACAGAGATACAGCTCTGTAGCTTTGTGTCTGATATTACAGATCCTATGACGGAGCATTATGGACCCCCTGAATAAACATACGCCCATATATCTCGTAGTAAAATAGTAGTTGGAGCTGACGCTGTAGCTAATACCATCAGAAACCTATATTGTGCTAACTAGGCTATGCGGTTATGTACCGCGCATTTGGGATATAAGGAATAGTTCAGGAGGAGGAAAGATTTTAAGTCAGTGCAGTCCATGGGGAGATACAGAGCTAATAGGAACTTGATAAGGAATGCAACTCTGCTTACTCCAATGGCGTCAGGCCAGATCGCAGCGCGGAACTAACTTTTGTCCCTAGTATATGCACCTATGCGCTAGTAATGTAAAGGTGTGTGGAACTCCCGTTTACCAAAGACTCAAGTATAATCAGTATATCTCTTGTAAGACATCTTATAAACAGCCGTTTAAGGGATATAGGTTCCAAATTATGAGTAAATATAAGTTATTATGCTGCAGATCTAGCTATACTATCTATACCTATATCTGACATCAGTTCAATAAATGATTTGATATAATAACAAACAGGTAAGCATTCAAAACCAGCTGCTAGTACGCAACAACCTATTAATGGGTTGGCTTCACATACTATATGAGTAGGTATAGAACACAAAAAGAACAGATATAGGTTAGCGCAACAAAGTACTCCCCACTATAATGAGCATGAATGTCCAATAATACTCAAAATAAATTAGCATTCGACAAATGGGGGGACAAGTTAGAGAGGACAAGACAACTGTGTACGTAGATAGACACAAATGGGACTCAGTAGTATCAGGTGCAATTCAAAATATTAATATGGTACTAGTCAGTACCCACTATGGCGGCTCTATAGTTTGTGAGTCAGAGTGTGGTATTCAACAATAATAAAAATATTTCCGCAACCAAACACATCCTGTTCTTTAGATAATTAAAGAGTGTAAACAGTATTTTATAGGAAATAAACTAGAATAGAGTAAAGGCGGGATTAAAAAATTATAGCTCTCATAAAACAATATTAGGCATACGTTCTGTTAGGTAGTAAAACTAAATCTCTGCTAACAAAGTGATTGTCTCTTGGGCAGAACAGCAGAACATATTCAGAAAAAACCTGCCTACTTTAAACATATCAGAAAAAGCCTGTACTGAGAGTTTGATACAAGGGAGATTAGATAGCTATTAATTACAGCTAGCAAAAAGGGCTGTAAGAGAATTCTATATCTCCTCTCCTCAAAAGTTACCAGGTTGCTGTCTGAACATATATATCTTACTGAGAGGAAATGTTTATATAGGGTATTTAGATGACTATGATATCTTTATGGTAGTGTGAAATAGGTTAGACCACATACACACGCGCATATAAACATATGATAGCAGTCCACATTATGAAAGTTGCAGTAAGGAAAGGAAAAAAAAACTTTGTAAAGATGCATAAACGATATAACAGTTAAGCCATAACAGGTCACATTTATGAATTAAAGAAGGACATAATGCCTGAAACACTGTGACTGTCTGTAGAGAATCCTGAGGGATATAACCTCCATTTGGGCAGGGTGTGTGTTTTCAAAAAGAACATTTAGATATCAATAGGTTATGTCAGAAAGTCCACATTGTCCTATGAGGATATGCAATAAACTTTGACACTGAACCTATGCATGCAAAATCACCCAATGCCACTACGAGTGGAGCTGATCTTGACAATAGTGCAATGCGGACCTAAGATGGAGAATTGACTGAAAGGGTGCAGACGGAGAAGCTCTCCTACACACATCTGATCGTAAGTGTAAGAGATCAGGAACGCTTCTAGTCTTCTTGGTGAGGGTCTCACAATACAATCAAAGTCTCCAAACATCACAGGGTCACTGGATAAACTCACTAGGCTTGTCGAGTCTACTGCAGCTTCTGACCATGTTAGTGAATGCTTCCTCAGCATGTCGCGGACGGATGCAGCGCCTGTATCTCCCCTTCTCATATGTAGAGCACAAGTCTCCGGTAGATCCGCGTCTGGCAGCTCTCGTGAGGCAATCGAGGTGGACGCAGTTGTGCTGGGAAGAGGTTGTGAATCGTTAAATTGCCTGTCATGTTCCGTCCCAACCGCCATGTGCAAATCTGTAGACGGCAGCATGTGAGGACTAGCTTTCATTACGTATAGCAGTTGCGCATGATTGCTATCCATTTTCAGAGCTAAGTCGTTTAGGAGTGCTTGGAGTTCGTTTTGCAAAGTAGCATCCATGCCTGCTAGTATTTGTGCCCCCTCTTATTAATGTTATAGTGGATCCGCTTCACCCAGCAGACAGGGGGGGGTATGTTGATGGTAGAAGGCCTCCACCGGGTCTATGAAGACATCAAATAAAGCAGATGTGCAGTTGAAATCCTCTCAAACCCGATATAGATCAGATCAGCTTTGATTCATATATCCAATTCTTCTGAAAATAATTATTATTTGCTGATTAGAAAGTAGAAATTCAGTAGGTTGAGAGTATAAGGCCTAGAGCTGCTATATGGGATTTGATTATTTAATCAACTCATTTCCTTTTTTTATTCTAGTTGGTTAGTTCTAGAGCCCCATTTTCATTCTTACATTCCTCTTTATCTAGCAACATCTAGACATCCTTATAGACACCATTAGGCTTAGCACTTGTTAGTACATACATCCAGCAGAGCCTTAGGTGCTAGGTTAGATAATGATTGGCCCATTTATTTTTCATAAGAATCATAAAAACTAACATTACTTATGTTTAGTTAATATGTTTTTGCCATTTTATATGTTTTAACAATGTTTTGCTTCTTTTTAGTATGTATTTAACCTAGTTTTTTTTACATTTTTCGTTTATTATATTTTACTTAGTTGTTGTATAATTCTTGTATGATATAGTTTGTATCTTGTTTCCGTTATCATATAATACGTTTTTGTATTGCCTTGCTATACTATTATTATCCTTGTTCCAGATACGGCAATTCTTACATCTTTGTGATATATAATTTCACTAAATTAGCAATAACCGATATATGTGTCTGCATTATCACACTTTTTATGTTTTCATAATGTGTATATATGTATACTTTGTACTAATAGATCCATTGTTAAAGGAATAGTTTTTCAGAAAATATAGCAGCACGGACATTTAGAGTGGATTGGGTGTCTAGATTAAGCTGTATACATCTAATTGGATGTTGAATACTCAGCTCTGACTGACCAGTTCACCCTATTTAAGTCTGCATGCTCCTAGAATCACTAGCCTCTGATGAAGCGCATGTGAGCATGCGTGAAACGCGTCAGGTGTCTGTATGTTTCTCCTTTACCACTTGGAATAAATAACTGTTTCTAGCATCAAGCTTGGGCTCGACATAGCTCTTTTTTGCTCTGGAATCCATGTTGTAATCCTCTATGTGTGCATAGTACTTATAGCGTGTGGATTATTTAGATTACCATTTTCTGTTGTTGGCTTTTCTGGCAACCATACCACAAAGTTGATAAACAGCTTTGCACTGCTCCGGTGCACAAACGATCTGTCCGAATGTAAATTAGCTCAAACATGAACATTCATGCACCTTGAATTATAACTCTGTGATTAGGGCAAAATATTTTGCCTAATTTATAAAAACATTTCCTGTTTAAACTTCACCAACAAAGGGCGGAGTTAATAAGATACACTTAAGTTGAGCAAATGCGGCTATTAAATCAGCCCCTTCTGACGAGGGGGTGAAACATGCGTTGGCATTGGTCGGCCATGTCACGTGATTCTCTTCACCGCTTGAGAATGACTAGTGCTTTGAGATGCCAGCTTTGAATACAATCACTTCAACTGTTTCTCCACGGCTATAACCTGCGCAGGATTGCTGTTTTACACCAATCCTAAAACTTTGAAATTGAATTGAGCATCATTGTTGCAGCTCATTGTTATTTTGCTTAAATAACCAGGATTCATCTTCTCTCATTAGTACTGCTTTTTTGCTTCCTTAACCCTGTCTGCAGCAGAGGCCAAGTATTTTGAAGTGTCTTTAGAGGTCTTCTCTCTACATAGATAGGTCACTTACAGAGAATTACTCATTTTATATAAATAAGTTTTTATGCATTTATTTATGTACATTTAGTATTGCCTTTTTATATTTATCTCATTGTATGAATTATTTCGCTTACAACTCTTTTAATACATTTAGTAAAGTCTAATTAAATTATATTTTAACATTCATTTCAATTGGCTGTTGTTTTTTTCTTGATCATTTACCTATCATTTGATAAAAAAAAATTCTTCATCATTTACCTATCATTTGTTAAAAGATTTTTTTCATATGTATTAGGACATAATCAACTCATATATTTTTTTGACCTGCCCTTTAAGGCGCCCACAGTACTTGTTTTTTTCACTTCAATATTCCTTTTGCTAGTTTGTAGGGAACTAGTATCCATCTGTGGTGCTGGTCCTTGCTGTTGGATTTATAGCGCAAGAAGTTTCTTTTCCAATGCTGGAAACTGCAACAGAGTGTCAACCAGAAGCAAAGGGCTTGTGAAATTCTTAGGAACAGCACAAAGTAGAAGTGCATGTACCATAAACATTACCAAGCAATGAAACAGAGGCTAAACTGGCCTTAAATAGCAGTAGATTGAGGGAGAACAATAACGCCCCTTAAAGGTATAGCACCAAGTAAGATAAAAAAGAAACTGTATGGGGAAAACGTAGGAACACAGATATGACATATACATCCTAATGAGGTTAAGTTTTTTGATTTGAATATCAAGATAGAAAATCAAAAGATCATCACTTCCATTTAGTTTTAACCTTGTGACACTATAACATATATTAGCTAAACTAGTTGTCATCATCCTAAATGGTTACAATCAATCCCCTCGAGGACAATTCTATAGAATTAGAAGAAATTGCTGTACAATTTCGTAATTTGATAAACAATCTTTAATTTTAAAAGAAAGTTTTGTAGACTAAGGTTATTCTCCTTCATTGGTAGAACAGAATAAAGCTCTCATAGGAGATCTAGACTGAAGCAAATTATTGGAAGATAGACCAGTCACATACGTAATATCATATACTTGTTAGAATGTAGTTGCAAAATTTAGTATTTAGGACAAACATCTAGATTCCTCATCATCTCAACAAAATACTATGGAGTTCCTTTACACTGGTTAATTGTTCGTTCTTTTTTCTCTCATATTTAAGAGTTAATTTCATTAGCTCTAAATAGCATTGGGTTAATATATTGTGCCATTTGTTGATAGTGGAGCACTAATTAGCACTTAAGCTAACTGTGCTAGAGATAAGCCTCTTGCGCTCGTTGGGTTGCGCTGGTATTTCGAGTTGAAAGTAAAAGTTACTAATAAATTAAAAAACCTAACATTACTATTAAATAAATAAAAAATACCATTACCAAAAAAATAAATAAATAAATACATGACTTAATAAAAAACCCTAATATTAATAAAAATAACAAAAAACTAAAATTATATAAAAAAAAAACCCTAAAATTACAAAAAATAGCAAACCCTAAAGTTACCAAAAAATAAAAAAATTACCAAAAAGAAAAAAAAGGGTTATGCCTATTCTAATACCCCAAAATAAAATAAAAAACTATTCTAAAACTAAACTCCAAATAGCCCTTAAAAGAGATTTTTGTAGGGCACTTAGCTTTGTTGCTGTCCAGGTAAAAGAAAAGAAAACACACCCTAAACTTAAAGTGAATTTAAATTTTGATGCTAAAGTGCCCGGTTTTTAAAACTTTGATTAAAAGCAGGGGCACTTTAATTCATCAAAATTTACATTTCACTCGTGTTGTGAAGAAATACTTACCTTTTAAACTTTACAGCAGCTCCAGCTTCCTCCGGTCTCACAAGCCATTTCTGATGTCAGAAATGATTGATAGATCATCCTCCAATCACAGCTTCCCCCGGGGGAATCAGTGTCTGATTCAATGCTGTGATTGGAGGAAGCCGGATGCCTCATTTTAGACCCAGGAAGAGACTTTGAAATGGGTGGAGGAAGCTGGAGCTGCTGTGAAGTTTAAAAGGTAAGTTTTTTTCACAACACAAGTGAAATGTAAATTTTGATGAATTAAAGTGCCCCTGTTTTTAATCGAAGTTTGAAAAACCGGGCACTTTAGCATCAAAATTTACATTCACTTTAAAAAAGAAGATGGTACTTACCAAAGATGATGATGGCGGCACTCCATCTTCATCCCAGCGGCGGTTTATCTTCATCCCAGTGGAAATGGCAATGGCAGTGGTCTTCATCTTCAGAGTTAGAACACAGAGGTCCTCTTCATGCGGTCACCAGCTGCACACTGAATTTGGAATGCGAGGTACCTCTCTTATATAGGGTTACCCTTGCATTCCTATTGGCTGATTTGTATGTTCAAATTCAAATCAGCCAATAGAATGAAAGTTTTTTTGGATGAAATGCTGATGATACTCAACTTGCTTTCTGTGATATTTTGATTTAAAAAGAGGGTGATAAACAGTTAAATACCAAGTTGTACAGAAAATCAACTGCAAACAATAGTGTTTTGAATAGGAATAGTTTCCATGCAAATAATCAAAAAAGAGATATACTTACTGGCCAATATTTATGTTTAAATGGAATTGTTGTATGGAGGAGGTTTTTAAGATAGCAGTCAAGTATTTGCAACAATGCTTTAGAGAGAGAGAGAGAGAGAGAGAGGATACCCAAATAGATGCCTAAAAGTAGTCTACAATAGGGTGCTGAATACTGACAGAACGATCCTTTTAGTGTATAATAACAGATCTAATAACAAAAATAATGATTGCCTGTGGGTGATTGGTACTTTTGATGACAAGAATGTGACAATATGTAGAATTTTTGAGAAATACTAGCATATAATTTATGAGGATCCAGATTTAATATGTGTGATTTCCAATAAACTACTTAATAATGACTGATCCAAGAATTTAAAGAATCAATTGAAACCCTAATTTTGTTTCTAAGAAACCATTAAATTGGTTAAATTTAGCAAAGGGTTTCTTTAAATGAGGAAGATGTCAGGTATGTAAGACATGTCCCCCAGAAAGTTTTTTTGCACATCCTTCTTTGGATCAAAAATATTCTATTCCACTCTTTTTGAATTGTAGATCTACGATGGTAGTATATCTTGGTATATGCAATTGCCCCATGATTTATGTTGGCATAACAACTAGGGAATTGAGAATGAGAATGTTGGAACATCTTGGTGATATAAAATGGGCCCATCCTGTTCTAGTGGCAATCTATATTAATACTGTACATTTTTTAAATAAATATATACATTGTTTTGCTATTGATCAGGTACAGAATAAAGGAAAGAATGGTGATCTTAATACAATACTGCTGCAAAAAAAGAGTGTAGATGGATATATGAATTAAAATCTGCATAACCTAAAGGGTTAAACTCTCATCTTCTTTCTCTTACTATTTTTCTTCTCCTTGCAGCTGGGGATGTCTTGCCTAACCCAGGTCCACCATCTGCCTCTCTCTGTTCACTACACTGACTAACACCTCCAAAACCTAGCCCACATAACCCTCTCAGCCTCATTAACTTAACTTCTGTTAATATCCTGCAATTCTCTTGTGCCTTTCGTATTTTTTTTGCACATCCTTCTTTGGATTGAAAATATTCTATTCCACTCTTTTTGAATTGTAGATCTACAATGGTAGTATATCTTGTTATATGCAATTGCCCCATGATTTATGTTGGCATAACAACTAGGGAATTGAGAATGAGAGTGTTGGAACATCTTGGTGATATAAAATGGGCCCATCCTGTCCCGGTGGCAATCTATATTAATACTGTACATTTTTTAAATAAATATATACATTTTTTTGCTATTGATCAGGTACAGAATAAAGGAAAGAATGGTGATCTTAATACAATGTAGTGTAGATGGATATATGAATAAAAATCTGCATAACCTAAAGGGTTAAACTCTCATATTCTTTCTCTTACCATCTTTCTTCTCCTTGCAGCTGAGGAATGTCTTGCCTAACCTAGGTCCACCATCTGCCTCTCTCTGTTCACTACACTGACTAACACCTCCAAAACCTAGCCCACATAACACTCTCAGCCTCATTAACTGCACTTCTGTTAATATCCTGCAATTCTCTTGTGCCCTTTGTAATGCACACTCTGTATGCAACAAACTTACATTTATGACCTATTCATTTCACAATCACTTAGCCTATTAGCCATCACAGAAACTTGGTCCTCCTCCTCTAACACAACTGATGTAACCTCTCTGTCCTATGGCTGCCTATACTTTAGTCAGACTCCCAGGTGAGGAGACAGACAAGGGGGGGAAGGCATTCTTCAGTCTGTATTCTGTACCTTCCAGCATTCCTTCACCCCCTCCCTTTCTTTCTCATCTTTTAAAGTTCATGCTATCCACCTCTTCTCCCCTGTAGCTCTCCATGTTGTTATCTATAGGCCTCCTGGCTCAGCATCACTGAGCATCACTGATTTTCTAAACCCCTTTGAAACCTGGCTACCACACTTCCTTTCTTGCCACGTTTGTTTTTTTCATCTTAGGGGACTTCAACATACCCATTGACAATTCCAACATGAATGCTACCTCTAAACTTCTATCTATTACCACCTGTTTTGGTCTGTCCCAGTAGACAACATCTCCAGCCCACTGTGAAGGCAACTCAGTTGACCAGTTCTTCAACAATCTCTCTGATGTTTCCAACTTCTCTAACTTCCCCTTTCCTATTTCTGATCATCATCTACTAACATTTTCTCTTACTATACCTGCAGCATCGATGTTAATGGACTGCTGAACATCAGTGGAGGAAATCACACACCCATGCTCCTACCAAGCCTTCCTACGCACCCTTTCTACTAATAACACTCTCTGCTAATTTACCCCTGAAACAAAGTCCTCATATGCCTATCTTCGGCTCATCTCACACCCTGTCCACTTGACCCTATTCAACTTCTTCCCTCTCTCTCTGCTTCTCTAACCTCTGCCCTAACTCATCTCTTTCACCAGTTTCTCACCACTGGCGCTTTCCTAATACATTGAAGCATGCATCAATCACACTAATCCTAAAAAAGCCCTTGCTTGACCCCTCTACCCTTTTTTAAATATCGGCCAGTGTCCTTTACCCTTACTACTCTTTACCTCCAAATTATTGAAACGACTAGTTGACTATAATTGCCTTACTCAATTTCTCTCAACTAACTCCTTACTTGACCCACTACAATCTGGTTTCTGCCCTAAACACTCAACAGAATCCACTCTTACTAAAGTAGCAAATGACCTGCTATCAGCTAAAGCAAAGGGCGCTACTCCTTACTTAGTCTTCTGGCTCTCTCTGCTGCTTTCGACACAGTTGACGATCCTCTCCTCTTACAAATCCTACATTCATTTTGCATCCAAGACATGGTCCTCTCCTTGTTTGCTCATATCTCTTAAACTGCTTGTTTACAGTCTCCTTTAACAGCATATCCTCTGATCCTTTGCCTTTCTTAGTTGGAGTGCCGCGAGGCTCTGTCTTGGGTCCCTTGCTTTTTTCTCTATATATATATCTTCCCTTGGAAAACATATGTCCTTATATGCTGATAACACCCAAATCTATATTTTCTCTCCTGATATCTCTCTCCCTCTTTACTTAACCAGATTACCAACTGTCTCTCAGCTATTACCTCTTGGATTTCCACACACTATCTCCAACTCAATCTGTCTAAAACTGAGCTGCTTCTTACTCCCAACCCTTAAAGACATCCAACACCTCATATTTTTCTTACAGTTGAAGACTTATATTTTTAACACGTCCGCTGTCTTGGGGTCACAAAACTCTGAACACACATTCACTCAATATATACAAGTGCTTGCCAAATCCTGCCATGCACACCTACTTAACATCTCTACAATTCAACCCTTCCTTTATAGTTAAATATATATCTGATGGATTTTTGTACAAATATATATTTATGGTTATAAAGACAAGTGTATGTAATCAGCGCTAAGTGGAAACCCAGAGGCTAGTAAATAATACTTGAAAATGAACTGCAAATGCTGCCTAATACCTGAACAGGGGATATCTCACCCCAGATGACCCACTGTTCACTATAAAACAAACAACGGAATAAAAGAGCGATAGAAGGCGCAGAGACAGTCAAATAATTGATCCAAATTAAAAAATATTGATGTAGTGGTAGCTACAAAAGTATTACTAAATCAAGGTATAGATCAATCTATAATCGATCTGTTATTCCCAAAGTTAGCTTGATATTGCTTAATCCAGGAAATACATAAAATAAAATAAATAATTAATAGCAGCAATTAAACACCCAATAGTGACCACAATATAACGATAAATTAATATAATAATATGCCAATAAAAAAAGCAATTGTTCTTAAAAGTTCATATGTGAATCTTGAAAGAAAATATTGGTCACTGAATATATAGTTCTTTGTGAATAGATATTGTTCCAAATGAATGCTGTGTAAGTAGAATATATAGTGGCAGCAGGAAACTCCAGTAGTAATCTTGGCTATATAATAAAGTTACCCACTTACTGAAAACTGCCTCAATCAAATGAGAACAAACAGCAAACAGTATTCAGCGCTCCCTAAGTAGTGCAGTAAAACGTCTCTGTCAAGCAATGGACAATGATTGCATTAAGGATAAATGCTAATAGAGATGAAAAATGTTCAACATGAATGATATAAAAGTCCAAAACGATGGATGAGAGAATGATGAATTGATGAAGATGAAAAATGAAGATGAAGTTGAAAAGAAAAAGGAAAAAACACAATATGGTTGCACAGTACCGTGTCTCTATGAAGTCCTAGATAGTCAGGCAAAAATCATGGTACTCACAACCTCAGAATTACTAGATCGATGAAAGGTCCTTGAGATAAGGTAGACTTTTTCCTCCTCTTTGTTGTATATCACCGATGTTTTTAGTGTAGTATAGCTCAAATGAGACTCCAAATGCTGTGTCACACTTAGAGTATGCCTGTTGTTAGAAGCAGCTGTAGCTTGAAGGAAACTTCATTGTCAAAAGTATCCAAGATGAGAGATGCTGAAAAAGATAAACACAGCGCATTCCTTCTAAGAGTAAAAGTTTTTATTGGCACATAAAAGCGCTTATTTAAAATCACACTTACAAGATATATAAAAATTCATGCACATAATAAAATGTGTAGTCAACCGCTCTACTACGCCGTCTAACGGATTACCAGCAGGACAGGAGCTGGATGGAAAGGGCCGCAAACGAGACTGGCGCCAGGTAGCACTCGTGGGCACTCCGTCGAGCTTGGATAGTCCGGAAGCGTGCGTGACGTCGAGCGTTGATGACCTCAACGCGTTTCGTCCTATAGTGTTAGGACTTTCTCAAGAGGGAGTTGATGTCACTAGTTGCCGGGTAGACTTGTAAATAGCAGCAGGGTAAACCTGATTGGTTCAAAACACAGGTAACCTTAAATCATGTGATAAAACAGCGTGTGCTGTATACGGTTATACCCAAGCAGCAGTGAGATGCAAAGGTACAGATTATATTGTGTTTAAAACATTATTATCAAATTAATTGTATAACACAATTCTACAAACACATGTATATGGAACTGAGAATAACACATGAAAAAAATAATAAATAAAAGGAGATGCATGAGATAAAAATATTGATAAAAATTCTTATACTTTTTATCGTATTCAATATTTTTATCTCATGCAATCTCCTTTTATTTATTATTTTTTTCATGTGTTATTCTCAGTTCCATATCCATGTGTTTTATCACATGATTTAAGGTTACCTGTGTTTTGAACAAATCAGGTTTACCCTGCTGCTATTTACGAGTCTACCCGGCAACTAGTGACATCAACTCCCTCTTGAGAAAGTCCTAACGCTATAGGATGAAACGCGTTGAGGTCATCAACGCTCGACGTCACGCACGCTTCCGGACTATCCAAGCTCGACGGAGTGCCCATGAGTGCTACCTGGCGCCAGTCTCGTTTGCGGCCCTTTCCATCCAGCTCCTGTCCTGCTGGTAATCCGTTAGACGGCGTAGTAGAGCGGTTGACTACACATTTTATTATGTGCATGAATTTTTATATATCTTGTAAGTGTGATTTTAAATAAGCGCTTTTATGTGCCAATAAAAACTTTTACTCTTAGAAGGAATGCGCTGTGTTTATCTTTTTCAGCATCTCTCAATCAAATGAGGTAAGTGCTGCACATCGATAGAATGAGAGGTTCTGAATTAATCAGTTAATCAGCATGCTTTGGTGTTGCTTGGGTATGGTAGATGCCTTTCTCACTCTTTTCTCTCTTCCCCTCCATGTCACCGAAGGCAGAATATGTATAGAGAGGGAACAAAAAAGCGCCACACAATAGTGCAATATTGTTTCCATAAAAATAAAACAAATGTTATTACATTCTAAGGTAAAACCTGCTTACATTCATTGACCTCAGTCAGTTATGAGGTATCAATTAAGCATACAAGATTGTCCACCAAAACTTTGTGTATATTAAGCGAATAAACCAATCCAAAAAGCAAGCCAAAGTCTGAATTTGGTCGTTCTTAGTCCCGCCCCCATCAGGACCAATCATAGATACCGATTGTGGTCATCTGACCGTTACGTTTAAGAGGGGGGGGTGCTGCGCTACCAATGGATGGATACCATGTCTAAGTATCTAAAATACAGCGTAATCATGAAACGCTATGTTTCGTTATAGATTTTCAGTTAGAGTGTCTAATGCTCATCCGACCATAGCAAGAGTAAGGGTGTATACCAAAATCCGGGGCAATTAGTGAAAAATTGATGCCAACTGTGGTCCGTGTGTAAGCCCATTAGTAACGGATATCTCAGGCATATGCCCCTCTTCGGAGACTTCATGTTAAAAGCAATTATAGTTTATATCACTAATATTGTCAGGGCTATTAGTATATATACACAAAATACATCAGAAAATCCTAAAATAGCTAAAAATATATAAATAATTGTAAGAAAAATTTAAAAAAAAAATAAAAAAAATTTAAATGATTTCAACAGAAAAAATTCCTTGCGGTGCTATTATATCTGATTCTCATTAAAAATAAAATAAAAAAAAATATATAAAAAATAAATAAATAAATATATATATATATATATATATATATATATATATATATATATATATATATATATATATATTTTAAAAAAGCTCCTTGCTTGAAATGAAAAAAAAAAACACTAGTAACTGGTTTCTTAAGAGATAAGTGTGCAGCAAATACATACAGTAGTATTGGTATCACACCTCTGTGGGAACAACTGTGGGGGAGAGACCAATG
The DNA here is from genome assembly GCF_027579735.1 of Bombina bombina. Taxonomy (NCBI): domain Eukaryota; kingdom Metazoa; phylum Chordata; class Amphibia; order Anura; family Bombinatoridae; genus Bombina; species Bombina bombina. Next base: position 1,304,254,746 of record NC_069500.1, read on the forward strand.
TTCAGACTTGTAATCACTGTTATTTTACAGAGTGGTTGTCATTAAATGCATATTTAAAAAAACAGACACTCTTAACTCTGTTTGATATGTAGTTTTATAACTAAATACTGTCTATGTACATTCAACAAAGGTTAGAAACATGACTTCATGTTGTGGGGTTCACAAAGCTCATTCAATAAGATGTGTATGGTATGCATTAAAAAGGCAATCATCTAAGAGTTTAGACTCATACAGATAAGTGAGAAAAGAATAGTTTCCTTAATAAACGACTAAAATCTTAAAGCAAATTCTTAAAAACCAAAAGATTTTCGTTTATATAAGACATTAGTCCTATTATATGAAGATTAATTTATATATCTCAAACAGACCAAAATTGGAAAACTAAGAAAAAAGAATAAAGAGAATAAAGAAAATAAAGAAGCACATATATCTTTGAAGAAAAAGGGTACTTACCTCATTTGATTGAGGGAGTTTCCAGTAAGTGGGTAATTTTATTATTTAGCCAAGATTACTACTGGAGTTTCCTGCTGCCACTATATATTCTACTTATACAGCATTCATTTGGAACTACCGGTATACAGTATCTATTCACAACAAACTATAGTGGCTAATATTTTCTTTCAAGATTCACATATGAACTTTTAAGAACAGATGCTTTTGTTATTGGCATATTATTATATTAATTTATCGTTATATTGTGGTCACTATTGGGTGTCTGCTGCTATTAATTAATTAATTATTTATTTTATTTTATGTATTTCCTGAATTATGCAATATCAAGCTAACTTTGGGAATAACAGATCATTTATAGATTGATCTATACCTTGATTTAGTAATACTTTTGTAGCTACCACTACATCAATATTTATAATTTGGATCAATTATTTGACTGTCTGTGTGCCTTCTATCGCTCTTTTATTCCAAATATATATTTATACCTATAAACATACATGATTATATTGGGATAGATAGATTGATAGATAGAGAGAGGAATATCTATTTAAAAATAAAATATTAGAGTATTTTTATGAGTATAACTCTACTATTAAATGTATTTTCGATGTGTTTTATACATCTTTTTATTCAAGCATAACAGTTAACCAGAGCTCTAAGGTCACGATAATCATTCTAAAGTAAATCGCAATTTCACTCATGTTTATTTTTTGTAAATGATTCAGATAGAGCATACAGTTTTAAACAACTTTCTGATAAATTTTTATAAAATCAAATTGGCATCATTCTCTTGGTATCTATTGTTGAAAGAGCAGCAATGCATTGCTGGGAACTAGCTGAACACATCAGGTCAGACAATAACAAGTGGCATATAAGTGCACCCACCAATCCTACTTCCCAGTAGTGCACTGCATTGCTGTTCCTAACCCTACTTAGGTATGCTTTTAAATGAAGCAAATTAGATAGTTGTTTAAAATTGCATGTTCTATCTCAATCATGATGGTTTCATTTTGACTTTACTGTCCCTTTAATTACATTGTTCCCCTGCTAAACTATGTACACAGAATCAATCCCTCACTAAGTTTCAAGAAGCTCAAAGAATAGAAAATTGTTTGGAGTAGGCTAGATCTGCACAAGGACCTAAGTGTGAGCAGGGAGGGAAAAGTAGCAAAAGTGAAAGTAAAACCTATAATGTTATATATAAATTATTATTAATGTAAGGATTATTTTTCTTTAATTAAAAATACAAATATTTAAATTGTTATGATTGTAGTAATGATTTTTTCCCCCAATAATATACAGCTGAAAAGTAGATAACACAAGCGGCTAGATTACAAGTCTTGCACTAAAGTTAGCGCGGGACACGATAAGCAATATCGTCACCGTGCTAACTAGCACACATATTACAATTTGAAAGTGAACAGTTGAGTTCTCTCTCTCTCTCCCCCCACTCTCTCTCCCCCTCTTTTGCTCTCTATAATCCTCTTTTACTTTCTCCCCCTCTCTTTTGCTCTCTCCCCCCTCTCTTTTGCTCTCTCTCCCCTCTCTTTTGCTCTCTCTCCCCTCTCTTTTGCTCTCTCTCCCCTCTTTTTTGCTCTCTCCCCCCTCTTTTTTGCTCTCTCCCCCTCTCTTTTGCTCTCTCTCCCTTCTATTTTGCTCTCTTCTCACTCCTCTTTTGCTCTTTTCTCCCTTCTCATTTGCTCTCTCTCCCTTCTCTTCTGTTGCTCTCTCTCCCCCCTCTATGTTGCTCTCTCTCTCTCACGGCCATGGCCGCTCCCGGCCGACCCCACCCCCGCCAAACCCAGCCGTCTCTGTAAAGCCCGGTCCCACCCGGCCCACCCTAGTCATGCCCGGCCCCACTCCCATCATGCCTGGCCTGCCCGCCCCCATTATGCCTACAGTTCTTGCGGTGGACAGGTCAGTTTGTTGAAGGCCAGATGTGTTTGTCCTCACGCAGTCTCTACTGCGCATGACAGCTTCAGACAAACACACTTGGCCTTTTATATTATAAGATATTTTAACAGAGAGATTGTCAAGGTAAATTGTGAACACTTGTCTCTGGGAACACAAAAGGACTGTCTGGTGTCTAACACGTATTTGCAGTGTAACTGACACCCTCCGAGCGACAGCATTACTATATTTTCCCTTCCGGCTAGGTTCACTGTCTGCAATGGTCTTTTGCATCTATGGATGTCTGTCTTGAGACAGCTGCCACTACACTGCTGTGACTTATTGTTACTAAGATAGAAGTTATTTTCTGCTTTAAAATTGTTGACCCAGCCTGTTCCCGATAAAAACATTACTAAGTCATATGTTCTTTTCATGTTTCTAATCTAGTCTTTTCTTAACAATTGGATTGAAAAGTCCTCTGCTGCTTCCATGTTGCTGACCCAGGCTATTTCTGACTATGCAACAAGAACAAAAGGCAGCACCCGGAAATCCACAAGACTCAGAGGTAAAAAGCAAAAAATGAAGTTTAATAGGCACTAATATTAATCTATTCTGGTGAAAAGATATATGTATAAGCGGTTGAAAAATACATAATATAAGGAATATCATAAATATACAAAAATGTGAATATATATATATATATATATATATATATATATATATATATATATATATATATATATATATATATAAATAAACCAGATAATTAAACTAAATACATGATTGCAGTGACTTTTTACTATAATAAGTAAACACGTGAAGAAAAGTTAATTTTTAATATATAATAATTTAAATATTTAACTTATAATTGTTTCAAATCACAAAACCCACTCAGAGTTCAAACCTTTTAGCATTCTGGTATCCAAGTGAAAGATCTAAAAGACTTCACGTTGTCTAAGGACCTCTTCCTTATTCCCCCCTCTGGGGTGTCTTGGAATAACTTGTATACACTGAAATGCCAAAAGTGAACTGTCAGCATTGTGTTCCCTTTTAAAGTGTAAAGAGATTGGTGTAGTATGTTTGAGGATATAAGAAATAAACTCTGGAAATTATAACGAAGCAAGTGGATGTTTTAGAAAGAAGTTTCCTGTTTGTTCCTAAAAAGAGATCTACTAATGTGGAAAACAAACCTAAGTTTATCACCACTTACAGCAGTGAATATCACAAAATTTGTGGAATCATCAGAGATTCATTGTAATTTTTGGAAACTGATGATAAACTTAGAGAAATTGTTAATGCAGGCTGTATATTTCTGTCTAGAAAGCCAACACACTGGGCAATACATTATCACCGTCCATGTTACCTTGTTTTGCAATATATCTTTCAACCTGTAGGGGGTGCTGTAGGCAGTATGTAGGTTTGACTACTTGAGCTCTAAAGGATCGTTTTATGGAACGTTTGAGAGCCATTGAGGATCCAGAGTCTACAACACCAATGTCTTTACACTTTAAAGGGAACACAATGCTGACAGTTCACTTTTGGCATTTCAGTGCATACAAGTTATTCCAAGACACCTCAGAGGGGGGAATAGGGAAGAGGTCCTTAGACAACGTGAAGTCTTTTGGATCTTTCACTTGGATGCCAGAATGCCAAATGGTTTGAACTCTGAGTGGGATGTCAAACTTTTTGTGTGATTTGAAACAATTATAATTGAAATATTGAAATTATTATATATTAAAAATGTACTTTTCTTCACATGTTTACTTATTATAGTAAAACGTCACTGTAATCATGTATTTGGGTTATTTATCAGGTATATATATATATATATATATATATATATATATTCACATTTTTGTATATTTATGATATTCCTTATATCATGTATTTTTCAACCCCTTATACATATATCTTTTCACCAGAATAGATTAATTGTCTGACACAGGTGTATATGTGTTCAGTATCTGGTTTATGATTGGTGGACAATATGTAGGGGGAGGAGACATTAGACTTAAAAAAGGTGTGTGAGCAGTTGCTTTCCATAGGTCATTGACAAAGTATGATATGTAATTTACGAAACATGTTGGACCTCTTGTCTCTTTGAGATATATACTAAGTGTACTCTGCATATTAGTGCCTATGAAACTTCATTTTTTGCTTTTTACCTCTGAGTTTTGTGGATTTCCAGGTGCTGCCTTTTGTTCTTGTTGGATATTCATGTTGGAGCGTTGATGGAGCACTCATATGCTTGGTGAGCACCGGTGACGTCATCATCCTGAAACCGTATACTCTATGAGCAAGTTACTGAAGTGGATCAGCGTGAAGACGGCTGAGTCTCAGTATAGGCTGCATACTGATGTCGAGGAGACTTTCCTTTAAAGGCTGCTCTTTGTTCTTGGTACATTCCTGACTATGGTTGCCAAGTCCTGTTCTGCTTCCAAACTGCTGACCATCTATTCCTGACTATGACATTGCCAAGTGCTATTCTGCTTCCAAACTACCAACCATCTATTCCTGACTATGACATTGCCAAGTCCTGTTCTTCTTCCAAACTGCTGACCATCTATTCCTGACTATGACATTGCCAAGTGCTATTCTGCTTCCAAACTACCAACCATCTATTCCTGACTATGACATTGCCAAGTCCTGTTCTTCTTCCAAACTGCTGACCATCTATTCCTGACTATGACATTGCCAATTCCTGTTCTGCTTCCAAACGTCTGACCATCTATTCCTGACTATGACATTGTTAAATCCTGTCCTGCTTCCCCACTGTTAACCATCTATTCCTGACTATGGCCTAGATTTGGAGTTCGGCGGTAGCCGTCAAAACCAGCGTTAGAGGCTCCTAACGCTGGTTTTGGCCGCCCGCTGGTATTTGGAGTCAGTGATTAAAGGGTCTAACGCTCACTTTTCAGCCGCGACTTTTCCATACCGCAGATCCCCCTACGCCATTTGCGTATCCTATCTTTTCAATGGGATCTTTCTAACGCCGGTATTTAGAGTCGTTTCTGAAGTGAGCGTTAGAGCTCTAACGACAAAATTCCAGCCGCCTGAAAATAGCAGGAGTTAAGAGCTTTCTGGCTAACGCCGGTTCATAAAGCTCTTAACTACTGTACCCTAAAGTACACTAACACCCATAAACTACCTATGTACCCCTAAACCGAGCTCCCCCCACATCGCCGCCACTCTATTAAATTTTTTAACCCCTAATCTGCCGACCGCCACCTACGTTATACTTATGTACCCCTAATCTGCTGCCCCTAACCCCGCCGACCCCTGTATTACATTTATTAACCCCTAACCTGCCCCCCACAACGTCGCCGCCAGCTACTTAAAATAATTAACCCCTAATCTTCCGACCGCAAAGCGCCGCCACCTACGTTATCCCTATGTACCCCTAATCTGCTACCCCTAACACCGCCGACCCCTATATTATATTTATTAACACCTAATCTGCCCCCCTCAACGTCGCCGACACCTGCCTACACTTATTAACCCCTAATCTGCCGAGCGGACCTGAGCGCTACTATAATAAAGTTATTAACCCCTAACCTGCCTCACTAACCCTATCATAAATAGTATTAACCCCTAATCTGCCCTCCCTAACATCGCCGACACCTACCTTCAATTATTAACCCCTAATCTGACGACCGGAGCTCACCGCTATTCTAATAAATGTATTAACCCCTAAAGCTAAGTCTAACCCTAACACTAACACCCCCCTAACTTAAATATAATTTACATCTAACAAAATTAATTAACTCTTATTAAATAAATGATTCCTATTTAAAGCTAAATACTTACCTGTAAAATAAATCCTAATATAGCTACAATATAAATTATAATTATATTATAGCTATTTTAGGATTAATATTTATTTTACAGGCAACTTGGTATTTATTTTAACTAGGTACAATAGCTATTAAATAGTTAAGAACTATTTAATAGTTACCTAGTTAAAATAATAACAAATTTACCTGTAAAATACATCCTAACCTAAGATATAATTAAACCTAACACTACCCTATCAATAAAATAATTAAATAAACTACCTACAATTACCTACAATTAACCTAACACTACACTATCAATAAATTAATTAAACACAATTGCTACAAATAAATACAATTAAATAAACTAGCTAAAGTACAAAAAATAAAAAAGAACTAAGTTACAAAAAATAAAAAAATATTTACAAACATAAGAAAAATATTACAACAATTTTAAACTAATTACACCTACTCTAAGCCCCCTAATAAAATAACAAAGCCCCCCAAAATAAAAAATTCCCTACCCTATTCTAAATTAAAAAAGTTACAAGCTCTTTTACCTTACCAGCCCTGAACAGGGCCCTTTGCGGGGCATGCCCCAAGAATTTCAGCTCTTTTGCCTGTAAAAGAATAAATACAATACCCCCCCCCCAACATTACAACCCACCACCCACATACCCCTAATCTAACCCAAACCCCCCCTTAAATAAACCTAACACTAAGCCCCTGAAGATCTTCCTACCTTGTCTTCACCATACCAGGTTCACCGATCCGTCCTGGCTCCAACATCTTCATCCAACCCAAGCGGGGGTTGGCGATCCATCATCCGGTGCTGAAGAGGTCCAGAAGAGGCTCCAAAGTCTTCCTCCTATCCGGCAAGAAGAGGACATCCGGACCGGCAAACATCTTCTCCAAGCGGCATCTTCGATCTTCTTCCATCCGGTGCGGAGCGGGTCCATCTTGAAGCAGGCGACGCGGATCCATCCTCTTCTTCCGTTGTCTCCCGACGAATGACGGTTCCTTTAAGGGACGTCATCCAAGATGGCGTCCCTCGAATTCCGATTGGCTGATAGGATTCTATCAGCCAATCGGAATTAAGGTAGGAATTTTCTGATTGGCTGATGGAATCAGCCAATCAGAATCAAGTTCAATCCGATTGGCTGATACAATCAGCCAATCAGATTGAGCTCGCATTCTATTGGCTGATCGGAACAGCCAATAGAATGCAAGCTCAATCTGATTGGCTGATTGTATCAGCCAATCGGATTGAACTTGATTCTGATTGGCTGATTCCATCAGCCAATCAGAAAATTCCTACCTTAATTCCGATTGGCTGATAGAATCCTATCAGCCAATCGGAATTCGAGGGACGCCATCTTGGATGACGTCCCTTAATGGAACCGTCATTCGTCGGGAGACAACGGAAGAAGAGGATGGATCCGCGTCGCCTGCTTCAAGATGGACCCGCTCCGCACCGGATGGAAGAAGATCGAAGATGCCGCTTGGAGAAGATGTTTGCCGGTCCGGATGTCCTCTTCTTGCCGGATAGGAGGAAGACTTTGGAGCCTCTTCTGGACCTCTTCAGCACCGGATGATGGATCGCCAACCCCCGCTTGGGTTGGATGAAGATGTTGGAGCCAGGACGGATCGGTGAACCTGGTATGGTGAAGACAAGGTAGGAAGATCTTCAGGGGCTTAGTGTTAGGTTTATTTAAGGGGGGTTTGGGTTAGATTAGGGGTATGTGGGTGGTGGGTTGTAATGTTGGGGGGGGGGGTATTGTATTTATTCTTTTACAGGCAAAAGAGCTGAAATTCTTGGGGCATGCCCCGCAAAGGGCCCTGTTCAGGGCTGGTAAGGTAAAAGAGCTTGTAACTTTTTTAATTTAGAATAGGGTAGGGAATTTTTTATTTTGGGGGGCTTTGTTATTTTATTAGGGGGCTTAGAGTAGGTGTAATTAGTTTAAAATTGTTGTAATATTTTTCTTATGTTTGTAAATATTTTTTTATTTTTTGTAACTTAGTTCTTTTTTATTTTTTGTACTTTAGCTAGTTTATTTAATTGTATTTATTTGTAGCAATTGTGTTTAATTAATTTATTGATAGTGTAGTGTTAGGTTAATTGTAGGTAATTGTAGGTAGTTTATTTAATTATTTTATTGATAGGGTAGTGTTAGGTTTAATTATATCTTAGGTTAGGATTTATTTTACAGGTAAATTTGTTATTATTTTAACTAGGTAGCTATTAAATAGTTCTTAACTATTTAATAGCTATTGTACCTAGTTAAAATAAATACCAAGTTGCCTGTAAAATAAATATTAATCCTAAAATAGCTATAATATAAAGATAATTTATATTGTAGCTATATTAGGATTTATTTTACAGGTAAGTATTTAGCTTTAAATAGGAATCATTTATTTAATAAGAGTTAATTAATTTCGTTAGATGTAAATTATATTTAAGTTAGGGGGGTGTTAGTGTTAGGGTTAGACTTAGCTTTAGGGGTTAATACATTTATTAGAATAGCGGTGAGCTCCGCTCGGAAGATTAGGGGTTAATAATTGAAGGTAGGTGTCGGCGATGTTAGGGAGGGCAGATTAGGGGTTAATACTATTTATGATAGGGTTAGTGAGGCGGATTAGGGGTTAATAACTTTATTATAGTAGCGCTCAGGTCCGATCGGCAGATTAGGGGTTAATAAGTGTAGGCAGGTGTCGGCGACGTTGAGGGGGGCAGATTAGGGGTTAATAAATATAATATAGGGGTCGGCGATGTTAGGGCAGCAGATTAGGGGTACATAGGGATAACGTAGGTTGCGGCGGTTTACGGAGCGGCAGATTAGGGGTTAAAAAAAATATGCAGGTGTCAGCGATAGCGGGGGCGGCAGATTAGGGGTTAATAAGTGTAAGGCTAGGGGTGTTTAGACTCGGGGTACATGTTAGAGTGTTAGGTGCAGACGTAGGAAGTGTTTCCCCATAGGAAACAATGGGGCTGCGTTAGGAGCTGAACGCTGCTTTTTTGCAGGTGTTAGGTTTTTTTTCAGCTCAAACAGTCCCATTGTTTCCTATGGGGGAATCGTGCACGAGCACGTTTTTGAGGCTGGCCGCGTCCGTAAGCACCGCTGGTATCGAGAGTTGCATTTGCGGTAAAAATGCTCTACGCTCCTTTTTTGGAGCCTAACGCAGCATTTGTTTGAACTCTCGATACCAGAGTTAATTTTATGGTGCGGCCAGAAAAAAGCCTGCGGAGCGTTAACAGCCCTTTTACCGCCAAACTCCAAATCTAGGCCTAAGATTGCCAAGTGCTGTTCTGCTTCCAAACTTCTGACCCATTCCATTCCTGACTATGACTTTGCCAAGTCCTGCTTCCAAACTGCTGATCATCTATTCCTCAGTATATGATTCCCAAGTCCTGTTTTGCTTCCAGACTTCTAACTATCCATTTATGACTATGGCATTGCCAACTCTTGTTCTGCTTCCAACCTGCTGACCTAGTTCATCCCTTTCTATAAAATTGGCTGGTGCTGTTCTGCTTCTAAACTCCTGACCAAATCTATTCCTGACAATGGCATATCCAGATGTTGTTCTGCTTCTAAACTGCTGACCCAGCCTATTCCTAATTACAATATTGTCAAGTGTTGTTCTGCTTCCAAACTGCCGCCCAATCCATTCCTGATTATGACATTTCTATTCTGCTTCCAAGCTGCTGATCCAGTCTATTCCTGACTACAACATTACCAAATGGTTTCCTGCTTCCAACTTGCTGACCCAGTCTATTCCTGACAACACTGCCAAGTGCCGATCTGCTTCTAAACTGCTAACCAAAGCCATTCCTGACTACAGCGTTGCTAAGTTCTGTTCTGCTTCCAAACTGCTGACCCAGTCCATTCCAGACTACAAGATTGCCAAGTCCTGTGTTAACTTCCAGGTTGCTGATCCCTTCCACTTCTGACTATGAGTTTGCCAAGTCCTATTCTTCTTCCAAGTTGCTGACCCAGTATGCTCCTGAGGATGAGATTGCCAGGTCCTGTTGGGTGTGCTTCAGCTGTAAGTGTTCCAAGACAAGTACAGCAGTTTCCAGTTTAACCTGTATATTATTTACCTCTAGTATTTCTTAGACTTTTTTTTTTTTTTAGCTGCCACCATGTTTGCCTATCCATACAAACTGTATCTACTAAAAACTGGATATCCCATTGTGAAAACCTGTGTAAAATGCTTTTTCTAACAGATTATAATATACCTTGATGTTAGGTCATTGAAAACTATTTTAATTAACATTATATCAAACTTCCTGTTTCTTTACATTAGTTTTCTCGTAGAGGTTTATGTTGGTCTGTTTAAAAGTAAATTTACATTTGATAAGAACAAAATGAGTTTACAGAAAGAAAGTCAGATAACTTATTCTTTATATCTGAATACAAATAATTCTAGATTAGCAAAAGGATAGGTTAGAGTAATATGGATACAGACATAGTAAAAAATTATTGCCAATGTGATAACTTTCTTTCCCGATCAAAAAATATGTGTTTTTAGTCTGTTATAAAGTCCTTAATTATTTACACAAATTGTAATTAAGTATAGCAGGGTATATCACTTAATCACAACCACTTTCAAGGGATTAAGAATATGGGTTATTATGTCCCTTTAATTATGCCTATAAGTTGAATTATTTTCAATTAAACACACTAAATCTATGCTCTAGAGATTATGTTTAATGAAAAAGAAAACTACATATATGATATATAAATTATATACACAGACAGATATGATATTTTACAAGTTCTCAACAGAACTGTTCAGTAGACAAGAGACCCTGTTGCTTGAACTAAGTTGTTGAAAGCAATGTTACACATCCTCACGGTTCGTTTTTGACCTTTTAACTAAAGATTACAATGTAAGATTAAGGTAACTTGCAAGTTAAACCTGATGTGGTAAAATGGTACATTATCAATAACCAAAGAATGTGATGCATGGTAACATATTCTTGGAGCACTTCTCATGTCAGCGGTCTCAGGTGCATATCAAATCTCAGGGCAACCTGACTTTGAACCTTTAGAAAGGAAACAATCATTTTCAAGACGAGTATTTGATACTCTAAGTGTTTCAGAAGGGCTGAAGATTCTAAAATGAATCTGAATGTAACTCAGTGTTCACAAAGCTATTTCTTAACCCTTTGTTCAGAGAAAGTCTGTGTCCTCTTATAATGCATATGAAAAAAAAAGTTCTACAATAGAGAAAAGCACCATATACACAAAAGGTGAGAATAGAGAAAATGCTTCTAAACCCTCATTATCATTACATAACATTTTTATTTATATAATTATTATGATGACGCAAAATACACAACTATTTCGCCTTCAAATCTACAGTCTTTTAATCCAGTTAGAACCATAATGCTTGAGTATATTAAAAGATATGTTTATATTTTTGTAACTCCTTTTAAGCTATTAAATATGTGATTTTTAGAATACAAAACAAAATTTATTTACCAATAAAACAGTATTTCCCATAGCCTCCAATTAATTAACCTCCTACAGTATATATATATATATATATATATATATATATATATATATATATATATATATATATATATATATATATATACACATATATATATATACTGTATTGATACCCCTCACATTTTTGTAAATATTTTATTATATCTTTTCATGTGACAACACTGAAGAAATGACACTTTGTTACAATGTAAAGTAGTGAGTATACAGCCAGTATAACAGTGTAAATTTCCTATCCCCTCAAAAAAACTCAACACACAGCCATTAGAGTCTAAACCATTGGCAACAAAAGTGAGTAAACCCCTAAGTGGAAATGTCCCAATTGGGTCCAATTAGCCATTTTCCCTCCCTGGTGTCATGTGACTCGTCAGTGTTACAAGGTCTCAGGTGTGAATGGGGAGCAGGTGTGTTAAATTTGGTGTTATCACCCTCTCTCATACTGGTCACTGGAAGTTCAACATGGCACCTCTGTGAGGATCGTACCTTTCTCAGATGACTGAGTAAAAAGGTATCGTCTAAGCCTAGTACCAATTAGAGCTTGCTCGTACCACACAGTCTCACACCTGACCCGAATTCTCTGGATGTTATTATCAGAATTCGGTTATGCTCATAGACTGTGGGATGACGATATAGTCATTTTACACTTGATGACAAACAAGCTAGAGGTGTATGCCAAATGGTATATAATACACTAAGAGAAGTAGTTATATGTACAATAGTGGTACACTTGTGAAGTGCAACAGTTAACCAAAGCTGGTTACTGCAATTAATATACAGGGAGTGCAGAATTATTAGGCAAATGAGTATTTTGACCACATCATCCTCTTTATGCATGTTGTCTTACTCCAAGCTGTATAGGCTCGAAAGCCTTCTACCAATTAAGCATATTAGGTGATGTGCATCTCTGTAATGAGAAGGGGTGTGGTCTAATGACATCAACACCCTATATCAGGTGTGCATAATTATTAGGCAACTTCCTTTCCTTTGGCAAAATGGGTCAAAAGAAGGACTTGACAGGCTCAGAAAAGTAAAAAAATAGTGAGATATCTTGAAGAGGGATGCAGCACTCTTAAAATTGCAAAGCTTCTGAAGCGTGATCATCGAACAATCAAGCGTTTCATTCAAAATAGTCAACAGGGTCGCAAGAAGCGTGTGGAAAAACCAAGGCGCAAAATAACTGCCCATGAATTGAGAAAAGTCAAGCGTGCAGCTGCCAAGATGCCACTTGCCACCAGTTTGGCCATATTTCAGAGCTGCAACATCACTGGAGTGCCCAAAAGCACAAGGTGTGCAATACTCAGAGACATGGCCAAGGTAAGAAAGGCTGAAAGACGACCACCACTGAACAAGACACACAAGCTGAAACGTCAAGACTGGGCCAAGAAATATCTCAAGACTGATTTTTCTAAGGTTTTATGGACCGATGAAATGAGAGTGAGTCTTGATGGGCCAGATGGATGGGCCCGTGGCTGGATTGGTAAAGGGCAGAGAGCTCCAGTCCGACTCAGACGCCAGCAAGGTGGAGGTGGAGTACTGGTTTGGCCTGGTATCATCAAAGATGAGCTTGTGGTGTCAGCCGTATTTAGTCAGTTCAGGATTTAACCCAACTGCTAGCGTGGATATTAAAACACACGCTAGCACACTGAGAAATATCCAGGACGTGACCCACTCAGGAAACAAAATAAGCAGGGTATCAGAACTTCCCAAAAGAAAAGTAATCCAAAATATCTTCTTGAGGATAGAATTGATTTACAGGAGATAGCGTTCCTTTCTCAGGAAAATAGAAACAAACAAAGCTTATGTCCCTTTAAGCAGGTTGATAGAGGATAAATGAATATGCTTCTTTCTTGCAGGTTTGCAACAAACTAAGAATGTCCCTTTAAGCAGGTTGTTAGCAAACAAAATAATAATGTCCTTTTAGCAGAAATAAAGCAAACAAAAAATAAAGTCCCTTTAAGCAGGTGTCCGCAAACAAATGTTAATGTCCTTTTAAGCAGGATTGTCAGCAAAGAAATGATAATGTCCTTATTAGCAGGATTAAAGCAAACAAAGATAAAGTCCCTTTAAGCAAGTGTCCGCAAACAAATGATAATGTCCTTTTAAGCAAGATTGTAAGCAAGCAAATGATAATGTCCTTATTAGCAGGATTAAAGCAAACAAAGATAATGTCCCTTTAAGCAGGTGTCAGCAAACAAATGATAATGTCCTTTCAAGCAAGATTGTAAGCAAGCAAATGATAATGTCCTTATTAGCAGGATTAAAGCAAACAAAGATAATGTCCCTTTAAGCAGGTGTCAGCAAACAAATGATAATGTCCTTTTAAGCAAGATTGTAAGCAAGCAAATGATAATGTCCTTTTAGGCAGGTTAGCAGGCAAACAAGATTTGGAAGCAAGAGGCATTGGCCAAACAATGTCAAGGAGGATAGGATCAGATTTCATAAGATTGTACTCACTCAGACAGGGACCGGCAGAAGAGAGAACAAACGGGCACCGAGTAAATCTCCCGCCGAGATTTAAAGGCAGAGAGAGGCCGCCACGTCATAGGGGTTGTCAGAGAATGCGTCACGTTGCCTAGCAACGTGACGTAGGAACCCAGAAGAGATCCGGGAGCCGCGATGAACGGTGAATTCATGACATCACCCCCCCCTCAAGGACCCCTCCGGGGGACAGGACCAGGCCTAGTAGGGTGGAACTTGTGAAAGGCCTTAATTAAGGCAGGGGCACGCACCTGCCGGGCAGGTTCCCAGGATCGTTCTGTAACAGGATAACCTTTCCAATGAATGAGATAATACAGTTTCTTACCACGAAGTTTGGAATCCAGGATGTGACTGACCTCAAATTCAGGTTGGCCATGAATCAAAAGAGGTGGAGGTTTGAGCAGAGGTTTAGAATACCTATTAGATAATACAGGTTTCAAAAGAGATACGTGAAATACCGTATGGGCTTTGAGGGTCTTGGGCAGAGCAATTCGGTAAGCAGTAGGACATACTTGACCCAGTATCCGGAAAGGACCCATATATCGTGGTCCCAATTTGGTGGAAGGCTGTTTGAGGCGAAGATGACGTGAAGAAACCCAAACCTTATCGCCAGGCCGATATTTGGGAGCCCTCCGTCGCCGAAGATCAGAATAGAACTTATAACGTTCAGAAGCCTTGGAAAGAAGAAGGCGTATCTTCTTCCAATGACGAGTTAACCTCCTGGCGGATAGATCAGAAGCAGGATTTTCAGTGGAAGAGGTGTGTAGAGGAAACGTTCTGGGTTGAAATCCATAGGCTGCATGAAAAGGAGAAGTCCGAAGAGAGGAGTTGAAACGTGTGTTATGAGCCAATTCTGCTAGTGGAAGGTAACCAGTCCAATTAGAATGATGATGATCCACATAATGCCTCAAATAAGTTTCAAGGCACTGGTTAACCCTTTCGGTTTGGCCATTAGACTCCGGATGATGTGAAGTAGACAAAGAGATAGTTGTTCCAAAGTGTTTGCAGAGTGATCTCCAAAACTGAGAAACAAATTGTACTCCTCTATCCGAAACAATGTTCAGAGGGAAGCTATGTAATCTCACAATGTGTAAGAGAAAAAGTTCGGAAAGTCTTTTGGCAGATGGTAAACCAGGTAAAGGAATGAAGTGAGCTGTCTTAGTGAACCTGTCAACAACCACCCAGATAGTGTTGTTTCCAGCTGAAAGAGGAAGATCGGTAATAAAATCCATGGATAAATGGGTCCAAGGCTGATGAGGAATGGGTAACGGTTGAAGCAAACCGGAGGGAAGTTGACGAGGAGTCTTATTGCTGGCACACTGTGTACATACTGAGACATAATCTGTAACATCTTGAGACAGAGTAGGCCACCAGACATGTTGCTTGAGCCTTCGAGCGGTGTTACTGATGCCAAGGATGTCCAGAGAGAGGACTGTCGTGAGCCCAATATAGAATCTTGGAACGAAGACGTTTAGGAACAAAGAGTAGGCCATCAGGAGGTTTGCAAGACAAAGGAAGATCCATTTGATCAGATTGTAAGTCATGTAACCACGAGGTTGATAACTGGGCTAAGACTTTATGAGGTTGAAGTATGGTACCAGATTCAGGAGTTGAAGTATCTTGAAATTGTCTGGAAAGGGCGTCAGCCTTGATGTTCTTAGAACCGGGAATATAAGACAGATTGTAATGAAAACGTGAGAAGAACAAAGACCAACGTGCTTGTCTAGAGTTCAGTCGTTTGGCCGTTTGAAGATAGAGAAGGTTTTTATGATCTGTGAGTATAGTAAACGGCAAAGAAGTGCCTTCCAACCAATGCCTCCATTCATCCAGTGCCATTTTAATAGCAAGTAACTCCTTATTACCTACATCATAATTTAATTCAGAAGGAGAAAATTTCTTGGAGAAGAATCCCACAGGGTGGATCTTTCCTGTGTCAGGTATACGTTGGGAAAGAACAGCCCCAGCAGCAACTGAAGAAGCATCCACTTCAAGAATGAATTGAAAATCCGGATTTGGGTGACGCAGGATAGGTGCAGAAGAGAAAGCTTTTTTGAGAGAATCAAAAGCTTCAACAGCTTCAGGAGGCCAATCTTTACAGTTTTGTCCTTTCCTGGTGAGAGACGAAAGAGGTGACGTTATAGTAGCAAAACCTTTGATGAATTTCCTGTAATAACTGGCAAATCCCAGGAAACGTTGCAGAGCTTTAAGAGAATCAGGTTTAGGCCACTCCAAAATGGCAGAGAGTTTAGTTGGATCCATTTCAAATCCTGATTCAGAGATTACATATCCCAAAAAGGGAATGGACCTTTGATGAAAAGAACATTTCTCCAGTTTGGCAAATAGATGGTTATCTCTTAAACGTTGAAGTACTTTCCTGACGTGATGTATATGATCTTGGTAGTTTTGAGAAAAAATTAATATATCGTCAAGGTAAATGATAACAAAAATATTCAAGAAATCCCGAAAAATCTCATTCACGAAGTGTTGAAAAACAGCAGGGGCATTACACAGCCCAAACGGCATGACAAGATACTCATAATGCCCAAATCGAGTGTTAAAGGCTGTCTTCCACTCATCACCCTTGCGCATACGGATAAGATTGTATGCTCCACGGAGATCGAGCTTGGTAAAAATGGTGGAACCTTGAAGATATGTGAATAATTCAGGCATTAGGGGTAAAGGATAACTGTTCTTGATGGTAATTTGATTTAACCCTCTGTAATCGATACAAGGTCGCAGTCCGCCATCCTTCTTTCCCACAAAGAAGAACCCAGCCCCTACAGGAGAAGAGGAGGGTCGAATGAATCCTCTGGCCAAATTATCTTTGATATATTCTTCCAAGGCTACATTTTCAGGCCTAGAAAGTGGGTAAGTTTTGCCTCGAGGATAAGGAGCTCCAGGGAGAAGATCAATAGGGCAATCAAATGAACGATGAGGAGGAAGACGTTCTGCTTCTTTTTTAGAAAAGACATCGACAAAATCTTGATACTGCGTAGGTAGAGGACCAGAAGTGTCGGTAGTAAGAGCAATAGTGAGTGGTATTTTAGTAAGTGGTTGAAGACAGTTAGTATGGCAAGATAATCCCCAGGAGGTGAGTTCACCATGGGTCCAAGAAAAGGTAGGATTATGTAACTGAAGCCAAGGAAGACCCAGGATTATGGGAAATTGAGGAGTAGTAATCACATCAAAACATATCCTCTCACAATGAAGTACTCCGACAGAAAAAAGTATGGGTATAGTAGTAAACTGGATGAGTCCGGAACCCAAAGGATCTCCACTAACAGTAGAGACGGAAACTGAAAAATTCTTTCTTAGTAAGGGAATAGTGTGGGTAGACACAAAAGTGGAGTCAATGAACACTCCTCCAGCACCAGAATCAATAAGAGCTTGGGTATGAATCTTGTTATCACCCAATTGAAGGGTTACAGGAACAAAGAGTTTATTATAGAGGGAATGAACTTGTTTTTGGCTTAACTTAGTTCCCTGGACAGAAGTTAAGTCCCTGGACAGAAGTTAAGCCCTGGCTTTTACTGGCCTGGTAGGACAATCCCTTAATAAATGCCCTTTAAGGCCACAGTATAGACACAGGCCAAGAGAACGTCTTCTCAAACGCTCAGTTTCGGTTAATTTTATGGTTCCTACTTCCATAGGTTCAGCTTGATCAGGAGAAGGAGAGGCAGTTGTTACCGGGTTAGAAAAACGAGGAGCCAGACGAAAAGGAGTTCGAGTTGAGGACCTCTGATTTCTTTCTCTTTCTTGTTGGCGTTCACGATATCTAGAATCAAGACTGATGCAAAGATTTATTAAGGCTTCTAGGGAGTCTGGAAGTTCCCGATACACCAATTCATCTTTGAGACGTTCTGAAAGTCCTTTGCGAAAAGCTGCTCTAAGAGCTCCCTGATTCCAATTAGTTTCAGATGCAAGAGTGCGGAACTCAATGGCATATTGAGACACTGATTGACCACCCTGACGTAGGTCTAATAGAGAAGCTTCAGCAGCGGAAGTCCTTCCAGGTTTGTCAAACACGTTAGAAAAAACAGAAAGAAAAGCATCCACATCCTGAAGTATAAGATCATCTTTTTCTAACAGAGGTGATACCCAGGCCAAAGCTCTTCCTTTCATTAAGGAAATAAGGAATGTAATCCGAGATGAGGGAGTAGCAAAAAGGGTAGGACTGTTACGAAAGTGAAGTCGACATTGATTCAAAAAAACCCTACAATCTTCAGGATTCCCATCATATTTATCTGGAAGAGGAATCCTAGGACTCAAATGTCCTTGTGATTGGTTGTTGGGAATAGGAGGAGGAGAGGCCTCAATGTTAGGATTGGGAGGGATAGGAGCAACCAAGCTCTGTAATAATGTAGTGATTTGATCCAGCTTAGTATCCAAGGATTGCAAGTGGGTAGCATGAGATCCCAGTAACTGTCCCTGATGAGTCACGGCCATGGATAATTCAGTGGGGTCCATTTATGGCCCGTTTGTAATGTCAGCCATATTTAGTCAGTTCAGGATTTAACCCAACTGCTAGCGTGGATATTAAAACACACGCTAGCACACTGAGAAATATCCAGGACGTGACCCACTCAGGAAACAAAATAAGCAGGGTATCAGAACTTCCCAAAAGAAAAGTAATCCAAAATATCTTCTTGAGGATACAGTACAACTCCAAAAATCCGGACCCCGGAAATCCGGACAACCCGAGAATCCGGACTCCGGCGCGATCACAACTTCCGGGTGTTGGTTTCTCAAAGCGCATGCAAATTTCAGTGCGGGTGCGGCAAAAAGTGAAATCTGAGCTCCACAACTAGTACATGACCGGTACCTGTGCAGGTATTTAGCATCTTTACACTGCACAGTACCGTTATACAGTACTGTACCACCAATGTCTCCTAAAGTGGATAAACAGAAGCGTAGGAGAAACACTCTAAAATTGAGTGACAAACTTGAAATCATCAAAAAACTTGAATCAGGGGTTAGTGTTTCTGTTCTAATGGAAACATATGACATTGGAAAGTCTACCATTTATGATATAAAAAATGCCAAAAATAAAATTCTACAGTTTACAGCCTCATCTGAGCCTTACAACAAAATTGCAGAAAGAAAAAGTTTACATAAGCCAAAGTTAGAAAATCTTGATAAGGTTTTGCATGAATGGTTTTTGATTAAACGATCAGAAGGTATGGCAATTTCTGGGCCAATGCTTATCACCAAAGCAAAATCTTTTAAGGAGCAAATGAACATTGATTCTGAATGTAACTTTAGCAGTGGGTGGCTTAGGAATTTTAAAATGCGTCATGGTATTAGACAGCTAAATGTTGTTGGAGAAAGGCAGTCAGCTGATACACATGCTGCAGCAGATTATAGTGCAACATTTGAAAAAATTGTCATTGACTATGATCTCACACCTGATCAAATTTACAATGCAGATGAAACAGGTGTTTTCTGGAAATGTCTGCCCACTAAAACTCTGGCTGGAAACCAAGAACGAAATGCTAAAGGTTTTAAGATGAATAAAGAAAGACTTACTGTCCTCACCTGTGCTAATGCTTCTGGACAGCATAAAATCAAGCTTCTGGTGATTGGCAAATATAAGCGCCCACGGGCATTTAAAGGAATTTTGCACCTCCCTGTGACTTATAAAGCTCAAAAAAATGCTTGGATGGACAAAGACATTTTTCAAGATTGGTTTGTTAATGATTTTATTCCATCAGTCCGCCAGAACCTAACAAATTTGGGAAAACCTGCTAACACAAAGTGCTTGCTGCTTCTTGACAACTGTAGGGCTCACCCCCATGAATCAAAATTAGTGTCTGATTGTGGAAATATTTTTGCATCTTACTTGCCACCAAATGTTACATCACTAATTCAGCCCATGGACCAAGGAGTCATTAGGAACTTCAAATGCCATTATAAAAATGACTTTATGATGAAAATGTTAAACAAGGATGTTGATTCTATAGAATTTCAACGTAGCTTTACAATAAAAGATGCAGTGTTATCTCTTGTAACTGCATGGAACACAGTCAAGCCTGTAACTCTTTTAAGAGCTTGGCGAAAGTTATGGCCAAATGTGATGCATGGAGAGCTAGAGTGTGAGGAAAATGAAGATCTTGAAGGGTTCCTTGTAGAGCAGAGAGCATCTGAAGTGAATGAACTCATGCAATCTGTCAAATTAGCCCAGGAAGACAACCCTCTATGCAAACTTAATGAAGAGGACCTAGAAGAGTGGATATGCATTGAAGATGATGTTGAGATTGCAGCCACTTTTACTGATCAAGAAATCATTGACAGCATCACAAATCCAGATCAGACAGAGGAGCACACTTCTGAAAAATCTGATGAAGAAGATGACAGACTTGAAACTGAAAAGGTATCTTGGGCTACTGCTGAAAAATGCATGGAAACCATTGTGAAATTTGTGGAACAAAACCATAGCTTTACACTCCAAGACGTCATGCAAGTGCACATGGTGCAAAATAATTTTATCACAAAGAAATTACAAAGTCGCAGACAATGTGACATACGAAGATATTTACAAAAAACAACAGAAGCATCTGCCATCCAAACTACCAATCAACTGCAGCAGCAAACACTCACAACACTCAATCCACAAACAGATCACCTTGCACAGCAGGAAGAAGAAAACATGTCATATGCAGGTACAGTACTGTACTTTATTTTAATACTGTAAAAATGAAACGCCTTACACAGTGCAGTATTTACTAAAAAAACATCTCTTTTTATCTTTTAAAACAGAGGAAACATCTGCTAATAGCCATCCTGCATCGCAGAAGCTCAGTTCACAAGCGGATCACCAGGTGTAGCAGGTGTTAGCATTCGGTGAACAAGCAGTTCAGCATGTACAGAAGAAATACCTGCAACAGAAAGGAATGTACATATGCATGTGTACAGTACTGTACTCTATTCTAGGCAATTTGTTCATTATTTAGTTACTGCATTAGTTACTGCATTAAAAAAAATTAAAAAAATTAACACATCTCCTTTATTATTTACAAGGTACTGTATTTTAGCATTGATGTCTGAGAATCCGGAAAATCCAAAAATACGGACTGGACAAATCCCCAAGCAGTCCGGATTTTTGGAGTTGTACTGTAGAATTGATTTACAGGAGATAGCGTTCCTTTCTCAGGAAAATAGAAACAAACAAAGCTTATGTCCCTTTAAGCAGGTTGATAGAGGATAAATGAATATGCTTCTTTCTTGCAGGTTTGCAACAAACTAAGAATGTCCCTTTAAGCAGGTTGTTAGCAAACAAAATAATAATGTCCTTTTAGCAGAAATAAAGCAAACAAAAAATAAAGTCCCTTTAAGCAGGTGTCCGCAAACAAATGTTAATGTCCTTTTAAGCAGGATTGTCAGCAAAGAAATGATAATGTCCTTATTAGCAGGATTAAAGCAAACAAAGATAAAGTCCCTTTAAGCAAGTGTCCGCAAACAAATGATAATGTCCTTTTAAGCAAGATTGTAAGCAAGCAAATGATAATGTCCTTATTAGCAGGATTAAAGCAAACAAAGATAATGTCCCTTTAAGCAGGTGTCAGCAAACAAATGATAATGTCCTTTCAAGCAAGATTGTAAGCAAGCAAATGATAATGTCCTTATTAGCAGGATTAAAGCAAACAAAGATAATGTCCCTTTAAGCAGGTGTCAGCAAACAAATGATAATGTCCTTTTAAGCAAGATTGTAAGCAAGCAAATGATAATGTCCTTTTAGGCAGGTTAGCAGGCAAACAAGATTTGGAAGCAAGAGGCATTGGCCAAACAATGTCAAGGAGGATAGGATCAGATTTCATAAGATTGTACTCACTCAGACAGGGACCGGCAGAAGAGAGAACAAACGGGCACCGAGTAAATCTCCCGCCGAGATTTAAAGGCAGAGAGAGGCCGCCACGTCATAGGGGTTGTCAGAGAATGCGTCACGTTGCCTAGCAACGTGACGTAGGAACCCAGAAGAGATCCGGGAGCCGCGGCGACACGGCGATGAACGGTGAATTCATGACATGTGGGGCCTTTTCGGGTTGAGGATGGAGTCAAGCTCAACTCCCAGTCCTACTGCCAGTTTCTGGAAGACACCTTCTTCAAGCATTGGTACAGGAAGAAGTCTGCATCTTTCAAGAAAAACATGATTTTCATGCAGGACAATGCTCCATCACACGCGTCCAAGTACTCTACAGCGTGGCTGGCAAGAAAGGGTATAAAAGAAGAAAATCTAATGACATGGCCTCCTTGTTCACCTGATCTGAACCCCATTGAGAACCTGTGGTCCATCATCAAATGTGAGATTTACAAGGAGGGAAAACAGTACACCTCTCTGAACAGTGTCTGGGAGGCTGTGGTTGCTGCTGCACGCAATGTTGATGGTGAACAGATCAAAACACTGACAGAATCCCTGGATGGCAGGCTTTTGAGTGTCCTTGCAAAGAAAGGTGGCTATATTGGTCACTGATTTGTTTTTGTTTTGTTTTTGAATGTCAGAAATGTATATTTGTGAATGTTGAGATGTTATATTGGTTTCACTGGTAAAAATAAATAATTGAAATGGGTATATATTTGTTTTTTGTTAAGTTGCCTAATAATTATGCACAGTAATAGTCACCTGCACACACAGATATCCCCCTAAAATAGCTATAACTAAAAACAAACTAAAAACTACTTCCAAAACTATTCAGCTTTGATATTAATGAGTTTTTTGGGTTCATTGAGAGCATGGTTGTTGTTCAATAATAAAATTAATCCTCAAAAATACAACTTGCCTAATAATTCTGCACTCCCTGTATATATATACAATAAAGGTTCACTTGTGAAGTGCAACAGTTCATCAAGGTAGGTCACTGCAGTTAATATATGTACAATAAAGGTTCACTTGTGATGTGCAACAGTTCATCAAGGTAGGTCACTGCAATTGATATATATACAACAGTGATTCAATTATGAAGAGAGAAGTTCATCTGGGTTGGTCACTGCAATCAATATATACATATATAGCAAAGGTTCACTTGTGAAGTGGAAGAGTTCATCAAAGTTGGTCACAGCATTTGATGTGAATACACAGAGCAGTTATATGTTGCGTGCATCAGCAGAGAATATATATGTAAGCTTGAGTAAGTTCACAAGAGGCAACAGGTGATAAACAGTTAAGTTGCAAGAAGGTAGTTAGTATGTTTAGTGCTGAGAGATCAGACAGGCAGAGTTGTTAAAAGCGGCACTTAAGCTAACATACTGCAGTAGTTTAAGTCTGATATGCTTGTGGCTTCAGATTACAGGCATGAGAGGCACATACAACTGGTAACAAACTTACAGCATCAAAGAGGCAGTATAACATAAACTCTTGCGGTGCTACGTTACCCAAAACTACCAGGAGCTGATTTAGTGAGAGCGTCCGGCGCTGCGGTTCACAGGCTGCAGGGATGACGTCAGTGTAGTTACACAGGCGAGCGGACAAGCAGTGAGACTGACACAGCGGCAGTCGGAACAGTGTGAGAGATGAGCCTTCCTTGGAGAGTGAAGATCGAGGACTTGCAGGGATCTCCAGTGGGTACAACAGGAGAGTAGCAAGTAAGTTAGAAGCTAACGTTGTAGCCGTATACAAGCAGGGCTAGAAACGGAAGTGAGATATCGCATAAGACTTCATTACCTAGCAACATGTGTAGATAGGAGGAGCCTTATATAGGGCTGATATGGGAATCCTTAAAGAGACAGGTTAGGTGCCTGACAACCTCATGGCGAATAACTCTCTGAGGAGCTGAAAAAAATAATTGTTGCTCTACATAAGATGGCCTAGGCTATAAGAAGATTGCCAAGACCCTGAAACTGAGCTGCAGCACAGTGGGCAAGACCATACAGTGGTTTCACAAGACAGGTTCCACTCAGAACAGGCCTCACCATGGTTGACCCAAGAAGTTGAGTGCACATGCTCAGCATCATATCCAGAGGTTATCTTTGGGAAATAGACGTATGAGTGCTGCCAGCATTGCTGCAGAGGTTGAAGGGGTGGGGAGTCAGCCTGTCAGTGCTCAGACCATACACCGCACACTGCATCAAATTGGTCTGCATGGCTGTCGTCCCAGAAGGAAGCCTCTTCTAAAGATGATGCACAAGAAAGCCTGCAAACAGTTTGCTGAAGCCAAGCAGACTAAGGACATGGATTACTGGAACCATGTCCTGTGGTCCGATGAGATCAAGATAAACTTATTTGGTTCAGATGGTGTCAAGCGTGTGTGGCGGCAACCAGGTGAGGAGTACAAAGACAAGTGTGTCTTGCCTACAGTCAAGCATGGTGGTGAAAGTGTCATGGTCTGGGCCTGCATGAATGCTGCCGGCACTGGGGACCTATAGTTCATTGAGGGAACCATGAATGCCAACATGTACTGTGATATACTGAAACAGAGCATGATCCCCTCCCTTCAGAGACTGGGCCACAGGGCAGTATTCCAACATGATAACGACCCCAAACACACCTCCAAGACGACCACTGCCTTGCAGAAGAAGCTGAGGGTAAAGGTGATGGACTGGCCAAGCATGTCTCCAGACCTAAACCCTATTGAGCATTTCTGGGGCATCCTCAAATGGAAGGTGGGGGAGTGCAAGGTCTCTAACATCCACCAGCTCCGTGATGTTGTCATGGAGGAGTGGAAGAGGACTCCAGTGGCAGCCTGTGAAACTTTGGTGAACTCCCTGCCCATGAGGGTTAAGGCAGTGCTGGAAAATAATGGTGGCCACACAAAATATTGACACTTTGGACCCAATTTGGACATTTCCACTTAGGAGTGTACTCACTTTTGTTGCCAACCGTTTAGACATTAGTTTAGTTGAGTTATTTTGAGGGGACAGCACATTTACACTGTTATACAGGCTGTACACTCACTACTTTACATTGTAGCAAAGTGTCATTTCTTCAGTGTTGTCACATGAAAAGATATAATAAAATATTTACAAAAATGTGAGGGGTGTACTCAATTTTGTGGATACTGTATATATATATATATATTAGTCAACCAGTGTTAAAAGGGCATTAAAGTATTTTTGTATGCATGCATAGGGGCCCATTTATCAAGCTCCGTATGGAGCTTGTGGGCCTGTGTTTCTGGCGAGTCTTCAGACTCGCCAGAAATGCCAGTTATGAAGCAGCGGTCTAAAGACTGCTGCTCCATAACCCTGTCCGATGAGGCGGACAGGAATGAGGCGGACAGGAATCGCCGAAAATCAACCCGATCGAGTACGATCGGGTTGATTGACACCCCCTGCTGGTGGCCCATTGCCCGCAAGTTTGCAGGTGGCGTCGTTGCACCAGCAGCTCTTGTGAGCTGCTGGTGCAATGCTGAATACGGAGAGCGTATTGCTCTCCGCATTCAGCGAGGTCTTGCGGACCTGATCCGCACTGTCGGATCAGGTCCGCAAGACCTTTAATAAATATGCCCCATAGAATATTTATCAATTAAACACAATACTGTAAAATATTTTTATTTTGTTAAATAATGGTATATAATATTTAAAATGGGCCGTGTTTTCGAATAGCTAAATAATCTATTTTAGACACACACAAAAAAACATTAACAACACTTAACGCTCGAGCATTAATTGCACTAGAAGTAAACTTCTAGCTCTCGTTTGTTGCACTCGTATTATGACTTGAATGTAAACTGTTTTCGCTTGTGTGATAACCCGAAGAGTGTAAAAAGCCGTTCACATATTTGCAGGTAGAAGTCAAAGGAGGAAAAAAGTAGAAAAAAACATCTTACTCTCGCTCAAACACGATCACATATTCTCATGTCTGCTAACCCGACAAAAAATATGAATATTTCACATTCCAATTTTTTTCACTTACAAGAATATGTTCTTTTTATTCATAAATAAATATTTCTACATATATCTGAAGGTATTTTGATGCAATATATATTTATACAGATATATATAGGAATATTTTTTTATAAATACTTATGTGTAGAACATTGGAATGTTAAATATTTACAGTAAATACATAGTTAAACACTTTATTAAATATGAATATTGCATAAATATGTTTTTTCATGTTTTTATCTACTTAACTGCAAAGGGCTCCAATGCACTGTAAACACATGTAAACATATATATATATATATATATATATATATATATATATATATATATATATATATATATATATATATGTACACACACACACATATATATATATATATATATACACATATCCATCTTTAGACATTTATATGTATGTATCTCAATGTTAATGTCCTTTGTCAGTCTTTTTTTTCTAATACCTGAGATCTCATATCATTGAGCCTGTTTCTTTTAAATGTAACTATACTTTAAAATGTATTTTTGACTTTTTAGTTTTGCAAAACTGGTAACCAGAGCTCTGAAGTTGCGGTAATCATTCTAGCGTTAATTGCGATTGTGCTCAAGTGCTCGCATTTACTTTCAACTTGTAATACGAGCAGTAACAACAAAGCCCTGCTTATCGCTTGCGCGCAAACATTTGCGTTCCACTCATAATCTGGCCCATTGTTATATACAAGCAACAGTGCAATAATAAAATGCTTAAACACATTACAGTATTTTTTTGCACTTTTAGGTCCCTTTAATAATTTCCACGTCCCTTTAAGCATACATGCATAAATGCCAATTTGCTAACACACAAGCTTCATAATATTAATAATATTATAATCCCAAACTTGGTCATTGTTCTTTGTTCTAGACTCTTACAACCAAATTCCTATAATTGTTAACTTTATTGCAAACTGTTAAGCAGGTTTAGATTATGGGGTTACACTTTTATAATTATGGCTTAACTTCTAAATCTACTCTAGGTTCTAAATGAATTTGCAATAAATGTAAATCTTATAAGTATCTTCTGAAATGACAACCGTATGAACTGGTAGAAATACTGATGTGTATTTGTATGAAAATTGAAGTCATGCTAATAACTTAATAAGATAATAACTAGCAGAGTCCACTGAATCTTCAAAGAAGCTTTTCCATGATAATCCTTTACCCTAAATATAGTTTATTCATGCTCTCCCTTGTTCAAGTAAAAGATGCACTACACTAATTAACTTGTTTTTTTTTTTTTTTTAAATATAACTTTAAAGATAATAGGCATTGGGTTACATTCAGCAAATTAGACATTCCTAAGAAGAGCCAAGCTAGGTAGGCTGATAGGAGCTCAGGAGCGTGCATGTGTCTTTAGCAGTCTATGGCAGCAGTGTTTGTATCTATGTACAACATTGCTATAAACATTGTTGCAAACACTGCTGCCAGAAGGCTGGAGACACATGCTCGCTCCTGAGCTCAACTTAGATTACTCTTTAACAAAAGATACCAAGAGAACTAAGCAAAATTGAAACAGAAGTAAATTGAAAAGCTGTTCAAAATGTTATGCTCCATTAAATCCATTGACATTTAATTTTGACTTTACTGTCCCTTTAAGAGCTAAAAACTAAAAAAAGAAAACATATTTAAAGTCTGCTACAAGTATACGTTATACAAACTAAAGTATTAATGTAATAGGTCATACATGGTATTTTTCACTAGGCTACGCCAAGAAGGTACCCAAGCAAATACATGTGTTCTGTGGAAATAATTACATAGCTTACATGGATTTTAAAAGGATAAAATGATAGCATATAAAGATAACACGTTAACAACTTAAACAAGTAGACGGAAAAGCTGAATACTACAATTTCACATCTCCCCAGTGAAGTTTAGCATGTGGTATAAGGTGAACTTTCATGCAACTACTAATGGGAAACATAATACTCTTTTCTTGACTGACAGAGCAGAAAAAAGAACTTAAGAAGACTTATTCTTGCAATTTCTTGAATGCTTAATTGGGAGAAGAAAGGGTCTAATGTTGAATATATTGATTGTGAGATCTGGTAACCTGCAAGTACAGCTCAATGTATAGAACAATATGCCTTCTTTGCTTATCTTGCACCAAGTTTAATATTTGATCTCTAATTTCCTTTGTAGGAGAGAGTGTTTCAGCTCCAAAAGAGCCTCAATGAAATGATGCATTGCTTTCTCTCTCATTCATTGGTCATGAGATCCACTGCTGGTCATGTAGAGATTTCAACTCATTGTCCTGATGCTGTGGGACTACAACTCCAGGTTACAGGATCATTTTCCCTACAAAACAAAGAACTAGAGTGCAACATCATTTTCACTGAGTTTTCATTATTGAAATAAATTCGGAATGAAGAAATTGGGGAATGACATTCTGTTATGCAGGCATAGCACTAAGCTGATAAAATGATTGACCTAAGGACAGATACATATAGCATATGTGTGTGTCTGTATATATATATATATATATATATATATATATATATATATATATATATATATATATATATATATGTATTTCTGTTGTGTGTTTGTGAGTATATATATATATGTGTGTGTGTGTATGTGTGTCTATATATATATATATGTGTGTGTGTGTGTATATATGTATGTGTGTGTGTGTTTGTGTTTGTGTATATGTGTGTGTTTGTGTGTATATGTGTGTGTGGTTGTGTGTATATATGTGTGTGTATGTATGTGTTTGTGTGTATATGTGTGTGTTTGTGTGTATATGTGTGTGTGTGTTTGTGTATATGTGTGTGTTTGTGTGTATATCTGTGTGTGTTTGTGTGTATATCTGTGTGTGTTTGTGTGTATATGTGTGGGTTTGTGTGTATATGTGTGTATATGTGTTTGTGTGTGTATGTGTGTGTATATGTGTGTGTGTTTGTATATGTGTGAATATATGTATGTATATGTGTTTGTGTGTGTGTTTTAATACACCTAACACAAAAAAAAACACAATTTATGTAAGAACTTACCTGATAAATTCATGTCTTTCATATTGGCAAGAGTCCATGAGCTAGTGACATATGGGATATACAATCCTACCAGGAGGGGCAAAGTTTCCCAAACCTCAAAATGCCTATAAATACACCCCTCACCACACCCACAATTCAGTTTAATGAATAGCCAAGCAGTGGAGTGATAAAGAAAGGAGTAGAAAGCATCAACAAAGGAAATTTGGAAATAATTGTGCTTTATACAAAAAATCATAACCACCATAAAAAGGGTGGGCCTCATGGACTCTTGCCAATATGAAAGAAATGAATTTATCAGGTAAGTTCTTACATAAATTATGTTTTTTTCATGTAATTGGCAAGAGTCCATGAGCTAGTGAGATATGGGATATCAATACCAAAGATGTGGATCTCCAGTCAAGAGTCACTAGAGAGGGAGGGAATAAAATATAAACAGCCATATACCGCTGAAAAAATTAGTCCACACCCAAAAAAATAAGTTTATTTTCATTTGAAAGAAAAAACTTAAATCAAAAGCAGAAGAATCAAACTGAAACAGCTGCCTGAAGAACTTTTCTACCAAAAACTGCTTCCGAAGAAGCAAATACATCAAAACGGTAGAATTTAGTAAATGTATGCAAAGAGGACCAAGTTGCTGCTTTGCAAATCTGATCAACTGAAGCTTCATTCTTAAAAGCCCACGAAGTGGAGACTGATCTAGAAGAATGAGCTGTAATTCTCTGAGGCGGGGCTTGACACGACTCCAAATAAGCCTGATGAATCAAAAGCTTTAACCAAGTGGCCAAGGAAATAGCAGAGGCCTTCTGACCTTTCCTAGGACCAGAAAATATAACAAATAGACTAGAAGTCTTCCTGAAATCTTTAGTAGCTTCAGCATAATATTTCAAAGCTCTCACCACATCCAAAGAATGTAAGGATCTTTCCAAAGGATTCTTAGGATTAGGACACAAGGATTTTTAGGATTAGGACACAAGGAAGGGACAACAATTTCTCTACTAATGTTGTTAGAACTCACAACCTTAGGTAAAATTCAAATGAAGTCCGCAAAACCGCCTTATCCTGATGAAAAATCAGAAAAGGAGATTCACAAGAAAGAGCAGATAGCTCAGAAACTCTTCTAGCAGAAGAGATGGCCAAAAGGAACAACACTTTCCAAGAAAGTAGTTTAATGCCCAAAGAATGCATAGGCTCAAATGGAGGAGCCTGTAAAGCCTTCAGAACCAAATTAAGACTCCAAGGAGGAGAAATTGATTTAATGACAGGCTTAATACGAACTAAAGCCTGTACAAAACAGTGTATATCAGGAAGTATAGCAATCTTTCTGTGAAATAAAACCGAAAGAGTGGAGATTTGTCCTTTCAAGGAACTTGCAGACAAACCCTTATCCAAACCATCCTGAAGAAACTGTAAAATTCTAGGAATTCTAAAAGAATGCCAAGAAAATTTATGAAGAAACACCATGAAATGTAAGTCTTCCAAACCCTATAATAAATCTTTCTAGAGACAGATTTACGAGCTTGTAACATAGTATTAATCACTGAGTCAGAGAAACCTCTATGACTTAGAACTAAGCATTCAATTTCCATACCTTCAAATTTAATGATTTGAGATCCTGATGGAAAAACGGACCTTGAGATAGTAGGTGTGGCCGTAATGGAAGTGGCCAAGGTGGGCAACTGGACATCCGAACCAGATCCGCATACCAAAACCTGTGTGGCCATGCTGGCGCCACCAGCAACACAAATGATTGTTCCATGATGATTTTGGAAATCACTCTTGGAAGGAGAACTAGAGGTGGGAAGATGTAAGCAGGATGATAACACCAAGGAAGTGTCAGCGCATCCACTGCTTCCGCCTGAACATCCCTGGACCAGGACAGGTATCTGGGAAGTTTCTTGTTTAGATGAGAGGCCATGAGATCTATCTCTGGAAGACCCCACATCTGAACAATCTGAGAAAACACATCTGGATGGAGAGACCACTCCCCTGGATGTAAAGTCTGGCGGCTGAGATAATCCGCTTCCCAATTGTCTACACCTGGGATATGCACCGCAGGGATTAGACAGGAGCTGGATTCCTCCCAAACAAGTATTCAAGATACTTCTTTCATAGCTTGGGGACTGTGAGTCCCACCCTGATGATTGACATATGCCACTGTTGTGATATTGTCTGTCTGAAAACAAATGAACGGTTCTCTCTTTAACAGAGGCCAAAACTGAAGAGCTCTGAGAATTGCACAGAGTTCTAAAATATTTATTGGTAATCTCGCCTCTTGAGATTTCCAAACCCCTTGTGCTGTCAGAGATCCCCAAACAGCTCCCCAACCTGAGAGACTTGCATCTGTTGTGATCACAGTCCAGGTTGGCCGAACAAAAGAAGCCCCTTGAACTAAACGATGGTGATCTATCCACCATGTCAGAGAGTGTCATACATTGGGATTTAAGGATATTAATTGTGATATCTTTGTATAATCACTGCACCATTGATTCAGCATACAGAGCTGAAGAGGTCTCATGTGAAAACGAGCAAAGGGGATGCCGTCCGATGCTGCAGTCATGAGACCTAAAACTTCCATGCACATAGCCACTGAAGAGAATGACTGAGACTGAAGGTGCCGGCAGGCTGCAACCAATTTTAAACGCCTCTTGTCTGTTAGAGACAGATTCATGGACACTGAATCTATCTGGAAGCCTAAAAAGGTGACCCTTGTCTGAGGAATCAAGAAACTCTTTGGTAAATTGATCCTCCAACCATGTTTCCGAAGAAATAACACTAGTTGATTTGTGTGAGATTCTGCAGAACGTAAAGACTGAGCTAGTACCAAGATATCGTCCAAATAAGGAAACACCGCAATACCCTGTTCTCTGATTACAGAGAGTAGGGCACGCAGAACCTTTGAAAAGATTCTTGGAGCTGTTGCTAGGCCAAATGGAAGAGCAACAAATTGGTAATGCTTATCTAGAAAAGAGAATCTCAGAAACTGATAATGTTCTGGATGAATCGGAATATGAAGGTATGCATCCTGCAAGTCTATTGTGGACATATAATGTCCTTGTTAAACAAAAGGCAGAATAGTCCTTATAGTCACCATCTTGAAAGTTGGTACTCTTACATAACGATTCAAAATTTGCAGATCCAGAACTGGTCTGAATACATTTTCCTTCTTTGGGACAATGAATAGATTTGAATAAAACCCCAAACCTTGTTCCAGAAGAGGAACTGGCATGATTACCCCTGAAGACTCCAGGTCTGAAACACACTTCAGGAAAGCATGAGCTTTTACTGGATTTACTGGGATACGTGAGAGAAAAAATCTTCTCACAGGAGGTCTTACTCTGAATCCTATTCGATACCCTTGAGAGACAATGCTCTGAATTCATTGATTTTGAACAGATTTTATCCAAATATCCTTGAAAAACCTTAATCTGCCCCTACCAGCTGAGCTGGAATGAGGGCTGCACCTTCATGCAGACTTAGGGGCTGACTTTGGTTTCCTAAAAGGCTTGGATTTATTCCAATTTGAGGAAGGCTTCCAATTGGAGGCAGATTCCTTGGGGGAAGGATTGAGTTTTTGTTCCTTATTCTGACTTAAGGAACGAAAATTGTTAGAAGCCTTAGATTTACCCTTAGGTTTTTTATCCTGAGGCAGAAAAACTCCCTTTCCCCCAGTAACAGTTGAAATAATAGAATCCAACTGGGAACCAAATAAATTATTACCTTGGAAAGAAAGAGATAGTAATCTAGATTTAGATGTGATATCAGCATTAGTGATGTCGCGAACAGTTCTGCCGCGAATAGTTCGCAGCGAACATAGCATATTCGTCATCATTGAGTAAACTTTGACCCTGTAGCTCACAGTCACAAGACACATTCCAGCCAATCAGCAGCAGACACTCCCTCCCAGACCCTCCCACCTCCTGGACAGCATCCATTTTAGATTCATTCGGAGCCTGCATTCTTAGTGAGAGGAGGGACAGTGTAGCTGCGGCTGATTTAATAGGGAAATCGATAGCTAGGCTAGTGTATTCAGTGTTCACTACAGTCCTGAAGGACTCATCTGATCTCTGCTGTAAGGACAGCACTCCAAAAAGCCCTTTTTAGGGCTAGAACATCAGTCTGCTTTTTTTTTTTTTTTTCCCTGTGTAATCTAATTGCAGCCTGCCTGCCAGCTCAGGCTCACAGCGTATACTGTGCCCACTTGCCCAGTGCCACCACTCATATCTGGTGTAACAGTAGTGTACATTTAAAAAAAAAAAAAAACTTTTTTTAATTTGAAATAATAGCAGTCATTTTCCTTCACACGTGTGGGTTTGAGGTCCTGCCAGGGCACAGTGTGACACCAGTGCAGGTCATATCTGCTAAACAAAAGTAGTGTACATTTAAAATAAAAAATAAAAAACTTTTTTTAATTTGAAATAATAGCAGTCATTTTCCTTCACACGTGTGCGTTTGAGGTCCTGCCAGGGCACAGTGTGACACCAGTGCAATGCATATCTGCTAAAACAGCAGTGTACATTTAAAAAAACAAAACAACCTTTTTTTAATTTGAAATAATAGCAGTCAGTTTCCTTCACATGTGTGCGTTTCAGGTCCTGCCAGGGCACAGTGTGACACCAGTGCAAGTCATATCTGCTAAAACAGTAGTGTACATTTAAAAAAAAAACAAAAAAAACTTTTTTTAATTTGAAATAATAGCAGTCAGTTTCCTTCACACGTGTGCGTTTCAGGTCCTGCGAGGGCACGGTGTGACACCAGTGCAAGTCATATCTGCTAAAACAGTAGTGTACATTTAAAAAAAAAACAAAAAAAACTTTTTTTAATTTGAAATAATAGCAGTCATTTTCCTTCACACGTGTGGGTTTGAGGTCCTGCCAGGGCACAGTGTGACACCAGTGCAGGTCATATCTGCTAAACAAAAGTAGTGTACATTTAAAATAAAAAAAACAACTTTTTTTAATTTGAAATAATAGCAGTCATTTTCCTTCACACGTGTGCGTTTGAGGTCCTGCCAGGGCACAGTGTGACACCAGTGCAATGCATATCTGCTAAAACAGCAGTGTACATTTAAAAAAACAAAACAACCTTTTTTTAATTTGAAATAATAGCAGCCAGTTTCCTTCACATGTGTGCGTTTCAGGTCCTGCCAGGGCACAGTGTGACACCAGTGCAAGTCATATCTGCTAAAACAGTAGTGTACATTTAAAAAAAAAAAAAAAAAACTTTTTTTAATTTGAAATAATAGCAGTCAGTTTCCTTCACACGTGTGCGTTTCAGGTCCTGCCAGGGCACGGTGTGACACCAGTGCAAGTCATATCTGCTAAAACAGTAGTGTACATTTAAAAAAAAAAAAAAACTTTTTTTACTGTGAAATAATAGCAGTCAGTTTCCTTCACACGTGTGCATTCCAGGTCCTGCCAGGGCACAGTGTCACACCAGTGCAAGTCATATCTGCTAAAACAGTAGTGTACATACATTTAAAAAAAAAAAAAAACTTTTTTATTGTGAAATAATAGCAGTCAGTTTCCCTCACACGTGTGCGCTTCAGGTCCTGCCAGGGCACAGTGTCACACCAGTGCAAGTCATATCTACTAAAACAGTAGTGTACATACATTTAAAAAAACAACAACTTTTTTTACTGTGAAATAATAGCAGTCAGTTTCCCTCACACGTGTGTGCGTTCCAGGTCCTGCCAGGGCACAGTGTCACACCAGTGCAAGTCATATCTGCTAAAACAGTAGCGTACATTTAAAAAAAAAAAAAAACCCTTACACTACCTGAACGATACAACATCATACCTGATGTTTTAAAGCACTTTATTCCAAACAATTTAGGAATGTTAGGTGATTTATGCCCTTTATGGATTATAACCGGACTCTGCATCAACTATGTAATTTTCCATGGGAGTTTGCCATGGATCCCCCTCCGGCATACCACAGTCCAGATGTTAGTCCCCTTGAAACAACTTTTCCATCACTTTTATGGCCAGAAAGAGTCCCTGTGGGTTTTAAAATTCGCCTGCCTATTGAAGTCTATGGCGGTTCGCCCGGTTTGCGAACTTTTGCGGAAGTTCGCGTTCGCCGTTCGCGAACGCAAAATTTTAGGTTTGCGACATCACTCAGCATTCCAGGATTTAAGCCACAAAGCTCTTCTAGCTAAAATAGCTAAAGACATGGATCTAACATCAATTTTGATAATATCAAAAATAGCATCACAAATAAAATGATTATCATATTGCAGTAAGCGAATAATGCTAGATAAGTCAGAATCCAATTCCTGTTGCGCTAAATTCTCCAACCAGAAAGTTGATGCAGCCGCAACATCAGCCAAAGAAATTGCAGGTCTGAGAAGATGACCTGAATATAAATAGGCCTTCCTTAGATAAGATTCAAGCTTCCTATCTAAAGGATCCTTAAAGGAAGTACTATCTTCCATAGGAATAGTGGTACGTTTAGCAAGAGTAGAAATAGCCCCATCAACTTTGGGGATCTATAGATTTTGCTGGTAAAGGATACAATTTTTTAAACCTTGAAGAAGGAATAAAAGAAGTACCTGGCTTATTCCATTCCTTAGAAATCATATCAGAAATAGCCTCAGGAATAGGAAAAACCCCTGGAGAAACCACAGGAGGTTTAAAAACAGCATTTAAATGTTTATTAGACTGAACGTCAAGAGGACTGGTTACCTCAATACCCAAAGTAATTAACACTTCTTTTAATAAAGAACGCATATACTCAATTTTAAATAAATAAGTAGATTTGACAGTGTCAATGTCTGAGGAAGGATCTTCTGAATCAGATAGATCCTCATCAGAAGAGGATAAATTATTATGTTGTTGGTCATTTGAAATTTCATCAACTAAATGAGAAGTTTTAAAAGACCTTTTATGTTTATTTGAAGGTGGAAATGCAGAGAAAGCCTTCAGAATAGAATCAGAAACAAATTATTTCAAATTTACAGGTATATTATGCACATTAGAGGTTGAAGGAACTGTAACTGGCAATGTACTATTACTAATGGATACACTATCTGCATGTAAAAGTTCATCATGACAACTATTACAAATGACATTCGGCAAGATAATTTCTACAATTTTACAACAAATGCACTTAGCTTTGGTTGAACCGATGTCAGGCAGCAATGTTCCAGTAGAAACTTCTGAGGCAGGATCAGATTGAGACATCTTGCAAAATGTAAGATAAAAAACAACATATAAAGCAAAATTATCTATTTCCTTATATGACAGTTTCAGGAATGGGACAAAATGCAAATAGCATAGCCCTCTGATAGAAAAAAGCAAGAGGCAAACATCAATGGGGTACTGAAATAATAAAAACGTTTGGTGCCAAGTATGACGCACAACGTAACTAAACTTTTTTGGCGCCAAAAAAATAACCAGAAATGACACACTCGCGTCACTAATGACGCAACAGTGTGAAAGGTCTCGGCATCAAGTATGACGCCGGAAGTGACGAACTTGCGTCATAGACGTACTTTTTCGCGCCAAAAAAATTTTCGCGCCAAGAATGACGCAATAAAGTTTAGCATTTGTCGCACCTGCGGGCCTAATACTGCCCGCAATTTGTAAGAAGTAGTCAATTGAAAAAAAAGACTAAACCCTAGGTAAGAAATAAATTTCATATTTAAAAGATGTTTATATTCCCCAAATATGAAACTGACAGTCTGCAGAAGGAATTACATGAACCTGACTCATGGCAAATCTAAGTGCAATACATATATTTAGAACTTTATATAAATGCATAAAGTGCCAAACCATAGCTGAGGTGTCTTAAGAAATAAAAAACATACTTACCAAAAGACACCCATCCACATATAGCAGATAGCCAAACCAGTACTAAAACAGTTATTAGTAGAGGTAATGGTAAATTGAGAGTATATCATCGATCTGAAAAGGGAGTTAGGAGATGAATCTCTACGACCGATAACAGAGAACCTATGAAATAGACCCCGTTAGGGAAATCAATAAGAGATACTCCCTTCATGTCCCTCTGACATTCGCTGTACTCTGAGAGGAATCGGGCTTCAACAATGCTGAGAAGCGCATATCAACGTAGAAATCTTAGCACAAACTTACTTCAACACCTCCATAGGAGGCAAAGTTTGTAAAACTGAATTGTGGGTGTGGTGAGGGGTGAATTTATAGGCATTTTGAGGTTTGGGAAACTTTGCCCCTCCTGGTAGGATTGTATATCCTATATGTCACTAGCTCATGGACTCTTGCCAATTACATGAAAGAAACAAAGTTTAACTTTAAACACATATTTGGGAGTGCTGTCAGTGATATTAAGTAGCTACAAAAAAAAAAAAGAGCGAAAAAGCACAAATACAGACTAACAACTTATTGAAATGAAGCAAAAAATGTACCTGCATAAAATTATGTATGCATTTATATTAACATTGGTATCTGGCCATACTCTGCTTAGCCATTCACCAGCTTGCAAGGTGTCCCAATGTTGACTGGTCCTAGCACAAAATCTGCCTTTGTGGGCTGAATCATTCCTGTTTTCTTATTAAAATAATAATAATAGAATGAGACTCCCCAGCCCCATATAAAACTCATAGAACACTACAATGAGCACCTAAACTAGTTTATGCCAATATTTGTATGTGGGTGTGCACTCTTATCCCATTTTGAGTAGCTATTTGGTACTCCTTAGTATGTATTTAAACAGTTTTATGGTTATGTATGCTAATTTCTGAGCCCTTGAAGGCTGCCTCTTATCTGAATGCATTTGACAGTTTTTCACAGCTAGAGGGTGTTAGTTCATGTGTTTCATATAAATAACATTGTGCTCACGCACGTGAAGATATTTTAGAGTCAGCACTTATTGCCTTAAAAATGCAAGTCTGTCAAAAGATCTGAGATAAGGAGGCAGTCGGCAGAGGTTTAGATACAAAGTAATTACAGCGGTAAAAAGTATATTTCTATAACAGTGTTGGCTATGCAAAACTGATAAATAAAGGGATTATCTATCTTTTTAAACAATAAAAAATGTTGGTGTTTACTATCCCTTTAAGTTCACCACCCTAGCTATATTATTGGAAATTGCTTCTTTAGGCTTATTACTGCTTTGCTTATTGAAGCCACCTCCCATGATGACATTTTCAGTACCTAAGAACATGTGAAGAGAGAGACAGATAAGATAAGTAGGTCTGCGCCTCCTGACAGCTGAGCTCATTTGAACGGAGTGAAAGGTGGTTTCAATGAGCAAAACCATCTATTTCCCATACATTGAATACTCTGCAGCTAGTAGAACACATCATTGGAAACACATTAAAGAGACAGTAAAGTCAAAATTAAACTTAAATGAACAGTTTTGTCAAAAACTTTCTACCCTTTAATTTGTTCCCAATGATCCACTTTACATGCTGCAGTGTATTAAACAGTTTACAAGTATTTCCTTTACTCTTAAATTGGCATTTGAAATAGTTGATTTAGCCTGTGGTATCCCCACCTATTCCGAAAGTTTCTGGACTTAGGTCCAAGCTATAGATCAGCTGTGTAAACACAGCCAGCAGAAGAAATTACACTCCCAGTAGGGTATAGAAGACATAAGGTAATATGTTAATTTTCCATTGTTCTCTCCAAGTATTGGTCTTTGGTTTACGGACAGATATAAGATAAAGAAGCATGTATATGTACACAATGTGATAAAGTAATGAGATCTGATTATACCTACAAGCTCAACCCATTTTATTAGGTTGTGGCTTTAAAACACAAAATCAGCTAATTTTTATACACAAATAAACCTTAAAAAGCTAATTGTCATACAACTTATACTCTGCAGCTGGCAAAAAAAGCAATTGGAAACACATTAAGGGAAATACTATTTTATCGTATACTGTCCCTTTAAATGGATTGGATAGCACATGTAATTTTAAACAACTGCAATTTACTTCTCATTTCAATTGTGCTAAGTTCTCTCATATCCTTTGATAAAAAAGGAAACCTATCTGAGCTCAGAAGCGTGCCTGTGTCTTTAGCCATCTGGCAGCATTGTAACAATGTTTATATCAATGTATAGTCACATACACTGCTATAAACATTGTTGCAAGCACTGCTGTCAGATGGCTAAGGACACAAGCACGCTGCTGAGCTCACCCAGTATTACTCTTTAACAAAGAAGACCAAAAGAACTAAGCAAAATTAATAATAAAACGCAATTGAAAAGTTTTTCGAAATAGCATGCTCTTTCTGAATAGTGAATGTTTAATTTTGAGTTTACTGTCCATTTACATATATATAAATATATATATATATATATATATATATATATATATATATATATATATATATATATACTGTATATATATATATATATATACAAACAGAAGGAGAAGCAGTCTGCCAGGAACGAACAACAGCTCAGTGGCTTATTCTATGGTCCGATTACCACCTGGGAGTAGCTTCTTTCTGCCCAATTGTGTTTTTCACAGAGGAAAACTTTCCTAATGTATATCAGTCTGATCCCACCTAACAAGGTCAGTCCAGCCCCAAAATACCAGACAATTCTCCTCTGAACAAGGGAAAAGGCAACCTCAGACAATCGTTTCAGCCTTCTATGGGCCTCGTCAGTGAGGTGCAGCCATATCCCTCTAAGCACATTGGGCAAAGAGTCCATGTCTGGTTTCCCCCATAACCCTTAGGGAGACTTTCCCCAGGGTCACAATACAAATACAAACAGAAAGATAAGCATTCTACCAGAAACGAATAACAGCTCAGTGGTTGTTCTATTGTCGAATACCACGTGGGAGTAGCTTCTTTTTGCCCAATATATTTCTTTTGCCTAATATATATTATTAGTTTTATGCACAAATAAAAATACTAATTAACATATACACAACTGGTAAAAGATTTAGTGTAAAATGATTAAATATGTCTTGTGCTTCCCAGGAAGAATTAAAATTTAACATACAATGACTTGACGAGAAAATCCTAGTTATCTGATGAGAAAGGGCTCATATTATGTGTTTGTGGAAAGAGTTAGGTAAGGCAGCAATATTAGATTTATCACTTACAAAAGGCACCCTGGTGTCATATGAAAGGGGGAAGCTTAGGTTTCATTGATGGGCTTCGGATCTCAGAATGAAAGGTTTTACATTTTTGACTCCTTCACAGCACCTTATTATCTAGTGTGTTGCAGTTCTATTTGTTGACCAAGAGGTTAAAAGTGCAGACAATTATTGCACCATTGTTAAAGCTCTAAAAGAAAAAAAATAAACTATACATAAGAGAAATTTAAATAACAGTAAGGAAGCAATAGGAATACAATTGTAACTGAATACTAATGTTCGCGTTGAAGCAGACTGCCTTAAAGGGATATTTCAATATAGAAATAAATGTACTATTTTATTAGAGCATGTTATTTTTACTTTTCACTATATGTTTAACCCATGCAAAGTTACCCACTTAGAGATCAATTGAGGAGCAGTGCACATATGTATTCACCAATCACCTGTTGTGTGCTGATCAGGAATGGAAAAGGGGTGTGCCAGATTAACTTTAATGGGACAAAGTGCTTTCCAAACTGTGTGTCGTGACAAATTAGTGTGTCGGCAGCATTATGTAGGTGCTTTCCAACTTCAGCTCAAATTGTTTTTGAATTTTTTTTTTTTATTTTTTTTTTGGTTTTAGACTTTCCGCCTACCTGCTACGCATATCACATGGTTGATACGTGATTGATACCTAGTGGGTCACAGATCATCTTAACCTATTGGCGCAGCTCAGTGGGAATTGAAACTATTCACATTGGCGGCACATTGGCTCCTGACTGCACGTGAGTCTCCTAAAATCGTCTCGTGACTGCATGTGTAGTCAGTGAGTGGGACAGCAGTGTGTTTGCAACGCAGGCAGTAGTCAATCGGACTCACCGAGCTCTGAGGGCAGCAGCTTAAATGCTGAGTTGAAGTCAGTAGTGCATTGCTGCTCCTGCTCTTGATATATGGATAGGAAGTGCTTGATGATGAAATGTGCATGTCTTTATCTAATATTCCACCAAATATTCAGAAACTGTGTTCATACCATCAACCTCAGCTGCACAGCTGAAGACTTCCTTCACACATAGGAATTCAGAGCTGTATGCAGGATCTCGTTGTGGAGCAACACAGCGCCAAGCTAAAAGGAAGCCTGTATAAAACGGTTTCATCCTGCAATTCAAGATCAGCTGGAAGCGTAACCTGGTTAAAGTTTTAAGACAATTTTGACCGATATGCATTTCTGTTTTTAACTTTTGTTTCTCTTGTAAGGTGTATCCAGTCCACGGATCATCCATTACTTGTGGGATATTCTCATTCCCAACAGGAAGTTGCAAGAGGACACCCATAGCAGAGATATAATATAGCTCCTCCCCTAACTGTCATAGCCAGTCATTCTCTTGCAACTCTCAACAAGCTAGGACGTTGTAGGAGAGAGTGGTTAAATATAGCTAGTTTATTTTCTTCAATCAAAAGTTTTTTATTTTAAATA
The DNA here is from genome assembly GCF_027579735.1 of Bombina bombina. NCBI lineage: Eukaryota > Metazoa > Chordata > Amphibia > Anura > Bombinatoridae > Bombina > Bombina bombina. Next base: position 1,304,296,183 of record NC_069500.1, read on the forward strand.
GTACCGGAGTTGTGCTATTTTATCTCAGGCAGTAAATAGAAGAAGAATCTGCCTGAGGTTTCTATGATCTTAGCAGGTTGTAACTAAGATCCATTGCTATTCTCACATATGTCTGAGGGGATTACACAGATGAGGTAACTTCAGCGAGAGAATGGCGTGCAGTTTATTCTGCTATCAGGTATGTGCATTTATAATTTTTTCTAGAGATGGAAAACACTAGAAAATGCTGCTGATACCGGATTAATGTAAGTTAAGCCTGAATACAGTGATTTAATAACGACTGGTATCATGCTTACTCCCAGGGGTAATACCCTTATGATATTTATAATATAAAACGTTTGCTGGCATGTTTAATCGTTTTTATATATGCTTTGGTGATAAAACTTTATTGGGGCCTAGTTTTTTCCACATGGCTGGCTTAAATTTTGACTAGAAACAATTTCCACTGTTGTAGTATAAAAGTTACAGTTGGTGCAGTTAAAATTACAAACTGTGACATCCAGCTTCCCTCAAAGGCCCTCTGAATGCTATAGGACATCTCTAAAGGGCCCAAAGGCTTTCCAAAGTCGTTTATTGGGGAAGGTAGGGCCACAGCTTGCTGTGGCAGTTGGTTGTGACTGTTAAAAAACGTCTATTTCGGTTTTTTGATCCGTTTTTTGAACTAAGGGGTTAATCATCCATTTGCAAGTGGGTGCAATGCTCTGTTAGCCTATTATACACACTGTAAAAATTTCGTTTGATTTACTGCATTTTTTCACTGTTTTTCAAATTCGGACAAAATTTGTTTCTCTTAAAGGCACAGTACCGTTTTTTATATTTGCTTGTTAACTTGATTTAAAGTGTTTTCCAAGCTTGCTAGTCTCATTGCTATTCTGTATAAACATGTCTGACATAGAAGAAACTCCTTGTTTATTATGTTTAAAAGTCATGGTGGAACCCCCTCTTAGAATGTGTACCAAATGTACTGATTTCATTTTATGCAATAAAGATCATTTTCTGTCTTTAAAAAATGTATCACCAGAGGAATCTGATGAGGGGGAAGTTATGCCGACTAACTTTCCCCACGTGTCAGACCCTTTGACTCCCCGCTTAAGGGACTCACGCTCAAATGGCGCCAAGTACATCTAGGGCGCCCATAGCGTTTACTTTACAAGACATGGCGGCAGTCATGGATAATACACTGTCAGCGGTATTAGCCAGACTACCTGAACTTAGAGGTAAGCGAGATAGCTCTGGGGTGAGACAAAATGCAGAGCATACTGACGCTTTAAGAACCATGTCTGATACTGCCTCACAATATGCAGAAGCTGAGGAAAGAGAGCTTCAGTCAGTGGGTGATGTTAATGACTCAGGAAAGATACCTGATTCTAATATTTCTACATTTGAATTTAAGCTTGAACACCTCCGCGTGTTGCTTAGGGAGGTTTTAGCTGCTCTGAATGACTGTGATACCATTGCAGTGCCAGAGAAATTGTGTAGACTGGATAAATACTTTGCAGTGCCGGTGTGTACTGATGTTTTTCCAAATACCTAAAAGGTTTACAGAAATTATTAATAAGGAATGGGATAGACCAGGTGTGCCGTTCTCTTCCCCTCCTATTTTTAGAAAAATGTTTCCAATAGACGCCACCACATGGGACTTATGGCAGACAGTCCCTAAGGTGGAGGGAGCAGTTTCTACTCTAGTAAAGCGTACTACTATCCCTGTCGAGGACAGTTGTGTTTTTTTTTTTTTTAGATCCAATGGATAAAAAATTTGAGGTTACCTTAAGAAAATATTTATTCAACAAGGTTTTATCCTACAGCCCCTTGCATACATTGCCCCTGTCACTGCTGCTGCGGCGTACTGGTTTGAGTCTCTGGAAGAGGCTTTACAGGTAGCAACTCCATTGGGTGACATACTTGGCAAACTTAGAGCACTTAAGCTAGCCAATTCTTTTATTCTGATGCCATTGTTCATTTGACTAAACTAACGGCTAAGAATTCTGGTTTTGCTATCCAGGCGCGCAGAGCGCTATGGCTTAGATCATGGTCAGCTGACGTGACTTCAAAATCTAAGCTACTTAACATTCCATTCAAGGGGCAGACCCTATTCGGGCCTGGTTGAAGGAGATTATTGCTGATATCACTGGAGGAAAAGGTCATGCCCTTCCTCAGGACAGGTCCAAATCTAGGGCCAAACTGTCTAATTTTCGTGCCTTTCAAAACTTCAAGGCAGGTGCGGCATCAACTTCCTCTAATAATAAACAAGAGGGAACTTTTGCTCAATCCAAGACGGTCTGGAGACCAAACCAGACATGGAAAAATGGTAAGCAGGTAAAAAAGCCTGCTGCTGCCTCTAAGACAGCATGAAGGAACGGCCCCCTATCCGGGAATGGATCTAGTAGGGGGCAGACTTTCACTCTTTGCCCAGGCATGGGCAAGAGATGTTCAGGATCCCTGGGCATTGGAAATTATATCCCAGGGATATCTTCTGGACTTCAAAGCTTTCCCCCCAAAAGGGAGATTTCACCTTTCACAATTATCTGCACACCAGATAAAGAGAGAGGCATTCTTACACTGTGTACAAGTCCTCCTAGTTATGGGAGTGATCCATCCAGTTCCAAAGGAGGAACAGGGACAGGGTTTTTACTCAAATCTGTTTGTGGTTCCCAAAAAAGAGGGAACCTTCAGACCAATTTTGGATCTAAAGATCTTAAACAAATTCCTCAGAGTTCCATCATTCAAGATGGAAACTATTTGTACCATCCTACCACTGATCCAGGAGGGTCAATATATGACTACAGTGGATCTAAAGGATGCTTATCTTCACATTCCGATACACAAAGATCATCATCGGTTTCTCAGGTTTGCCTTTTAAGACAGGCATTACCAGTTGTAGCTCTTCCCTTGGGATTAGCTACAGCCCCAAGAATCTTTACAAAGGTTCTAGGGTCACTTATGGCGGTCCTAAGGCAGCGGGGCATAGCTGTAGCCCCTTATTTAGATGACATCCTGATACAGGCGTCAAACTTCCAAATTGCCAAGTCTCATACGGACGTAGTACTGGCATTTCTGTGGTCGCATGGGTGGAAAGTGAACGAGGAAAAGAGTTCTCTATCCCCACTCACAAGAGTTTCCTTTCTAGGGACTCTGATAGATTCTATAGAAATGAAAATTCCCCTGACGGAGTCCAGGTTATCAAAGCTTCTAAATTCCTGCTGGGTTCTTCATTCCATTCCGCGCCCTTCGGTGGTTCAGTGTATGGAAGTAATTGGCTTAATGGTAGCGGCAATGGACATAGTGCCGTTTGCACGCTTACATCTCAGACCGCTGCAACTATGCATGCTCAGTCAGTGGAGCGGGGATTACACAGATTTGTCCCCTCAACTGAATCTGGACCAAGAGACCAGGGATTCTCTTCTCTGGTGGCTATCTCGGGTCCATCTGTCCAAAGGTATGACCTTTCGCAGGCCAGATTGGACAATTGTTACGACAGATGCCAGCCTTCTAGGTTGGGGTGCAGTCTGGAACTCCCTGAAGGCTCAGGGATCGTGGACTCAGGAGGAGTCTCTCCTTCCATTAAATATTCTGGAACTAAGAGCGATATTCAAGGCTCTTCAGGCTTGGCCTCAGTTAGCAACTCTGAGGTACATCAGATTTCAGTCGGACAACATCACGACTGTAGCTTACATCAACCATCAAGGGGGAACGAGAAGTTCCCTAGAGATGCTAGAAGTTTCAAAAATAATTCGCTGGGCAGAGATTCACTCTTGTCACCTATCAGCTATCCATATCCCAGGTGTAGAGCACTGGGAGGCGGATTTTCTAAGTCGTCAGACTTTTCATCCGGGAGAGTGGGAACTCCATCCGGAGGCATTTGCACAACTGATTCATCGTTGGGGCAAACCAGAACTGGATCTCATGGCATCTCGTCAGAACGCCAAGCTTCCGTGTTACGGATCCAGGTCCAGGGATCCCAAGGCGACACTGATAGATGCTCTAGCAGCGCCCTGGTATTTCAACCTGGCTTATGTGTTTCCACCGTTTCCTCTGCTCCCTCGACTGATTGCCAAGATCAAGCAGGAGAGAGCATCAGTGATTCTGATAGCACCTGCGTGGCCACGCAGGACCTGGTATGCAGATCTAGTGGACATGTCATCCTTTCCACCATGGTCTCTGCCTCTGAAACAGGACCTTCTACTTCAGGGTCCTTTCAACCATCCAAATCTAATTTCTCTGAGGCTGACTGCCTGGAGATTGAATGCTTGATTTTATCAAAGCGTGGCTTCTCCGAGTCAGTTATTGATACCTTAAGACAGGCACTAGGAAAATTTACCATAAGGTATGGCGTAGATATCTTTATTTGTGTGAATCCAAGGGTTACTCATGGAGTAAGGTCAGGATTGCTAGGATATTATCTTTTCTCCAAGAAGGTTTGGAAAAAGGATTGTCAGCTAGTTAAGCGTCTGGCAGATGTTCCAGACGTTCAGGCATTTTGTCAGGCTTTAGTTAGAATCAAGCCTGTCTTTAAACCTGTTGCTCCACCATGGAGCTTAAACTTGGTTCTTAAGGTTCTTCAAGGAGTTCCGTTTGAACCTCTTCATTCCATAGATATCAAGCTTTTATCTTGGAAAGTTCTTTTTATTTGTAGCTATTTCCTCGGCTCGTAGAGTCTCTGAGCTATCTGCCTTACAATGTGATTCTCCTTATCTGATTTTTCATACGGATAAGGTAGTCCTGCGTACCAAACCTGGGTTCTTACCTAAGGTGGTATCTAACAAGAATATCAATCAAGAGATTGTTGTTCCATCCTTGTGTTACACAATTTGGACGTGGTCCGTGCTTTAAAGTTTTACTTACAAGCTACTAAAGATTTTCGCCAAACATCTGCTTTGTTTGTTGTCTACTCTGGACAGAGGAGAGGTCAAAAGGCTTCGGCAACCTCTTTTTCTTTTTGACTAAGAATCTTAATCCGCTTAGCCTATGAGACTGCTGGACAGCAACCTACTGAAAGGATTACAGCTCATTCCACTAGAGCTGTGGCTTCCACTTGGGCCTTTAAAAATGAGGCTTCTTTTGATCAGATTTGCAAGGCGACGACTTGGTCTTCGCTTCATATTTTTTCAAAATTTTACAAATTTGATACTTTTGCTTCTTCGGAGGCTATATTTGGGAGAAAGGTTTTTATCGGGCAGTGGTTCCTTCCATTTAAGTTCCTGCCTTGTCCCTCCCTTCATCCGTGTACTTTAGCTTTGGTATTGGTATCCCACAAGTAATGGATGATCCGTGGACTGGATACACCTTACAAGAGAAAACACAATTTATGCTTACCTGATAAATTTATTTCTCTTGTGGTGTATCCAGTCCACGGCCCGCCCTGTCATTTTAAGGCAGGTAATTTTTAAATTTAAACTACAGTAACCACTGCACCCTATGGTTCCTCCTTTCTCGGCTTGTTTTCGGTCGAATGACTGGCTATGACAGTTAGGGGAGGAGCTATATTACAGCTCTGCTGTGGGTGTCCTCTTGCAACTTCCTGTTGGGAATGAGAATATCCCACAAGTAATGGATGATCCGTGGACTGGATACACCACAAGAGAAATACATTTATCAGGTAAGCATAAATTGTGTTTTTTAAAATATCTTTTATCTGTTTAATAAACCTTTTCACTTGAGTCCTGTTGCGCTTTATTTTTTCTATATTTTTCAGCGCTTTTCTAACACTAAGGGACTTCTGATGATACACCCTTTTAAACAAAGCAGCATACACCATTTTTTATGGTGGGGACTGAGAGAATCATCAAGTACATAACATGTATAAGCTACAGAGGGGTGAGAAAAATAAAAATCCATGAATTTTCAGTGCATAAAATATTTCTGTATGCACTAGATATCCTACATGTTTTTGTGTTTCTAACATATGTTATTGTATGATTTGCTTTCTTTAGTATGTGCTACTTTTAGACATTTAGGTATTCATATATCTGTTTAATTTAATGTTTGTAGCACTATTGTGTATTTATTGTTTGTAGCACTATTGGGTCTTTTGGTGATAACGAGCCACATTCAAACCTCACCTTAGACTCTGATTAAGTCTACACCTGCCCTTTTTGAATCTACTACACATTAGAATTTTTTTTATATGTTATTTTTGAGCTAATTACATTTTGTGAGCCCTTATATATTTATTTAAATTATTCTCTTCCCCAACAGTAACGCTGACACTTTGTTTTGTTTTTTTAACAAAGGTAATCCAGTAGTATGGCAGTTCAGGGGTAAACCAATAGAAGTACCGGGAACAGGCAGGAGTCAGCAACAAAAGGATATCCAGCAGTATAACAGTTCAGGGGTAAACCAATAGAATGGTCAGACAGGCAGAGTTCATCAACAGTTAAGCAATCCAGCAATGCAGAGGTTAAGGCAAGCAGAGTAGTCAAACAGGCAGAGTTCATCAACAGTAAAGCAGTCCAGCAATTCAGGGGTTAAGGCAAGCAGAGTAGTCAAAACAAGCAGAGTTCATCAACGGTAAAGCAATCCAGCAATTCAGGGGTTAAGGCAAGCAGAGTAGTCAAAAAAGGCAGAGTTCATCAACGGTAAAGCAATTCAGCAATTCAGGTGTTAATTCAAGCAGAGTAGTCAAACAGGCAGAGTTCATCAACAGTTAAGCAATCCAGCAATTCAGGGGTTAAGGCAAGCAGAGTAGTTAAAACAGGCAGAGTTCAGCAACATTGAATCAATACAGCAATTCAGCATACAGATATACAGCACCCAGGAGCACAAGAAGTAACACCTATACTTGGGCACAGGTGAGAGACTGAGGCCTTTACATAGGGAAGACATGATGATGTCATCACCGTGCTGCAGTTACACTGCCGTATCCCTACCAACAGGAGGAGTGCCTGTGTCCATGGTAACGGCCACAGCAGAGCAGAGGAGCAGCGTGACAGTATTGTGTTCTATCATTTAAAAATCTGTACTGAGACATACATAATATAAGTATAAGGATAACCATAAAAATTGGGTAATAAACACATAATAAAAAATAATAAAGAAATACATCATAAAAAGACATAATAAAAAAAACACCCGAGTTTCCGGAAACAAAATAGTCATAGTAGTGTCTATAAGAAGAGGCTATACTGTTGGTATAGTTGGTATGCTTAATATAATACTACATATAAAATGAAATGGAAATAGTATACAAAAAATATATACAAGGGATATACAAAAATATACAAAATATGAAATACACAAAGTGTATGTATTAGCTTGTGCTTATATAAACCTGACTAAAGGAGTATTTACTATAATCTCATAATTTAGGCATAAGTCTAAAATTGAAGATAAATACGACAGGTGTATTATTATTAACCTAATATATACAAAAGACCTTATTGGATATTTTGTAAATACATCAGACGATACATGTTTGGATAGAAATCCCAGTTAGTATGGTAAAACATACCGGGTCCCTGTCCCTTGTGTATACTATAAGCCTGATTATTAGTAGTCTATAAGATGATATTAGCTGATTACATCCAAAATAGTATCATAAGAAGCAAATATTGTTAAGTCAATAATATGAAAAAAATATGATCAGGTATTTGATATTTGATAAAAGCAAACTCTATAGTAAGGAGAAGGAGTATTTACATGTATAAAGGAGTATAGATTGACAAGAGTAGAAAGCACAGACCAAATAGGTGGGTTAGTAAGATAATTAAAGCCAAGGGACTGAGAGGTTTCTTAGTGAAAAAACAGTATAATGTTTTAAAATAGATATTCATAGAAGGTGGACTACCTGAAAGTCAGCATTTAGACCTTTTGGATAAATGCAGTCTAAACTGAATATCCATTTGCATTCCATTAACAATAATCTTTTTTCAAAATGTCCACCTCTACAGTCCTTTGACACTTTGCATATACCCATATATTTAAGTGTGGTCATGTTCCCATTATGTTATTCTTTGAAATGTTTGTATATGGGAACATCATCATTTCCCCATTCGATTTGTAATAGATGTTCTCTTATGCAGTCTTTCATCTTTCTACTGGTTTGGCCGACATACTAGAGTCCACACTCACATTCAATTAGATAGATTATACCTTTTTCAGAACAACCTAATACCTGGTTAACTTTAAATTCTTCCTTCTAAATAAAGGATTCGAAAAAATTATCTTTTTTTTAGGCCATGTTTACATGCCTTACATTGATGGCAAGAAAAAAGCCTCTAAGGATACTTCCCTGTAGGCTTTGGTTATATTTACTGATGTTTTTTTCATTTCGCTTGGGGCCAGAATAGATTTAAAATTTCTGTTTTTTCTATAAATGAAATGTGGAGTGGGGCTCAATTTCGCCAATGATGTTGACTTCCTTAAGATGTTACAATGTTCTCTAACTATTCTTTCTATCTTATGTTTATTCTGACTGTATTCAGTTATACAAGGTATAAGTTATTATTATGCTCTTTATCTTTCTTGGTTTTATATGTTAGCATGGTATCTCTTTCCATATTATTTACTTCAGAAATGGTTTTATCGAAAAGGGACCATATCATATCCCCTATCTTGAAATCTGTCTTTTAGAATGAGTGATTGTGCTAACCAGTCTCTATCATTTGAGCAATTCTTCCGTACTCTCCTGAGCTGTCCTTTTGGGATATTTTTTATCCAGCTTTTGTGATGACAACTTGTGTTATAGATATAATTATTGCAGTCTACTTGTTAAAAATCGATACGAAATATGGGAAAATCAATACATCAACCTATTTTAAAGTCGATAAAATGTATACTCTCTTGACTATATTCAAATGTGAATTTGAGGTTAACCCTGTTTTGATTCATGACATCTAAAGTGTGTCTTAGATCTTCAATACTGCCCCTCCAAATCATCAGAACATCATCAATATATCTGCGATAGAGGACCAAGTCCGCACCAGCAGGGCAAGAGTCCTAGAAAATTTACCCCTCTTCTCTGGCTAATAAATGGCGTACCTTGCATTCCTATTGGCCAATTTGATTCTTCAATTTCAAATCAGCCAATAGGATGAGAGCTTCTAAAATCCTATTGACTGTTCAAAACAGCCAATAGGATGAGAGCTACTAAAATCCTTTTGGCTGATTTTGAAACAGGTACCTTGCATTCAACTTCAGTGTATGGCGATGATCGTATGAAGAGGATGCTCCACGCAAGATGTCATCGCCCTCCAGGATAGCTACGCTCCGTGCCAGGATGAGTATAGTAGACGTCCCCAAGATGGATGAAGGTGTCACCGTCTGGATGAAGATGGATGTCCGGACTTCAGGAACAGTGAGTAGATTTTATGGGGTTAGTGTTTTTTTTTTGTTTGTTTTTTTAAATTGGGTGTTTTTTGTTTTTTTTAGATTAGGGCTTTGGGCGCTTGTAAAAGAGCTGAATGCCCTTTAAGGGCAGTAAAAGAGCTGAACGCCCTTTTAAGAGCAATGCCCATACAAAGGCCCCTTTAGGGGTAATGGGTAGCTTAGGATTTTTTAGAGTTAGGTTTTTTTTTATTTTGGGGGGTTGGGTTGGGTGGGGGGGTTTACTTTTAGGGGGGCTTAATAATTTTTTAAAGTAAAAGAGCTGTTTAACTTAGGGCAATACCCTACAAAAGGCCCTTTTAAGGGCTTTTGGTAGTTTATTGTAGGCTAGGGGGTGTTTTTATTTTGGGGGCTTTTTTATTTTTATAGGGCTATTAGATTATGTGTAATTGTTTTTATTTTTGATAATTTTGTTTATTATTTTTTGTAATCTTAGAGTTTTTTATTTTTCGTAATTTAGTGTTTATTATTTTTTGTAAGATTTTTTTATTTTTTTCGTAATGTTAGGATTTTTTAAAATTTTAATTTAGGTTTTTAATCGATAGTTTTTTTTATTTTATTATAATAGTTATGTTAGGTTAATTTATAGTTTAAACTATTATTTTTTTATTTCACAGGTAAGTTTTTATTTTTTTAAAGATAGTTATATTGTAATTTTAATTTAAAGCTAAGGGGGGTGTTAGGTTTAGGGTTTAATAGTTTAATTTAGTGTTTTGCGATGTGGGGGGCCAACGGTTTAGGGGTTAATAGGTCTAGTTTTAGTAGTTACAATGTGGGGGGCTGGAGGTTTACAGGTTAATACTTTATTATAGTGTTGGCGATGTGGGGGCCGGCGGTTTAGGGGTTAACAGGTTTATTTAGGTGTTGGCAATGTCAGGGGTGGAGGATTAGGGGTTAATAACTTTTATTAGTGTCGGCGAAATAGGGTTAATAACTTTTGTAGTGTTGGCCATGTCGGGGAGCGGCTGAATAGGGGTGTTAGGTTTAAACGGAACTTTATTTTCCCCATAGACATCAATGGGGTTGCGTTACGGCAATCTCCATTCCGCGATTGCAGGTGTTAGTTTTTTTTCTATGGGGGAAAGCGTGCACAAGCCCATAAACTCAATCCTTGGCTTTTGTGTGGTATGGAGCTTAACGCATCATAACGCACAGCCCAAGGAGGCTTTTCAGTAATTCCTAATGGCAGCGCTATGGAGAGTGCAATAACGCACATTTTTGGGTGTTATTTTCGCACCCTGTTTAGTCCAAAACATGTAATCTAGGTGTGAGTTATTGAGGGTTAGCAGACCGCATACCGATTATTCAATTTATTTTAATATATATCATTTTATCCTTGTTGATTTTATTTATGTTGTATTTATTTCAATAAGTCTGGTGCACCAACTTGCGTATTTTGTATTTTACTGAAATATATTGTACACATACATTAATGATTTGATTATCATATCTATTAGCCTATATAAAGGATATATATAATAAATTCTATCTCCTTTTCATATTTATAGTCACTTAGTGTCTTTTATTTATTATTTATATTTGAGTCACATACAGGTAGATTACAAGTTGTGCTTTCGTGTTTTAATGCTGAAAAAATTGTAATTTCAGCGTTAAAACAGCAATGTAGCCATTAAAAGTCTTGTCGGTATAGCTGTACCACAAGCCTTTTAGCCTGTAACGCAACGTCAGTCCCGCACTCAAAAAAATTACTTTTTTTTCATGGGATTTCCATAGCGCTGCCATTACAAGTTGTGGGTGAGGCTAAAAAGCTTGCGTTATACCCTATATCAACACGATCCGTACCATCATCTGAAAACAGTAGTTATGAGTTTTACGCAACAAAACTGTTACATAAAACTCATAACTAAAGTGTTACAAAGTACACTAACAACCAATCATATCCTATTAACCCCTAAACCGAGGCCCTCCCGCACCGCAACACTTATTTACCCTAATCTGCTGCTCCCGACATCGCCTCCACTTATAAAATGTATTATCCCCTATTCCGCCGATCCCCAACATTGTCGCCACTATACTAAAGTTATTAACCCCTATTCCCCCGCACCCCAACATCGCCCACACTTTAATAAAGATATGAACCCCTATTCCGCCGCTGCCCAACATCGCCGCCACTAAATAAAGTTATTAACCCCTAAACCTCTGGCCTCCCACATCACTACCACTAAATAAACCTATTAACCCTAAACCGCCAGCCCATCACATCGCAACAACCTAAATTAATCTATTAACCCCTAACCCTAGCACCCCCTAACTTTAACATAATTAAAATAGAGCTAAATTAAAGTTACAATTATTAACTAAATAATACCTATTTAAAACTAAATACATACTTACCTGTGAAATAAAACCTAAGCTAGCTACAATATAACTAATAGTTATATTGTAGCTCGCTTAGGTTTTATTTTTATTTCACAGGTAAGTTTGAATTTATTTTAACTAGGTAGACTAGTTAGTAAATAGTTATTAACTATTTACTAACTACCTTGTTAAAATAAATACAAACTTACCTGTGAAATAAAACCTAAGCTGCCTTACACTAAAACCTAACATTACAAAATAAAAAAGGGCATTCAGTTCCTTTGCTGCCCATTAAAAATAAAAAATGTATATTCTAAAACAAAAAAAAACATTACACAAAATAACCAACAAATTATCAAAAATAATAAAAAAAAATGATTCCTATTCTAATACCCATTTAAAAGGAAAAAATAACTTAATCTATAATAAACTACCAATAGCCCTTAAAAGGCCTTTGAAATATAAGACTTCCAAACTCAATAATAAATCTTCCTAGAAACAGATTTACGAGCCTGTAACATAGTATTAATCACGGAGTCAGAGAAACCTCTATGACTAAGCACTAGGTGTTCAATTTCCATACCTTCAAATTTAATGATTTGAGATCCTGATGGAAAAACGGACCTTGAAACAGAAGGTCTGGTCTTAAAAGAAGTGGCCAAGGTTGGCAACTGGACATCCGAACAAGATCAGCATACCAAAACCTGTGAGGCCATGCTGGAGCTACCAGCAACACAAACAATTGTTCCATGATGATCTCGGAAATCACTCTTAGAAGAAGCGCTAGAGGCGGGAAGATATAAGCAGGTTGGTAACACCAAGGAACTGCTAATGCATCCACCGCCTCCGCCTGAGGATCCCTGGACCTGGACAGGTACCTGGGAAGTTTCTTGTTTAGCTGGAAAGCCATCAGATCTATTTCTGGAAGACTCCACATCTGAACAATCTGAAAAAAACACATCTGGATGGAGTGACCACTCCCCCGGATGTAAAGTCTGACGACTGAGATAATCCGCTTCCCAATTGTCTACACCCGGGATATGAACCACAGAAATTAGACAGGAGCTGGATTCCACCCAATAAAGTATCCAAGATACTTCTTTCATAGCTTGGGGACTGATGATGATTGACATATGCCACAGTTGTGATATTGTCTGTCTAAAAAAACAAATGAACGGTTCTCTCTTCAACAGAGGCCAAACCTGAAGAGCCCGGAAAATAGCAGAGTTCTAAAATAGAGTTCTAAAATATTGATTGGTAACCTCGCCTCTTGAGATTTCCAAACCCCTTGTGCTGTCAGAGATCCCCAGACAGCTCCCCAACCTGAAAGACTTGCATCTGTTGTGATCACAGTCCAGGTTGGACAAACAAACGAGGCCCCTTGAACTATACAATGGTGATCTAACCACCAAGTCGGAGAGAGTCGAACATTGGGATTTAAGGATATTAATTGTGATATCTTTGTATAATCCCTGCACCATTGATTCAGCATACAAAGCTGGAGAGGTCTCATATGAAAACGAGCAAAGGGGATTGCGTCTGATGCTGCAGACATGAGACCTAAAACTTCCATGCACATAGCTACTGAAGGGAATGATTGTGACTAACGGTTCTGACAAGCTGAAACCAATTTTAATTGTCTATTGTCTGTTAGAGACAGAGTCATGGACACTGAATCTATCTGAAAACCAAAAAAGGTAACCCTTGTCTGAGGAATCAAGGAAAATTGATCCTCCGACCATGTCTTTGAAGAAACAACACTAGTTGTTTCATGTGAGATTCTGCAGAATGTAAAGACTGAGCTAGTACCAAGATATCGTCCAAATAAGGATACCCCGTTGATTACAGAGAGTAGGGCACCGAGAATCTTTGAAAAGATTCTTGGAGCTGTCCCTAGGCCAAATGAAAGAGCATCAAATTGGTAATGCTTGTCTAGAAAAGAGAATCTCAGAAACTGATAGTGATCTGAATGAATCGGAATATGAAGATACGTATCCTGTAAATCTATCGTGGACATATAATGACCTTGCTGAACAAAAGGAAGAATAGTCCTTATAGTCACCATTTTGAAAGTTGGCACTCTTACAAAATGATTGAAAATTTTCAGATCCAGAATTGGCCTGAATGAATTGTCTTTCTTTAGGACAATGAATAGATTTGAATAAAATCCCAGACCCTGTTCCTAAAAAACGGAACTGGTATGATTACCCCTGAAAACTCCAGGTCTGAAACACACTTCAGAAAAGCCTGAGCCTTTACTGGATTTGCTCAAAAATAATGATATAGCTGCACCACCATCTGTATTAAAACATCATTATTTTATTGTGCCACTTAAAACAGGTCTGTTTTAAGTGGCACAATAAAATAATGATGTTTTAATACAGATGGTGGTGCAGCTATATCCTTATTTTTGGACTGACTTCTTGGGACCTTGGTGCAGGTCCAATAGTTGGCACACCTGCAAACAAGCTGATTTATACCCTTGGTGCTTATGCAATTCTTTGCTTTCTACACTTTACTGGATTTGCTGAGATGCGTGAGAGAAAAAATCTTCTCACAGGAGCTCTTACTCTGAATCCTATTCGGTACCCTTGAGAGACAATACTCTGAATCCATTGATTTTGGACAGAATCTGCCCAAAAACTTTGGAAGAATCTTAATCTGCCCCTACCAGCTGAGCTGGAATGAGGGCTGCACCTTCATGCAGACTTGGGGGCCTGCTTTGGTTTCTTAAATGGCTTTGATTTATTCCAACTTGAAGAAGGTTTCCAATTGGAACAAGATTCTTTGGGGGAAGGATTGGGTTTCTGTTCCTTATTTTGTCGAAAGTAACGAAAACGATTAGAAGCTTTAGATTTTTATCCTGAAATAATTGAAATAATTGTGTCCAACTGAGAACCAAATAAATTATTACCTTGGAAAGAAAGAGATAGTAATCTAGATTTAGATACCATGTTAGCATCCCAATATTTGAGCCACAAAGCTTTTCTAGCTAAAATAGCTAAAGACATAGATTTAACATCAATTTTGATGATATAAAAAAATGTCATCACAGATAAAATGATTAGCATGTTGAAGCAAGCAAACAATGCTAGATAAATCAGGATCTGTTTCCTGTTGTGCTAAACTTAAACCAAAACGTTGATGTAGCTGCAACATCAGCCTTAGAAATGGCAGGCCTGAGAAGATAGCCAGAATTATAAATAAGCTTTCCTTAGAAAAGATTCAAGTTTCCTATCTAAAGGTTCCTTAAAGGAAGTACTATCTTCCATAGGAATAGTAGTACGTTTAGCAAGAGTAGAAATAGCCCCATTAACTCTGGGGATCTTTTCCCAAAACTCCAAACTAACTGCTGGTAAAGGATACAATTTTTTAAACCTTGAAGAAGGGATAAAAGAAGTACCAGGCATATTCCATGCCTTAGAAATCATATCAGAAATAGCATCAGGAACTGGAAAAACCTCTGGAGTAACCACAGGAGGTTTATAAACAGAGTTTAAACATTTACTAGTTTTAATATCAAGAGGACTAGTTTCCTCAATATCCAATGTAATCAACACCTCTTTTAACAAGGAACGAATATACTCCATTTTAAATAAATAAGTAGATTTGTCAGTGTCAATATCTGAGGTAGGATCTTCTGAATCAGATAGATCCTCATCATAGGAGGATAATTCAGTATGTTGTCGGTCATTTGAAATTTCATCAACTTTATGAGAAGTTTTAAAAGACCTTTTAACGTTTATTAGAAGGCGGAATAGCAGACAAAGCCTTCTGAATCGCATCAGCAATAAAATCTTTTATATTCACAGGATATCATGTACATTAGATGTTGAAGGAACAACAGGCATTGTATACTATTACTGATGGATACATTCTCTGCATGTAAAAGCTTATCATGACAACTATTACATACAACAGTTGGAGATTTAATCTCCACAAATTTACAAAAGATACACTTAGCTTTGGTAGAACTGTTATCAGGCAGCAGGGTTCCAACAGTGGTTTCTGAGACAGGATCAGATTGAGACATCTTGCAAATGTAAGACAAAAAACAACATATAAAGCAAAATGATCAATTTCGTTATATGGCAGTTCCAGGAATGGGAAAAAATGCAACCAGCATACCCATTTGACATAGAAAAAGGCAAGAGGCACATAGGAATGGGGTTTTAAATAAATTATTTGGC
Source organism: Bombina bombina (assembly GCF_027579735.1). NCBI lineage: Eukaryota > Metazoa > Chordata > Amphibia > Anura > Bombinatoridae > Bombina > Bombina bombina. The sequence goes on from NC_069500.1 coordinate 1,304,312,013, forward strand.
GCCAAGTAAGATGCACAACGCAAAATGATTTTTTTTTTTGGCGCTAACAACATCCGGAAATGAAACACTCGCGTCATTGCAGACGCAACCTAGTGCAAGGAATTCGGGGTCAACTAAGATGCCGGAAATGACAAACTTGCGTCACCGGACGTACCTTCGCTCCAAAAAAATTCTCGATCCAAGAATGACGCAATAAACATCAGCATTTTGCTCCTCGTGAGCCTAATTTTGCCCTCGAAAATTTAATGGAAAAGCAGTCAATTGAAAAAAAGACTAAATCCCAGGTAAACAAAATATTTTCCTAAATATGTTTTTTCCCAAATATGAAACTAAATAGTCTGCAAAAGGAAATATACATAAACCTGACTCATGGAAAATATAAGTACAATACATATATTTATAACTTTATATTAATACATAAAGTGCCAAACCTTAGCTGAGAGTGTCTTAAGTAATGAAAACATACTTATTGAAAGACACCCATCCACATATAGCAGATAGCCAAACCAGTAATGAAACAGTTATCAGTAGAGGTAATGGAATATGAGAGTATATCGTCGATCTAAAAAAAAGGGAGGTAGGAGATGAATCTCTACGACCGATAACAGAGAACCTATGAAATAGATTTCCCGTGAGGAAAACCATTGCATTCAATAGGTGATACTCTCTTTACATCCCTCTGACATTCACTGTAATCTGAGAGGAATCTGGCTTCAAAATGCTGAGAAGTGCATATAAATGTAGAAAATCAAGCACAAACTTACTTCACCACCTCCATAGGATGAAAAAGTTGTAAAAACTGAATTGTGGGTGTGGTGAGGGGTGTATTTATAGGCATTTTGAGGTTTGGGAAACATTGCCCCTCCTGGTAGGATTGTATATCCCATACGTCATTAGCTCATGGACTCTTGCCAATTACATGAAAGAAACTGCCTTGTCCGCAGGAAAAATAAGATATGGCGGCTCACACTGTAAAGTCGATAACTCAGAGACTCTATGAGCAGAAGAGATAGCTAACATAAACAAAACTTTCCCAGACAAAAGTTTGTCAATAGAATGCCTAGGCTCAAACTGAGCCTGTTGAAGAACATGAAGAACAAGATTAAGGCTCCAAGGTGGAGCAACAGATTTGAACACAGGCCTAATTCTTGCAATAGCCTGAGCAAAAGACTGAACATCAGGCAACCTAGCCAACTTTTTACTAAACAAAATAGAAAGGGCAGAAATCTGTCCCTTAAGAGAACTGGCCAACAGGCCCGTCTCCAATCACTCTTGGAGAAACAAAAGAATATGAGGAACTCTCACCTTGTGCCAAGGAAAACCTTGTGTATCACACCAAGACAAATAAGTGCGCCACACCTTTTGGTAAATCCGTCCAGTCACTGGCTTACGAGTCTGTATAAAGTTGTCAATAACCCTATTAGAGAAGCCACTCTTGTACAGAACTAGGTGTTTAATTTCCTAGATTTTGATAAAGAAAAGGACCCTGATGTAGAAGGTCCGCAAGTTGAGGTAATCTCCAGGGAGGAGCAGATGACATGTTAACGCCGGAGCAATTAGGGAGACTGACGCACACCCCTATTTGATACGTGCAATCACTTGAGGGAGTAGAGCAATCAGAGGAAATAGATAAACAAGATTGAAGTTCCAAGGAACCACTAACGCGTCCACCAATTCTGCTTGAGGGCCTTCTCGACCTTGACCCGTATCTGGGCAGTTTTGTATTGAGGCAAGAGACCATAAGATCTATCTCTGGGATCCCCCTGGGGGGAGGGTTATCTTGGAGAATACCTCCTGATGTAGAGACCACTCCCCGGTACAGAGTTTATCTGCTTAGGAAGTCCTCCTCCCAATTGTCACCCCGGAATGTGAATGGCTGAGATGTGGCATTTGTAAGACTCTGCCCATTTAAGAATGCAAAAGACCTCTCTCCATAGCCAGGGATCTCTGAGTCCCTACCTGGTGATTTATATAAGCCACTGATGTGATGTTGTCCGAAAGGAATCTGATAAAGTGGACAGAACGAAGTTGGGGCCACACCATCAGAGCATTGAAGATGGCCCTCAATACTAGAATGTTGATAGGCAGGGAAGTCTCTTTTGGCAGTCAGGTCACCTGAGTTCTGGGTGGGTCTCACACAGTTTCCCCAACCTATTAAATGGGCATCCATAGTCAAATCTCCAGGACGGTCTCAGGAAGCAAACCCCCTGAGACAGTTGATACTGAGAAATTCACCATGATAGGGAATCTCTTGTCACCTGATCCAGACTAATTAACTGAGACAGGTCCGAAATGGTTGCCATTTCACTGACTGAGCATGCATAGTTGAAGAGGTCTCAGATGGAAGCGAGCAAAAGAATAAGGTCCGTAGCTGTTATCATGAGTCCCACTACTTTCATACATTGAGCCACTGAGGGATGAGGAGTAGATTGTAACAGCAAGTAGATTGGAGTTTGGCTCAACGTTGATCCATCAAAAAGATTTTCATGGGCATTGAATTTATTATGGTTTCCAAAAAAAACACTCTTGTACTGGGAAGAAGAGAGCTCTTGCCCAGGTTTAAACTTCCAACTGTGAGACCGAAGGAGCCACAAAAGTCTCTCCATGTGAGAGTTTGCTAAAGGAAAAGATGGCACTTGAACTAAGATATCATCCAAATAAGGAACTACTGCAATTTCTTGAGCTCTGGTCACAGCCAGAAGAGCTCCCAGTACCTTCCTAAAAATTATTGGGGCAGTAGCTAGTCCCGAAAGGAAGAGCTATAAACTGATAGTGGTAGTCGAAGAAGGCAAACCGAAGGAACTGATTACGATTCCTGTGGATTGATATATGTAGGTATGCATCCTTCAAGTCTATAGTGGTCATAAACTGTCCCTCCCTGAACTAATGGAAGGATGGACCTGGAAGTTTCCATTTTGAAGGAGGGAAACTCTCCGAAATGTGTTGAGACATTTCAAAACTAGAATGGGATGAAACATTCCCTCTTTTTTGGGAACTATAAACAGATTTGAATAAAACCCCTTTCCAGGGAGGGGATGGGAACAATTACTCCCATGGGTACAAGATCCTTTATGCAATGCAAGAAGGCATTTCTCTTTTCTGCCCTCGATGAGAGTCTGAACAGAAGAAATATGCCCCTTTGGGGGGTGAGATCGAAAACCTATCCTGTACCCCTGGGAGATCACTTCCAGATCCCACGGGTCCTGTAAGTCCCGAAACCAAGCTTGTTCTTTGGCTAGTTACCACCCTAGAAGCAGCCTCTTTTTGTTCAATTTGTGCCCCTCTTCACAGAGAAGAACTTTCCTGTAGCATATCAGTCTGATCCTGACTAACAGTGCCAGTCCTAGCCCCGAAATACCAGGCAATCCTCTCTGAACGAGAGAAACAGCCAAACTCCAGACGTACGTCTTGGCCCATTGTGGGCCCCGTCAGTGAGGCGCAGCCATATCCCCCTAGGCACACCGAGCAACGGGTCCACGTCTGGATTCCCGCATTCACACTTAGGGAGACTTCCCCAAATGTCATAATTTGCATAAATAAAAAGAAGAGAAGCGCTCAACCTGGGAACAAACAATAGCATAATAGCTTGTTCTATGCCTAGTTACCACCCTAGAAGCAGCCTCTTTTTGTTTAAAATGTGCCTTTCACAGAGAGGAACTTTCCTGTAACATATCGGTCCTGATCCTGACTCAACAGTGCAGTCCAGCCCCCGAATACAGGGCAATCCCTCTCTGAACGAGAGAAACAGTCAAAACCCCAGACGTACGTCTCGGCCCATTGTGGGCCCCGTCAGTGAGGCGCAGCCATATCCCCCTAGGCACACCAAGCAACGGGTCCACGTCTGGATTTCCCGCATCACACTTAGGGAGACTTCCCCAAATGTCATAATTTGCATAAATAAAAGATAGAAGCGCTCAACCTGGGAACGAACAATAGCATAATAGCTTGTTCTATGGCCTAGTTACCACCCTAAAAGCAGCCTCTTTTTTGCTCAATATGTGCCTTTCACAGAGAAGAACTTTCCTGGTAGCACATCAGTCTGATCCTGACTTAACAGTGCAGTCCAGCCCCGAAATACCAGGCAATCCCTCTCTGAACGAGAGAAACATGCAAAACCCCCAGACGTAGTTTCAGCCTATTGTGGGCCTCGTCAGTGAGGTGCAGCCATATCCCTCTAGGCACACTGAGCAACGGGTCCACGTCTGGATTCCGCATCACCACTTAGGGAGGACTTCCCCAAATGTCATAATTTGCATGAATAAAAAGAGAGAAGCGCTCAACCTGGGAACGAACAATAGCATAATAGCTTGTTCTATGGCTAGATACCACCCTAGAAGCAGCCTCTTTTTCCTGGACTGTTTGTTCTTGTTCCAAGATTAATTGGTTTCCAGGTGCCTTCTGGGTTGGCCTGTTTTCGCGGAAGCAAAGGGTTGCTGCCCCTTATGTGTTCAAAAGGGATAAAAATTACCAGCTTGGCGACCCCTTGGATCTGGATTTCTTACCGTAGATATAATAGAGTTCAAACCTGGGCCAAATAAGGTCTTACCCTTAAGGAAAGGAGTCTAGCCTTAGACATGATATCAGCAGACCAGGGACTTCTACCAGAGAGCTCTCTGGCAAGAATAGCAAAAAATGAAGATTTAGCATTTAGATGGATGATCTGCATTATAGTATTGCAAATAAAGGCATTGCTGTCTTAAGGGCCTTGTTCCGGTCCTGAATATCCTACAACTGAGTTTCTACTAAAATCATATTTGATAAAAAATTCCGAAAAGCCATGATCCCTGCCGCTGGTTGAAAAGTATGGGCCATCTGATTAAACATGCGTCTGAGGTACCCCTCATCTTTTTTATCCATGGGGTCCCTGAAGGAGGTGCTATCCTCTAAAGGAAATAGTAGTTCATTTAACCAGAGTGGAAATGGCACCATCAACCTTGGGAATAGAACTTCATAACTCCAGATGAGACTCAGGAACCTGGAACAATTTCTTGAAATTAGGGGGATGAAGAAAAGGGAACTCCCGGTTATTCCCCATTTCTTGGAGATAATGTCCACCATTTGAGCAGGGACTGAAAAAACCTTGGGAGCTTTAGCTCTGGTTTGGCAAACCATGTCTAACAGATATCTTCTGTTCCTCAGATTCCCTTAGTATCGGAAACATCCAGAGTGGGCAATACTTATTTAAGTTAAAAAGTGTTCAAGTCTGATCTAAAATTAACCTCCTCCCAGTTGTGTTACTCTAAAAGGAAGAAAGTTTTCCTTCAGAAGTCACAGAGAAATTTTTCCTCATCAGAATGTTTAGAAAAGGACTGACCAAAGCAGCCTCCATTGGTATTATTGTTCCCCATGTCAGCGGAAACATTGTTCTCCTTTCTTTTCCTCTTCTCTGACTTAGGAAAAACACTAAGAGGCAGAAGACACAGCTGACTAAAGTTGTGTTGCAAAATCAACAGGGAGGACATACATCCCCAGAAATAGAAGCTAAGCTACAGGGCAATGCTTGTGAAATGTCAGTGTGAAAAGTCTGAGGCAAAAGGGTTGGCATATCAGAGATAAGAGGTCCTGAGAGGTAGAAGGCTCTGAAAGGTTAATCTGAGTAGTAGGGGTTAAAGCAGTAGAAATAGCCTTAGGTCCCTTAGAATGGGACTGCAAGACAGATCCCAGACAAGCTGAACATTATTGTGCAGGGGGGGGCATACCATGGCCTCGTCACATAACATACATCATATGGCATTAAGGGGAAAGGAGAGTTAACCTCCAGTAGAGAGAAATTCGATTCTGTGCCCTCCAATATCTGACACTAGTACCCAGCAAATTTAAAACCAGCACCTATATAGCCAGTGTTGAGACTGGACTGGCTCACCACCTCCTGGACCTGTATTGAACGATCCTGGAGGAACTCTAGAAAGGCCTGGACCGAGACAGTCTTAGTTGCAGCTAGAAAGAGCATGCTGACCCACATGGCATAACACTCTCGCTGAGACACCTCCCCCTTGCTTGCCCGGAAAATTGGGCAAAATCGCAGTGAACAGTGCCGCTCTCAAGCAGCTAGTAAAAACACCCCTCATACTGAAATAACAGGCTTCAAAGCCCTAAACATAGGCCAGCCACCTCAGAAAAGTGTAGTGTGGCAATAGATTTAACCCCTCTTACACCGAGCGTATAAGTGACCAGGGAGATTTTCAGTCATACACACACGCATTGCTTAAACCCTGCAAGGATATGTAATCCCAGTCCACTCTAAAATCCAGCCAAAATATCCCACAGTAATGGATATCTAAAGGCCCTATGTATATGAACCTCTTGTGAAGGGAATAGTGCCACCCGGTCACCCTGAAATAGCTGCTGTGTATTTCCTTCCCTTCTATTAGCAGCCCTAGCCATAACAGGCACCTAGAGAAAAATAAGACTTACCTTTCAGAGGTCTTCTGTTGTGGAGCAGTCACAGCACTTTCAGGTCTGACAGCACCCAATATCCATCTGACAGGGACCTGGAGTTCTAACTAAACCAGGATGCCCTGGAGGAAGATCCCCTGAACTCTCCAAAAGGGTAAATTTCACCAAAGCTACTTACTAAGAGAATTACATGACTACTAAGCATAACCCAGTCCTTTCTTCAAGGTAAACCCCCCCCCCCCCCCCCAATCCGTTAAAGGGACAGTCAAGTAAAAAAAACTTTCATGATTTAAATAGGGCATGTCATTTTTTAAACAACTTTCCAATTTACTTTTATTTAAAATTTTGCTTTGTTATTCTTGGTATTCTTAGTTGAAAGCTAAATCCTAGGAGGTATCTAGGAGGTTATATATGCCTAACTCTTTCGACCCTGAAGGCCACCTCTAATCTGAATGCATTTTGACAGTTTTTCACACTCCGATGGGGTTTAGTACATGTGTTTCATATAGAGAACCTTGAGCCCTCAGGTACGTGAAGCTCCTAAGAGCAAGCACTGATTCGGCTTATAAATGCAAGTCCTGTCAAAAGAATGAAATAAGGGGGCAGTTTGCAGAGCCATAGATACAAGGCAATCACAGAGGTAAAAAAGTATGTTATTATAACTGTGTTGGTAATGCAAAACTGGGGAAATGGGTAATCAAAGGGATTATCTACCTTTTTAAACAAACAAAATTCTGGTGTTTACTGTCCTCTTTAAGGAGCATTAAATCCAATCTTCATCAGAGCACACTTTCTGCAATCCTCCTAGTAGATGATGGTAGGGGAAGTGGGAGGGATTCTTAACGCTTGACTGTGGTTTCCTTTGCCTATTTCTGGTAGCCAGGTAATGAATTCCCATAGGTAATGAATGGATTTGTGGACTCTCACTGCCATTAGAAAGAAATTACAATATGTAGGGTTATTACTGCTTGAAAAAAAAAATGTTCTTATATTGATCTGATATTACACATCATTTTACTAACTGAACTGTTGGTGAGACCTAGTATGTGTCAACAGTTGTCACTTGTTAGTTTTTTCAGCACTTAAATTGCTGATTGTCACAGATTTCTAGTTTAGTGCTCAAATCACTTGGATCACTTTCATATTATCTTTCAATTTTATGCATTCCCTGGCTGTAATTTCTTTGTGAAAGAAGATAACCATGCACATATGCCTTTTTTATAGCATGGATGCTGTCTTTCTTGAGTGATAGCTTTATCAATTTTATAATTTAGCTAAAAAGAAAATTTATGCTTACCTGATGAATTTCTTTCTTTCCTAAGATATGGTGAGTCCACAACGTCATCAATTACTAGTGGGAATATCACTCCTTAACCAGCAGGAGGAGGCAAAGAGCACCACAGCAAAGCTGTTAAGTATCACTCCCCTTCCTACAATCCCCAGTCATATCGGCCGAAGGGAAATGGGAAAAAAGAATAACACAAAGGTGTAGAGGTGCCCTGAGGTTTAGTCAAAAACAAACTAGCTTAAATATAAGGATGGGGTGGTGGACTCACCATATACGGAAAGAAAGAGATTTATCAGGTAAGATAAATGTTCTTTTCTTTCCTAAGATATGGTGAGTCCACGAGGTCATCAATTACTAGTGGGAACCAATACCCAAGCTAGAGGACACAGATGACTAGGGAGGGAAAACAAGACAGGCAGACCTAAACAGAAGGCACCACCGCTTGAAGAACCTTTCTCCCAAAAGAAGCTTCAGCCGAGGCAAAGTATCAGATTTGCAAAATTTGGTAAAAAAAATGCAGAGAAAAATTGCAAACCTGTTCCACAGAAGCTTCATTTTTGAAAGCCCAAGAAGAGGAAACAGCCCTAGTGGAATTAGCCGTAATTCTCTCAGGAGGCTGCTGAACCAGCCAGTCCATAAGCAAAACGAATAATACTTACTCAACCAGAGAGAGAGAAGTAGCAGTCGCTTTCTGACCTTTACCGCTTTCCGGAGAAACAAACAAACAGGGCAGAGGACTGGCGAAAATCCTTAGTCGCCTGTAGGTAGAATTTTCAGAGCACGCAAAAACGTCCAAGTTGTGCAAACAAACTTTCCTTATGAGAAGAACGATTAGGGCATAGAGAAGCAACAACAATTTCCGATTAATATTTATCTGAAACTACTTTAGGAAGAAAACCCAACTTTGTAAGAAGAACCACCTTATCAGCATGAATGATAAGATAAGGCGAATCACATTGCAAAGCCAAGAGTTCCGAAACTCTGCGAGCAGAAGAGATAGCAAAAAGAAACAAAAACCTTCCAAGATAATAACATAATATCTATGGAATGCAAAGGCTCAACGGAGCCTGCTGCAAAACTTTAAGAACAAGGTTTAAGGCTCCAAGGAGGAGCAACAGACTTAAACACAAGGCCTGATCCTGACCAGTGCCTGAAAAAAAAGATTGAACATTTGACACATTCACCAGACGCCTTATGTAACAAAATAATAATGCAGAAATCTGACCCCCTTCTGAGTACTGATGAACAATCCCTTTCTTCAAACCTTCCTGGAGAAAAGACAAAATCCTAGGAATCCTGACCCCCTACTCCAAGAGTAGCTCTTGGATTCACACAATAAAGGTATTAACAACATACCCTATGATAATATATTTCTAGTAACAGGCTTATGAGTCTGAATCATGGTCTCAATGACCGACTCAGAAACACCACCGCTTAGACAGAACTAAGCATTCCAATCTCCAAGCAGTCAGCTTCAGAGAAATGAGATTTGGATGGAGGAATGACACCCTGCGTTAGAAGATCCTTCCTCAGCAGGCAACCTCCAAGGTGGAAGAGATGACATCTTCACTAGGTCTGCATACCAGCCACACAGGGACTATTAGCAATTACTGATGCCTCTCTCCTGTTTGATACGAGCAATAACTCGTGGTAGAAGCGCAATTGGAGGAAACAGGTAAGCTAGACTGAAATCCCAAGGCACCACCAGAGCATCTATCATGGCGGCCTGCGGATATCTTAGCCTTGAACCGTACCCTTGGAAGCTTGGCGTTTTTGCCCAAGACGCCATCAGATCCAACTCTGGCACCCCCCATTTGAGGGTTAACCTGGAGAACAACTCTCAGATATAGAGTCCCACTCCCCGGGGATGAAATTTCTGTCTGCTCAGGAAGTCCACTTCCCCAGTTGTCCACTCCTGAATGTGGATGGCAGATAGACAACAATTGTGAGCTTCTACCCACTGAACAATCCAAGCCACCTCTTTCATGGCTAAGGATCTCCGAGTTCCTCCCTGGTGGTTGATGTAAGCCACTGAGGTGATATTGCCTTGACTGGAACCTGAGCCTACAGGACAACTGAGGCCGAACTATAAGAGCATTGCAAATTGCTCTCAACTCTAAGATGTTTATGGGGAGAACAGACTACTCCCGAATCCATAGTCCATGTGCCTTTAACAAGTTCCAGACTACTCCCCAGCCCAGCAGGCTGGCGTCCGTGGTCACAATCACCCATGAAAGTCTCCGAAGCATGTGCCACTGAGACAGATGCTCCTGAGAAAACCATCACGGGAGAGAGTCTCTTGTCGACTGATCTAGATCTATCCTCTGAGAGAGATCTGAATGTTCTCTGTTCCATTGACTGAGCATGCATAACTGCAGAACTCTCAAATGGAATTGAGCAAAGGGAATGATGTCCATGGAAGCGACCATCAGACCAATTACCTTCCATACATTGAGCCACTTATGGCCGAACAGTAGACTGCAGAGAGAGGCAAGAGGAAAGAATCTTTGGTTTTCTGACCTCTGTCAGAAATATTTTCATAGATAGGCTAATACTAATTATGGTCCCTAAGAAAACCACCCTTGTAGCTGGAACAAGGGAACTCTTTTCCAGATTTACTTTCCATCCATGGGAACGTAGAAAAGACAACAAGATCTCTGTATGAGAGTTTGCTTGTTGAAAAGATGGCACCTGAACCAATATGTTTGTCCAGGTAGGGCACCACTGCAATTCCCCGAGACCCTGAACACTACCAAGAGAGCCCACAAAACCTTCGAGAAAATTCTGGGAGCTGTGGCAAGGCCCAAACGGAAGAGCCACAAATTGAAGTGTTTGTCTAGAAAGGTGAAATCTCCAGGAAATTGTGATGATCCCTGTGAATGGGAACATGAAGATATGCATCCTTCAGGTCTATGGTCGTCATGAACTGACCCTCTTGACTAAAGGAAGAATGGAATGAATAGTTTCCATTTTGAAGGACGGTACTCTGACTTATTTAGACAGTTTAGGTCTAGAATAGGCCTAAAAGTTCCCTCTTTTTTGGGAACCACCAAACTGATTTGAATAGAAACCTAGGCCCTGTTCCAGTATGGGAACAGAAACTATCACTCCCAGGGAGGAAAGATCCTGAACACATTTCAAGAACCGCCTCTCTTTTTATCTGGTCTGCAGATAATCTTGAGAGGTGGAAACTGCCCCTGGGAGGAAAGGTCTTTGAAATTCTATTTTGTAACCCTGAGATATTATGTCCACAGCCCAGGGATCTGGGACATCTTGTAACCAAGCTTGATAAAACTGGAGAAAGTCTGCCCCCCACTTGATCCTGATCCCACATTGGGGGCAAACCTGCATGCTGATTTAGACTCAGGTGCGGGTTTCTTTGATTGCTTCCTTTTGTGCCAAGACTGATGGGTTTCCAAGAAGACTTGGACTGTTCCTACTTGGAAGAAGAAGACCTTTCCTTTGAAGTTATGAAAGGAACGGAAAATTACTCTGACGTCCTTTAGGTCTATTCTTTCTTGTCTTGTGGTAGAAAAGAACCTTTTCTACCATGATATCAGAAATTATTTCTGCTAGACCAGGTCCAAACAGGTCTTACCCTTATAAGGAATCGCCAGTAAGCTTGGACTTAGAGGAAACATTAGCTGACCAAGACTTCAGCCACAAAGCCCTGTGGGCTAGCACAGCGAAACCAGATTATCTTGTTTCCCAGTTTAATCACCTACATGGTAGCAATCAGAAAATAAAGGAATTGGCTAGCTTAAGCGCTATAATCCTGTCTTGGATCTCCTCCAAGGGAGTCTCTACTTGAAGAGAATCAGACAAGGCATCATACCAATAGGATTGCCGCACTTCACACAGTGGCAATACACACTGCAGGTTGCCATTGGAGACCATGATGAACATACATCTTCTTCAAATAAGCCTTCAGCTTTTTGTCCATTGGATCCTTAAAAGAGCAGTTGTTCCTCAATAGGAATAGAAGTTCTCTTAGCCAGAGTATAAATTGCCCCTTCTACTTTAGGCACCATGTGCCATGACTCTTTTGATGAAGTCGGCAACAGGAAACATCTTTTAAAAGACAAGAGACGGTGTTGAAAAGGGTATCCCTGGCTTCTCCCATTCCTGTGCAATAATCTCCATTGCAAGATCTGGAACAGGAAATACTTCCACAGAAGAAGAAGGAACATCAAAGAATTTATTAAGTTTACTAGATTTCTTAGGGTTGACAATGACAGGCGTATCAGAGTCGTCACAGTAGCTAAAACCTCCTTTAACAATACACAAAGGTCCCATAAAAGAAAAAGTATATCCCGGAAATCCAAAAGTTTAAAAAATAGCAGCTTTATTCTAATGACTTAAAATATGGACATGGTAGCACACAAACAAATGGGTTTTACCGCGTTTCGGTGTAAGCGTACTTTTATGAGTACGGCTTATGCCGAAACGCATAAAACCCATTTGTTTGTGGGCTACCATGTCCATATTTTAAGTTATTAGAATAAAGCTGCTATTTTTAAACTTTTGGATTTCCGCAATATACTTTTTCCTTTTTATGGATCTATTATTTTGGATTACAAGGAATCCCTCCTCAATATCTCGCATCCCGGCAGTAACAGTGTGGCTACCCTCGACGGTCTTATTACAGTAACTGCTCTGTGTATGGCCCAGTGTTGGATCTCGCTTGCAAGCCTAGCTCTATTTGGGATTGGTTGTTTCCTCACCTGACTCACCTGCTCTCCACCTGGATTGGAGAAACTGACCATTGCCACGTCATTACCACGAAGGATTTTCCGGAACCGGCAAAGGATCGAGAGCACCACAGAGCCCTGGGTTTCCGCAGGAGCGAGTTGAACCGGGCTGCGGTTGAAAAGGATCCCTCCTTCGTGACATTAGATGCATCGTGCAGTCAGAGTGTGTATTCTTTCACTCTGTTTCCGCATTCTGGTGGATGCTCGAGTTGGTTGAAAGCAGTTTGCATCGGGGTGAGTGCTCATCTGAGCAATGATTTGAATGTACCTATCCCACTATTGATATACCTATATTAGATTTATTGGTGGCCTGCTTGCTTGTTTACATTCCATACCATAGTGTCTTTTTGCTGAATGACACATTCATTGAGCTGTGGACCTGCTTTAAAAACATATACGGTAACTTCCAGTTTAAACCCAGAACTTTCCCCATTTGTTGAATCCACAAAGGTGTTCATCTTAATCTGAAGGATACTACTTCAGCGTCAGAAGAAGGAATTAGACTTAAATATGAGGTTTCACCCTTAGAAGCTACCAGGGAATCCCCCCTCCTCAACCTGAGTAAACAAAATGCGGAGCCAGAAACCTTACTATCTGAATCTTTAAATGTCCTCTTTCGTTTTCCCTGTAGGATAGGAAAAGCAGATAAAGCTGCAGATACCGCAGAGGATACTGGAGCTGCAAAAACTGCAGGCAAATAAAACTCCTCCAGGAGATTGAGAGGAATCGCAGGGGCGCTGCATGTGATATTTGCCATTGATGCTTGGGACATTTAAGGAGAAAGCTGTGGCCAATGCTCCTGAACAGTATCATCCTGAGAGACATTTGGCTCAGAAACAAAAAGTTTACCTTATGTTTTAAAGTCCTATCTAGACAAGAGGGAGCATAAATTGCATGGGCAACACAAGTTGGTTCTCATAAACATAGAAAACACATGTTCAAAAGAACAGATTGCTCTTCCATAAATAAGGAAAAGATATTGGCAAAAATAAGGACAAAAAATAAAGCATTTTATTTAATGTACTGTCCCTTTAAGAAACAGTAGAGCGGTATAGTCCTAGATTGACTAGACAACCCACAAAATCACTGCTTGTAGCAATATGGCCCCAACACTATACAAAGAATCCTGCCATGGATCAGAGTATTTGAAGGAAAAAAAAAACAGCTAACATTTAACTGACACCTTCTAAGTAACAGCCTCTAAACCCTCCAAGGATTAACAATATCCCAGCAGCAACGAGAATATTCGGATTTCTCTAGCCGGTCTCGTCCTCGCATCCAGCTGCTGCAACCGCTCAGTGAAAACCTAAAGACAGAGTTGGGAGGGTCACATGACCGAAACAATAGAGAGTGGCGCAACTAGAAGGAAAAGCACGCACTTCATAGCCGACATAGACAGTTTAAATTAAAGAAGCTGTGACTGTCGAACTGCAGTGAATTTCAATAAGCCCATAAAAAAAGCAGAGAAATTAATGGCACCATTAATATGCCTCTTTAATAATAATTAGCCAATAAAGTCTAGCTGAGCCATCAATAGAGGGTTAAACCCCTTCCTGACCATAGAGGAGGTTAACCTCTAAGGTCTCCTAATTCACATGCAAGAAAAGTGCCTGCCCACTGCCAAAAAAAAGATCCTTCACAAGGAAATCCTTTGGTCCCCAGAATAAAGTGCAGAGAGTCCCTTAACCCCTTCAGTAACAGTCACCCCCAGAAGACAAAAGTAATTACCTGCACATCTAGCTGTCTGGCAAGAGGACAGCTACCATGGTGTTAAAGGACACCACTCCCTTACAGAGACTGTGGAAAAAAAGAAAGAACAGAGTAAACCTAATCTGGCTTTCTATATAAGGGCAGCAAAAATGTTAGGAAAACGCAGCAAGGCCCCACCTCACAAGTTCCTAACTGCTTTAAAGCCACCACTTACCCTACTGAAGATATTAACGTGGAACTCGGCTAGACCCAAAAATCTTGCTAGTAGCAAAGGAAATCCAATTTTCTTCAGACACAAAAAACTTTACACCTCCTCCATTGAACAGAGGGTCAAAGAGAATGACTTGGGATTGTAGGAAGGGGAGTGATACTTAACAGCTTTGATGTGGTGCTTCTTTGTCTCCTCCTGCTGGCCAGGAGTGATATTCCCACTATTAATTGATGACGTTGTGGACTCACCATATCTTAGGAAAGAAAGTCTATTTTGTGGTATAATAATGGTAATGCAAGTTATTTTTGTCTAAGTAGCTAACCTTAATTAGTTTTAATTTGGGTAGACCACTCCCTCCTCGTAGCTCTTTAGGATCTGTGCCATGCTGTTTTGGACAGTGGCGATTAACTAATACTGCATAAAGGGTAAGGATCCTACAGGCCAATCCTTTTATTTCTCATATCTGTAGGAAGTACATCGTTAAATGGGTAGTAGGTATTGCACATTTGAGGTTTTTCACATCACTCATCATAACTCACCATGCAGAATTATAAGCTCTGTGAGTTTCAGTTTTAAGAGTTTTGTACCTATAGGAGCTGAGATGTTATATAATCCCTTGGGCTTACTTTTAGCCACGGAGCATACCGCATATATATATATATATATATATATATATATATATATATATATATATATATATATATATATATATATTTATATATATATATATATATATATATATAGAATTAGAAAGAAGCACTCACTGATTTTTCTTCAAAATGTGACAAAGTGATTTTATTGCAGTTTGTGACGTTTCGGGACAGCAACAGTCCCTTCCTCTGACAGAGGAAGGGACTGTTGCTGTCCCAAATCGTCAACAAACTGCAATAAAATCACTTTGTCACATTTTGAAGAAAATCAGTGAGTGCTTCTTTTCTAATTCCTACAAATTCACCGTAAATCACCCCTGAGAGCTGTGGATCGTTGGTGAGAGTGCACATTACACCTAATTCTTATCTATATAAGGATCCAGCAAGGTTTTACCGTAGTTGTGATTTTGCTAGTTCTTCTAGCAGGCTCCTATACCCCTTTTTTCACTCAAATATTTCATGTTTTTCCTCTTGGTTTTTAACATTTGTAATTATCTAAGCAAGTTATTTATTTTGTACAATATGGGGCTTAAAGTTTTCTGGTAATAAAATAAAAAAAAATCTGACGTATTCTGAAGAGATCCTATGAGTGGTCTCCTTCATTTCATGATACCTTCCATTGTTGTAGCTAACTTTAGAAGATTAAGGTCAAAGCGAGGCATCATGTGTGAGAAGGTCAGGTCTACAGTTCACCTGGCATGTCCTTTTTTTGTTTTACTGCTCCTGTATTATATCAGATCTATTTCATCCTTATTGTTGAATGTAGAATATGTTCAGACTAACATCCCTCATTATTATTACAATGTAATGGTGTTCTGTTGATATTTATTGTTTGTATGCCAAAACCTAAACCTCAATAAAATGATTATAACAAAAAAAAACAAAAAAACAATAACTGTATACCTGCAAATTGACTGGAATAAACAGGCCAAGGCTTGCTGTGAAGTCTGGCTGTAGAGGTTTTGGTGAATCACAGGTTGTTAAAATAGACTGTTTTAAAGCTGTTTTCGGGACCAAAACCCCAAGGAGGGTATTTATGTTCACTATTAATATAATATATATATATATATAATCTATATATATACTATATATATATATATATATAATATATCACACAGAGAAAGTCCAGCACCCACTTACAAGCTCTCAGCTAAGATTTAAAAGCAAAAATGGAAACCTGAGCCCCTAAAACAGCCACACAATGCAAGCTTTCAAATCCAAACAAACTGGGAACAAGGGAAGGGTGCACAGGAATATGTAATCACCCTAGACATATACAAAAACACCGGAAGGTGGACATGCACTCTAATACCGGATCGGGTACACATCCCATGACCCCTGCAACATGCTCAGCCCTGGGTGCTCACCGGCACTCACAGGTAGCTGTGCTGTCCCCAGAGTCACAGGCAGTTAACCCCAGACAGGTCTGGGTGCAAGAAACCATAGGGAAATTTACAAAACAAATTAATACAACACACAGAGAAAGTCAGCACTCACTTACAAGCTCTCAGCTAAGATTAAAAGCAAAAATGGAAAGGTTAGTTACCGCATCTGGCCAAATGGGACAAGCCCAGGTAACTAACCTTTCCATTTTTGCTTTTAAATCTTAGCTGAGAGCTTGTAAGTGAGTGCTGGACTTTCTCTGTGTGTTGTATTAATTTGTTTTGTAATTTTCCATCTGGGGGTTAACTGCCTGTGGACTCTGGGGACAGCACAGCTTCCTGTGATGTGCCAGTTGAGCCAAACCTTGGTGTGTGTGTGGTGTGTTTCTCTACCTGTTCTCCCTATCAAGAGGATACAGATCCCCCACACATTCCACATTCCACTCTCCTTCCATAGTATATATATTATATTATATATATATATATATACACACACACTCACACTACATATATATATATATATATATATATATATATATTCTTTATTTATAAAGCGCCAACAGATTCCGCAGTGCTGCCCATGGGTACAAGGGATAACAGAACAATGGAGAAACAATACAATAAAAGACAACGTTTTTACAGACAAATACAGGGGAATCGAGGGCCCTATTCCCGTGGGAACTTACAATCTAGATGGGGTAGGAGGATGGGAAACAGGAGGTGGGTACTGCCAAAGGTGAAAATTATATTAGTGAGGAGATAGATGAGGGCAACTGTTAGTTAAGTGAAGTAGTTGTAATGAGTCAGGTGATAAGCTTCCCTGAACAGAAAGGTCTTTAGGGAAAGTTTAAAGGAGGAGAGGTTTAGGGGCAAGTCTGAAAGCTCAAGGAAGTGTTCCTGAGGGATGGTTGCCGCACGAGAGAAGTCCTTTAGTCTAGCATGAGAGGAGGTGATGGTAGAGGGCGCAAGAAGCAGGTCATTGTTGGATCTTAGGGGGCGGGCTGGAGTAATATTTGTTGATGAGTGAGGACAGGTAGGGTGGGGCAGCATTGGCGAGGGCTTTGTAGGTCAGGGTGAGAATTTTGAATTTAACTCTGCTGTGAATGGGGAGCCAGTGAAAGGACTCATAGAGAGGTTGCAGCAGAAACAGAAGCATCAAGAGAGGGTGGATTAGCTGGCAGATGCATTTAGGATGGATTGGAGGGGAGAGAGCGGGAGAGAGGGAGGCCAGTTAGTAAGTTGTTACAGTAGTCAAGCTCGGGAGGGAAACTACCCAGGGAGTGGATTAGCTGTTTAGTAGTTTCAGCAGTCAGAAATGGACGAATTTTGGAGCTATTGCGTAGGTGGTCAGCCAATCAGATTGAGCTCGCATTCTATTGGCTGTTCCGATCAGCCAATAGAATGCAAGCTCAATCTGATTGGCTGACTGGATCTGCCAATCGGATTGAACTTGAATCTGATTGGCTGATTCAATCAGCCAATCAGATTTTTCCTACCTTAATTCCGAGTGGCTGATAGAATCCTATCAGCCAATCGGAATTGAAGGGACGCCATCTTGGATGACGTCCCCTTAAAGGAGCCTTCAATTCGTCGGTAGTCCATCGGAAGAGAAGGATGTTCCCGCGTCGGCGGGATGAAGATTCAAGACCCGGCTTCGAAGATGACCTCGCCAGGATAGAAAACTTCTTCAGCGCCTCTTGGAAGATGACATCGCCCCGGATGGAAGAGTTCTTCAGCGCCGCTTGGAGGTTCACTTCATCGGATGGAAGATTTCTTCAGCGCCCCTTGGATGATCACTTCTGCCGGCCCGGATGTCCTATTCAAGTTCCAATCGGTGGCTCGGCTGAGTGGAAGACGACTAACGGTAGGATGATCTTCAGGGGATTAGTGTTAGGTTATCTTTAAGGGGGGTTTGGGGTTAGATTAGGGGTATGTGGGTGGTGGGGTTTTAATGTTGGGGGTGGTTGAATTTTTTCTTTTACAGGCAAAAGAGCTGAATTCTTTGGGGCAATGCCCCCACAAAAAGGCCCTTTTAAAGGGCTGGTAAGGAAAAGAGCTTTGAACTTTTTTAATGTACTTTTTTTATTTTGGGGGGAGTTTGTTATTTTATTAGGGGGGGGCCTTCGATAGGTGTTAGTAGCCTAAAATTGTTGTAATATTTTTTAAATGATTGTAACTTATTTTTTTTATTTTTGTAACTTAGCTTTTTTATTTTTTGTACTTTAGTTAGTTTATGTAATTGTATTTTATTGTAGTTATTTGTATTTATTTTATTTATTAATGTAATGATAGTGTAGTGTTAGGTTTAATTGTAACTTAGGTTAGGATTTATTTTACAGGTAATTTTGTATTTCTTTTAGCTAGGTAGTTATTAAATAGTTAATAACTATTTAATAACTATTCTAACTAGCTAAAATAAATACCAAGTTACCTGTAAAATAAATATAAAATCCTAAGATAGCTACAATGTAATTATTAATTATATTTGTAGCTATCTTAGGGTTTATTTTACAGGTAAGTATTTATTTAAATAAATAATTTATTAAAGTATAGTGTAGTGTTAGGGGGTAATTGTAACTTAGGTTAGGATTTATTTTACAGGTAAATTTCTCTTTATTTTAGCTAGGGTAAGCTATTAAATAGTTTAATAACTATTTAATAGCTATTGTACCTAGTTAAATAAATTGAAAGGTACCTGTAAAATAAAAATAAATCCTAAGATAGCTAGAATATAATTATTATTTATTATTGTAGCTATATATTAGGTTTATTTTAAAGGTAAGTATTTAGTTTTAAATAGGATAATTTAGTTCATAATAGAAATATTATTTAGATTTATTTAATTAATATTTAAAGTTAGGGGGGTGTTAGGGTTAGTGTTAGACTTAGGTTTAGGGGTTAATAATTTAATTACAGTGGCCGGCGGTGTAGTGGGGGGCAGGATAGGGGTTAATAAATTTATTATAGGTGGCGACGGGTTGTAGGGGGGGGCAGGATAGGGGTTAATAAATTTATTATAGGTGGCCGACGGTGAAGGGGGGCAGGATAGGGGTATAATAAATTTAATATAGGTTGCTGGGGGTCCGGGAGCGGCGGTTATAGGGGTTAAACTATTTATTTTAGTTGCGGGCGAGGTGCGGGATCGGCAGGATAGGGGTTAATAAATTTATTATAGCGGGCGGGCGGTATAGGGGGGGCCAGGATATGGGTTGCTAGGTATAATGTAGGTGGCGGGGTGGGCTCCGGGAGCGGCGGTTTAGGGGGTTAATATGTATAGAGTAGCTTGCGGTGGGCTCACGGGAGCGGCGGTTTAGGGGTTAACATATTTATTATAGTGTCGGTGGGCTCCGGGAGCGGCGGTTTAGGGAGGGTAATAACTTTATTTAGTTGCGGCGGTTGTAGGGGGGACAGCTTAGAGGTGTTTGACTCGGGGGTACATGTTAGGGGTGTTAGGTGCAGACATCTCCATAGAAATCAATGGGATGTCTGGCAGCAGCGAACTTGTACTTCGCTATGTCAGACTCCCCATTGATTCCTATGGGATCCGCCCGCCTCCAGGGTGGCGGTTTGAAAACCAGGTAAGTGCCGAGCGTACCTGCTAGTTTTTTGATAACTAGCAAAAGTAGTCAGAATTGTGCCGCACTTGTGTGCGGAACATCTGAAGTGACGTAAGAATCGATCTGTGTCGGGACTGAGGTCCCGGCGGATCGAAGTTTACGTCACAAAATTCTACTTTTGCCGGTCCTGTAGCCTTTGATAACTAAGGCGAATCAGCCTCGCCCACAAATACGCTGCGGAATTCCAGCGTATTTGAGGTTGACGGCTTGATAACTACCCCCCCATAGCCAACAGAATATTGATAGGGCAAACACAAAAGAACGAACAGTAAAATTAGGGAGATTTTCGCAAATTTAAGGAAATAAAGTACCCGCCAGAAGGTCTACACCCCAGATAAAGAGGTTCATAGACCTTATCATGAGCAAACGTCACTCCCCCTAATGAGTAAGCTGATATTAGCTTCTAACCAGAAGACTAACCAAATGTACCCCTCTGGAGTATGAGATATCCACTTAAAACTGAAGGGTATTGGAGTCTGATTAATGCCCTTGACATTACAGTGGCGCATTCTTGAAAGCTCCCGCTAAGGATGTAGACAAGCATGCACAGAGAACACACCGAACCTATTGCCCAGAGATCTGGAACTTCCCCCGTTGGAACCTAACAAGGCTTATGCGGTATGTCAAAGGGTCACCCCAGGAGATTACACCCACATGAATGATAAAAATCCTAGTGTCGCTGCATATTGACTAAGCTAACTAGCAAACCGGCTGCATAAATACATAGATTAAGGTCAACTCACCCCCAGAGTGCCTTTGCACCAAGACGCAATCTACTAAGGCATCCAACGCTGGGGAAAAAGAAGAGCGCACGCCAAACATTTTTTGTTAATGACTCTTTATGTAGAATATCATGGGTCAGAGACCACACCAGATCCTTCTTATAAGTCCCGTAGAGAATCATTGCAAGTATTGTCCAAAGAATGTCTGGCACTAGTGTTCATCTCCCTAAGTCAAGCATAGTTAGTGTCATGATCATAGATTTCTTTGTGGGAGAGAATGAGTTTTTGCAATTTGAACAAGAGGGTGTGGGGGAAAACCAGATATTTAAATAAACAGTAAAATAAACTGGATGCCAAAGACTTGTTTGAATATATAGGTTGACTAATACAGTAGATTACTATGGGATGCTCCCATTCAACTATTGGGTCAATATGTGCTTATACACAGACTACCTATTATTTGCAACCCTTTTCGGGAGTAGTTTGAACCATTCCTAAGAATTCCAATAAAAACATACTTCATCGTTAGCTTCTTTTTTACCCAATTGCCCAGCTGATTCATACATATGTATGTATTGAATTTTAATTTTTATTTCAATCCATGAAGGGTTACCGACCTTCCAGTATTTTGCCTATACATGATCTTGTTATGGTACATAAAATTTTAATGAAAGTGTTGATGGTCTGTTGAACTCCTGAATGTGTTCATGGAGTAGAGCTTGTGTGATAGTGAGTTGTAGGTGCTCTTCTAGTAGGTAGCCAAGCTTGGAAGAGAGTGATCTCCAAATTGTCCTGGACCTCCCCACATTCCCACCACATACAGTATGTTTGTATGTACCCATCTCATTACATCCCCTTTAACACAATCTGGATTTGTTGTCAGTCATATGTGAAGTTTTTAGAGGAGTCAGGTAACCAACTAAATATTGTTTTTAAGGAGTTCTCTTTTAAATCTGCACTCACCAGGCCCCTAGTGGCTGAGCTAAAAATACTATCTTTGTCACGTTTCTTGTCAAAGGAAAATCTCTAGTTCTTTTTCCCATTTGATCATTATTGAGTTTTTGGATGTATCTCCTATTTTTTGCTATGGACTATATGTTCGTCTGGTTATAGTGTGTTTTGGTCTAGTTTGTGAAGTGCAGATGTTTTCTAATATGGTTTTGGTGTTGCTTAGTGATGTCTTGAGGAACTTATTTAGGGAAGAGGACAACTGAAGGTATAAGTACCAAATGTACCTTAATAGGGATAATTTTTCCCTGGAGTTGAGAGACGTCATTATTTTATTCTGTATTAGAAGATCTGCTACTCCCGTACAGGCCTTTATTTTTCCCACTTGCCTATATCTTTCCGGAATTCATCCATCAATAAGTATCTAATTGGCATTTAAAGTCGATTTGGTTGGCCACATTTCTTTTTTCAATGCAAATTCAGACCAAATATAATTTGTGACTTCTGTCATAGGAGATTTATATTCCCCTAATTGCCGATTTGAAGGTTTGTTATCCCAAAGAATTGCATCAGGAGTGTCCCAACCACACTGTCTGCCTCTAATTTTATCCCAGGTGCTTCGTTTTCCCTGGTTTATATATAAAAGCGTCTTGAGCTAGTCTAGCAGTTGTATAATAGTTTATTAAATTTGGGACTCCCAGTCCTCCTAATGTCTCTTATGTTTAGCTCATATTACATTAGATATTCTGACTGCCTTTTTACCTCTAATAAATGCCAGTTATTACTGATTGTATGGCTGCAAGTTCAGGATATACAATTTTTTGATTGGAAGGTCCCCCTGAAAAGGTATAAGAAACGTGGTAGTATATTCTTCTTGACTGCGGACATCCACCCCAAAACAAATAAAATGATAACTTCTCCGTCTTTTCTAATGGATATATAAAGTGGGGTGTAGTTAAATTTATATAGCTGCTGGACTGGGGTTGCTATGTGTACGTCATATTTTAAGAGATTGTTTGGCTTGTTGTAATTCGAAATAAATTTTTAATAACGTCTTTGTATGAGGGGGAATTTCTATGGGTAACATATCGCATTTATCTAGGTTTAATTCGGTACCCCGAGATTACAGAGAATTTTATTTAGCACGTCATATAAAGTTAGGGAGAGATAAGAGCAGTTTGATAATAGTGAGTAAAATATCGTCTGCGAAGTTCTGTATCTTAACACCGTTAGAGGTTCAATGCAAAGCGCAGACAAAAAGAGGGGGACAATGGCAGCCTTGTCTCGTGCGTTTTAGAATTGTAAATTATTTAGGCTTAATCCCGCTGAAAATACTTGTGCAGTTGGGGATGCTTATATCGCCTTTTAGGGCTTTAACAAATGGGCCATCAAAAATTTATATGAGTCAGCGTCATCAGCATGTAATGCCAGTCTACTCTATCAAACGCCCTTCTCACAATCCAGCGAAAGGAGCAGAGAAGGTGTCTGCATCTTACTCAGGTAGTGAATAATGTTTAGTAAGCATTTGATGTTGTCTGGAGCTTCTCTGTCCTTGATAAAGCCTACCTGATCCATGTGGATCAGGCCAGGTAATATATGTTTGAGTCTATTGGCTAGAATTTTACTAAAAATGTTCAAGTCCTGATTGATGAGGGAAATTGGGTGATAATTAGAACATTTCTTGGGGTCTTTGCCTGGTTGGGGTATAACTACAATTTTGGCCCTAAGTAATTCAGGCGGAATCAGATGTCCCTCCATGATATAGTTGCAAAATTTGGTCAGGTGTGGTATGAGATTATTTCTTAATTATTTATAATATTCACCAGGGAAGCCATCTGCACCAGCTGCCCTCCCTGGTTTAAGGGCCTTGATAGAGAGAATTACTTCTAATTTCAATATGGGGGCATTCAGGTTTTTTTTTTTCTTCCTCTGATAAAATTTCTGGAGGGGTAGCTTCCAAAAATTCTCTTGTGCATTTCTCCACTGCAGGTGTATGATTAACTTTTTGTCCATTATATTGTTCCCCATAGTAATCTGCAAAAGTGTCTACTATTGCTTGATGGTGGGATGTTAGGGATATGAATGCTTTCTCAATATGTGGGATAGTTCAGGCTTTATATCGCTCTCTAATTTTGTGGGCCAGAAATTTATCAGGCTTATTATCAGGTTTTATTATGGCTCTGCTTGCCTGCGAATTTAAAAGTTTGGCTAGGCAGTTCTTTTTTGTTTGTAGTGCATGTAAAGTAGAGTCTGTTCTAGTGAGTCTGAGTTGTCGCTTGTACAATTGGGCCATTTGATTTCTATAGTGTCTAGAATGGAGTTTTTCCTTGAATGAGTAGCCCTCTCATAACTGACTTATGGGCTGCCCAAGTATAAATTGGGTTTGTGGTAGAGTCAACACTTATGTTCCAGTATTCGGTAAGGTGTTGAAGTGTTTTGAAATATGTTACCGGGCAGGGGCGTATTACCGCCTAGGCACACAAGGCACGGGCCTAGGGCGGCAGCTTTAGAGGGGCGGCACTTTTTGGAGCCTCAGTAGGAGTGGTGTTAGTATGTTACTAATTAAATCTGAATCTGAGTAGTGTCACTGTCTCAAATTGCTGTGCCATGTCAGAGCGTGTCTAACAGATTTACCAAGACGCCCTTTGAAAAGGGCAGGCAGTGCGAACATGTAGAGTACACACCCTGGCTGCCATACAAATGAAATGAGCTTTCTGTAATGAGCACCTCCTCACAACAACAGCGATTAAGGTTTAAAACGCTGTGAGATGCTGACAGCCTGACAGAGATACAGCGTCTGCTTATCTGCTGTGCACAGTGCAGCTGTACTTGTTGTTCCTCATCCTCATTCAATCTAACAAATTTTAAAGTGCTGTTACAGAGGAATAGATCACGCCGGACAGGCTCAGCCCATGTGCACATTGCATCTGGTGGGGGTGTGTGCACTCTATATGTTCGCATGGGCTGCCCTTTTGATTGACAGCTAGTGACCTATCCCCATGGCAACCAGGAAGCTTGTGCATTCTGTGAGACTGAGCCGAGGAAGTGAGGAAGGAACACCGGTATGCAGAGGAGAGCTGATCATGAGTGCACAGGGCAGGGACTTTACTGGCCCGCATTGTTCACAGCTTCTATCGGTCAGGCATTCAGGGCAGTACCATCTCACATTAAGGTATATATGCAGCCACTAAATAAGAAAAGATTATGAATATGTTGCTGTTTTGGCTGTCCTTAATGAAATTTCAACCTATTTTTGCAATATAAACGAAAAAAAAAAAAAATAAGAAGAAAAACTAATCAGTATTTTAAATAGCACCCACATAGACTGCACAAACATAATAAAAACAAAATTGTTATGTACTATGTCTCTCACTATTTCATTCCCTGTGTGTTTGTAGACCCCTATAACATTAACAGATGTTTTTATAGTGCTTATATATATATATATATATATATATATAATATATATATACACACACACACATAAATGGTACATACATATATATATATATATATATATATAATATATATACACACACACACATATATAATTTATATAAATAAAAGTCCCATTACTCCCAGACTAAAAAATATTGACACAAAAAAAGCCTAAAACCTAAGGGGGGGGGGGGGGGTTGGGGGGCAGCAGAATTTTGAGTGCCTAGGGCAGCACAAAACCTAAATACACCACTGTTACCGGGTCTTTTTGTGGCGTTGGGTTGTATGTCCATGATCTTGTCTTATTATAGTCACAGATTCCCTGTAGCTGGAGAGAAACTATGGAATGGTCTGATCATACACAGGAATGTATAGAGGAAGAATTTAGGACTGGTTGTAATATTTGGCTGGAATATATTTAGTCTAGTCTGACATATGAATTATGTGCAGGAGAATAGAATGTACTGTCAGTTGTAGTACCATTTAATGTGACCCAGGTGTCAATCAAAGAGTGGAATGTTAAATAATCTTGAATTGATTTGATCATTTGGTTGCGTCGCAGGTTATTAGAGTGGGGTTGGTTGTTCCTAGCTTTCAACATAGACATTGCGATGTTAAAGTCTCCTGCCATGATAATCTTAGTCTGTGACCACTGAGTTAATAATTGTGCAATATGTTCAAAGAATGTGTGTTGGGTTTTCGTTGAGTGCAATAGATATTGCATAAGGTTATATCTGTGTTATTTAATTGGCCCCTTAGTATATCTGCCTCTTTATTGTGGATTCATGGTCAAAATTGACTGAGCGAGTGAATGAGGATAGAGACTCCTCTCTTTTAGTGCCTGCTGTTGCATGATAGTGCTTGGTGAATCGTCTAGCCCAATAGTTGGGGGATATTGTGCTTTAACAACAAGGAGATCTTTTTGCAGAAATAATAGGATTTGCTCTAAGTGCAATGTATTGAGTTTCAGGCAGATGCAAACGTTTAAAATCTGTGTTTAGCCCCCTAACATTATGGGAAATAATGTGTAAGTTATTTGTCATTTCTGTGTTAAGGTAGGGTTATTGAATGTTCTTGGTTGTGAGAGAAATAACATAATGTTATGTAAGAACTTACCTGATAAATTCATTTCTTTCATATTAGCAAGAGTCCATGAGCTAGTGACGTATGGGACGGTATGGGATATACATTCCTACCAGGAGGGGCAAAGTTTCCCAAACCTCAAAATGCCTATAAATACACCCCTCACCACACACCACAATTCAGTTTAACGAAGAGCCAAGAAGTGGGGGTGGATAAAAAAGTGCAAAAGCATATAAAATAAGGAATTGGAATAATTGTGCTTTATACAAAATCATAACCACCACAAAAAAAGGGCGGGCCTCATGGACTCTGCTAATATGAAAGAAATGAATTTATCAGGTAAGTTCTTACATAAATTATGTTTTCTTTCATGTAATTAGCAAGAGTCCATGAGCTAGTGACGATGGGATAATGACTACCCAAGATGTGGATCTTTCCACACAAGAGTCACTAGAGAGGGAGGGATAAAATAAAGACAGCCAATTCCTGCTGAAAAAATCCACACCCAAAATAAAGTTTAACGAAAAACATAAGCAGAAGATTCAAACTGAAACCGCTGCCTGAAGTACTTTTCTACCAAAAACTGCTTCAGAAGAAGAGAAATACATCAAAATGGTAGAATTTAGTAAAAAGTATGCAAAGAGGGACCAAGTTGCTGCTTTGCAGATCTGGTCAACCGAAGCTTCATTCTAAACGCCCAGGAAGTAGAAACTGACCTAGTAGAATGAGCTGTAATTCTCTGAGGCGGGTTTTACCCGACTCAACATAGGCAAGATGATTAAAGATTTCAACCAAGATGCCAAAGAAATGGCAGAAGCTTTCTGGGCCTTTTCTAGAACCGAAAAGGATAACAAATAGGACTAGAAGTCTACGAAAAGATTCGTAGCTTCAACATAAAATTTCAAAGCTCTAACAACATCCAAAGAATGCAACGATTTCTCCTTAGAATTCTTAGGATTAGGACATAATGAAGGAACCACAATTTCTCTACTAATGTGTTGGAATTCACAACTTTAGGTAAAAATTCAAAAGAAGTTCGCAACACCCCGCCTTATCCTGATGAAAAATCAGAAAAGGAGACTCACAAGAAAGAGCAGATAATTCAGAAACTCTTCTGCAGAAGAGATGGCCAAAAGGAACAAAAACTTTCCAAGAAAGTAATTTAATGTCCAAATGAATGCATAGGTTCAAACGGAGGAGCTTGAAGAGCTCCCAGAACCAAATTCAAACTCCAAGGAGGAGAAATTGACTTAATGAAAGTTTTATACGAACCAAAAGCTTGTACAAAACCTGAATATCAGGAAGAATAGCAATCTTTCTGTGAAAAAGAACAGAAAGAGCAGAGATTTGTCCTTTCAAAGAACTTGCGGACAAACCCTTATCTAAACCATCCTGAAGGAAACTGTAAAATTCTCGGTATTCTAAAAGAATGCAGGAAAAATGATGAGAAAGACACCAAGAAATATAAGTCTTCCAGACTCTATAATATATCTCTCGAGATACAGATTTACGAGCCTGTAACAATAGTATTAATCACAGAGTCAGAGAAACCTCTTTGACCAAGAATCAAGCGTTCAATCTCCATACCTTTAAATTTAAGGATTTCAATCCTGATGGAAAAAAAGGACCCTTGTGACAGAAGGTCTGGTCTTAACGGAAGAGTCCATGGACGGCAAGAGGCCATCCGGACAAGATCCGCATACCAAAACCTGTGAGGCCATGCTGGAGCTACCGCCGAACAAACGAGCATTCCTTCAGAATCTTGGAGATTACTCTTGGAAGAAGAACTAGAGGCGGAAAGATATAGCAGGATGAATACTTCCAAGGAAGAGATAATGCATCCACTGGCCTCGCCTGAGGATCCCCCGGGATCTCTGGACAGATACCTGGGAAGTTTCTTGTTTAGATGGTACGCCATCAGATCTATTTCTTGAAGTTCCCACATTTGAACAATCTGAAGAAATATACCTCTGGGTGAAGAGACCATTCGCCCGATGCAACGTTTGGCGACTGATATAATCCGCTTCCCAATGTCTACACCTGGGATATGAACCGCAGAGATTAGACAGGAGCTGGATTCCCGCCCAAACCAAAATTCGAGATACTTCTTTCATAGCCAGAGGACTGTGAGTCCCTCCTTGATGATTGATGTATGCCACAGTTGTGACATTGTCTGTCTGAAAACAAGATGAACGATTCTCTCTTCAGATGAGGCCAAAACTGAAGAGCTCTGAAAATTGCACGGAGTTCCAAAATATTGATCGGTAATCTCACCTCCTGAGATTCCCAAACTCCTTGTGCCGTCAGAGATTCCCCACACAGCTCCCCAACCTGTGAGACTTGCATCTGTTGAAATTACAGTCCAAGTCGGAAGCACAAAAGAAGCCCCCTGAATTAAACGATTGGTGATCTGTCCACCATGTTAGAGAGGTGTCGAACAATCGGTTTTAAAAGATATTAATTGAGATATCTTCGTGTAATCCTTGCACCATTGCTTCAGCATACAGAGCTTGAAGAGGTCGCATGTGAAAACGAGCAAAGGGGATCGCGTCCGATGCAGCAGTCATAAGACCTAGAATTTCCGATGCATAAGGCTACCGAAGGGAATGATTGTGACTGAAGGTTTCGACAAGCTGCAATCAACTTTAGACGTCTCTTGTCTTTAAAGACAGAGTCATGGACACTGAATCCATCTGGAAACCCAGAAAAGTTACCCTTGTCGAGGAATCCAAGAACTTTTTGGTAAATTGATCCTCCCAACCATGATCTTGAAGGAAACAACACAAGTCGATTCAGTATGAGATTCTGCTAAATGTAAAGACTGAGCAAGTACCAAGATATCGTCCAAATAAGGGAAATACCACAATACCCTGTTCTCTGATTACAGACAGCAGGGGCACCGAGAACCTTGTAAAAATTCTTGGAGCTGTAGCTAGGCCAAACGGCAGAGCCACAAATTGGTAATGCTTGTCCAGAAACGACAATCCTCAGGAACTGATAATGAATCTGGATGAATCGGAATATGCAGATATGCATCCTGTAAATCTATTGTGGACATATAATTCCCTTGCTGAACAAAAGGTAAGATAGTCCTTACAGTTACCATCTTGAATGTTGGTATCCTTACATAACGATTCAATATTTTTAGATCCAGAACTGGTCTGAAAGAATTCTCCTTCTTTGGTACAAATGAAGAGATTTGAATAAAACCCCATCCCCTGTTCCGGAACTGGAACTGGCATATTACTCAGTCAACTCTAGATCTGAACACATTTCAGAAATGCTTGAGCTTTTACTGGATTTACTGGGACACGGGAAAGAAAAAATCTCTTTGCAGGAGGTCTCAACTTGAAAACCAATTCTGTACCCTTCTGAAACAATGCTCTGAATCCAAAGATTGTGAACAGAATTGATCCAAATTTCCTTGAAAAAACGTAACCTGCCCCTACCAGCTGAGCTGGAATGAGGGCCGCACCTTCATGTGGATTTAGAAGCAGGCTTTGCCTTTCTAGCTGGCTTGGATTTATTCCAGACTGGAGATGGTCCTCCAAACTGGAAACTGCTCCTGAGGATGAAGGATCAGCTTTTGTTCTTTGTTGAAACGAAAAGGAACGAAAACGATATTAGCCCTGTTTTTACCTTTAGATTTTTTATCCTGTGGTAATAAAGTTCCCTTTCCCCCAGTAACAGTTGAAATAATGGAATCCAACTGAGAACCAATAATTTGTTACCCCTGGAAAGAAATGGAAAGTAAAGTTGATTTAGAAGCCATATCAGCATTCCAAGTTTTTAAGCCATAAAGCTCTTCTAGCTAAAATAGCTAGGAGACATAAACCTGACATCAACTCCTGATAATATCAAAAATGGCATCACAGATAAAATTATTAGCATGCTGAGAAGAATAATAATATCATGAGAATCACGATGTGTTACTTGTTGCGCTAAAGTTTCCAACCAAAAAGTTGAAGCTGCAGCAACATCAGCCAAAGATATAGCAGGTCTAAGAAGATTACCT
This sequence comes from Bombina bombina, assembly GCF_027579735.1. Lineage (NCBI taxonomy): Eukaryota > Metazoa > Chordata > Amphibia > Anura > Bombinatoridae > Bombina > Bombina bombina. The sequence continues at coordinate 1,304,342,224 of NC_069500.1, forward strand.
GAACACAGATAAGCTTTTCTTAGAAAGGATTCAATTTTCCTATCTAGAGGATCCTTAAACGAAGTACCATCTGACGTAGAAATAGTAGTACGTTTAGCAAGGGTAGAATAGCCCCATCAACTTTAGGGATCTTGTCCCAAAATTCTAATCTGTCAGACGGCACAGGATATAATTGCTTAAAACGTTTAGAAGGAGTAAATGAATTACCCAAATTATCCCATTCTTTGGAAATTACTGCAGGGAAATAGCATTAGGAACAGGAAAAAACTTCTGGAATAACCACAGGAGCTTTAAATACCTTATCTAAACGTTTAGGAATTAGTATCAAGAGGACCAGAATCCTCTATTTCTAAAGCAATTAGTACTTCTTTAAGTAAAGAAACGAATAAATTCCATTTTAAATAAATATAAAGATTTATCAGCATCACCTCTGAGACAGAATCCTCTGAACCAGAGGAATCATCAGAATCAGAATGATGATGTTCATTTAAAAATTCATCTGTAGGGAGAGAAGTTTTAAAAGATTTTTTACGTTTACTAGAAGGAGAAATAACAGACATAGCCTTCTTTATGGATTCAGAAACAAAATCTCTTATATTATCAGGAACATTCTGCACCTTAGATGTTGAAGGAACTGCAACAGGCAAGGTACTTTACTAAAGGAAATATTATCTGCTTTAACAAGTTTGTCATGACAATCAATACAAACAACAGCTGGAGGAATAGCTACCAAAAGTTTACAGCAGATACACTTAGCTTTGGTAGATTCAGCACTTGACAGCGATTTTCCTGTAGTATCTTTCTGACTCAGATGCAAACGTGAGACATCTTGCAATATGTAAGAGAAAAAACAACATATAAAGGCAAATTGATCAAATTCCTTAAATGACAGTTTTCAGGAATGGGAAAAAACTGCCAAAGACAAGCTTCTAGCAACCAGAAGCAATAAAAAATGAGTCTTAAATAATGTGGAGACAAAAGCGACGGCCCATATTTTTTCGCCGCCAAATAAGATGCCACGATTATTTGGCCCTAAATGCTTTTTGGCGCCAAAGAATGACACCACATCCTGAACGCCGACATTTTTGGTGCAAAATAACGTCAAAAAATGACGCACCTTCCGGCGACACGTATGACGCCGGAAACGGAAATAGAATTTTTGCGCCAAAAAAGTCCGCGCCAAGAATGACGCAATAAAATGTAGCATTTTTCAGGCCCCGCGAGCCTAACAGCCCACAGGGAAAAAGTCAAATTTTAAGGTAAGAAAAATTTTAATTTAAAATGCATTATCCCAAATATGAAACTGACTGTCTGAAAATAGGAAAGTTGAACATTCTGAGTCAAGGCAAATAAATGTTTGAATACATATATTTAGAACTTTATAAACAAAGTGCCCTACATAGCTTGGGTGTCACAGAAATAAGACTTACTTACCCCCAGGACACTCATCTACAATAGCAGGATAGCCAAACCAGTACTGAACGAGAATCAGCAGAGGTAATGGTATATATAAAGAGTATATCGTCGACTCTGAAAAGGGGAGGTAAGAGATGAATCTCAACGACCGATAACAGAGAACCTATGAAATAGACCCCGTAGGAAGGAGATCACCTGCATTCAAATAGGCAATACTCTCCTCACATCCCTCTGACTTCATGCGCACGCTGAGAGGAAAACCGGGCTCCCAACTTGCTGCGGAGCGCATATCAACGTAGAATCTAGCACAAACTTACTTCACCCACCTCATCGGAGGCAAAGTTTGTAAAACTGAATTGTGGGTGTGGTGAGGGGTGTATTTATAGCATTTTGAGGTTTGGGAAACTTTGCCCCTCCTGGTAGGAATGTATATCCCATACGTCCCCATACGTCACTAGCTCATGGACTCTTGCTAATTACATGAAAGAAATACTACTATGTGAAGGAATGTGTGGCCGTGTAAGCAGTATTATCGCCAGAGTCTGATGGTAAGGTTCCTGAGTCTTGGCATCCTTGAATATACTATAAAGTAAACATAACAACATGGTTTTGGAAACAAAACAATTTAAAAGAACTGTAAACCCAGTTATTGGGATCTTTTGTTAACATTCTAAAAAAGTGTGAAACTATTTGAGGGTGCCGCTACAGCAGCAACTTGACTATACATACTTTTAAATGGCAAACATTATGTTTAGAACCATACAACAGCACATGAAAAGGAAGTATTGTACACTGTCATATAGACCTTAATCAATAAAACAATTTGAGTAGGCTATCAATTTACAAACAAGACAATCATACAACAACCTATGTATACAAGAATCTCAGAACCATTAAAGGATACCCTTGGGGTCTGTAGAGGATCAGATAAACCTCATTTGCTGGTTGTGGAATCTTCCAGCATGGGAATGTATGTCCACCTCTGAGCTTTTGACTATTAGTTTCTCAGGTCTTTTTGTCCCTTTCGGTTAATTCTGGTCCATCTAGTAGTTGGAGATTGTGCTTACAGTTTTGGAGGTAGAGAGGATGACAATGCAGGAGTCGATGAGGCTTCAGTCCTAGTATTTTGCATACTTCTAGAGATCTCCACGGTTCTCTGATGGTGATTGTTTGGAATCTTTATTAATATAAAGGGCAAATGGGAACCCCCTATTTAATTGTATCTGATGCCTCCATAAAAGTGATGTTAGGGGTCTTAAGGAGCTTCTGCGTTGGTAGGAGTTCGGAGGGCTGAGTCTTGGAAAAACTGTACAACATTCCCTTTGAAACTTGAGTGTGTTTTTTTAGTGACTTGAAGAATCTTGTCTTTATCTTGAAACAGTACCATTTTAATTATTGCATCTTTGGGGTGCATACACTCTTGGGTTTTGGGTCTTGAGCGCCCTATGAGCTCTTTTCAATCCCCATACTGTAGTTTGTCCGGTTTCTTCGTCACATGATGAAAAAGGCTGGGCCACATAGGAGAGGAGATCTTTATTGGAGATGGACTTCTGATACTCCCTTTCAGTCTAATAGTGTTTCTCCTGCTCCTATTCTCTAGATCTTCAAGTTTCTCTTGCATCTCAATTAAGTAATTGATGCTGAGAAACACAGCCGATTGAGATGCTTTGTTGAGATCTACTACAAGGGTATCAGGGAATCAATCCTGCCTCCTAAATCAGCAATTCAGTTTTGATTTCAGAAGAGACTGTTACCGCTGTGTGCATATTATCTATTTATCCACAACTTTTCAAGTTTGCTGAAATGCTTGTTGGAAACCAGAGATTTCTGGTCAGCTTTGTTTTGTGGTTAGATCTTCTTCCAAGTGTGTGGATTCTGTTTCTAATTCTTTCTGTTCCTCCAATCCCGTGTCTGCCATATTTGTTATTTTGTGCTTTGGAGAAATTTTGAAAAAGGTTTCATGGTTGGTCAGCTTGGATGGTTTATCCCTTTTGTAGATTTTCTGGAGGACATTTTTAGTACAAGCCCTCTAGTTTGTAGTGACTCAGGAGTAGTTTGGCTCAGAGGCTGAAAGTATGACTTGAGGATTGTCAAGCCGTCCAGACCCCACACCTCCCTTGCTATTAAATGTTGATGGAGTTTCCCCTTAACTGATTATCTCTGCTTCTAGCTTAAGTGTATGTCCTCAAGACCCCCCCAACATCAGTTAAATGCAGATCCAACATCGCTCTTCTTGTTATATCGTGATGCTGTATAAAGCTATCCCATATAATTTTTGTCTGCTATTTAATCTTTATACAAAGATCCCTCCTTGTATTTACATGCCCTCTGGGATGTCTTCTTGATTAAATAGAATTAACCTCCAGAAGAGGTGTCTTTGGATAGTTGTTTTCCAGCTTGCTGGAGGAGAGAGCCATTATTTTACTGACCGGCACCATTTTGGGTTTCATTTATATGGCGGGTGCGGCCTACTTTTAGCTCCAAGGCGAGCGAGGTTTTGTAGCTCTGATCGCTGGTTTAGCAGGCTTCTCTAGTACTCTGTACCAACGATCGGTATTAGGCAGTTTTCGAATCTGTACGTATTGTAGGCCCTCAAAGCTGGATCCGCGCAGGCCTCTCAGGCGGGGTGCGTCATGACTTAGTTCTCCGGTAACGGAACTGTACCCACCACCAGTTGTCTTTTTTCTCAGTTGCTAAATTGCCGGTTTGGGTGCTGGGTAGTCCTCCTTAGATTTTGCTTGAGGAGTACTGCATTTGATGAGGGTGGAATCGGGTTTAGCCAAAGTGCTGTGCGGGAGCTCAAAGACTAAGCTGCCATATCTGAGCTCGGTCAGGGCCATGCCCCTCAGCTTAGTTTTTTTTTAGACTTAGGTTTTTTTATTTTGGGGGGTTAGTTGGATGTGGGTGTACTTTTAGGGGGGCTTTGTTATTTGTGTAGGTAAAAGAGCTGTTATAACTTAGGGCAATGCCCTACAAAAGGCCTCTTTAAAGGGGGGCTATTGGTAGTTTATTGATAGATTAGGGGGTGTTTTTATTTTGGGGTGGCTTTTTTGTTTTATGGGGGCTATTAGATTAGGTTTAATTTTTTATTATTTTGATAATTTCATTATTTTTGGTAATCTTAGTGTTTTTTTATTTTTCGCAATTTTAGTGTTAATAACTTTATTTTATTAGTAGCGATGTGGGGGCCAGCGTTTTAGGGAAATAATGTGTTTATTTAGTGTTGGTGATGTTGTTTAGGGGGTAATATCTTTAATTAGTGCTCAGCGATGTCAGGGGGCAGCGGATTAGAGGTATTTAGACTAGGGGTTTATGTTAGGGTTTATTTGAAGGTGTTTGTTTTTTCTAACACTTTACCTCCACTTGATGTCTATGGGGAGATACATGCACGAGCATGTCAAGTCAGGACTTGGCTTTTGTGCGGCATGGAGCTTATTCGCACAACACAAGAAGGTTTTTCAGTAACTTGTAATGGCAGCGCTATGGAGAGTGCGATAACCGGCTTCCATTTTTTATTTTGCGTTATTTAAACACAGGGTTTAGCACACAGCTTTGTATCTTGGTGATTGTTAGCCTAAAGGAAGGATAGCGGCATAACACTGGAAGAGGCATATACTTCTCAGCGACTACCAGAAGCTAACATACACCAAAACTCTACTAATATAATTACATGGCTTTGTACAACTCCCATGCAGGGAAACAATCCATTGAGGACAATTAAAAATACTCATTTATTCTTACCTGATAAAATGAATTTCCTTCTTGGCAGTGAGAGTCCACTAAAACATTCATAACCTATGGGAATTACTTGACCTGGCCACCAGGAAGACACCCCAAACAAAGCGAATAAATATCCCTCCCACTTCCCCTACCTTCTCAGTAGTTCAAGCCAAGGATAAGGAAAAGTGAAGAGAGATACAAGGGTACAGAGGTGCCAATGACTGCTGCCACTACACATGTGGGATTAGGGTGGGTCGTGACTCAGGTAGCATACATTTTATTTTCCTTCTATTATCAGTGAAGAGTGCACAAGAACATTCATAACCTATGGAAACCAGATACTCAAGCTGTAGAAGTTCATGAATGTTCAGGAGGGAAAGTAGGGAGCGAGGTCCTAATTCGCTAGGCACCCACTGCTTTTAGAACCCTTCTCCCAAAAGATGCCTCTGCTGAGGCAAAAAACATCTAATCTATAGAAATTCATGAAAGTGTGCAGTGAAGACCAGGTTGCAACTGAGGCCTCAGTCTTAAAGGCCCAAGAAGTAGAAACCGCATGAGTAGAATGTAACTGTGATTCCTGAAGGGGGCTCCTGACCTACCTCAATGTAAGCCTTGGCGAATCAGGACTTTGCAACCAAATGGAAAGAGTAACAGCTGTGGGCCTTCGCCCCTTGCGCTTACCAGTATAACAGGATGAACAAGGAAGATGACTGACGGAACCCCTTAGTAGGGTTGAAGTAGAACTTCAACGCTTTATCTTGATGGATCACTAGGTACAGAGGATTACACATTAAAGCTCAACTAGATAACCACTTTCCAAGGGAGTAACTTAATATAAACAGCATAGCAGAGGGCTCAAACTTAAACTCCTCTGAAGAACCTTAAGAACTAATTTAGGCTCAATGGAGTAACAACAGGTTTGAAAACATGTCTTATTCTGGCAGAGCCTGGACGTCTGGCCAACAGGCCCTTCCTTCTATAGGCCTAATTTGAGTATAGATCAAATAATAATATAAAATATATATATAAAAAATAAAAATCTTTACAAATGCCAATGTCAAATAACCACATCATATGGTTTTAATATTTATATATATATATTTATTTCATTTTAAGCTATTGTTACTATGTATATATCCCGATGTTTTGAAGGATTTAATAGGAACATTTGTTGTATACAATCATGTGTATTCATATACTGTTTAAAATGTTGTTGAATTATTACCAGTACTTACTAGTAGTATACAATCATGTGTATTTGTATACAATGTTGTTGAATTATCACCAGTACTTGAACAGTTAACTCAGCTCCCAAGCATAAGGAGGGTGTGCAACAGGGCCGCCCTCTGATTGGATAATGCAGGGTATTTAGTGAGAGGAATTTTAGCTAGTATTTACAGCCTGATGAAACAGACACTAGCCGAGAAACGCATTCCTGTTATTGTTTTATGCACCTTTTATATTAAATTGACTTCTCCTCTTACCTTGCTGTGCTGAGGCCTATTTCCAATATTTATTTACTCACGCTAGCTAGC